>NC_080437.1:3464130-4064130 GCF_028018845.1 Melospiza georgiana | reverse complement strand
TTGCTTGGCTGTCTGCTTAAAGACACTTTGGGACTGGCTACATCTGGCTGTGGCTATTAGGGCAGTGGTAATGTCCAGGTGAGAGATAATTTGAGGAGAGGATAAAATGAGCTGGCCTTGGCTCTCCCTTGGTAATGAAGGAAGCTGACAGTAGATTGATCTGACAGCAACTTGTTCTCATTTTGTTGCTTGCTTTGGGTTCCAGTTTAAAAAAATCACACTGCTTTTATCAGCCAAGCACAACTGAGGTGCTGCAGAGCTGACCTCACACATTCTGAGTTTCACTTGCATAGTGATAAAACCCTTCTGCATCTCTCCCTCCATGCTGATTGCAGCCACACATTCCTCTTGGATTATCAAAGCAGCCTGTGCTTGGAGGGGATTTGCCTTTGTGTGCAGGAGGAGCTGCTGAGCTCAGGCAGAAGGGGGAGAGGGTCATCCCTGTTCCCCTAAGCATCCTTATGGATGTTACACATTGAAATGGGAATTGTGGTACTCAAAAATAGGCCTGGTCACTGGAAAGTTCTTCTCCTTTTTTAAGGAAAAAGGAGTTTGTGAACTGTCAGACTAAGCAAGCTGTGCTGCTGCAAAGCACGGACAATCCAGAGGCCAGACCCTGGCTGAAGAGTGGCAAGGAGGATTGATTTTAGTTCCAAGCAAAGTTCAGAACGTGGTGTCTGCATGCAAGCAGTGGTTTAGAAGGAGATTCAGGTAAAAGGTCTGTGCAGTTAGTTGCATTTTAATGACATATTCCAGGACAGTGTTTGTAGCATCTGTGAGAATTTCAAGCGTGTGTGTTTGAGATCTAGGTGCTGCAGCATTAGTGGGATGATCTATGAGCTGCTCCTTTCACAGAACCCAGTTTATTTAGGCAAAGCTGCCATCAAAACAACAAATTGGCCATTGTAGGGTGATCAGGGCTGATCTTGCCAAAGGATTTTGGGGAGTGATGTGCCTCTGTATTGCGCTTTTGTTGGGTTTCTGAGCCAGCGTGCTGTGCATGTGACTGAATGCCAGGGTGAGAAGATAAAATCCACTTTTTTCTCTTCTTCCTGCCCCTCCTTCCTACTGGTCATTTACAGAGTTACTGGAGAGGGAAGGAGATGTTACTGCCTTTTTAATGGCAACAATGCTCCTGTAACTTGAGCCTAAATGCTTTTTCTTCACTCCTGCAAGACCAAAAACCCTGGAGACACTCAGCCAGCACAAACCTTTGGTCAGATGTGTGTGCCAGCACAGGCTCATGCTTGTGTGTACAGGGAGGCAACCTGTGGCTCCATTGTTGTCTAAGAGTGGTGGTTTCTTCCCTTGGGAAGCAAGCTCAGCAAAGGAGGGGAAAAGAGGCATTGATTACTGTTCATTCAGAGTAGAAAGAAGGTATTAATCAGCTTGCAGACATTTCATAGGGAGCCTGAGCAAAAGGCTGATGTGAGAACAGGCACACTCTCAGGGTGTGGAGGTGCCCAGACCATGATTGTCTGTCTGCTGTGTTTCCACTGTCTCTTCCCGCCTGCATTTGGCAGTGGGAAAGCAAATGCATTTTTAACCCATCTTTAGGAGAAATAGCTCATGTTTTAGTGATGAATATGCTCTCACTAAGTAGCAGAGATTTCTTTGCACATCCAACCTGGCATAAGCTTCATTAACGTTACGTAAGTTGTCATGCAGAGTTTGTTAAAAATTTTCTTTTCTCGTGCTCTCTCTGTTTTTTGGCTTATGCACCAATGATTGACAAGCTTCATCTCTCAAAAAAAAAAAAAAAAACCAAAGAAAAAATGGTGCTCATGTTACTGCTCTGAATTGTGAGCTGTGTCCACCCTGTCCCCAGCCTGGTGAGCCAGCACGGGAGCTCCCAGGTGTCCCCCAGCACTGCAGCCTGGTGGAAAGGTGGAGGTGAGCTGCAGTGCTTTTAAGAGTCCTCTGGCCTATGTAGGAAATAAAAGCCCCACTGTAGATGGCTTTTTAGTTTAATTAGGATACACTTGACTTGCTCCTTTTCCTCCTGTGGGGAGAATTCCTTGCTGCTGCTCAATAAGGGCAAGAGCCTTCGAGCTACCCAGCAACAGCTTCCCCTCCTGCAGTAAGTAATTAGAGAGGCTTTCAGTGCCCTCTAATTAAATTTATGACTTAAGTATTTCCTGCCAGCATTTTTGTTTACTTCTCTAGATGTTTAGGCATGCCATAAAGTAAGACCAAGCAAGGTGAAGGACAAGGAAAATACTTCAAATGGTGCCTCTAAGTGCCAGTAAAACATCTCTAAAATTCACTTGCACTGGATAATGCAGGGTCATATCATGGACCAATGCAATGAGTATCTTCAGCTGCCCTGACCTGAAGGTGTGTGTCCATTAAAGAACGCTTGCTGGGAGTCAGCTCAGCAGGCAGATTTCTTTCCAGATGATTTAAAGAGCATCTCAGGAGCAGGGAAGTTGAAAAAAGTACTTGAGGAAGATCCCCAGGGAGAAGACTGGAGGTAGATGCACCATCCTTTTCTGGTGGGTTGAAGGATCTTGCTCACAGGTTTGAAAGAGTGGGGAGGAAAGGAGCCTTGATTTATTAGCTGGAATTTCTGGGATCCTTTGCTCTGTGGATGGGCTTTGCCTGGAGCATGATGCTCCCAGCAGAGTTTGATAAGCTGCCATAGACCCAAACTTGCAGCAAGTGAGACAAGCCTAAAATCCTGCTGTCATTCAGGAGCCAAACACTGGGTCAGAGCTCTGAGCTCCCTGGAGGTGTGAGTGCCTCTGAAACCTTAATTCCAAAGGATGCAACTCTAAATGTTGCCTTACCAAAAGCCAGTATCACAATTCAGTGAAGAGCAGCATGAAGTAGAGGTGCAATTGGAGGACATTTGGTATGTTCTCCAGGTTAAATGCAATGAAAACAGGTGAGGATTCCTCTAAATCCAGCTGTGTGGGGTCTTGCCAGCAGCTGTTGTGACAGAGTTTGAAATGAATGTGTCCCCAGTGTCCTCAGCTGGAGCTGGTGAGGCTGGGTTATGGTTTGCTTGGAGACATCTTGAAGTGTTTGGCCATTCTGGTCCATAATCCATGGGAAATGTCACTGTCCAACTCCAGATTCCCTGCTTTTAAATTCCTGCACTCTCTGATCTCAGCACAGGTAGTATTTGCATAATAACCAGGAGGCACCTTCTTACATGGATAATAACCTTGCTCTGATCTGTGTAACATTCCTCTGCCATCCCTGAAAGGGCTGTAAGGAAGTGGTGAGACAGAATCCTTGCCTGTGGCTTTGTGGAAGCAAGCAGAAATGCAGTTTCTTGCAGATAACCAGCAAAGCTGAGCTGAGAAGGTTTTTATCTTCTTGGTTTCTTTGCTTGTTGGCTTTCCCCTCCCAGCCAAACTTGACCCTCCTGTCTGCTGCAGTTAGTTCTGATGTTTCTCTGTTTGCTGGGACCTGTATGGACACTGAAATGTGCAAATTCTTTTCTTGGTTTGTTTTTAATAAAACTGGATTTCATCAAAGAAAATTCTTAATTGCTTCTAACACAGTGCACAAGCATCCCTATGGGCACCTGGGCTGCTTTAGGTACAGAGCAAGAGTCTTCCTTTCCTAACTCCTCTACCAAACATTTGTGGTGTATTTTGCCTTTGACAAAGCTCTGTGTGCTGTTATCTTTGTGTATCCCTAATTCTGCTGCTTGTTTCCACAGGGCTCCTACTAAAATCCTCTGGTTGTTCTTTGTCCTCTTTTGTTCTGGTTTCCAGGTCCCTGGCAGGTGTTTCTTCCAGTTGCTAATATCTCTGATATTTGTCTTTATTCTAATTCTGGTTTGTGCTTTTTTTTTTGGTGTAACCAAGCATTCCCTCATTTTCTTTCCTTTTCTAACCCTTTCCTCTCCCACCAGGATTTCTGGCAGGTACAAAGCAGAGAGCATGTGCTTTGATTAGTTTGTGCTTCAGACCTCATAAAATGCACTTTTCATGTGGAAGGGACAGTGTACTCTCACCTCTTCCCCCTGCTCCTCTCATAAATACTCCTGAGTGCTCTCCTTGATCTCAGCCTACAGGATTTATTGCAGAACACCTGAGTTTGGCTTGTGGAGGGAACAGTCCTCAGGGTAACCATTAATACCTGGCTCTGTTAACAGAACTGCTTTGAGCAAAGCTCAGATGTGTGTCTCCCTGCCCTCCTGGTTTCAGAGTCCTCTGAGGCTTCTGCCTCATTTTGCAGCTCAATGAGACTGTGATAGAGCTGGCTCTGTTGGAAAATTGTGTTTTCCCCTTGAGGCCACCAAGTTAGTTTGGTTCCCTGGCCAAGTGCTCTGGGGAAATGTCATCTATTTGAAGGTGTGCAGGTTTGGGAAAGGCTGCATTTGCAAACTTGAGTTTTTCAAGTTACAGAATTATGTAGAGTGAGCTGTATTAAAGAATATGTTAGGTAGTAGATATTTAGTTGTTATAGTTCTAAAAATGTTTAGTAGGAAAAAGTACTAGAAACCAAAGGAGAGCTCAATCAATATTAGTAAGTAAAGAGGAAAATATCTTTAAGCACTTGAGTTTGCCCTGTAGCTTTGTGACCTTAATGAAATCCACAGGGAAAGTTAGGGAAAAATAAACAACTTGGTAATAGGCCCTCAGGGTGTAGGCAGTCTTTTAATCAAAAATGGATTCTGGGGTATTTCTGGCTTTAATTTCTTTGATAGTTTTGCTTGTGTTAGCTTAATGCTTAATACTTGAGGGACACAAGACAAAGCTCTGAGAGCTCTGTCCGTGGGTGACATGGTGTTAGTATGGAAGGAGAGGATGGCAGGGAGTGCTTTAGGAGATGCTTGGACTCACCTGGCTACAAAAGGAGGTAAAATCTGGATGGGAGAAGCAGGTGAAGGAAAAAAAAGGACAGAGAGGGAAAGAGAATTGACAAGATTTTGGTGGTGAGTACCAAGTGTACAGCCCTAACCTCATCAACTGAGCCTATGTTTAATAATCACTTTTTATAGAGAATTATTTTTTTCATCCTGGTGTCCTTTCACACTGGGATTTCTGCCTGAGAGAAAGAGCAGCACAATGAGTTCATCTTGCTCATGCAGGCTGAGATGAGGGAGAGCAGCATCCCAATTTGCTTCAGAGACCTAAACAACAATTTAAATTCTAAGGTGGCAAAACTCAGCTCATTTTAGAGGCCTGATGTGGGCCATCAAGGACCCTAATTTCAATCCTCCCATTAAATTTCAATGCAAAATGCCCCAGTGCTCCTGCAGATTGTGATTTCATTACCCTGCAGAGGGCTGAGGGGAGCACAAATGTAGACTGTCCCTTTTCCAAGGCATTTCCTATTTGCTTTTCCTGCAGGGGTTTCTCCCTTGCATGAGTGGCTCTGCTGCCTGCCACGGGTTGGGAGAGTCTGTGTTGTTGATTTTCTGGGTTGTACAGAATGCTGGCCTTGCATTTCAGGTGCCCTTTGTTTGAAAGGTGGTTTGAATATTTACAGCCTTGCTGAAAGGGAGGGAATGCAGATTTCTCTTTCCAGTCACAGGAATCCACCTGCAGTAAGAATTGCTGCCCGGGTTTTCATTCTCTGCATGTGCTCAAATTCAGAGTGAGAGAACGTCCAGGACAACCTCACCCATGCCCAGCTCTGTTTTTGTGCCCCTCTGTAGATACACAGATAAAATAACCCCCTAAAATCAAAAGTTTTTAAAACCTCTCAATTAAAATATACTCTTGAAAGGTATTATCTGCCAATTATGCAGTATTATCTGCCAACAGTAAATTTTAAGCATTTTCTTAGATCAGCAGCCAGCCACCACAATTTGCCATGGAGAACCTGTTTGTGTTTGCCTGTGTTGGTGTGCAGACTTCATAGCAAATTACCATTCCTAGTGGCTCCAGAAAATGTGAGCTTTCCCATAGCTAAAAGAGGTTTATGAGTTTCAAAAGGTCCTTGTGCTGTTTTCATCACAGCTTCAAACATTTTTTTCTTATTTAATGATGTAGAAAAAGTGATATAAAAAAGCCAGGTAGTGCATTTAAAATTACTTCTTTTGCATCCACATTACGGAACTGAATTTAAAAACCCCTAAATCTCTCCTTTTTCTCCCCAAGTCCCATTTTGGTCCATGTTTCATAATGCAGAGGGACCTCTCCTATCTCTTTTTCCCTAAAGGACTTTGGAAGATTTGGGCTGAAAAGCTCAATTTTAAAATCTGATCCTGAAAGCCTTTTATTTCTTTATTCAGTTTTTTAAAGTGAGGTGCCTGAAATCTCTAGATACATGGCTTTGACTCTTTAAGGTTTAAATCTTAAAAAAGAGTAAAGTTTAAAATCCTCCTATTTTCAATTCAGTGTTTTGATGTAGAATTGAAAGCATTCATATTTTCAGTTACCACAGCAAGATGGTTTTGCACTGGAATTTTTTAAGGGTTTTCCCTTGTCTGTTACCAAGTCTCTCAGTATTTATTTCCCTGGATTTTCAACAGGAAAAAGCTGCAATAATCCACACCTGTCCTGCTGGCAAATAGGACTTCTTTTCCTACATGCCTGCAGTTAACCATGAAATGCATACATTAATAGAACTGAAAGAAAGAAATACATTAATAGATGTCTTTAAAATAAGACATAAAAAATAATGTTTTATAATAATAAATAATAAATACTAATAATAACTGAAGGTGGTCAGTTGGGACTGAGAGAGAATTGCTTTGCATCCAGCTGACTTCACTCTACACTCATGGGTTTGTATTTGCTCAGTACAGTAATGGTCACCTGAAAATGTTTCTGTTCAAAAGGAACAAACCAACTACAATGATGTTTGTCAATAAAAGGTGGTTTATTCTTCATCTAAAATCCCTTGCTAATTGACAGAATTGTTCCTGGTTCTGGAGAAACACCCATTATCTCTCATGGATATTTATTTTATTGTTGTTTTGGAAGTGGTCACATTGGGCTGATAAATTCCTGAAGCTTTGGTTCATGGAAGTTGAAATGTGGTGCTGAAATGTAAGTTACAGGAAGAAAGATGCCCAAAATGTCCTTTCCTTCTCCAGATGGAAACCCAAACTGGCAGCTCTGAGGGATTTCCCAAGGATGTGTTCTTCCTGAATTAAATTGTTGTTTCTGGAGTGCCAGCTGAAGGGGAGCTGCCAGGATTTAGGTGGTCAGGTTTTCTAGCCCTGCATTAGGAATTAGGATATCCCAAGGATGTGTTCTTCCCAAATTCAGTGCTGTAGTTTCTGGAGTGCCAGCTGAAGTGGAGCTGCCAGTTTTTAGGTGGTCAGGCTTTTCTAGTCCTGCATTGGAGTGGGAGCAGCAGCACCGTGTGCCCATTTCTGCCTCTGCAGAGAAAGCTTCCCTCCATGTACAAAAACACACCTTTATTTTTTCACATTTGCATACTTCAGTATTGCCACGTTTCCCTCCTCATTCAGCCCTGAGAAAACCATTTGAAAATCCAAAATAAAAGTTAACTTTTGGCGAGGAACATAAGGCTTCTGTGGGGTTTCCACCAACCCTTGTTGGAAGCTGTACCATGTCCTCAGCTTAAGAGAGGCTCCAGCAGCAGAGGAGTTTTGGGGTGGAAGATGTGAAGTCTGTGATGTACCTTTGGGTGCTTTGCAGCCAGCCTGTACATAAGGAACTCTGGGGATTTGCCTGCATGCAGCACAAGACTTTTTCCTCTAGCACGTGGCTCTGGGGAAGCTTGGTCACTGCATTGATCTGCTCAACCACATCTTGGTGCTGATTGAGCTTGGAGCCTGAGTGGGGAAGGGCAAAGCAAGCTCTGTATCTTGAATTTGAGTCAGTTTTTTGACCTGTCATCAGTGTCTGGAGCTGTAAGAGAATCTGCCTGTACACCTGTCACAAGTTTTGTTCCACTCAGACTGGACTGGTGGCTTCTCACTGAACTTACACAGCCATGCTTGTGCCAAAAGCAGTGAGATATTTGGATTTCTTTTTCCTTTTACGTGTTAATTTGGATGTCTGCTCGTCTGTGTGCTTGTTAAATATGAATCTACTGCTTGATTAAAAAATACATCATAATTGTGAAGTGTTCCCCTTGGCTTGCTCACCTGTGAATGCTTGGGTTTAAATGGGGTTTTTGGGATGTGCTGAATGATCTTAATCAATTACTCTGGTTTTGGGAGTGGATTTAACATGGAAAAAAATGTTAAGTGGAAGAATTTGACTGTTTTAACTGAACGCTTTGAGAATTACCTTGTGTTCAGATACAAATGGTGTGGATAATTATTTGTGGAGATGACTTGTCTCTAAAAGAAGGTGGAGGTTTGGAAAGGGATTTTTCCTGGTGTTCTGATACCAAGCATCACCTTTCTGGCTGAGTGGGAGTGTGCTGGAAGGAAGGTGGGTGTGGAAAAGGGTATTTGAGGTCTTAGTGAGGACTGACTTTGGGTCAGTCCTTGAACTTTGAGGGGTGACCACAGCCCACATTGTGCTTTGTGAATAAAATTGATTGATTTATTTTATATTCTTTTTCCTGAAGGTTAGATATAATTCCTTTCAGCAATGTTTGGTGGTGGGGAACAACTGCTGGGAAAAGGATTCTTTGAGCCTTTCCCATAGTGAGGTGGGCTTCCCACAAAGTTCATGGAAAGCAATCAAACACACAGCTTCTCACTGAGACAGAGGAAAACGAAGGGGAGACCTGGGAAATCTTTAAAGCTTCTACTGCTGGGAACCTGAAAATCTGATTGATCAGGGCAGTTGTTGTCTCTTAAAATCAGGGGGAGAAATTCCCTTTTCCACAAGCTACAGACAGCTGAGCACTGTAGTTACAGCATGTGCTCCCTGGGTTAGTGACAAGTAGATGCTGGTTTTAGTAGAAATAAATAACATTTTTTTTACTATGTTTGCTCAAAGGAAGGTGCAAATGGGTAAATGCTTCTCCCTCCCATCTGTCTTTATATTTCAGAGACCAACTAACTTAATAACCTCTTTTATTGTTAATCTGTTGGTGTGCTTTCCTCTTATGAGGAATATTTTGAGCTGTCTGATGCTGACTATGAATTTTAAGTGCAGCAAAGAAACCCATAAAAATTAATAAACCACCTTGTGGAACTTTTTCATGGGATTCTTCAAGCAAGATGCCAATAGCTAGATTATGATCAATGCTGCCCAGGAGAGGCAATAAATCACAGGAGCAGGTGAGATGCTCCTGGCAACACCTCCAGCAGCTGTCACAGGGAGCTGCTCTCTCCCCAAATCCTGCCTCTGGTTCAAAGCAAAACCAGATGTTTTTGTTCTTCACATCAGCATCAATGTTATTTTTTGCTTTGGCTCCATCTTGATGGAAATGGAAGCATAACTATTTTTTGAGGGAATGATATTTCAAGCTGGTACCCCATAATCATAACTGGCTGTTATCTTGCATCAAATGAAGGTCATTAACTGTTGTCTGCTGGTAGTGACTCACCTCTTATTAAATTCCTGGTGCTCTCCAGGTGGTAAAGGCAGAGTTACTGGGAACAATTTTATGTGATCAATAGAACTGAAGTCTTTTTCCCTGGAAACTGATTTTTTTTGTGATCTATATGATTATTTTTGTCTCTTTTCTTGTGATTTCCAAGCCAGATACAGGTTAAATTTACATCTAAATTATTAGCTGAGCTCATCCCCACTCTGCAGTCGCATACAATGGTGAGTTCTCTCTCAAAAAATAAAAAAAACCAAAAACTTGAGGTGGATGAGAGACATCAGCTGCAGACAGTGGAGAAGCTATGAGCTAACACTTGCTGGGGTATCTCCATAGGCTTCCAGTCACAGCAACCACCTGGTTGCTCCAGACTTCCCTTGCTCTTGGCAAGCCTAACCAGTCAACTTGATGTGATGTTTTGCCTGCCTGTTTTATTGTTGGTTAACCAGTTTTCTTTCCTTTATCTTGTATATGATGGGATCTCCGCTAGACTGAGGTAACGCTGGGGGCCAGTTGTGGAGCTGGACCCTCTTGTGGTGGTGTTTGTTGGTGGTTTTTCCTAAAACCATTCCTAAATCCAGCCTTGCTTTCACCATGCCTGTGTGTGCTTGCATGGCCTGGTTTCCATGGGATAACCTCACCCACCCCTACTCTCCTGTGTATTAATTGAATTCTCCTCTGTGTGTGCGTGTGCCTCCTCCTGCTGTGTCCTTAAAGTGGGTCACCAGTGTGGATTCCCTAACAGTTTTATGGATCCTTTTCAGCCTTTGGGGGTTCTGCAGATCAAAGGGACTCTGATTTTTAGCTTAGTAAGATATTGTGAGCTTATAAATGGAAAAGAAACTGGAGCAAGAAGGGAATTGAGTTTGGTTTCAGGCTGGTCCTCCCTGTGAGCTCACACACACACACACAGTTTGGATAACCTTGATCAGACTTTATATTCATGTCAAATAATCCTTTCTTGGCTCCTTTCTACAACAGAGTCTAACTAAAAAGCTGTCAGTGCAATACAATTTCCTTTTTGAATCCTGTATTAAAGTCTGAGTTTTTTACCACTAATCTCAAAGATTTAAAGCAAACTGGCCATAATAATGTAATAATAAACATATATGTTTACGTTTATTTCAACTGGGCTGAACCAACAAAGGAATCCCATGCAATTCCTTATCCTCATTTGGGATAGGCAAGCACTGATCTTTGCAGAACTTTTCTGATCAGATCCAAAGGCTGGAAAAGGTCCACTGGATATGGATGGAGATAGTAGGGGTGTGTGTCCATGGAATGGCTTTTGGTGCTAAGGATACAAATCCAGCCTTTTATTCAGTGTTTAACCTGGTGCTTTCTGGTCTCTTTGGGGTGTGCAGAAGCTGTCCCAGGAGAGGGAGAAGTTTGCTGACGAGGACAGCATCTTCTACGCGCTCGGAGAATGCGGCCTCATCTCCTTCTCCGACTACATCTTCCTCACCACTGTCCTCTCCAGTAAGTACACTGGGATTTTCCTGCAATTCCTGCTTTTTTGCAAGTTTTCAGGGTCCACAAGCAATAGCTTGTTGACATGCATTTCCCTAAAAGGCCTTCTGGATTGCCTGCAACTCGAGCTGAGCAATTGCTGTTGCTTGATCTGCTTTAGCCTGAGCTTTCCAGTGCTTTGGGAAGACAAGCAGATTGATGACTTCTGAAGATTTATTTCTCTTTTTGAAATGTGACAAATTTTTTTTTAATGAGTCACTTGACCTGCTGTTCAGATCTGTAAATGGAGAAGTGTTCTTGAGCTGTGTTCATGTGATATTCTCTTGGATTTGGATGAACACAGCTCTCCAGCTCTTCACTGGTTTCTCACCTCTCCAAACTCCCTTTTCCAGCTGTATTTTCACTTGGGTGAGCTTGGGTTTGTGAGTGATGTAATCCAATGAGGAGAGAAGTTAAGCTGTTTACATTTCAAGCAGTATCATTAGATACCTTCTGTCTTTTCACCCTGCTGCCCTTGACTTGCATTTGTGATATTTCCATCATCTGCTAATCTGTTCCAGCAAAGTTGTCTGCACTCCCAGTGCCAGCACTGAGAAGTTTGCTTTGCTGGCAAGAACCAGTGAAACTGAAGCCTTTGATAATGTCAAATGGCTTTTCTAGACTTTCTTCACGTGGAAGTCAAGCTCAAAACCTCATTTGCAGAGCTTCTCTGACTGCTTGGAAGGTGCTGTACCATAAACAGGAAAGTCAATGGCAGTTTCTCAGCCCTATTAGAAAATAAGGGGGAATAAGCCACTGTCCAAATAAACTTGAGACATTTTATTTTTAGATTTAAAAAGAGAAAACTTGGCCATCTAATGTAGTGAGTATTCCATGCTGGCCTGATTTGTGGAATTAGAAAACTGGATGGTTCCCAATTACCTGCAGAGCCCAGTGCTGCCTGCCCAGTGCCTTTCAGGGAGTCAGCTGGGTTAATCCCTGGTGCTTTGTCACAGCAACAGGTGCTTTATTCTGCCCCATGTTCTTGCATGTTGTAACAGGAGACAGGAGAGGCAACTCTTCCTTAGCAGAGGATCTATTCCTGGCAAGCAGCAATGCTCAATGTCTGGTTTGTTGTCAAATGAACCTGCTGGGGGCAGACTTGTGTGTGACCTTCATGTTGTAAAAACAAACAGAGAGATAAAGCTGGTTCAAGCCAGGGAATTTGTTTTATGACTTTAATTTGCTTTTTTTATTTGTCTGAGTCTCCGAACTGGCTCTTAAGACCTTTGCAGTTCCTTTCTTACATTCAGCTGGGCTGTGCCAAAATGATCTCAGGTATTCACTTGTGTCATGAGGGCTTTTCATCTGAGCCTCCACAGATGACAATGAACTCTCAAACCTCAGTATCACATTACTGAGTGTGGTTTGGAAACACTCCTGCCCATGTTTTTATGGTTGTGCTGGTGGTGAACAACCCCCTAATCAGGTGCACAGGGCACAAAATGAATTTCATGTGCTTCCACAGGCAGCAGTAAGAGAAATTGTTCTTGCTTTGCTTTAACTTGTTTGTTGTGAGAATAAAAGAAAAGGACCACCTTGTGTTGGAGGAGCAGCCAGCCTTGTTTTGGAGGCTGTGAGGGAGGGACAGGGTTTATTCCTCTTGTTCTTGGGCTTTTGAGTGTGTCCACAATTACAGAGGAGTTAGATTAATGAGGAGACAGAACTGGCCTTGAGGAGCCTCATTGGGCCTTCGAGGGCAAGGCAGGAGCTTTCAAAAAGGAAAATAAAAAAATAAAAAAGGAGGAAAAAAATTCCAGGGCTTTGAAGCTGACTTTTAGACATTTGGGGAATTTGCTAAGTGATTCCTGAGGATGGAGGAATGTCTCTGGAGCTCCCATTAAACAGTGATTCCCCAGAGGAAGAGTTTGGGTTTCATTTTTAAAGCATTTGCTGTTGTAAAATAAATTCCCAACCAAGCCTTACCCCGTGGCTAAATAGAAAACTCACTGTTGCACCCCACTGGTTTCCTCTCTGACTAGTGAACATTGCCTTGCAGGAATCCAGTACTTCCTGATTGGGTTCTTTTCCCTAGAAATAAATAAATAAAATAGAATGAGGGAAGTAAATCTTAAATGTGACAGTTCAATATTGGTTTTCTCCCTGTGTTGTTTAAATAACCCAAACATTAAGGAAGTGTCTGGACAAGGTGGAGCTGTAGATTACACCAAAGAGATAAAACCAAATAAATATTGGGAAAGGAAGGTGGCATATTGAGCACTGAGCAGAATAATCAAAAGGGGGAGTGGGAGATTGGGTCTGGGGGGGAGGCAGGAGGGAGGGTAATGGGGAGAGATCCATCAGGGTCTGCTTTGGCTCATTGCATTCCAAACTGGTCAATGAGAGCCTTGGCAAACAAGAAGCCCCAAGGGCTCTGTTGTCCTTCCCCAAACTCCTCATACAGTTGTCTTTGCAGCTTTACCTGAAGCTCCTCCAGCTGAGTTCTGTGAAATGGGGAGTGAGAGGAGGAGAGAGGGCTGGAGGCTTCATTTCATGTTGCTCTCAGGCAGCTGTTTGCACATTGCTCAGAAATGAGTCTGTCACCATATCTTATTTACGAGCCATTTCTCAGCCCAGCACTGTCTGTTCTCCTTGTTTGCTGTATTTCTGTGAAGTTTCTCTTTTAAAACAACTGATAAATTGGCTTTTAGCTGCTCAGAAAGCCAGCCTCCTGTTAAAGGCAATGAGAGCTGAGGGGCCTTGAGGAAACTCCACAGTTTCTGTTGCTTCAGCTGCTCCTTGTGTTTTGGGGCAGAGGTAGAAACATGAGCAAATTCTGGTGGAATTTCCCTTGCAAGGATCCTTTGAATGTTATAGGAAAACAAAGACATGGCTTCCCTGACCAAAGAGGTTTTTGCTTTGGGACTTGCAAAACAAATGGAGGAAGGAGAAAAAGAGCTTTTCCATGGCCAGTAACTGCAATTGCCCAGCAAATTGCAAGGCACACTAATTCTGCCTTCATTAACAGCTACTGGGGAGAGCTGGGCATTAGAAGAATAAATTGGTGTTGTTTCCACAGTTGGACTGTAGCTGTGTCTGGATGTAATTCTCCTGGCAGGAGGGTTAAATAGCATTGGCTGAAGCCACAATAATTATCCTTTTGCCAGGGCTCTCCTAGCAGACCTGCAGCTCCTTCTCCCACCACAGCAGGTAACTCTCATTTAGGATACACTCACCTCTGTTATTTTTTTCTGTCCTGTGTGTAGGGAATAAATTTCAAGCCATCTAACTCTGGACATTGTGTTCTGGCCAGGTATTGAGCTCTGTGCCTGTCCCTGGGATGGAGGGACCTCTTCTCCCACACTGGGATGGATCCCCAAGGTCCCTTTGGACCATGACTTCTGAATAAATTATTCCTGGCTGAAGGAAAGTCTTCCTTCCCCCATCCCTGCCATGGGTGAAACCTTTACCTCAGCAGTGGTGCCTCCATCCTGCTGTGCCCTGTGCCACAGCACCCATTCCCACAAGAAAAGGTTGCTTTGAGTTTATGTTTGTAGTCCTGTTCATGTTAATTTTCTCTTCAGTCTTTCAAGACCCTCCATGGTCCATCTTACCATCACTGTTTGGAGCAGGGATGTCTCCCTGCCTTTCTGCCAGCCCAATCACTGCTGTGGCATTTCCCAGATGTGTCTGAGCAGCATCTTCCAAGGAATATCCCAGCTTCCAAACACAAGCCTGGCTGCTTCCTGGCACAGGGAGAGCCCTCTGGCTTGGCATCCCACTTGTGCCAGGCTGAAGGACAGAAATGGGAATGGTTTTTCACAATTGGCAGTTTGGGATGTTCCCAAGTGATTTGAAGACTCTGGGGCATGGGAGGCTCTGTCAGCCTGCACCCTTCACCTGGTCTTCCTCTGTTCATCTCTCAGATGGATGGGATGGGATGGGATGGGATGGGATGGGATGGGATGGGATGGGATGGGATGGGATGGGATGGGATGGGATGGGATGGGATGGGATGGGATGGGATGGGATGGGATGGGATGGGATGGGATGGGATGGGATGGGATGGGATGGGGGAATTCAGGGATCCAGGGGCAGCCACAGCTTCTCTGGGCACCCTGTGCCAGGGCCTCCCCACCCTCCCAGGGAAGAATTTCTCCCTGGTATCCCAAGCTGACACACTTGCCTTATTTCAGAGTTAGTTCTGATCCTTCTTTGTGAGAAGAAATAACCCATTTCTCCTCTAGCACCTATGATATTGTGGCTCAGTGCTGTGGGCTCAGTTTTTTAGCTGCCTGTTACTTACATTTCTGGGTTGATTAACATTAAAAAAACCAACTTGGTGTGATTTGGATTCATTTTCTGAAATGGTGGAGTAATAATGAAAGGAAAATATCTGCAACATTAAGTTTAATGGGTTTTTTTCCCTTATATTTACTGCAGCTGGGGCTCAGCCATCTGTATTCTATGGATAGCTGTCTCTGCTTCAGGACTCTGTTAATTGGGGATTGATTCACTTTCAGGGTACTGTGGCCTTTGCACATCTATTTTTCTTCATTTTGGGATAAATGGGGAAGAAGCAACCCTAGGATATTTAACTCCAAATAACTGATTTTTCCCAGCTGAGTTCCTGATCCTTCTTCCCACACTGGAGTTGCTTGGGGAGTTATTAAGCCTTGGGAGCCATGAGCTGCTTTGTGTATAAATTCCCACCAAAAGACAAGATATTCCAGTGTTTTCTAAGGAGTAGCCAGAAGTTGTACTTCCTCTAAGTAAGATCACCAAAAATCACCCTGTTTTGGCAAAGAAATTCCCAGCTCCATGAGGAGGGAGTGGTGGATATTCTCCAAAAGTGTATTAAGACTTTGGTTTTCTTAAATACAGTTCCTCTGCTGGAGGTCAGAGAGCAAGATACACTGAGAGGGGTCTCCAAATGTTGAGTTTTTGGGAAATAAAAGATCCCAAATGAGCACAAACCCAAGGAAATGTGGCCTTTCTCATCAGCGAGCTTTTAATGTCTTTCAGAGTGCATTGCTTCTGCTGAGAGCACAGGGCTGTAAAGAGCAATTGAGTGCTGCAAATTGGTCCATTGAATAATTGAAAATAGTTTAAAATGGCATCATAGGCTTAAAGATGTCTAATGAAGCCATCTCATCCCTCAGGGCTTCCCAGGGGCTTTGCCCTGCTGGATCCAAGTGGGTTTTTTCCTTGTGGTCAGTGCTGCTGCTTGTTATTTGTTTGCTGCTGGAGGACACTCATCTCTCCACCATTCCTGTGTTTGGGTTCTGCTTTATTTGCTTTCTTTCTGTCCCCAAATATTTGATTGGAACAAGTGAATCAAGGAAAGTGTTAATTGGCCTTTGCACTAAATCCTGGGTTAGTTGAAAAAACAACTTGGCATGGACAGCTGATGCAATTATGGGTCTGAAGGATCATTTAATCCAGATCTTTGCATCTATCTATGCCTAGGTCTGTATATATGAGTCTTTCCATATATCTCTGAGCTAGGAGTTCACTGATAGTGGTGTGGGCTTCAGCTCCACATTTTCACTCATGTTGGCCCAATGGAAGGGATTGGAAATTGGTGATTTCTGAGGTCCCTTCCAACCCAAACTATTCCATGCTTCCATGTTAATGCTTTGGAGGATCCTCCTGAACATCTAAAGATAGAAATAAAGCTAAAAAAGAAACTGCAGTTGCCCTGAACAGTTTCTGCCTCATTGCCCAAGGGAAATCAGTTGCAGTGAAGCAGTCTCTATTTTTAATAATGTGGAAAAGGATGGTGAGGAGACAGCTCACACAACCAGAGAGAGCTGGGAATGCAGCAGAGCACTTGGGGGAAATCCAGAGGTGGTTTTGCCTTACCAAGGCAGGCATTAGGCCATATGAGAACCAAAGATCCTTTAAATGGCTTTGGACACCACTGCAGGAGGAATTTTGGGTTTGTTTGGAGGCATCTTGATTAAGGAGGCAGTGGGGAAATTTAGAGATGCTGCAGCTGGAAATGGTAAAATTTGGGGGGCAAAATAGAAGAGGGAGGGAAAGGCCACATTTAGCTGGGCAATCTGGTGTCTGCTGATTTTATGGTTTATAAGTTTGAGGGATATAAGTGCAGGAAGAGGAAGGGAATGGAGCTTGTGCAGGCTGAGGTGATGGGCAAGGCAGGCACAGTGGGATTGGCAGCTCTTGGGGCAGCTCTTCCCACATAAATCCTGGCCAGAAGCATCCCAGCCAAGGGGAGAGGCAGAAATCATCTGAGCCAGGCCCCATAAATCCAGTCCTGGGCACCAGGGGTGTACATCTCTAATGAACATTCCTTCCTGAGCAGCAGTGGGATGAGCTAATTGTCTTGGGTGCCCTCTGGTTCCCCTGGCTCAGGGTCACATTGTTGGGATGGAAGTGTCATTCCAGGTAATTGGAGCTGGATATGTAGATCAAAGGAGGAAACCAGCCATGCCATTTATTAGCTGAAGGAGTGAAGTAATTGAATTTGCCAATTTAAAGCCACCCTTCCCTGCCTTTAGAAAATACTGATCCTGCAGATTTTTGATGCTGAACTGCTCATTTAAATTTTGGAGGTGTTGTTCTCCTCTGGGGCTTTGATACATTACTCATGGAAATGTCTGTTTAGAGATGGAAAAGGAGGGAAATGGCCCTTGTGAGGGACAAGTGAGTATTTTACTCTGTTCATCATGTGTCTGCACAAATGGGATGTGGTATTATCTATTTCCTTAAAAAGGGGAGAAAAAACCCCCAACCTGTGACAGTTTTTCACAAGGAATAACAAATTTCCCAAACTTTAAATAAACATCATTATATCCTGGTAGAGAAAATGGAGTAAGAAATATGTCCCAATCTTTAAATAAACATCATTATATCCTGGTAGAGAAAATGGGGTAAGAAATAGGTGTTGACTGCTCTTTTTCTACAACCTTGTAACTACATGAGAGTTTTGTCTGTTCCTCCTCTTCCTCACAGAGGAAACACCATTCCCCTGGTGCCAGATTTTGGGGCTAATAAGAGGAAATTGCCTCCAGGCTTTCATGCAGTTAAAGTGAATAAAATTGTACATGTTCTTGAAATATTAAGGGGGTTGTTGGAAGCTTGTTGCTCTTCAAGAAAATGGAGAATTAATCACTGGAGACACTGGATGGATACAGAGGAGGCTTAATCCCTTAAATTTGATGTATCATTGGAGAGATTATGAAGGTGGTACTGGGGACTGGCTGTCCCCAGGTGAATTAACACCGAGTTAATGAGGGACAGCAGTGAAGGAGGGAGGAGCTGTGGGAGGCCCAGCAGGGATGTGGCTGGAAGGGGGATGACCCAGCACGTGGGCTGTGGTCACAGGAGAGGCTGCTCCTGCACGTGGTGTCCGGAATTCCAGGCTCGAGGGCTTGGCAGGGGGAAGCTGGAGGTGCAGGATGATAAAAGCAGCACCACGTGTGCTGGGGATATCAAGCAGGTCCTGACAGGCTGTCCCTGCCATCAGCCCCAGTGCCCTTACTCATCTATTTTGGGCACAGAGTGTTTGGGAAAGGGGTCTCATTAACCTGTCTGCTGAATCCTTTCCTGATAAAGTGCTAGTCATTATTATAGCAAGGAGAAAACACAGTGTGAAAGTTTTGAACTGGAGCTGTAACAAATATCCAAAATCTAGTTCACTTAATTCCATATTCATTTCCTTTTGTCTGAGTGATTCCTCTTTGTCTCCCCTCTGCCACCCCCGTCTGGGAAGTGCCTTCCCACAGAAGAGTGGATGCAAAACCTCATTATACCCTGAGCATCCACTGGAAACATTAAAAGTTGATTGTACAGATGAAATTAAAAAGAGCTGAACCTCTCCAGTGATCTACATTAGATGTGGGAAATGAAAAAAGCAGCTAAGTTTAACTGATCACTTGAGATGACAGCCTTAGCATTAGTTATAACCTTGAGGATTCCCTAGAAATCCCAGCAAACACCACAAATCCTGTAGGAGGTGTGTATTTGAAAGTAGCAGAGCATGATAAATCCTCATATATTAACTTAATTTGGGAAAAAATTGTGGCACTGCGTTGTAGCTTCAAACAGCGATGGGTTCCAGAGCCCAAAATGGAAATGTGCTGAAATCCTGTGGTGGGCTGCAGGGAGAAGAGCGTGGCTGGCTGGGAAGTGATGCCTTTGCAGTTCTGACTAAACAGACCGTGACAGCACAGGCTAAATGCAATGAAAAATGAGGTACAGCCACGTCTCAGCTCGTGAGCTGCAGCCCACAGCTCATCTCAGAGCCATGACTGGGCTCAGACAGGGTGGGCATGATTTGTTAAAATTTGTACAGAGAGGCAGGAGCTGAGAAGTGCCCAGATCCCAGCTCTGCCTCTCACCCATGGGAAGCACAGAGAGTGCAGTGCCTGGGGAACATCCTCTGGCCAAACTGGTGGTGGACTGCATGGAACAGGCTGGAGCTCTTGCTGCAGCTACATTTTCTGTTAACTGTCATTGGAAATAACAGGTGGCATCTTGCTTTCCAGCTTTTCCCACCTGTAAATAGAATAAATGTTCCAGAAACATCTCCTCCTTACAACTCCTTGTCAAGACCTTTGGTGAAAGGAGTACCGTGAAGCTCATAGCTAGAGGTTCCTACAAGCTGCATTTCAACACTAAAATTGAAAGAATTGAGCAAAATTTCTTTTGGATAAAGTCATTCAGAACTTGTGCTGTTTTTTAATTGAGCTTTTGTATCTTTGCTAACTGTTTTTTGTGTTTTGTTGGGTTTTTTGTGTAGCTCCCCAGAGGAATTTTGAAATTGCCTTTAAGATGTTTGATCTGAACGGCGACGGCGAGGTGGACATGGAGGAGTTTGAGCAGGCAAGTTGAGCAATGAGTGCTGTGGCACCTGAGCCATAAGCACAGCATCCCTCTGTGATGTTACTGCCTTCATTTTTGTGCTCAGTGCTGGTTTGCACCTTTCCCTTCTGTGCTCTGCTGTGCTGCTTCAGTGCTGCTGTTTGTTTCTTTAAACTGCATGTGTCAAGAGAAAATTTTTCATTCAACCAGGACAAGCAGCAGGAAAAACTCAGGTTTCCTGTGACTTTGCCACCAACATTCAAGGCCAGGCTGTGTGAGCTTTGGAGCAACTTGGTCTGGTGGAAGGTGTCCCTGCCTGTGGCAGGGGATGGAACTGGATGAGCTTTAAGGTCCCTTCCAACCCAAACCATTCTATGATTCTGTAACATTTTCTTTACAAAAAGTCACCTTCAAGGTAGAAAAAGAACTTTTTTTCACTCTACTGATAAAGTGGGATTTTGATCCTACTGCCTTCACAGCTTCTACTGCATTCCTTAATTTTGTCTTCAGAGAATAGCCAAGGTGAGTCTGCTTCAGAGGAGGGTTTATCCACTTATTCCAGTGTAATCCTAAAACGTGTTACTGAGAGCATATTTTCATTAGCCCTCTACTTCTTACAAGGCTTCATCAACATAGAGTTGGCTGCAGGTGTTTTAATGAGTTTAGCCTTCATGTCTGATACTGGTGAGCTCTTCCTGTAAGCTGTGATTTATGGTCGTGTCTGAGTGAGAATAGATTGAAGGCTTGAGCTGGTAGTGGGGAAAAGATTTGCCCTCCCCAGGCAGAAGAGTGTGATTTTCCTTGCCTATTTCTAGCCTTAAGATATTGGGAACTTATAAACACCCTGAAATCACATCCTGAATCACCAGTGTGTGCTATTCGTAACAGGAAATTTAAATGCATTTGCTACTAAAGAACAAAGCAGCCCTGGAGAATCCAGGGACAGATTCTTCCTCATGAGTTGGCTCCATGAGTAATTAACTGCAGAAGAGTCTCCACAAGGTCGTGCTTGGGGCACTTGCTATAAATGGGAAGAACTAGTGGCAAAGGAGGTCTGTTGAATTACATCCCTCTCTAATCTTTTTGCTGTCATCCTCCCTAAATTATTACCTGTGTGTATGATGTCATCATCACGAGCTTGCTCCAGAGCCATGGAATAGATCTGGGGAAGTGCAGGGGTTTAGATGCACACTTTGGACTCTTGAGGAGGGTGGAGTGTGTTGATTTGCAGTCTGACATCACTTCACTTGGCAGCTTGAAATGTAAACCTGGGGTTTTGGTCACGTTCCTTCCTCTTGGGGTTCTGTGGCTGAGATGACCCCGAGGTATTAAAGAGCCTTTTCCCAGCCCTGTGACCAAAGAAGTCTCAATTCCTCGGTTCTGCTTTTCAAGGTTGTATAATTTCTCTTATCTGTTACCTTCTCTCTCTGACCTGCTGAGCTCTGTCCAGCAGGTTGGGTTGTGGCACAGTCACTGCCCTTGGGGTGGTGTTGACTTTTTATACTACAAACTACGTGTACTTTATTTACAATAATTCTCCAATACCTATCACCTATGTTAGACAGTCTGTCTCTACCCTTAACCAATCAGTGTCACCATCACAGCAGAAGATGGAGGACAAGAAGAAGAAGGACAGGACATGCCCAGATTCCTCCATCTTGCCTCTTGAACCCCCATTCTATAACCCTAAAATTCTACTTTCTCACCCTGTGACAAATTCACTATCATTTTACTCAAACTCTTGTGGTTTGTAACTCTTCACACAAAGTTGGTAATTGTTTCCATGGGCTGAAATCAAAGGCACAGGTGTTTGTGACTCCATGCCAAGGTCTCTGAGCCCCTGCCAGGGTCTGGAATCACCCAGGGCAGCCAGAGCAATGTCCTGGGTCCCAGCACCTTCCTTTCCCCAAGTAAAAACCACAGTTCTTCTATCTGCATAGTGCATGGAGACAGCACTCCACTGCAGCTATGTGATCATATTGAACAGCCCAAAAGGTGATTTATGGTAGTTGCAGTGTTCTAGAATGAAATCAATTATGGAGATAGATGAATTTAAGAAAAGCAGAGAACAATTAACCTCCTACTAAAAATGCAGTGGTGCCAAGGTGCTAACTCAGGTGTCACATTTGGCTTTTTTATTAGAGCCACCTAAAATGAAAAAGGAACATTTCTACAAGATGAATGTTTCCTAATTGCTGTGAAGATGAGGGTACAAAATTGAATTCAATTATTTAAAATCATCCAGTAGACCAGGGGAAGTTATGCATGCATTGAGTCACATAAATATCCTTAGGAAGGGGAAGGTATTTTTGTTAAGCTGGTTACCTGTGTCACTGCTTGTATAGAAAGGAATAAAGTTCCTGGTTAGCATCAGAAGAGTTGGGTGAAGGCTGAGAGTAAGAGGATGAAGGAGCTGTTTTGGAAAGTGAGAAGATATCTGTGAAGATACTGATTTGCTGCCAGAACAAACACAGCTCCAGTGGGAGGCACATATATCTCATTATGCAAACATCTAACATTACAAACAATTGTTTATGTGATAAATCCTGTTTTTCACTCCTTATGGAAATACCTCAGGAAGAGCATGAAGGATGGCAGGGTTTGCAGCTCTGTCCTGTTAATCTCACCTGGCAGGAGCAGCTGGAACTGACCCTCTCAGGGATTGTGCAGCACTTTAAAAGAGCAACATCGTTTTGGGGAGAATGGATGGAAGAAGAGGGGGAAGAAAAGGACACCAGGGAAGCATCATTCCATCCTTGCTGGCTGTGAGCACGTGGGAATGAACTTCCTATTCCTCCCTCACACCTTCTCTTTGCAGGCAGCCAACAGCAGGTCCCTCTTCTCACTGATCTTTGAAAACCTCATCAGGAAAGAAAATTACTTCAGTAATTTAGCTCATGTGTGACTTAGCTGAAGGCTTTAACTGCCTAATGAAAAACCAGTTCATTTCTTCTTGCCTTGATGAAGAATTTCAGGGTTTTTATCCAGTTGAGGCATGTGGTTAGTGCTTAGTCTTGAATAATGTGGTGCTTGCATCAGTATTGCCTTCAATTCTTCATCCTTTGGCATATAAATTGTTAGTTTACTCCTCTGTTTTTAAAGAAAAGCTGCTGAAAAGTAGAAAACGTGCATGCAGTGTTACTGGTGATTTCTCTTTGAGTCTTTAACTCTTTTAATATATATTTTTTCCCCTCATCTGGTACAAAAGATGAAACATGACAAACACTTAGGCTGAAATAGGAACAAAAAAGAGTGGAGCATCTCAGAGCTCCCTGTCCTTGCAGGATTGATGAGCTGGGGTGAGGGCAGCTCCTTGCAGTGGTGCCTCCCTTTCTGGATCATTGAAAGGATTACCCAAAACAGGGACTGCTTCAATCATTGTGGCTCCAGTGCCCACAGGTGGATTTTCAACCTGTCCAACACTTGTTACAGATGGGAGAGGAAAAGAGAGCCCTAGGATTCCACATAAATAACAGGCAGGAAAAGCTGCTCTGTGGAGCAGTCTGCAGTGTGGTAAACACTGATGTAGAAACAGGGGCACTTTTCCAAGCTGGCCTTAAATTGCCTTGCTTCAGACAGTTTATAAATATTTGTCTCCAAACTGTGCTGCATGCATGCAGAGCTCACAGTTAACAGTGAAGCACAAAGCAAACTGAGGAGTTGCTATTTACAGTGGAAAAAACAGAGAATTCCTGAATAGTTTGGGTTGGAAAGGACCTTAAAGATCATCTCAATCCAACCCCCTGCCATGGGCAGGGACACCTTCCTCTGTCCCAGGTTGTTTCATGTTCTGTCCAGCTTGTCCTTGAGCACTTCCAGGAATGGGGCAGCCACAGCTTCTCTGGGCAACCTGTCCCATGGCCTCACCACCCACACAGAGAAGAATTTCCTCTCAAAATGTAGTCTAAAGCTCCTCTCTTTCAGCATAAAGCCATTACCCTTGTAAATAGTCTCTCTCCATATTTCTTGCAGGCTCCCTTTAGGCACTGAAAGGCCATAATTAGGTGACCCCACATCCTTCCTCACATCAGAGTAACCAAAAAGCCTCAAAACCTCTTTGCTGTACTTTTTTCCTCTTTTTTCTCTCCTCTAGTTGATTTTCCTTGTGGAAGAACAGGCAGCAGTCTCTGGTTGGGAGGCAGGGTTTCCAGCAAGGTGAACCCAGCAGCAATAGTGTGGTATTTTCCTCTAGAGCATCTCCTTTGGGGCTGTTCCAGCACTCACTCTCATTAGGAAAAGGTTGAACACACTGAATACCACAATAATGAGGTTCTGGCATCCTTGTGACAGCTGGAGCTCTTGGCAGCTGCTTTTCTTCCTCCCTTCCAGCTTTTGTCAGCAGGGGGAAGAGGCTGATGGCAAAGCAGGGGTGGTTGCTGGAGCTTTGGGAAGCCTGGGCTGTCAGGTGGCTTTTTTCCCTTCTATTTCAAACTTGTTGTCCTTAACATGAATCCTTTTGCTGCCTTGTTGGAAAAGGTAAGTTAGACACAGAGAATAAGCCTGGCTTCTCATCCCCCAGTAATAATCACTCAGATGGACTTGGTAGCTTAGTGAGATACCTGAGGATGGAGAGAGGGCATGGCTGCATTTGGCTTGGCCGCCCCCTTAAATATGCCCAGAACCCTTAAAATAACACACTCTTGGATTTTCAGGCTGTCACATCCTTCATGGTCAACCTTTTGGCATCTTTTATGGAGTAGGGAAGTTCTTTTGAAGAGCCTTTTGTGCTGGGTGGGACAGCCCCAGGGATGGAGGAACTTCCAACTGTGGCAGAGAGCAGCAGGCAGCAAGGAGAGGGTGCCCTTGGGTTGAAAACCCAGGATTTGTGCATGAGTGGGAAGAAATGTGTTGTGAGCTCACAAGGATGGGCAGTAAAGGAGTGGAAGCTCTAAAACATTTGAAGAGTTTTTTCTTCCCTATAATCCCTGGATGTGGGGAAAATCTTTTATTTAAGAAAAGTTTGGATGTGGCACTGGGTGCCAGGATTTAGTTGGGGTGTTGGGGCTGGATTGGACTCAATGATCTTGAAAGTCTCTTCCAACCTGGTAATTCTGTGAATTCTGTGCTTGCTGCAGCTTCCACACCTCCTGGGATTTTATTGGGAAGAAGCTGCTCTGCTGACCAGGGGTGGGATCAACTCTGGAATGATTATCTGCAAGCTGGCTGAATTGTTTCCTAAAACTCACTTTAAGCATTTGAAAAAGCCAGAGCCTAGGTTGGCCAGAGAGGCTGTGGACTCCTCATCCTTAGAGGTGTTCAAGGCCAGGCTGGACAGGGCTTGGAGCAAGCTGGTCTAGTGGGAAGTGTCCCTGCCCATGGAAGGGTTTTGGAACTAGATGGTCTTAAGGGTCACTTCCAGCCTGAATCATTCTGTGATTCTCTAAAGCTCAGCCAAATTTTTTAATTGTTGTGTCTCCTGAGAATTGTTTTAGAAGGAAAAGAAAGAAGGATTGTGGAAACCCAGAGCAGTGGGAATATTTCTCTGTCTGCTCTGGGGTGCCCTGACCCCCAGGGCAGCACTGACTTTGTCCCTCATTCATGGAGAAAGTTTCCTACACTCCAGAACAGACTGGAACCCACAAAAGTGTGCAATAGATTTTAGAGAGCAGTGCAGGTTTATCACTTGGTGAGAAATTGAGGGTTTGGGATTTTTAGTGTGCTGTGGATGGAAGCAAGATGGAGGGCACAGGGTGTCATCCTGGGTTTCTTCTTCCTGCTGCTTCTTCCTCCTTCTCCATGGGTTTGGGTGGCATTTTGTAATTGAGCAGAAAAGTCCCCATTGCAGCTCTGTGGGATCAGTTATTGGGTTAAAAGGGAAAATAATCCAGGTGCCAGTTCTTAATTGGATAGTTTAGTATTAAAAGCCCTTGGAACAAGAGATTGTTGCCATTTGGTGCCTTCTAATGAAAAGCTGCTGAACTCACAGCAGTGAGACTGTTTTACTGATAAGAAATGATAAACACCTTAGTCTGAACATGAGCTACTGTCTCAAGTGCCTTCAGTCCAGAATAAGATGAGAGGAATGGAAGATTTGTCTTTCCAGACAAGCTGTGGGTCTGCTGGTAGATAAAACCAGCACTGGGAGATAAACAATGGGAAGGATTCCACTGGTTGATGAATGGATATTTGCTTTTGCAAAAGATATTTGCTTTTACAAATAAACTTTAGGTCTGCTGATCAGTGAAATTAGACATTGAAAGATGACAGAAACAATGGAGAAGAAAACCCCCTAAATTCCATGAGAATTAAAACTTAAAAGGGAGGGTTGTACATTAGAGGGGAATCTTTGGTGACCCTGAGATGCATTAGAAAGTCTCTTTTCCCAGCCCAGCAGCTGAAGAAGGAGTCAGAACTCTTCAGTTCTCGTTCTCAAGGTTGTTTATTATTTCTTATCTATAAAATTCTTTCTCTGGCCTGTCCAGGTCCATTCAGCAGGACAGACAGAGACATTCTGCCTGCCCCTGAGGTCGTGTTATCTTTTTATACTAAAAACTACCTGTACATTATTTACTATAACTTCCCAATACCTATCACCTATGTTAGACAGTGAGCTTCTAAACCAATCCAAAAGTGCCAACATCACAGCAGAAGATGGAGGCCAAGAAGAAGAAGAAGGAGAAAGGCTGGACACGCCCAGATTCCTCCATCTTGCCCCCCTGAACCTCCATTCTAAAAACCCCAAAAAATCTATTTTTCATTCCATGACAAACTAATTATTATTCTACCTGTACTTTCATGGCTTGCAAATCTTCATATAAGGTTGGTAATTTTTTCCGTGGGTCATAATCAAAGCCACAGATGTTCTGGGCTCTGTGCCAGGGTCTCTGAGCCCCCTGGCAGGGGTCCTGACAATCCAGGACAGCCAGAGGGATGTCCTGAATTCCAACATGGTATCAGGCATTTTGGGAAGTCTGTACCTTCCAAGTACCTCAACCAATGGGGAAAGAGAGAAGGGAAATGGGGCTGGGAAATTGGGATAAAAAGGAGGCTGCATCCCCCAAAAATTGGAGAGATCCCAGGGGAATGTCCCATGGCCTCTCCCTTTATTCATATAAAGTGAAAGGACTGTCTCCTTTTTGGACATAAACTGTCGCTGACATCTTTTATGAAAAATCCTTTCCTTAGGATTTTTCCTCCAGAGAAGCTGGAGGCCTCTGGAACGAAATGTAAACATTGATTATCTGCTGCTGTGGAATGCAACAGGTGCGTCTGTGATTGGCCCATGTTGGATGTTTGTAATTAATGGCCAATCACAGTCAGCTGGCTGAGACACAGAGCCCCAGCCACAAACTTTTGTTACCATTCTTTCTTACTCTATTCTTAGCCAGCCTTCTGATGAAATTCTTGCTTCTATTCTTTTAGTATAGTTTTAATGTAATATATATCATAAAATAATAAATCAAGCCTTCTGAAACATGGAGTCAGATCCTCATCTCTTCCCTCATCCTGAGACCGCTGTGAACACGGTCACAATAAACCTCTGATGTTTGTGGATTCATTTTCCTAGCACAGAGAAGCCAGCAGCTGGTACCCCCCCCCCCAGAGGATGCCACGGGCTCTTGACTGGTTCTGACGGTGCCATCTGGCTGTGTCTGCAGGTGCAGAGCATCATCCGCTCGCAGACCAGCATGGGCATGCGGCACCGGGACCGCTCCACCACCGGCAACACCCTCAAGACCGGCTTCAACTCCGCCCTCACCACCTACTTCTTCGGGGCTGACCTCAAGGGCAAGCTCACCATCTCCCACTTCCTGGACTTCCAGCGCAAGCTGCAGCACGACATTCTCAAACTTGAGGTTTGGAATGGTTGTTTTTGTCCAGGGGAGGGCAGTGCAGCATGGGTTGTGCTTAGGGTGGGTGAGAAAAATGCCAATCACTTGGGGTTTTTTTAATTTTAGAAGTTTAATGATAATAAAATGGTTATAAAAATAGCAATCTAGTTAGAGTAATAATAATTTGGACAATTTGGATTAGGACAATATGAGACAATAAAAACAAAGAGTTACAGACAGTCTGGGCACCTCTTTCTGGGCAAAATAAGCCCAAAAAAGGCCCCACCTTAACAGAGGATTAACCCTTAAAAGCAACAGCCTGTTGCATATTCATACACCTCATCCATGATGCATAAATTCCATTCAAACTCAGGATTCTGTCTGGGCAGTGTCAGCTTCTTCCTCTGAATCCTGACAGTGTCTTCAGGGCTGAGCCAGGCAGGAAGAACTCGATAATGGAGCAATAAATTCTCTTTCTCTGAGAGATTTGGGTGTCCTGTGGCTGCTACCTGGTGCAAGACGTTTCTTTATAAAAAAGTATCTTGCACAGCATAGTTTTTATTTTAACATTATGTTATAACCTAAAATTATATTTAACACACCACTTAAGAAAATTAATACAGCATTACTTTCTAACACAACACATATAATATTCATTTGAATATTTGTGAAAAGCCAATCATAAAATACACATTTGTCACAGTGGGGCTTCTGGAGGAGGAGCAAGAGACTGAGAAGGGTACAAGGGGAATTTCTACAGCTGTGACTTACAGATCCAAGCTGTTTAATTCCTGATGGGCATTTCAGTGCCTGTGGCACTCCCCAAGGAACATCTCCAGCATTTGTTGGTGGCTGCTCTTGGTACATCCTGGGTGTGTGTTCCTCTAAAAGCCTGGCTGTTGCCTTGGCTCTGCTGATGGGGATGATTTAAGGGAAAACCAGCAGAGGTTGTGAGTGGCCTGTTGCTGCCTTGCTGAGGAAGGTTGGTCTGAGTCTTAATCAGTGAGCTGGGCCCTAAAGGACCAGGATTTATAACATTCCCAAAACTCTTCATTGTCACCATCATATTTGCTGAAAAATCCCTTTGCCAAGGATTTTTCTCCTGGGAAGCTGAGAAGCCTCAGAGAAAAATGAAAGCAATAATTATCTGATTTGCTTCTCTTGTGTTTTGCTGCTTTGGAATGTGGTTTGGTCATTGTTTTATTGTTTCATGTGAATTGTTTTAACTTAATGACCAATCACAGCCAGGCTGTGTCAGACTCTGGAGAGAGTCACAAGATTCTTTATCTTTTAGCCTTCTCTCTGTATCCTTTCTCTATTCTTTAGTGTAGTTTAGTATAGTATTCTTTTATATAATATAATATCATATAATATATCATATCATATCATATCATAAAATAATAAATTAGCCTTCTGAGAACATGGAGTCAGATTCCTTCATCCCTCCTCTGTCTGGGGAACCCCAAAAATACCACACTTCATCTCTGCTTTTGTCCCCATCTTTTCTGTTTGCTTCATTTTTCTGAATGTTTCTGCTGGGAAAGTGTTCATGGCTTGTTTGGATCCTCCTAATTAGGTGGTCTCTATTATGTGACCTCTGTTGTTCACTCCTGGATGTTTTATGAGAAATATTGTCTATCTCTAGTAAATTTAGTCTCCTTTTTAATTTGCATTACCCTGAGTTTTAACAGCAGCTCCCAGCCTCCTGCTCCTAGTCACAAAACCTGAATTTAATCATCACCCTTCAAAATTTGGTTCTTTTGTATAAAATCAGCAGAAGGACAGCAACAGGGGACTTGCTGGCCTGTCTCAGCTCCCAGGTAGAGCTGACTCAGTTGGAAATGGTGCCCATCACTGCATCAGGCTGCAGGGTTCAACCTGGCTTGAGCAAAACCAGGCTTTTATTTGCATTGGAAATCAGGATTTGTGCATAAGAAGATGTCCCCCAGCCTGTCAGGATAACAGAATTCAGAGCTCTGTCTCTTCATTCTGGTGTATTATTGCTCACATGCTCAGGTTGTGTGATCAGCATTTTCTCAAATTCTTATCAAGTCAGTCATTGCAATTTAAAACTGAATTTATTCCCTTTTTCATTTGGAATTTACAAATTCAAGTAAGGAACTGACCCAAGGACTGATTATTTTATTTTTGTGGAGGCAATTGCCTGGTTCACTGCCTTCATTTCCTGGCCATTAAAGCAGGTGCTGTGGCCCTGCCTTTGCAGGGGGAATTGGCTGTTCAAGACAATGTTCTTTGTGAACTGGGTCAGCTCCTCAGTGCCTCTGCAAATTGAAAGGAATAAAATACTCTTTAAGGTGAAGAAACATTAGGTGTAACCTGAATGTAAAGGCAAGAGAAGCAGAGATTTTTCTATGCCCTGTTTTCCCCTGCCCTGTTCACTCCAGGGTGGACACTGAGGTGTTCCTGACCCTGTGCTCCCTCCACAGCTCCCCACTCCCCTCATTAAGAGGCAATGGGGATTTTTCTTTCCAGTTTCATGATACTTGTTCTTCTATTTCTGCTGTGACAATTTAGTTCTTGATGATTTCAGTCAATTGTGCATCTCCTGGATAATAGTAGTTGCTTTTCTAACAGATTATTTATAAAGTGGGGACAATAAAAGATATTTATATCTGGGTAAGTTATCAGATATCATAAAGGCATCATTACTGACTCCCTGCCAGCACCAGGCTGATACTCATTTCCACTGAAACATTGATGGTTCTGCTCTGCCAAACTGAACTTTTCCTTGAGTTCATGCTACTAAAGCCCTGATTTTCCTGTTCCTAACTCTCATTGATTTAGGCAAAACTGGCCTATTTCTGTCCCCACATTATGCAATGGGGCTTCTCTCCTTTTCAGCTTTTATCTCTTTTGACCTGATGTCCCACCTTTCCTCCTTGCTTCACATTTGATGTGTTTGTTCACACTTAAGGAGCTTTTCCCAGAGTGTCTGGTGGGTTTGTGTTGTTCCTTTGCCAGGGAGTGCCCTGATGCCCTCAGCTGCTTGAAAAGCACAGCAATTCAGAGATGAGATTCTCCTGAGAAGAGAGGGGTTTACCCTGCCCCATGTAAATCAGGAGAATGTGAGAAGTGGTGCTGTGCTGAACTCTTCTTCCCTCATCTGCTCATCCTCTGCTGGCTCAGTAAAACTGGAGCATGGTCTGAAGCTGGGATGTTGATTTGAAACCCAGTTTTTGTTCATGTTCAGAGCTCTGGGGAGGCCCTTGGGGAAATGCAGGTCTGAAGAATCTCCTGGGGCTGCTGCAGCCCCTGAGTGACCCAGAGCCTCTGTTCCCCAACTGGGATGCTGGCTTTGTCTCATCTGAAAGAAAGGTGCTTTAAGAAAGAACCTTTTTTAAAAGCTTTTCCCATTCAGCTCAGCATCCAGGCATTTTTGCAGTTCATCCCCTTGAGCTGTTTTCTGCTGACTGAAGGTGGAACAATAGTTTCTGACCATCTGAACCCACTTTATCTTCCTCTTACTGGTTTTGGTTCATTTTTTTTTAGAAATCAAAATATCCATGCATATTTCTTGCTAGGATTCAGCAGAAGCCCTCACAGAGGAATTAACTCAGACAAAGCCCTGAACATTTCAATGTTCCTTATGGCTGAAGTGTTGATAGCAGGTTTAAATAACCATGGCCTGCTGTTTTCTTCTTCTCTTCTGCTTTTATTTCTTTTTCTATGCAAGTATATTTTCCATCATTTTATGAAGACTCAGCAGTCAACTCGGTTGCAGGAAGGGAAGGATGAGGAAAGTAACCACAGCCAGAGGTAGAGGAGATACTTTTAATGCCTTATTTCAACCTTTTGGGGTTTGGCTGCTTGGAGGAAGCTGTGGTCAGTTTTTGGGTTATGGGGTGGCCCAGCTTAGCTAAAGCTGAGCCACAGGACCCAGCCCAGCAAATGGGGCTCCTGGCAAGGTCCTACAGCCAGAAGTCCCTTTTTCTGGTGGCTTGCTTTGACAAACAGTGACAAGTTTGTCTGGAGAGGCTCTGCAGCTCTCACATGTCCCCTTGGGACAGGTGGTGTTGGGCTCTTTTTTTGGGTTTTGAGTGGAAGATCTCTGTGAATCTGGAAGATGAATAGGACTTGACATCATTGTTTATGCTATTTCTGCTTGGTAGTGCCTGTCCCAGATATTCCTGTGTCCTTGGAGGACCAAAAGGAGTCCCAGCCAGCCTTTGGGGCTCTCCCAGCCTAAATTTTTTTAGGATTCTGGAAGAGCACCTAGAAAAGATGTGTGAGCCCTTTGTTCTCCTTTTCTTTGTCACTCCTGCAAGGCACCCCAAAACCTGCTGATAGCACTGGTTTAATCCCCATATTTTTCCTCTTTCCCAAGGATTAAGGATGCCCCAATGTCCCCAAGCAAAGTAAAACAGGATTCTGTAAGAATATGGCAAAAGTACAAGACATCACTGCTGTCATCTGGAAAATTCCTTATTTTCTGTGTCTGTTCTGTGACAGGTGATGTGGGAGTAACCTCTTTATCCTGGAAATTCCTGTTTTCATGGCCAACGCCAATACAGTTACTGCCTGGTTTGGGTTTTTATGAAGAAGGGGTGCTGGATGCTCTTCCATCTGCACACAGCTCATTAGAAAGTCCTAAATCCTTTGGGATCTCAGGCCTGTCTTATAAAATACTCTGGTTTCAGAATTGGATTTTATGGTAATAACTTAAATATTTAAGTGCCTTTCTGAGTCCCAGTGTTGGAATAGTTAGATTCCAAGTAATCCTGTAGCAGGTATTAAAAACTGCTCTGTTGTTACCAGCTTACTCAAGATTTTTTGGGATTCTGCCCTGATTTTTATATAGGCTGGCAGAGCAATACAGCTTTTCAGTGATTTGTTAACAGTAACAAAACTTGCAGTAATGAGTCACATATCTTTGTTTCTGTTGCAGTCATTTAAGGGGAAAATGAGCAACTTAAGTAAATGGTTTTGAGTAGCCTGAAAAATGAAGTCTGGCAGTGTCAGATTGGCTGAGCTTGGTAAGGAGGGGCCCAAAACTCAGACTTTTGGAGGTCAGTTTGCTGCTGAACTTACACAAGACATTTTTGTTTGGTTTTAAGTCACTTTTATGACAATCTGTGTCATGATCAGCTGTGTTGTCTCTCACAGTTCCCTTTACCTGCTGATCCTCTCACTTCAGCCTCGCCCTGACCCAGCCCCTGTGGGAACAGTGATGGGGAATGTCATGTTTTCCCTTTTTCCTTATGAATTCTGCCTTTTCAGCAATCCTGTGATGGATTTTGTGTACTTACACAGTTTTGTCAGTTCTGTATCTATATCTTGCATATCTACAACTCCTGCTTTAGCTCCAGATTTGATTTCTCTTCCTTCACATGATGCTTACAAACCAGCACTTGTGGAATTGCTTCTTCAGTAGGGCAATTAATGACAGGTACAAAAGTTGATTGTATTCTCTGCTGGTGATTTCCTGGCCTGGCTGCAGGGGAAGGAGAGGAGGATGGGCTGATGGCTAAATACAGAAAGCCTGAAGTGTGCCCAAAGTGTGCCCCATGAGTGCTCTGTTTGTCCCAGAGGATGTGTCACTGTTGTCAGGCCCTGACTAGATAAAAGGTGTGTTGATAACTAATAACCTTTAAACAGCTCTGGAGGAAAAGAGGATCTGGATATGGAGACTGTACCCTCCAGAATTATTTAGTGGAGTCAGAGATGGACAAAGCCATGATGGATTTAGTGCCAAGGAGAGGGGAGTTACCAGGAGACTCTGCAGACCTACAGATTCCTTCTGCATTTCCCTGGTAGGAGTTGAGGGGACAGAAGTGAGGCTGATGTCCCTGCCTTTGTTGGATGGCCATGAAAGGGTGCTGGGTGACAGAACTGTGTGACATGCCCAGTTAAAAGTTGGGTCATCCAAGCAGTGTGAATAGTTTCACATCAGGGAGCTCTGCAGTTAAGCAGGCACAGTCCAGCATACACAGATGGAATCTGGGAATTTCTGGGCAGGCAGTGGAATTGACTTGGACAGCTCATCCTGGTTTTGACAGCATTCAGAGCTGGCAGCCTGCTTTTGTCTTGGCCTGTGAGTGGAAAGGGTCTCATGCAGCCTCATGCAGCTTTCAGGTTGACTGCAGCATCTCAGCTTTGGGGAAAAGCTGGCATTCAGTTCCTGTCCAGTGTCAGCCAGAGACCTGGGGAGAATTCAGAGTGGAACATTAGTATGGAAAAAATATCTGAGGCTAGGGATAAGTTATGAGGCCATGGTATGTGCAGCTTAAGGAAGGGCAGAAGGGAGAGATAACTGTCTCAGGAAACATGAGGAGTCACCATAAAGGAGTCTGAGGCAAGTCATTTTCATCAATCAGGAACAGCAGAGCAGGTAATGAAATGCCTAAGTGTGCACCAGGGGAGGTTTAGTTGAAATCCAAGGCAGGTTGAATTCCAGTCCCTTTTTCCATGGAGCAGGGGGATGCTGGTGGGTGGGGTTTCACTGTCACAGGGCAGTTACCAAAAGCTGGACTTTGTCCCTCAGTCAGAGGATGCCATAAATGCTGTTCCTAACTGATTCCTCCCTAGTCCAGGTGAGGAAACTTGTGCCAGAGAAATCAAACCCTCCCAGCCTCGCTCTGAAAGGCAGAGGAGGGGTCTGTGGGGTGGTTTTGGGGGGCCTCAGGATTATAAGAGCATACTGAGCAACTGCAGCTGTAAAATCACAGAATGTCCTGAGTGGGAAGAGACCCACAAGGATCATGGAGCCCTGCCCAGGACACCCCAACAATCCCACCCTGTCCCTGAGAACATTTTCCAAACACTCCTGGAGCTCTGGCAGCCCTGGGGCAATGCCCATTCCTTGGGAAGCTGTTCCATGCCTGATCACCCTCTGGGGAAAGAACCTTTGCCCAATATCCAACCTAAACTCCTGCCACAACTTCAGGCTGTTCCCTTGGGTCTGTCACTGGTCACCAAAATATCCAGTGATCCAGCAGTGTGCCAGTGAGGCTGGCAGGGTGTGTGTGGCAGTTCATGTGCTTGTGAGCATGGCTGGGACACAGAGGAGCAGCTGTGGCATCCTCCTCTTTGGGATGGATGCTTCATGGGGCACCCACCTGGGAGAGAAGTGCCTTGCTTGTGTTAGAACCAGGTGACTTGAGTGTGGTTGATGCAGTGGCTCTGCAGGGGAAGCTGTGGAGGGTTTTATTGGAATTTCTATTTATTGCATCATTAGCAGCAGTGGAAGGCTTTGCTCTGTACCAAGAGGCTCCTTTGCTTTATGAGGGGTGTGTAAATCCACTGCTGAGCTCCTGCAGTGCAGCAGAGCCTTGTGTGGGACCCCTGCAAATAAAATCCCAGGAGTGCTCTTTGCATTCATTACCTTGCCACAGGAGTGTGTGGAGGTTGGTATCAGAGTCCATAAATTAGGAAATGTGAGTTATTCAGCATAGATGCTCTTGTGCACAACCAAGTTAGGGAGCAGCAAAAGCTGGGGGGCAGAGGCTGGGAATGTCTGTGTGAGCACATTCTTGTAGCAGGTACCTGACCTGTGCCTCCTCCTGCTGCTGGATAAATAAACACTCAGTCCTCTTGTTCCTTCTCCCCTTCCAGGCTCTGTATTCAGAGCTGTTCTGCAGCTCCTCACCTTGCTGGCTGTGCTTCAGCCCTGCCTTTGCTTCTGCTGATGTAGGAGGAACATGGAAGCAGGACCCTTTTCCCTGCTAGGCTGAATTAAACTCCTGCAAACTTGTTCTTCTTGGAGAATTGAACACCAAGGTCAAGCAGAAAACAATGTGAACTCTTAACAGGCAGTGAGGGAGCTGTATTTCTTAATAAAACTGTGTACAGCAGTTCCATGGAGACTTAGATGTTGGGATTTTTCAGAGTAATGGCTTCACTCGGGTTCTTGCAGCTCCTCTGTCCTGTGTGTTTTCCTGCAGGAGGGTTGGGACTTTGTTCTGCTTCTGAACTTTCCTTTTATTCAGGGAGCATGCAGGACAGAAAAGCTGCTGTGTTCCATGGCACCAGGAGCACTGTCAAGGGCAGGGATGGCAGCGAGGTCTGGAGAGCAGGCATGGGAGGAGATTGCTCAGCTCTTCCCCCTCAGCATCCCTTTAATTTAGCAGACCTTTTTCCTTAGCATTACTGATTCCTTTTCTTCAGGTTTCCTTCCTGTCATTCCCTCACTGCACAGAATTTCAAAACACTGATCTGCTCAGAGCCTGCAGGAAGATCTTTTTATTCAGGGGCTGAAGTTCAGGTGCAGCCATCTTTACATAACCTTCTTTAATTGCTCATTAAAGTGGAACAAGTGGCTGGTGATGGCAATGAATTTTTCCCCCTTGCAGGCAGCAGTGGCTTGCCAAGGTCAATGAAATCTCCAAAGCTTCTCTCCAACATCAGCTCTGCTGGGATTGCACTGCTGCTGACAGATGGACATTTTGAAACTGGCTGCTACATATTCACTTAGGCAGAGAGGGGAAAGTGTGAACAGGGAGAGCATTTGGAAGATTGGATTTTTCTCATGTGAAAATAGCTCCCTTTCCTTCATTTCTTTATTATTTTTAAGGTAAAAAAGAAGCAATGGTCCAGGCAGGGTTTGGCATTTCCTCCTGCCCATTTTCATTCCTCTTTTTTTGGCAGCTCTGAAGATCTTTAGAGCTGTGTCTTTGGGTGGGTTTTACCAAATAAAGCAATAATTACACCTAGGGGCTCTGTAGGCTGTGTCCAGAGCAGGCTGAGCTTCATCTTGCAAAACCCAGTGCTTTAGATCCATGTCCAGAGAAGAAACCTTTCAGCATAAATTATCCCCCTCTGAAAAATGAGTATTTTAAATCTTCAATCTTCCCAAACAAAAAGCCTTTAGAAACTTTTCCCTTTCTTTTCTTCTGGCAGTAATTCAGTGCCTGTGCAAACACTTCAGCTTACTCACAAATACATTAAATTTTTTTGGATGGACGAGGTTGCTGGGATTTAGGGAGATATATAGTGTTTTCCCCTTTCTTTTTCTTCCTGTCATAGTTGTATATGCAACTTGACAAGAGATCCTGGCAGCCTCCTTCTCCAGAACAGTAAACAGAGCCAGTGCTGCAGTAGTTTGCAGATAAATAATGTATTACAGCCTGTCAAATAAAGCTTTGAGCAAATACCACTTTAAAGGGTCATATATTATGAATCTGAGTATTACCCTACAGATCATTATTTCCCAGACCCTTTTGATTCCTTATTATGCACAGAGCAGCTCTGGGAACAGGTCACCTTTTCCCACTACCCCTAAACCTGATGGAATTAGTATTAGCAAGATTCTCCCGTGGATGTTTTTTATTTAACTTGCAGAAAGAAGCTCAGAGATCATCCCTCAACACTTCTCTCCCATCCAAATGTCCTTGAAGATGTATTTCTCTTTGCTGTCTCAATTAGGAATGTGGCACACATACATTTATTTATTTAAGATCCTTGCTTTGAGGTTGCAGGGAATACATCATGTTTGATTGGCTTTTAAGGGAAACCTTCCTAGAAATTTAGGAGCCTGCTAAAATACAGCTGGATATTTAGCTAATGTGAGTGTTTGAAGAGGATAGGGAGCATATCCTTTTGGCATTGCTTTAGGAAAAGTCTGAGTTGTGTTTTCATGGTGCTGGCTCCAGTTACAGCTGGGTGTTTCCCTCCTGCACCGATGGGATTTGGTGGATCCCAAATGCTCTCTGTGCCTGTGCCAAGTGCAGGGGCCTGGAGGTTATTTCAGCCATTTTCTTCTTCAGCAAACAAAGCAGGAGACACAAGCCACCAGTGTGTGTCCAGCCCAAAAATGCCAGCTTAGGAAGGAGGGGATAATCAATTAATTCCACTTTTCCATGGGAGGTTTTGCCAGGCACTTGTGGTTGTCTGTGCTGCTGAGCCCTCTCTGGGGCTTTGGTGTCCCCTCCCCACTGCAGAGCAGGGGCTGCTCTCGTGGGCCCACTGGGGTCTGGTGGCAGCAATCACAAAACACTGCTCCTCCTCTTTGATGCAGTTTTTTAAACTCCCCTTCTCTGAGAGGATATTTGTTGGATTTTTTGACACAGAGATGGGGCAACTGAGAACTCAGAAATAAAACAACCAAGAAATGTTTATAAAACTTTTATTTTCAGTCTTATGTGAGGAGTAAAACAATAGAGATGTTATGAATCACACCATCACAATTAAAAGCCAACTATTTTCTAATTACAATACATTATAAACACTTCTTAACCTATCAACTTTTACCACACCATGCTGTAAATACCTTAAAACCAATCATCTAAAGTGACCCCTCAGAAGTCCTACTACAATACATCTCTCACTGTTCTACTTCTCCAGAGTATCTAATCTTATTTACAAAACCATCCTTTAAAACTTGTTTCTAGTTCCATTTCTCTCTCAACAATGTCTGTCCTGTTCCATGACATTTCTAAATCAGCATTTCTTATCTCAAAGTTTACATAACAAGTACATACTATGTGAGCCTTCTGTGAAACTTTGAAAATTCTCTACAAATCCATTTCCCACAGATTGTAGCATTGGAGTTTTAGGTAGAATCTTCCCCTATTAACACTATTGCTTAGGACAAATTTCTTGAGGAGGAAGGAGAGTCAGCTGGGAAGGGAAACCTTCCCCTGAGAAATGTGTGGTACCCAAACTTGGCCTTTTTCTGAGGCCATGGGAACTGCTTCATTTCCCACTGGTGAGCCTTGCTGCCAGAAGGAGAAATAAAAGGAAACCAATGTCTGCATTTAGGAACTTGCAGTAGGTTTTATTTCCACCAGGATGTTTCTCATGGTGGTGTCTCTGAGTTGCTTTGGGCTGGATGCTCCTCAGCCTGGGATTTGATTTCCTGCAGGGGAAGGTGGATTGAGTTAGTGGAGGAAAAAAACAATGAAGCAAGGAAGAAAAGATATTATGGGTCTGTTGTTTTATGATGGCTCCTTGTATTGCCTTTCCATAAAGTTGTGCAATTAAGGAGATGTAGAAGCAAGGAAATTGCTTCTTTGTCCTCTGCTCTCCTCATGTGAGAAAGCTTTTCTCTCAGAAGGAAGGAGAGTGGGGTTGTTTGAACAAATCTGGGAATTTCATCTTAGAGAGGAGCAGGAATGTGATCATCCAGTCAGGTTTGGGGGGAGTTTGGGGCTATTTAACATGTGTGTAAGGTTATGGGTAATCTTTTAAATAACAAAAAAAAAAAAAAAAAAAAATCAGGGAGTACCCTGCTGTGTGTTTGGACTGGCTACAGGGACTGGGCCAGCAAAGCTGGTGAAGTCAAGGGCTGCACCCCATTTCTGCTGCTTTCTCCCCTACCTCAGGATTCCAGAATGGTTTGGGTTGGAAGGGACCCTAAAGCTCAGCTCATCCCACCCCTGCCCTGGCCAAGGACACCATGCCAGGCTGCTCCCAGCCCCATCCAGCCTGGCCTTGGGCACTGCCAGGGCTCCAGGGACAGCCACAGCTGCTCTGGGCACCCTGTGCCAGGGCCTGCCCACCCTGCCAGGGAACAATTCCTAATTCCCAATATCCCATCTAAACCTCCCTTATTTTAGTTTGAAGCCATTCCCTCCTGTCCTTTCCCTCCAGTTCCTGCTGAGCTGTTCCATAAACACCTCAGATTTCCTTTCACATCACGTTGGCTCTGAATGAATTTCAAAATTCTTTCAAGCCTTTTTATATTTCAAGCTAATTTCTTCAGCACCTCAGGTGTCCTGGCCTGCAGGAGGAACCCTGGCCAGCATTCTGTCCCCTCTCCTTGCCTGGTGCAGATGCAGAATCCACTGCTGGCACCAAGTGGCTGCCGGTGGAAGCTGCTCCAGAGGTGTTGGACTCGCTGGCCGATTGTGGGTGTGATTTTGGGCTGGGGTAGGACCCCCCCGTCCTCTGTTTGTCCTGGTGGGATGTTGGGAGCAGGAGCTGCTCCACCCCCTCTGGATAATGCCAGGTGAGCTCTGCTTTGGCCCTGCTTTTGCTCCTTTGAGATCCATAAAGGGAAAAGGCTGTCAGAGCACTTGGTAGCTGTAATAAACCCCAGTGTGCTGTGCCCTGCAGCCCCTCCCTGGAGGGTGTGGGGTTTTTTCCCCTCCAGAGAACACAGAAATAACCTGTACAGTGTCATCCTGTGCCTGAGGGCAGATCATTGTGATTGCCTGGGAATGGGCACTATTTCTCCTGCTTTTTCAAATACCCAGAGGATTTTAACACTGTTTGTAGGCTGTGTATTGAGTACTGAAAGACAAATTCCTGTAGGCTTTGCACCCTCCTTCATCTCCAAGTGCTGAGTTGTGTTTGGCTGGGAGACATGCCAGAGGGTGGAGGAGCAGGAGGTACCTCTGCCCCCAGGAAAGGGGTGTCAGGGGTAGCTGGGGGTTGTCTTTCATCAGGAATCAATAAGTTTCCACTCACAAATCCTTTGGAGCCCAGTTTCTTAATGGTTCAACACAATCTCCGACATAGCAGAAAAAATAAACAGAATTTCCTCCCTGAAATTTCTTTTTAAATGACATGGCCTGCTTATTCCTTCTGTAATTAATTTAAATGCATCTGACAGCAGCTTGGAGGCAAGATTTGAACTTTCTTTATCCCTCACTGTGATGCTGTTGCTTTTGCTCAGTTCAGTGGTGCTTCTGTTGGAATTTGGGAATGGATGTGGACCAGCTCTCACTTCCCAGCCCCTGTCTGGGCTGACCTGGCTGTACATGACAGTGGACATCTATGTGTCCTGGTTTAATGTTAGAAATGTTCATTTTAAAATGAGATAAATAATAAGCAGCATAAATTCCATAGTTTCCAGGGGTTTTTTTTATTTCTTGTGAATAGCTGTGTGGTGTATCAGTAGAAAAATGAAGATGAAAAGTATTTACATTTTTCCTTCCTGATCTTTTTTGCATCTGGTGCTGCAAAACTGACCACAATCTCAAAGTTTAGTTCCAAAAAGCTGCAAGGAGCTGGTTCTTTATTTCCCCATCTGCAGGGAGCTGTGCTTGCTTGTGTTACCCCATGGAACTGATCCTGAGTGCAGGGCAGGGGGAGAGGGGGCTGATGGGCTTTAGACACCAACTTGAGATTTTCTGAGCATAGTCACCACTTAGGAGGTTGAGCTGAGCTATTTGGACACATTTCCTAGCCTTTAATTAAAGATTCTACCTAAAGCTCTGCTAAAACCTGGGGTATTTTAAGGCTGTTGGTAGAAAAATGCTGATTTGTGTCTTTGGGGATGAAATTAGGAATATTACAGCAGAAAAAAGCTTCACAAGCAGCACTGATGGAAAATTTTTGTGTCCCAGGGGCATTTTCTTTGCATTCTTCAGGCATGGCAGAAACTACTACTTCTGCTTTTTAATGAAGAGCATTTCCAAAAATGAATTTTCCCTCTCCTTTTCCCAGCACTGGACATTGGGAGAGGCCCATGTTTTGCATGATGTGTGAGCCCCAAAGCCTGTATAGATGACAGTAAAAATCATCATTTTCCCCCAGAAGTGTGTGGGCCACTCAGGTGAAAACACAAGGGGCTGAGGAGCAGAATTTCTCCATTTGGGATCTGCCTCCTGCCAGAGTCACCCATACAAATCCCTCCAGCCCTGGTGCTCCACTTACCAGGAATTCCTTGGTTTCCCACTGGGAAAAGCAGCCAAAGTCTGGTTGATGTGGTAATAATTAAAAATTCATCAGCACTGAAGAGCAGCTGAGGCTGGAATGGTCAGCTCAGCAGGCGGCAGAATGTCAGTCACTGGTACCAAGTTGTTCCCCATGAGTTTAAAAATTCATTTTGTTGTTAAATGTCATCTTCTGCCTTGTCATCAGCTGGAGTGTTGGTGTTGTGTTTCCTGGTAAATTTGGAGGAACATAATCTGTCCCAAGTGCTGAGATCTGTGAAGCTGGGTGAAGTCTGATGTTGATGCTGGTGGATTCACAGAGATGGGAGAAGAGAAAAGATGAAATCCCCATTATTCAGAGGTGGGCTCCCACCCAGCACCTTCCCAGGCTGGGGAATGGCTTTTCCCTCCTCCCCTGCAGTGCAAGCCAGGAGACAAACCACTGCAGGGGAGATGGATGAGTGGAGAAAACCTTCTCTACCCTTCCCAAAAGGGCTTTTTGAAAGTTCTGCAGGGGCCTCACAGCAGCATTTGTGAGAGTCAGGGTCTGGAAGGGTCTGAGGATGAGGAGAACTTGGGGAAGGTGAAGTCTGGAGACATCCATGAACCTTCCCTTGCTGGGACACTGGCCTTGGAGCAGAGAAGAGTAAAATTAGAAGACCTTTGCAGGACTTCTCTTTGGTTAATTAACCACTGTCCCTGTTTAGAGCAGCCACCCATCAGCCCAGAACTGTGGGATAAAGCTGGGAGGGATTTCTGAGTTCTTTTTCCTTCCTTTTTTCTTCTTTCTTTTCCCTGAGGATTTTTTCTTTCCAGCTCACAGCTGTACATTCTCTATTTCTTCAGGGAGGTCCTGACCTCAACAGGTGTCCTCACACTGGGGCACCATTAAATGTTGGTTTTTGGGGGTTTGTTTTGTTTTTGGGGTTTTTTTAACTTTTGTCAAGGTTGGGATTGAAGTGCTTGAGATGGTATTCTGTTTTTAGATTTAGATGTCTATTATTTTTATTTATATTATAAATTGCGAGGTTTATAGTATTTTATTAATAAGTTATAAAATATTTAAATTTTTATATAAGTATTTTAAGGTTAAACTATTTAATTAATAAATTACACTGAAATTATTTTTACTTTTGATTTAATAACTAATTACTTGAAGTCCGCAATGTGGAATTTTTTGTTTAATTATAAAACTAACAACATTTTATAATACTTTAATTAATATTTTAGTGTTTTAAAATACTTAAAATTATGAAGAAGAAGGGGAAGAAAAACATTTAGCTACTGTCTTAAAACATTTGTTTTGTCTCATATATTGTTATATTTTAAAATTCTAAACTCTAAGTTTTCTACTCTGTGATATTACACACTTGTAATTAAACTACACACTCATAATCTTAGTGCTATCAATCAATTTTGGGAGCTTTCTCTACAGCTTCAGGTCAAATGAAAACTCACCTGAAAGGTGGCTGTTCTCAGGTGGGGTTGGGCTCTTTCTCCAGGCAGCACTGACAGAACCAGAGGACACAGCCTTAACCTGCACCACGGGAAATATGGGTTGGATATTAGGAAAATGTTTTTTACATAAAGGGTGATAAAGAACTGGAATGCCCTGCCTGGAGAGGTGGTGCAGTCACCATCCCTGGATGTGTTTAACAAAGCCTGGATGTGGCACTGGGTGCCAGGGTTTAGTTGAGGTGTTGGGGCTGGGTTGGACTTGATGATCTTGGAGGTCTCTTGCAACCTTGTGACTCTGTGAATTCTGTGAAATGCAGTGTTCTCTTGGGGGTTAGAGTCTGTTATTACAGAAAGTCTAAAATTCTCAGCATCCAGGACTCCAGCAGAGGCTTCTCCCAAGAGCTGTCCAAGGAATTGCACATAGGAATTGCTCATAGGGTGGGGAGACAATCCTGGGGAAAGCAGATGCTGGAGCCCATCAGCACTTCTCCCTCACCAGAGTTTCCTGCAATGTTAATCCTTTATGGTGCCTTTTCTGTGCCTCCCAGCTGAGGTGGAGCCTTGTGCTGCTCCTGGTTTTCACTCCCTGTCCCTTCCGTGGCAGTTCGAGCGGCACGACCCGGTGGAGGGGCGGATCACGGAGCGGCAGTTCGGGAGCATGCTGCTGGCCTACAGCGGGGTGCAGTCCAAGAAGCTCACTGTCATGCTCAAGCAGCTCAAGAAGCACTTCCAGGATGGAGAGGTCAGTGGCATTCATGGAAAATTTGGGAAAATTTCTCACTGAGAAATGAGTTAAGCAATCCCCGTGCTCTTTGGAAAAGCATCCGCTCCGTGTTGAGCTGTGGGAGAGAGGGAAGAGCTGAGAGTGCAGTGGTTGGTGTCCAGTGCAGCCTGTAGGTTTGTTCCTTATGAAAAGAGATGCTGTAATTTTAAAAATTCAATTTGCTGAATGGCAGCCTGGGTCTGGAGCCAGGACAAACACTGAAGCCGTGCTCCCAGTTCCTGGCTCGACCTTGGATTCGTTAGCTGCTGTGAGCAGGCTGTTTATTATTTAGTTATTAACTTCTGGGAAAAATTACTCACAATTTAGTGAGGAGTAAGTTTGCAGACCCTACACTCATTAATTCAGGGAGAGTCCTTGGAATAAGATATCCATACCACAAGATGTGCTTTATCAGGTAAGGCAAGTATGGGCTGAGAAATTATTGAGCATTAGAATTTTACATCTGCCCCTGTAATGGATGTTCTTTTATTAAGCTAGAATGTTCTTTTATTAACTGGGATATAAACAAGCAATTCATCAAAGTGAGAATGGATGGAAAGTCTTTGGCTGGCTGTTTTAGAGCTGCTTTCTTCTGACTTCAGAACCAGAGTTTATTTCTTAACTGGTTTAGGTGCCAAGTGTGTTATAAAACACAAGTTCTGACCAGGGTCTGCAGCTCTTTTTCTTCCTGAATGGGATTCCTACATTAACAGGAATAATTTGATTTCTCCAGAAGAAAGTGCTTAAATGCAATGTGTGTCTAAGAGAAAATATCAGTTCTGCTTTTGAAGTTTGCAAATTGTTGATTTTTTTGCTGTGATTTTTGAGTTTATATACATATGTGTGTGTGTGTGTAGATATTACTGAACAGTAGCTGGCTGTGTGAGAAAAGAGGCAAATGAATTTATTTTGGAAGGTTTCCTACAGCAGATGTTTTCTTCCTTTCATGTGTAAGCCAAGACTCTGACATCTGTGCCAGAGGAAGAACTTCTTGTTCTTACCTTATTCCTCATCCCCAAATCAGCCAGATTGTCTTTCTATTTACAGCCAGCCAGATTCAGAGCAAATCTTTATCTTCCTTTATTCCAAGGACTTTCAAGGAGAGAAAATGAGCAATAGGACAAAAAAAAAAAAAAAAACACTTTTAAGGAACAGAAGTGGTGAAAAATTCATGATTGCTTACACTGGTGAGGATGAAATGCCCAGAAAATGTCCCAAACTCACCCAGCAAGGCTTTCCCTTGGAAGTACAGTTCTTTTGAGAGAGCTTTCTTATGGAATCTGCCAAATCTTGTCTTCTTTGTCTGGTGCAATTACCTTGACTGCACAAGGCAGCCCTGGCAGCCTCTAAAACAATAAAACTCTGGGTTTAATCTAATCTTTAGCTGTTTTCCAAGGCTGTTATTCTTCATTCCTGCTTTTGAGAGTGACAAGTTTTCTTCTATTAACTGCTAATCTGCTTTCATTATTTTTTTTTCCTTGAGGAAAAATCCCATTTTACCCTGGGTAGGTGAACTTTGCCTATTCAGCAGAGCTGCCGCACTCTGTTTTGTCTAACATTGCTTATGAGTGTCCTCCCCAAGCTGTACTCACACAGCTGCTTTTCTCCTGGTAAGAAGGACCCGAGCCATCAGCAATATTCACAAGCAATGTATTATTTGCTTTATGCCCCCCTAAGTGCTGGGAAACCAAGCTGTCTCTTCAGAAATCAGTGATTCATGTCATCTCCCACATGGGCTTCAAGGGCTGGCTGGGGTTTTGGCAGGGGTGGCAGTGAGCTGGAATTCCTGGCTGGACCTGGGTTCCCAGGTGAAAAGCCCTCATTTGAGCTGTTGTGTTACAAGCAGGTAAGTGCTTCTGGAATCTCCCTGTTTATGTTTTGTGAGGATTACTTGGGTGATGAAGGGATTCAGCTGATTATGAATTAACAGCTGGAGCTACAAATGCTTTGAAAGATATGATCATTCATCTGTTAGTTTGCCTGAGGCTGTCCCAGTCTCTGATTTTTATTTTATTTTGGTATCTGGAACAGAGATAGCGTTGATGCCAGCCCCACCTATAGGATTCCTCAAAAAATACAAAATTTCATAACATTGGTGGTATTCTTGCTACAGAGATTCAGTTATTTTGTCCCCATGAAAGCCATGATTTGTAGGATACACTTGTGTCACTGGTTTTGTGTTTCCAGCTGGTGAAAGGACCACAAGGGCCAGGTTGGGTGGGGCTGGGGGCAGCCTGGGATAGTGGGAGGTGTCCCTGCCCATGGGACACCATGGAATGAGATGAGCTTTGAGGTCCCTTCCCACACAAACCATTGCAGGATTCCAGACAGGGCTCCATTCTGCACAGACAGCAGTGCTGCTTGGCCTTGGCAAATGCCATTTTGGGAATCCCAGGGAAATACAAGGTTTATGGCTCTTTGCTTAGAACACTGCAACCCCCAGAAGTCCCAGACAGAGCAGGCAGATCACAGCACAGATCACTTCTGCTGGCCTGGAAGTGCCACACACCTCGTGGTTCCTCCAGGCTTTCCACTCTCCCTGCTCTGGCAGGGAGACATCATGGTAATTGCAAAGATGTTTTCTCTTGTAGAACCATTGTACAAAACAGAGGGATCTTTGCATTGCTTCCTGCAGAAGCACCTGATTTATTGGATTATTTTTTCCCTAGGACTGTATTTAATTTAATTTTGCTGTACATCCTCGTGTTCCCCTCAGGAAGAGGAGCAGGCAGACATTCAAGGAAAGCTCCCTGCAGAGTCACCAGGGATTTCTCTCCTCAGTCAGCTCTGTTGTCCACATGTGCTCTCCCATTTTGCCATCTCATCCTTTTTGGCCCAGATCCATGAATCCAGGGCTGACAAAGCTGCTGTTGCATGTGTCAGTGCACACCGAGATCATCAGTGTGGGGCCACATACTCCCTTACAGCAAAGATAGGAACAAGCTGCAAATGTCTGTATGGAAAGACCTTTAAAATGTTCTTTTTCTTTCAAAAGATTGGTGGCTTCTTCTCTGATTAGAAGTCGTTTGAGCAGAGTTACAGCAGATTGTGTAAATTTATATTTGACAGTACCCGCTGAACACATCCAGGTCCTGGAGCTGGGCTGTGTTCTGCAGTTTGGATTTTTAATATCTTGCTCTATTAATCTGTCATGCCAGGCAGGATAGGAGGAGCCTGAAGCTGAACTCTCTTGACAAGCTGATTTATGTGTCCCAGAGAGGGAGTCTGAGTGGTTATTACTGTGGTGATGATTCACCTCCTCCTTGGCTCCCTGCCGTGGCTCTGCTGGAGTTGGAGGCTCCAGCTCCTGTCCCAGTGATGCCTCTGGTTTGAGCTTTTATATTTCAGATTCTGAGCTGCTTTAGTGTGTGGGTCTGAGCTTCACATGAGGGGATGGTGAGCTCTGTGCACAGAGCAGGGAGACAAAACAATTCCTGCTCCAGCTGGGGACCAAGGACAAATGATCCAAATCTCAGGCCCAAGAGCACAAACACCGTGGGCTGGAGAGAGAAAAACAAGCAGGGTGGGACTGCAGGGGCTAAAGCTGGAACTGGACAATGAACTGCAGGATGCAAAAGGAGCAGAACTGATAAAACTGACAGACCCCATTACCAGTTGAGCATTTTGTGCCCATTTTGGTTCATCTTGGGTGCAGCCCTGGCTGGGCTCTTGTGCTGCCCAAGGTGGATCCATGGAGGAGATCCTGTTAATAAATCCCTGCTTTATTCTTTAACTCTATCCAGCCTCTGTTCCAGGTCTGCCTTCCCAAGGCATCCCCAGCAGTGCTGTGGTGGTGCTGCAGCTGCACAGGGTGATAAAATCAGTGTAACCAGGTGGGGTTCAGAGCTGTGCTCAGCAGCAGTTCTTTCCTGGGGATCTCAGGGTGTTTTTCCATGGCTGTCCCAGAGTGTGGCTCTCACTGAGCACCTGGCCCAGGTAAGTGGAGCAGGCAGGGATCCTGCCTCCAGCCGCAAAGCAAACTGGGACACTTCTGTGCTTCAGTGTCACCTTCTGCCACACTGGGTAGGACCTGGATTCCCTCAGAGATCCCTGGATCTCCTGGGAGAGACCTTACAGTCCATGGGCTTGTTGAAATTTTATCTTTTTTTGTTGTTAGGGTTGGGATTAAATGTGTGAGATGGTATTTCTTGTTTGGATTCAGATGTTTATTAGTTCTTATCTGTATTACAGTCTCACAAACCCTGAGTTCTACAGCACTTAACTAACAAATTACAAAATGGAGATGTATCTCTCTCTACAAGGTCTTTTAAAGATAAACTGTTTAATTAAGAAATGGTACTTAAATTATTTTTACTTTTAACTCAGTAACTAACTACTTGTGACTTGCAATGCAGTCTTTTTTATCTAACTACATTTCTAACATTTCTTAAACTCGTGAAGAAGGTGAAGAAGAAGGACTAGCTTCTGCTCTAAAATTTTTATGTTGCTTTATATATATTACTGTATTTTAAAATCTTAAACTCTTAAGTTTTTTACTATGTGATATTACACACTTTTATTCAAACTACACACCTATAATCTTAGTTTTATCATTTAATTTTGGAAGCCTTTTCTATGGCTTCAGGTTAAATGTAGTGTTTTCTTGGGGGTCAGTGTCTGTCAGCACAGAAAGTCTGAAATTCTCAATAACCAGGAAAGGTTACTGAGAATATCAATATATCAGAATATCAAATCAAAATATCAAACACGGACTGTTTGATATTGCCATTGCCAGTGTGCAGGCTTCAAATCAATTGATCAGTTCACCTGTTTGCAGTGGTCTCCTGCATCTGAGGTCTGCTCACCTGGGAATGGTTTTCAGTTCTTTCCCTTTGTGGGACTGGTGGGGCCAAGAGGGGAACAGAAGTACAGATCACAACCCAAACATCCAAACTGCCAAGGCTGAGTTTTTGCAGTGTGCAGATGAATTCTGCACTTCTGGCTGCAGCTTTGGGCCAGTGAGTTACTGTGTCATTTCCAGGAGTGCCCATGGTCTCTGTCCCATCGCTCCTGAGATCAGGAGTGTCCATGATCTCTCTCCCATCCAGGAGTGTCCATCACTCTGTCCCATGAGTGTCTTTTCTCTGTCCTAGGGGCTGACTTTTGAGGAGGTGGAGAACTTCTTCACTTTTCTGAAGAACATCAATGATGTGGACACAGCTTTGAGCTTCTACCACATGGCTGGAGCTTCTCTTGATAAAGGTACTGAAACCTGTGGGACACCACTGTTTCCTCTTCATCCCCATCTTCTGAAGTCACCTTTTTTCCTGCTTATACAAAGGACTTTAAAAATGAGTGTGAAAGAATTCTTGCAGAGTTGTCTTCTGTGGAGATCTCTGATCACATGGCAGAGGCACAGCAGCAGTGGGCTGGGGGTAGGAACTGCTGAACCCTTGGTTTGTTCCGGCTTTGCTCAAAAATCATAGACTTTGCCTAGAAACAAGGGCTGGGTGCTGCATTTCTGATTGGGAAGCCAAGCAGTGGCAAACACCTTTGGAGCTCCTGGGAGTGCTGGAGGGAAAGAGGGGGAGACTGGAACACCACTGAGGTCCCAGACTGGGCATTAAAGTCTGTCCAGAGACTGAATTTCAGATAACCCACAGTCCAGAGGAGAGGGCTGAACAAACCTCAGAGCTGGTGTTTCCTGGGGACCTTGCTAACAATGTGGTTTATTGATCAGCCCAATCCATATCCTTCTCCCCCTCATCATGTTTCCTTTTCTCAGCTGCTCTGTCTCAGGTTTGTTCTTAGATCTGACACACTGATTTAAAAAAAAAGGCAGAAAATCCCCCAAATATATTTCAAACCAAGTCCCACCCTGCTGCCAGGATCTGTCACAAGTGCTTTGGTCTTTGGGTTTTTTTAAGAGGGAATTTTTTTAACGGACTGAGGATATAAAATAAAGATGGCAAACTCATTAAAAGAGTTTTAGGCTAAGTGGAAACTCTTGTCTGCTACAAAGTTAAAGCTGATTCATGTAGGCAGCTGCAGACTTAAACATTTTGCAAGCCAGCTATTCCAATTGCTGCTGTTGGGGGAATATTAAGGCATTAATAGGTTTGGGGGCAGTGGAATTACAGAGGGAAACAAATGTGTCACATCTCTTCTTGTGTGTGTCAGCAGCCCTTCTCATCTTGAATTTTTTGGGGGAAATCATCTGTATCTTTGGTTTAGAACATCATTATCTTAGGACTTAAAAGAACCTGATAGGATTTCCTTCATTTAAAAGTAAAATACCAAGTCTGGGTGTGCTGCTGCTGCTCTGAGCTCTTTCTGGAGCATCCCAGAGGAGCTGATAGCCCAGCAAATCAAATTTACTCAGTGCCTACAGGAAATTAGCATTTGTCCTGTCATGGAGTATACATTTTCACAGAATTTTGGTGTGTGTGCAGTTGGTAAATCAGTGTGATTGCTTTTTAATTATGTGTCATTAATGAGCTTGTGCAGCCACTGAGCTGGGAATGCTTGGCTGGGCTAAGGGAACCTTCCTTGGGCAGGGATCAGATTTAAATAAACCATAAATGGGGTGAGCCCTCCCAAAAGTGAAGCTTTCACGAGGTTGCTGGTTACAAACTAACAAAGTAAAAATTACACTGGCATGGAAACTAGGAAGAGGTTGGTATGTGTAATAATTTGCTGTTAACAATGCAGCAAACATTATTATGATTTTAAAAGGGCTGTTTAAAATTTCAGAGGGGAAAAAATGGCTGCTACCAGACAGCCAGAGCCTGACAGCCTGTTTTCTGTGCTGAATTGAAGTCTCTTCTTCTTCTAAAAAGGATCATAAACCTGTATTTTAATGACCCATTTAAAAACACCCAGATTATTTGTTAGCCCATCTTTCATTTTCCCAGCAACATAATAGCTGTCATTCTCCTAAATCACAAGCATTCCTTAGGAGACTTCCCCAGCCTGGGCTCACAGTTGGAAGCAGGACAGGAACTGAATTTGATGCTTATTCCCCTTTTAGGAGGGTGTGAATTGCACTTTTCCTGGCACTGTGTGCAGCCAGGCTTTCCAAGCAACCCTGCTGCCAGCAGGGAGCTGTGGGATAACTCCTGTGGGGTTTGGGGCAAGGCATGGATGGGCCAAAGCACAGGGAGAAGCTGATCCCACTGATCCATGGCTTAGAGCAGGGCTGGAGCCCCAGAGAGGTTCATGGAAAATCATTTTATTTGAATGTTGCTGCTTGAAATGGCTGCAGAGTGGACAGGGAGTCAGGAAGTCTGAAATTCTCAGTAACCAGGTTGAGGTGAGCTGGGGTGCAGCCATGGAATTGCTGCTTGCTGTGCCTTGGAGAGGGGTGGGAGAAGTCAGCCCCCCTGGAAGCACAGCTTGGGGTGCTCCTGTGCAGTAAAGGCAGGGCTGGGAGGGGGCTCTGGGGCCCTGGTGTCCAACAGGATCCCCTGCACTCAGGTTTGGGTGTCTCCAAGGAATCTCCTTTCTTTCCACGTGTCTGGCTGTGGATGTTGCACCAACAGCTCTGCTCTGGTCTGGGAGCTCTCCTTTTTTCTTTTTTTATTCTCCCTGATCTCTGTGACTTTCTGTCATGCTGCCTTTGATGTCAAAACAGCTTCTGCTCTGCTGCAGGGCTGCAGCTTGAGAAGAGCAAGGAGAATGTGCTGTGCACACAGGATTGCACCAGGCTTATCCATCTCTTTCTGGATGGGTGTTCCAGCACATACTCATGCAAATGATTTGTAAAAAGTTAACTAGATTTTGGGAGCTATGCTGCCAGTGATAGCATCCAACATTTCCAGCTGGGAGCCCTGAAATGAAGCGTGTGCATCCACGTGAGGCTGATTTCTGGGAGCCCAAACCACATGTGTGTCCTGCCTTTCCATCCTGGGGTGGCCCAGGGCAGGAGCCCTGCTCCCATCACCCCCAGGGCCATTTGGAAAACAAAGCAGCAGCCCAGCTGTCCATTCTCTTGGCCACATGTGTGATTAATCCCAAGCTGGAGGGAAAAGTGAAGTTTGCCATCTGCTGAGGCCCTGGCCTGGAGCAGCACGCAGTGAGGCATTGCTCACAGTGCACTTCTGGGAATCAGAGTGGAAAAAAAGGATAACTGTGTCAGACTCTAAACTTGCATAAAATCACTCCGATGGCTCATTAAAGGAACCAGTGGGAGATACCAATGCATGAAATTTTAGAAGCTTTTCAAGATAGAAATGTGGAACTCATTTTTGATGATGTGAAATCCAGGAGAATTTCTGTCCCAGAACTCCAAACCTGGACAGCCTTTAAGAGATGTTCCCCAGACAGCACCTATTCCATTTCATGGTAAAGAAATTATTCCAGCAGGTTTGCTTCAATTTTATTTGCCTTCCTGAGCTGCCTTGAGGTCTGGAGCATGTGTGAGGATGTGAAAGCAGAGATGCTTTCCCTCCTCCTTTTGGTTCCTTAAAAACCAGCACAGCACAGTCCTGCAGTCCCTGTGGAGTCATTCTGGCATCAAGCAGGAACGATGGGATGGAGCTGACACTTGTGCACTTGGATCAATAAGAGAGGAAGCAAGAACTGCTGGCCATGAGTGCAAATTCCAGCTGGGAAAACTGTGGCTGTGAAAGACAAACAGGAGGGGAGGGATCAAGAGAAAAACAAACAGGAGGGGAGGGATCAGGAGACTCCCTGCAGAGATGGAAGGAGTGGGGAAAATCTCAGCAGAAAAGCATAACTTATAATTAAAGGAATTAGGACAAGGGGCAATGGTTTTAAACTGAAAGGCAGATTTTGATTTGGTGTTAGGGAGAAATTGTTCCCTGTGAGGGTGGGCAGGCCCTGGCACAGGGTGCCCAGAGCAGCTGTGGCTGCCCCTGCATCCCTGGCAGTGCCCAAGGCCAGGCTGGATGGGATTGGAGCAGCCTGGGACCGTGGAAGGTGTTCCTGCCATGGCAGGGGTGGCACTGGATGTACCCTAAGGCCCCTTCCAACCCAAACCATTCTGGAATTCTGTGATGAAGAAATCATTTTAACTTTTTTTTTACATGTAAGGCTACAGCCATAGGGTACCTAGGACTCCAGGAGAGGAGGATGGCATCAATGTGAAGGATCTCAAGAGAAATTTTACATTTACCAACACAAATTAAGTGAAATTTGGTGTTGTTGTCTGAGGAAGTACAAAGTAATAACTGCTGACTGGAGCTACATCACTCATGGAGAAAGGGAATTTCACTCAGAAAGAATAATTATGTGGGAAAAGCAGGGTCCTATTTGAGATTATATCTATTTTACATTTACAATGCATCGTTTCAATTTTCTCCTGCATTATTTAGTAATAGGAGAGGTTTTATGGGGAAAAGGAGCTGATGGTGGTTGTGAATTCCTCTCGGAAAACCCCAGATTTCACTCAGGGGAGCAGAAACAGGGTGGAAGGTACCAATAATGTAAACATCAATGAAAAAATCTCATTAGAAATATTTTATGCAGTTTGTAATTAATCCAGTTACAGTACATATTGGATTATTATTTCTTCCTTTCTGACACACTTAACTCTCCAAAATTCCTGAAGGACTAGGGGGGCAGAAGCCCATAAGGATTCTGTGGAGGAAAGCACAGGCTGTTTGTGGTTTCAGTCTGGTTTTGTGATGCACCACTTCCCTTTTTCCCTTGCTCCACAGCTAAACATTGATCCCAGGGGCTGTGGATGGCATTTCCTTGGGTCAGGCTTTGTAGAGAAGCAATTTAACTTTAAATACACTCACACCAGCCTTGTGAAGAGGCTTTTCTTTTCCCATTTGTGCAGCAAACTCACCTGCCTAACCCTGCCAGATTGATAGCTCCATGAATTGGATGGAATTTTCTAACGGTGGGGAATAAAACTCCTGCTTGCTTCTCTGCTGCCAGTCTGGGGAGAAAAGGGAAATACTTCCTTTCAACTCTTTATTTTATTGCAAGGTTAATCTGGTCTGCTCCCTGCAGGAGGGTGGGTGGGTTTGTTCTGCAGTTATTGGGTTGCAACAGGAAAAGGAGTTTTTGGAATTCCCAGTTTTTGGAATTCCCTGCTTGATAGAATTGAATGCTGGATAATGTGGTGGTGTTCGCAGGGGTCTCAGGATGAGGGAAGAGATGAGAATCTTGACTCCATGTTTCAGAAGGCTGATTTATTATTTTTGCTATATATTATATTAAAATAAAATGATATATTAAAACTATACTAAAGAAAGAAGAAAGGATTTCATCAGAAGATTAGCAATGATAACAAAGTCTTGTGACTGACTAGAGTCTCAACACAGCTGGACTTGTGATTGGTCATCAAGTAGAAACAGTTTCACATGCTGGGTAAACAATTCTCCAGATCACATTCTAAGACACCTAAACATGGAGAAGCTGAAGCTTCTCAGCTTCTTTGGAGAAGAGATCCTAGCAAAAAGATTTTTCATAAAATATGTCTGTGACAGGATAGCATTCCTTGGAGTGCTGTCAGGAGGAGCTGCCTCGTTGGTCGAGCTCATTGCAGCCTCTCTGAGGACCCCAGGGCTGGTTTCCCCCAGGAGCAGGAGTGTGCTGCTGTGGCTGGCCCCTGTGTGACCCCGTGCCCTCCGTGTGTTGCAGTGACCATGCAGCAGGTGGCCAGGACCGTGGCCAAGGTGGAGCTGTCAGACCACGTGTGCGACGTGGTGTTCGCGCTCTTCGACTGCGACGGTGAGTGAGCGCAGCTCGGCCAGGCTGGGGGAGCCCAGGGCAGGAACCCTGGGGGAAATGCTTCTTCCTGCCATGCTCTGTGTCCAGCTGATGCCCTGTTGGATTATGCCTTTTCTGACCCAGAGATGGGGCAGCTGAGAGATGATTTAAAAACTTATGCTCCATTTTCAGTCTCATGAGAAGGGTGAGACAATACAGATGTTGTAATTCACACCATCACATTCAGAAGCTGACTATTTCCTAATTACATTATAAATGTTTCTTGGCCTATCAGCTTTAGCCACACCATGCTGTAAATGCCTTTATTGTATTTGTGAGGTGTCTCATGGCAGGAAGGAATGATGAATCTGACTCCATGTTCTCAGAAGGATCATGTATTATTTTATGATACTATATTATATTAAAGAATGCTATATTAAACTTTAGTATAGTTTAGTATAGCATTCTTTAATATAATACAGTATCATAAAATACTAAAAAATACAGAAAGGATACTTACAGAAGGCTAAAAAGATAAAGAAAACTCGTGACTCTCTCCAGAGTCCAACACAGCTTGGCCCTGATCGGCCAATGAGTCAAAATAATTCACATGAAACCAATGAAACAATCACCTATGGGTAAACAATGTCCAAACACATTCCAAAGCAGCAAAGCACAGGAGAAGCAATGAGATAATTATTGTTTTCCTTTTTCTCTGAGGCTTCTCAGCTTCCCAGGAGCAAAATCCTGGGCAAAGGGATTTTTCCAGAAAATATGAATGTGACATGCCTTAAATCATCTCAAATTACCCCTCATGGGCCCACTACAGTGCATCTTTCATAGCTCTATTTGTCCAAAATATCCAGTCTTTTTTACAAGGCCATCCTTTGAAACTTGTTTCTATCTCCATTTCTTCTCTCAAAGTTTGCACACAGATGCACACACTGTATAAACCTTCTGTCAGGCTTTGACAATTCTCTACAAATCCATTTCCCACATTGCCCCTGCCCTTTTGGGAAGGGTATCCAGGGGTACCCACCCTGTGAGATGGGGATGTTGGAGCACAGATGGGAAGGTTTGGTGTGCACACTTTGCTCCTTTTCCCCCACCCAGAGAACTCCAGTTGGTCAAACAGAATGAGCTGTTGTGCTTCAGTGTTGGAAACGAGCCAGGCTGGCGCTTTATCTCCAAAGTCCTGGACAAATGTCAGCTTAATTTTTAATTAATTAATAGCAGCACTCTGCCCTGCTGGAAACTAGCTTTGCAGAGGCTGTGAGTGCCCTGGGGTGGTGGCTGTCACACTGAAGCACTCCTGGCTCAATTTAATGGGAGTTACTGGAGCTTTTGCCAGGTGACAGCAGTTCTGACTTGGAAAGAAGGAAATTCTGCATTTGCCCAAAACTGCCAGGCCAAAATCAGAGTCTTGGCTGGTACCCTGCTTCTCCAGCAGTCACCAGCATCTGGCAGCTCTGAGTGGCAGTACTGTTACATAAGTATGAACATTTAAAAATGTATTTAATTCATTTATTCCTTGTTGTCCCTCTTGGTTTCAGCCCCACCTGCTCCTTTGCAACGCCCTAAGGTCACATCTCCTGTTTTATTTTCCTCTGTGCTTCAGCATCACTGTTGTGATACAATCTTCATGCCAGATGATCAGGCTGGAGATCAGAGTGAGCTGAAGTGTAACCAAATATTCCCTGTTTGCCTTCTCTCAGAGGAGAATCTCCTAAATATTTTGATAGCAAATCTTTAGGGGGAAAGACTCTGGTTGCCAGAGGAGTCCCCTGAGGAAGAACCAAGTGGAAAAGCAGGCACAGACATCTTTTTATTATTATTATTTTGTTGTTCTCACTCCATCAGTGTTTACAGACATTAAAAACCTGCAGCACTGGAGGGAATTTTGCTCAACCCTTGATAGTTTGCTGGAATTCTGCTGCCCAGTGGCTGCATTCTGCATAACCTCATTCATCAGATCAACAAATCTTCCCTTCTACTCCATTAGGAAAATTTGTGCACCTACAATTTCCTAAACCACTTAAAGCAGTGTTTCCTGGGAGGACAGGGACATTTGGTTTGCATTTGCTTTTCTGCCTCCTGCAGAAGGAGCATCATCCATGGGGTTGGGATTTAAACTCTGTGGCTCAGGAGCCCTTGCTCAGCAGGATATTTGGGAGGTGGGAGCCGAATGTGGTCTGTGTTTTTGCAGGAAAGGACACTCATGGCTGCTGCCCTTTAAAGTTGTCATTCCAAGGAGGTTGCTGGTGGGTCTCTGACTGTTTTTCCTCCTTTTTGCAGGGAATGGGGAGCTGAGCAACAAGGAGTTTGTTGCCATCATGAAGCAGCGGCTGATGCGCGGCCTGGAGAAGCCCAAGGACATGGGCTTCACTCGGCTCATGAGGGCCATGTGGAAGTGTGCCCAGGAGACAGCCTGGGACTTCACAGCTCCCAAGCAGCAGTAGCAGGGCTGGGAAGGAGCACCCCCATTCCCTGGATCATCCCCTGGGCACAGCAGGCTGGCACCAGGCTCTGGATAACCCAGGCTGGCTGTGCCAGGAGGGTTTTGTTAGAAATCCACACCTGCTGAATGTGCTTGCTGCTGGCTCCTCCATCTTCCTCTCTCTCAGGAACAAGGAAAGGACTTGCACTGGCAGCACCTCCGTGGCACGATGTGCCCTGCTCCAGAGCTGGGCCCCAAATCACCTTTATTTAATGCTATGAAAAATGGCATGGGGGGTTCTTTTGGTTCTCAGGCTGCTCCTGAGAAAAGCCAGGAAATTTCTGCATTCCCTGGATCCCAGGCCAGGATTGCAGCCAGCCTAAAGCTGCACCTGCTGCAGAAGGGCAGCTCAAAGCAGTGCAGCTCTCCTGCCTTGCACAAGCAGGAGCTCCCAGACTGATTCCCTGCATGGGGAGTTGTACTGGGAAGGGCTGGCAGGTGTGGATTGCTGGGGGCTGACCTCTGTAAAATTGCTTGTAAAGATGTTCCTCCCTGCAGCCTGGCTCTGTGTCTGCATTGCTCCACATCCTCCCCCAGGGCTGGGGCTGAGGCACTGAACGGGGGTGCTTTGGGAGTGGGAAAAACCCCTGTGAATTTCCAGAGCTGGAAGGACAAAGGGGATCAGTCACTCCTGGAATCCTTTCTGTCCCCAGCACAGGAAGGAGCTGCTGGAGAGAGTCCAGGGGAAGCCACTGAGGTGATGGAGTATCTGTGCCATGAGGAAAGGCTGGGAGAGCTGGGATTGTTCACCTGGAGAGAAACTCCAGGGTGACCTCACTGTGGCCTTGCAGTGCCTGGAGGAGGTGACAAAAACATGGAGAGGGAATGTTGACAAGGGCCTCAAGTGCCAGGACACGGGGAATGGCTTCCCACAGCCAGAGGGCGGGGCTGGATGGGATATTGGGCATTAGGAATTGTTCCCTGGCAGGGTGGGCAGGCCCTGGGCACAGGTGCCCAGAGCAGCTGGGGCTGCCCCTGGATCCCTGGCAGTGCCCAAGGCCAGGCTGGAGCAGCCTGGGACAGTGGAAGGTGTCCCTGCCCATGGCAGGGGTGGCACTGGATGGGCTTTAAGGTCCCTTCCCACCCAAACCATTGTAGGATTCCGTGGTTCACACAGGGATATTGATCCTGATCACCCCATCCTCTCCCCCTCATTTCCCAGGCTGTTTTGGGGTGGTTTGGGTGTGGGTCCCTGTGCTGTCACTCACCTCACACCCACAGACCTTCCTGCCTCTCTCCTGCCTGCTCCCCACGGCCAGCCTCCAGGATCTGTCACTGTCTCTGAATCAATCCTCTTCTGGGATGAAGGTTGTTCCTGCCATCCCTGCCCTGACTGAATGTGAAACAATGTAACACAGCCCGAATCTCGGGTTTTGCCTTGCTGAAATGGCTCCCGAGGTATTAAAGAGTCTTTTTCCCAGCTCCACGACAGAAGAAGTTGAGATTCCTCAGTTCTGCTTTTCAAGCTTGTTTATTTTCTATTATCTGTAACATTCTCTCTCTGACCTGCTGAACTCTGTCCAGCAGGTTAGGTTGTGGCACAGTCACTGCCCTTGGGGTGGTGTTGACTTTTTATACTAAAAACTACGTGTACTTTATTTACAATAATTTTCCAATACCTATCACCTATGTTAGAAAGTCTGTCTCTAAACCAATCCAGAAGTGTCACCATCACAGCAGAAGATCGAGGACAAGAAGGAGGACAGAACATGCACAGATTCCTCCATCTTGCCTCTTGAACCCCCATTCTAAAACCCCAAAATTCTTTTTCACCCTGTGACAAATTCACTATCATTTTACTCAAACTCTTGTGGCTTGTAACTCCTCACACAAAGTTGGCAATTGTTTCCATGGGCTAAAATCAGAGGCACGGGTGTCTTTGACTCCGTGCCAAGATCTCTGAGCCCCTGCCAGGGTCTGGAATCACCCAGGGCAGCCAGAGGGATGTCCCGGGTCCCGACACCCGAGCAGCCGCACCCTCCTCAGGGTGCCCTCAGCCCGTGCCGGGCGCGGTCCCTGCAGCCAGGCCGTGTTCCAAGGGCAGAACTCCATGAGGAGGAGGCTCTAATGAGGAGTTGTTAATAATCCAGCCTGAGCAGGATCCCGGGGTGCCGTCTGGCGTCCCCTCCCCTGTTGGGGGCCGGCTGGGTCCCCCCAGCTCTCGGCCCCGGTGAATCCCCCCAGAGCTCCGGAGCCTCGGCCGGGCCCGCCCGCCTGAGGGCAGGCCTCCGTGACGTCATCCGTCCGCGCCCGGCCCCGCCCCTCCGCCCCCCCGCCCGGCCGCCGCCGCCATGGAGTCGAACCGGGACGAGGCGGAGCGGTGCATTGGCATTGCGCTGGCCGCCATCAAAGCCAACCAGCCCGACAAGGCCCGCCGCTTCCTGGAGAAGGCGCAGCGCTTGTACCCCTCGCAGCGGGTCCGCGGTGAGCGCCGGGCCGGGGGCGCGGCGGGGGGCCCGGGGGAGCGCGGCCTGCGCGGCCGCCGCCGGGCCTGACCTCTCACCCTCACGGCGCCTGCGCGGTGCGCGCGGGGCACGCCGGGAAAGCGAGTTCATCGGGGGCCCGGGGCGTGCCCGGGGGTCTGGGGCTGCGGTACCGGCCGGGACCGGGCACCGATGGGCCAGGATCGGGACCGGGTACCGACGGCCCGCGGCCACTGTCTTTAGCGGGGGCCCTCAGTGAGGAAGGCGCTGGGAAGGGGGGCCGACTCCGCGCCGCTGTGGCAGCCCTGAGGCGCGGGCACTGCACCCGCTGCTGCCGGGGCAGCGCTGAGGGGAGGCAAGGGGCTTGGCAAGGCGAGGGGAAAGTTCTCGGGGGTTGTGAAAAGCCCTTCTCCTCCTCCGACTCCTCCTTTCCTATACCTTTACTTCTTTTCCTATTACACTTTTCCTGCTCGTCTCCTCCTTATACTCCTCCTTTTCCTCTCCTATTCCTCCTCTCCTTCTATTCCTTTCCCCCTGTTTCTGTCTCTCTCCTCCTTCTGTTCTTTTCCTCCTCCTCCTGTTCCTCTCCTCTTCCTGTTTTTCTCCTCCTCCTCCTCCTCTTATTCCTGTTCTTCTCCTCCTCCCATTCCTCCCCTCCCTCTCCCGTTCCTCTCCTCCCTGTTCCTGCATTGCCCCTCGTGTTCCTCCTCTCCTCCTGTTCCACCTCATCTCTTCCTCTTGTCCGTCCTCTCCTCCTCATCCTTCTCCATTCCTCCTCCTCTCCTCTTGCTGTTCCTCCCGTTTCCATCGTATTCCTGCTCTCCCTGCCCTGTTCCTGCTCTGTTTGCAGACAGACAGACAGACAGACATGCCGTGGCTCTCACACGTGTAACAAAACAAGACTCCTCCCCAAGACTTGGTGCCAGATTTTTGTTTGTTTCCATCATTTCCTGAAAGCTTTAATTCATATGGGAAGTGGTTTGTGAAAGCAGCCAAACTCTGCTCTTTCCCTGCGTGTTCTTACATGGCAGAATATTGTGTAAAAAGCTGTGGATTTAAATTTTTTTTCTTTGACCTCATCTGAATTTGGATTCTTTGGCTGAGCTTTGCAGCTTGTTTGCTCCAAGGCTTCCTGTGATCCTGGTTCTGGTTGCAGCAGGGCTCTCCCCTCTGCCTCAAACACAGTGTGTGCTGTGCTGTGGTTTCCCTCCCCTCCCTTTCCTCTGGAATTTATACTTTGGTAAAATTACTGGGTAGGAAAAGTGACTTTTGGAGGAAGGCAGAGCCAGCAGGGCGGGTTAATGTTAAACACAACATTTGTACTGATTTATGGCCAAACCCAACCAGGTTTCTCATCCAAGGACCCTTTGCTCCATGTCCTGCTGGCTCTGGGTTGGGAAATGCTGCCAGAGATGCCCTGGTGGTCCCTGAGCCTCTGAGCAGCTCCTGGGAAATCTCTAAATCTCCTCCCCAGGAATTCCCCAGGGTTTGGCAACACTCTGCAAACTCTGACCCTGCCTGGGCTTTTTGGGATCAGGGAAGGGTTTTGCAAGGGGATTGCAGCAGAAATCTCCTGTGTCAGGGCACGTTGGCTGAGACACACTCACACTCTGGTCACCTTTCGGGGAGAGATGGGGAAATTTATGGGAAGTTGGGCAAACATTGGCTAATAAGGGAGGAAAAGTGCCCCATGGCACGTGCTTGGGAGGAGCTGGGTTGGCAGAGCTGCAGTTTAATTCTGCACTCCCTGAGTTTGTGCTGTGCTGGGGTGCACAGAGGGTGCAGAAAGCAGGCACAGGAGGGACCTGGAGCTGCTGCAGAGCCCAGGGGAGGCACCAGCATGGGCAGAGGGATGGAGCAGCTCTGCTGGGAGGAAAGGCTGGCACAGCTGGGGCTGGGAGAAGGGTCTATGGGGAGACCTCACAGCTCCTTCCAGGGCTGCAAGAAAATTTGAGAGGGATTTCATCAGGAGTGGAGTGGCAGGACACGGGGAATGGGTTCCCAGTGCCAGAGGGCAGGGCTGGATGGATATTGGGAATGAGGAATTGTTCCCTGGCAGGGTGGGCAGGCCCTGGCACAGCTGTGGCTGCCCCTGGATCCCTGGCAGTGCCCAAGGCCAGGCTGGATGGGATTGGAGCAGCCTGGGGTGTTGGAAGGTGTCCCTGCCATGGCAGGGGGTGGGAATGGATGGGCTTTCAGGTCTCTTCCCACCCAAAGTGTTCTGGGATCAGAATCTCCTGGCAAGCTGTAGGGAATGAAGCCCAAAGCAGCAGGAAGGGGGTAGGTGGGGAACAGCCTTGTGAGGGGAAATTTAAAATCACCTGGAGATTGCTCCAGGTTGGGAAGGAGCAGAACCAAAGATTATCATTCAGTGAGCACTGAAGCACTGGAAATATGACTGAGGGAAAAATTTACTTGTCTAAAATAATTTTAAATTTGTGTAGGTCCCAAGCCCAAAAGCTCATCCATTTACTGCTCCCTAGCCCCACTGTCCTTTTCATCCCCTCATCCTCTATTGGCTTTTGGATTCCTGAGTGGATTTTCCTGTCCCCTGTGAGCACTGGGACCAGATAGGATATCTTGGCTCATCTCTTGGCCTGCCAGTGTTGTTTGCACTTGCCTGAAGAAGGTGATGCCCCACAGTGCAAGGTCTGTGCTGTGCAATCCATGGGAGGAGGTGGAACATCCCTCCCAGTTCTGGGGTCTGGATAAGGGACTGCAAGCTCAGGACACTGGGGCTGTGTAAATATCCCTGGCTGGGTTTCACTGTAGCATGTGTGCCTGTTCTTTCGAGTGGGGGTGAAGAAATCAGTCTGATGTTGGTTCAGAAAGCAGATTTAAAGGATGGTGCTGTGCAGCTGCACGAGGGAAGGATGCTTGGAGCTCCCTCCATTGTGTCCCCTGGGTGATTGGGCCAGGCCTGCATGTTGGAGAGGATGGAAGTGCCTGAGCCTTGCAAGGAGGAGGAGGAAGGGGAAGGTGAATTTGTCCCCCCAGTAACTGAGGCAGGATGGGTTTCACAGCTGCTCCCAGCCCCCAGGCAGTGACAGGAGAACAAAGCACCTGAGTGAGGAGCTGGCAGCCAGCAGTGCTGCAGCTCTGTCCCCAGAAGGGGAGTGTCCCCATGGGATTGGCAGCCCAGAGAGTTGTTTTCTAATCTCTCTAAAGATATGGCATTGTCACATCACTTCCCCAGCACTGTAGGCTCTGAAAAGCAGGAGACAAAGAAGAATAATAGACTTTATAATGTGCTAGAGGACACATTTGGACATGGTTTGCTGTCAAGGACAGATGGAAGGGAACAAAGGACAGGGAGACACTGCTTTGCTGATCTGCTGTGGCTCCTGGACTGTCTGTCTGGGTGGTGTTGGGGTTTTTGTGGAGGTTGTGTGTGTTGGGAGCAGCAGAACATCTTCAGGAGTGGCCCTCACACCTGGGTGAGAAGCAGCAGGAGCTGAGAGATTACCTGGCAGGAAAGGTGAGGCTTTTCCTGGGGGAGGATGGATGGGGGGCCTTGGGGAGGTGGCAAAGATGGAGAGGAATCTCTCCATGGGGCAGCTGGAAGGGCAGGCTGAGCTTGGTGCTTTGTTCTCTATGTTTTTGTTTCTCTCCTTTCAGTTCTGCTTGAGTCACTCAACAAGAACGAGCAGTCAGCCAATGGGCAGTCCCAGCCCCGGGAATCCACCAACCCTCAGTTCAGGAAAATGAGTGGAGATTTCCCATCAGCCAACGGAGAGGCTGGGGGGGAGCCCCCCAAGGGCTACACTCAGGAGCAGCTGGATGCAGTGAAGAGGTTTGTGCACAGCTCTCTGGGGCATGTGTTTGACTCTATCACATGGTACCCGTCTGCTTTTCACAGTACTTTAAAGATTTCAGCTTTGAACCGTTTGGAACAGTGTTAAGAGCATGCCCAGGAGGATTTATAGCTGGTGGGCAGCTGGCTTGGGTCTGCTCATTTTCCAAACCCTGTTTCAGGCTTCCCTTGTCCCATTTGCCCATCCTGGCAGCTGAAGGACTGAGCTGCAGGTGCAGTCACTTGGTAAACTTTGTTTAAGGTTATGGGCACGGCCTGAATTGTGCAAGAACCACTTCAAGGGACTTGCAGGAATGTTTGTTACATCATCCACTTCTCCAAAAACCCAGCCTGCTGGATTCTGTCTCCTCATGTGAGCAGCAGAAGCCTTGGCTGGGCTGAGTGTGCCCAGGCAGGATGGGCTGCCCACCCTGGGCTGCTCCCTCCTTCCTTCTCTGCAGTTCAGCTGATGCAAGTCTTACATCTGGGCATAAGCTGAGGTGGAGAGGGAAAGGCCAATATCCTTCAGGTGCTGCAGTCCTTCCCAAGCAGCCTCCAGCACAGGGACATGATGAATGTGAAGTTTGTTTGCCAGTCACGTTCCTGTGTGGGTCTGAGGGAGGCCCTTCCTCCTGCACTGGCCCAACTCGTTCTGTGCTGGGTCACCCTCTGAGAGCAGGGCCTGAGTAATGCACAGATCCCTGAGCAGCACCCTGAAACTGCTGCCTGAGGAGGCTCAGAGCTGACAGGTATCCAAGACAAAGAGGTTTTTACTCCTGGAACTCAGTGCTTGCTCCCCTCTCCCCTGGCAGGGTAAAGCAGTGCAAAGATTACTATGAAATTCTGGGAGTCAGCAGAGAAGCTTCTGATGAGGATCTGAAAAAAGCCTACAGGAAACTGGCCCTGAAGTTCCACCCGGACAAGAACCACGCACCAGGGGCCACAGAGGCATTCAAAGGTAAAGCCAGCTCCACATTTGTGCTTTGCCCCCAACTCTCACTGAGGGAACCCTTAGAAACAGCCCCACAAGTCAGGCAGTGACATAAAGCTGCTCTTTGTGAAGCTGCCTCCCTTCAGAGCTGCTCATGTCATGACCAAAGTATGAGCTTAAAATAATAAATACAGGCTGGCAAGGTAGGACTCACCTCTGTTGGCTGGGTAAGGAGGAGCCTTCCTTCTCTTTCCCCAGCAGCCCTTCCCTTCCCTTCCCTTCCCTTCCCTTCCCTTCCCTTCCCTTCCCTTCCCTTCCCTTCCCTTCCCTTCCCTTCCCTTCCCTTCCCTTCCCTTCCCTTCCCTTCCCTTCCCTTCCCTTCCCTTCCCTTCCCTTCCCTTCCCTTCCCTTCCCTTCCCTTCCCTTCCCTTCCCTTCCCTTCCCTTCCCTTCCCTTCCCTTCCCTTCCCTTCCCTTCCCTTCCCTTCCCTTCCCTTCCCTTCCCTTCCCTTCCCTTCCCTTCCCTTCCCTTCCCTTCCCTTCCCTTCCCTTCCCTTCCCTTCCCTTCCCTTCCCTTCCCTGTGTGTTGCTCCAAGCTCCTCTCTCACTGCTCAGGAGGGAATTCTATCAGGATTAACCCAGTTACACCAGAGGCAGACTCAGGGCTCACAGACCCCTCAGGAGAAACATTCCAGGAAACCCCCAACCATTCTTGGATGGAACTGGTGAATAGAAATCCCAAGTGGAAGTTTCTAGGGTGGAGCTGCAGCAGCCATACAAGTGAGCCCAGCCAGAACTCAGAAAAGGAGCTCTGGTTGTGCTGCAAGGAGCCCAGTTCTCAGAGCCTCTCTGTAAATGCAGCAGGGATGTTTCCTGGGTAATGAGACCCCATAAGATTGGAGAAATTTTCCAAGAGAGATGCTATTGCTTGGAACATATAATCCCATTTTCCCCTACAAGCTGCTGAAGTTTGATTATTGTCATTGAGCTAAACACAGAACACCTTGGTGCCAGTCATACAGCACTGGTTTGGAAGCCATTAAAATAATCTGACTCTGGCCACTTTTTACAAAGAAATTCTTTGCTCAAGACAGTGCTGAGGCTCTGGTACAGGCTCCCCAGAGGAGCTGTGGCTGCCCCTGGATTCCCTGGAAGTTTTCTAGGCCAGGTTGGACAGGGCTTGGAGCAATCTGGGATATTGGAAGGTGTCCTGCCCGTGGCAGGGGGTGGAATGAGAGGGTCTTTAAGGCACCTTCCACCCCAAAGCAGCCAGATTTTGGGAGTGAAATGCATGAGCTGTGTGCTGGAGCAGGGAGCAGGGCTGGCCTGATGTCAGTGCACTGGTACAGTATTCAGGTGAGCTCCTCAGAGACGCAAATTCAGCAGTAAAAGTCTTGGGTAAGGTTTGTTCAAGCCTTTTAAGACTTAAATCCTTCCCTGATAAGAGTTAGCAAATAGTGACCGAGCCCCAGCTACCTGGGAGAGCCCCTGCTGGTGTAAGGGCATCTGCACACAGCTCTCAGCTGTGCCTGGGCAGAGCTGCTGCTGCACAGCTCATCCCTGGATCCCTCAGTGGCCAAAGGCAGGTTTCCTCACCTGTAATCTTCAATAATGATGTTTGCCCAAGGCTTTGGCAGGAGCTACGTGCCAGAAGTGGAGCGTTAAGCAAAGTGCCCTTTATCCCCCACTGCAGGGTTATCTCCTCCAGGCCTTGCCTCCATGGCTTCCTGTCCTTCAGCCCCTGGGCTGAGCTGAAGTCCAGCTGCTTGCTTCCAGAGGGTGAAGGGGGAAACGTGCCCTGCTGTGAGGATATGAGTTAATTTTTCCTTATGTTGATGGATCAGCTGAAGTCTTGGCATTTGCCTTCCCAGTGACGCTGATAAGGTGCTGAGCCCGTGCCTCAGTGTGCAGTTCCAGCTGGCTGCAGGCTGCCTCGTGGCAGATCTGCATCACTGCCTGCCTGCTCCTGGAAAAAGCCTTCAGCCTGGCTACTTGGAGCTAAAATCCTGCCTTGGAATGAGGCATTTCATGGGCTTTGTCAGCACTGAGTCAGATAGTGAAGAAACCCTGAACTGCTCCGTTGTCATTGCTTCCCTTGTTCTTTCCAGCTGTGTGGTTGATGCACTCTGAGTCACTCCTTGTCCAGCAGCTTCCCTGCCTGGCTCTAGAAATGTTTGCTCTGGGTGCATTAATTATAACCAAGAAGGAGAAGGGGTGTATTGACATTACATGCTCTGCCCTCCAAATCTCCACTCCAAGGAGAAACCGTACACCTCCATCTGACCGTGGGGAAATGCTGAATCTTGGAGCTGATCTCCTCCAAATGGGCACATTATCCCCCTTTTTCTCCCTTTCCATCCCTTCTGCCCCTGCCTTTTACACACCAGGCACCTGCTGCAGTGGGCATTTTGGGTCCTTGTGACACAGGCAGGCCTGGGATGGCTTGGTACAGAGGGAAGCTGGAATGTGCAGAGAGGTGAGTACAGAAACAGGAGGGTGGCAGGCAGACATTCTGGGAAAGGGGCTCAATCTCCTGAGGCTGGAAGGAGAGGGACCAGGGACCTGGCAGGGGTTTAGTTCCAGTACATTTCCAGCTTCAGGCACTGGTTAAGAGTCCTTGTAATTATGCACCTTGCATGTGGCATCTGCAAGTGCTGAAACTCTTAGCTGATGGATGCAACTTCTGGCTAATGTTTCCTTAGCAGTTTCTATGGAAAGTTTTAAAGTCCCTTTCAGGGATTTAGCCCATATTTAAATTCTTTGCTGTGACAGTGTTCACAGGGGTCTTAGGATGAGGGAAGAGACAGAGATCTGACTTTATATTTCAGAAGGCTTGATTTATTATTTTATTATATATATTACATTAAAACTATACTAAAAGAATGGAAGAATAGGTTTCATCTCAGAAGGCCAGCTAAGCTAAGAAAATGAAAGAATGATAACAAAGGCAGCTGCCTCAGACTCTCTGGGCCAGCTGGGCTGTGATTGGCCATTAATTATAAACATCTAAGATGGGCCAATCAAAGATCTACTTGTTGCATTCTACAGCAGCAGATAACTATTGTTTACATTTTGTTCTTGAGGCTCCTTAGCTTCTCAGGAGGAAAAAATCTTAAGGGAAGGATTTTCATGAAAAGATGTCTGCGGCACTTTGCAGTTCTAGTTGTAGGCTCTGACAATAAATTCCCTTAGTGCCGCTTTTGAATAAAATTGGTCAACTAAAATTTGATTTCCCTACACTGCTGAAGGGTTTCTCTGGGGACACGCACCAAACCCTTATCATTTGAATGAACGAGGGAGTTTTTCCCTGAGTGTGGCTTCCTCCTGCCTGGATTTGCCCGGGTGCCCGTTGCAAGGACGTGGGGGCGGCCGAGCGCGTGTGGCTTTGCACGATGAGGAGGGCAGATGTGCAGGGCTGCAGGGGAGGGGGCAGCAGGCTGAGCTGATCGTTCCCCTGTGTGCCGCAGCCATCGGGAACGCGTACGCCGTGCTGAGCAGCCCCGAGAAGAGGAAGCAGTACGACCAGTTCGGGGACGAGAAGCTCGGCGCCGCCCGCCACGGCCACGGCCACGCCGACTTCCACCGCGGCTTCGAGGCTGACATCTCCCCCGAGGACCTCTTCAACATGTTCTTTGGGGGTGGCTTCCCTTCCAGTAAGCGCCTTCAGTCCTGCCTTCCTTCTCCTCCTTTTGGGGCAGCTGGGGCTCTTGAGGCTGCGCTGGGTTCCCTGAGGGGGAGCTCTCCCTCCCAAAGTTTTTTAAATGGTTCATCCTTGGAGAGCTCAGCAGCCATCAGAGCTGGACTCCTTCCCAGCCTCAGGTGTTTGTTTGCATGCTGGCAGCATCAGCTGCTGTTAGGTTGGGTTGAATGCTAGAACAAAAAGGGACTTGTTTTAAGGGTTGTTGTGGAAATAATCCTGTTTTGAGGAAGGCTTTTCTGCCTGGTGGTTTTGGAATTTAAATCTTCTTATCAGAGCAAACTGTGGTAACACCTGGCCTCGTTCTTGATCTCTGCTTCACCACGTAGCTAGAACAGGTTCTCCAAGATCGGTGGCCACTTCCTTCTCTCCCCTGTGCCCCATAAAAAAAAGAAAAATAATATTTCTACTGCATAACTTAGACCTTGTGAATTGAAAAATAAGTCTGCATCCTGTCTGTCCACAGGGCTGACCATGGCTTGGGGAGCAGGAAAGAATCTGTTCCTTTACTTGCTCAACAGACACAGATTCCATGTCAGGAGAAGGGTATTTTGGAAGATTCCTTTGTATTTGTTCCACTCAGGTCTGACTGGAGGTGGACACAGGGCTTCTTGACCTCTGTGGACCAACTTGAAAAAAAAAATTGGTTTCAGTTAAGAAAATTCACTCTGGTAGCTCTTTCCTGCCTGGAATCTGAGCACTAACACCCCAACACCAGTGGCTCAAAAGCATCTGGAAGCTTTTTGCAGCATTTGTGCTGTGCCTGGCAGAGAGGCCAAGAAGCTGCTCCTGCAAAAACAGCATGTTGCTATTTCAGTGCAGTCTCTTTTTCCCTTTCCTCGCTGTCCCGAGAGAATTGAGGGCTGCTCTCTCAGCCTGGAAACCTTTGCAGCTGTGGCTTTGACATTTAAAACAGGACATGGAAGAGCTCTGTTGGCAGGGTGGGGAAAAGCCCAGAATGATTTCTGTTTGTGACTGGTTTTAATCTATTCCATCAGAAGGGAGAAGGCCTGTCCGGGGTGTTCTCTCTCTGTGGCTGACCCTGCTCTGGGCAGGAGGTTGAACTTCCTGAGGTCACTTCCAAGCTGAGTTTTCATACAATCCTGCAGAATCTTACAGAAGGAGCTCTGTGCCCACCCTGCACTCAAACCCCCTCAGGAATGTCCTGTTTCAGCCTGGAAGCAGGTGAAACATGGATCATGTTCATCTTTCATGGTCCCTCCCTGGCCAGCCAGCAGCACCCCCACTCCACGCTGTGACTTTGGGGTAAGAGTTTTCTTCTCCCTGCAGGCAATGTGCACGTGTACAGCAATGGCAGGATGAGGTACACCTACCACCAGAGGCAGGACAGGAGGGAGCACCAGGGGGATGTAAGTGGAAAACACCTGGGGTCTGGGGGGCTGGGGGTTTGCCCAGCACAGCACTGGGAGCTGGTTCCTGGGCCTGGCTTGTGAACAGTCCTGCTTGTTGCCACCCTCCCAAACAGAAAGCTGGAGCCAGGGTTATTATGGCTGTTGTCTGAGCAGAGCCAATTTTATTGTAAAAAAACAAACAAGAACTTCCTGGATATTTTTATCTCAAGCTTGAAGGTGGAACTGAAGGGGGTGAGGGAGGTGAGGGAGAGGGGGAATTACCTTCATCTGTCCAGCCCTGAAGAGGGGAGAAGCCATCCATAAAACCAGTCCTGCTCTAGAAAAATGAGCCGTGGGCATGAGGCTTTTGGAATTCCCCCTGGCAGTGCCCTCTGCCCACTGTCACATCAGAGAAGGGCCAGGGGGTTTGTACTGTCCTGAGTCAAACTGTCCTGTGGTTTGGGTTGCTCCCTGTGCAAAGCAGGAGAGAGGAGGTTGTGTTGGAGCACTGGGAGGGAGGGAAGGAGGGAGGGAGGTGCCATGGGATCCTTGTCCAGCTGGGTGGGTGGCACTGCACTGTGTGTTTCTGTTCCCTCAGGGTGGCCTGGGGCTGTTTGTCCAGCTGATGCCCATCCTTATCCTCATCATTGTGTCAGCTCTCAGCCAGATGATGGTCTCCAGCCCACCCTACAGTTTGAGCCACAGGCTGTTAGTACCCATTCCTCTAAACCTTACCCACATGGGGAGGGGGTGGGCTCTGGGGGGGTGTGGTGGGGCAGGGATCTTGCCTTCTCTTCTTCCTTTGGGTTTTTTTGCTTTATCCCCTGACGCCATGGCTCCTGCTGCCAGAGAAGTCTTTGTGGTTCTCACACAGGTGTGAGATATGAGGTGCAGGGAGAGTTGGAGGGTGCTCACTGCCCTGATGGAGAGAGTTCCTTGCCAGGGACCCTCTGCAGTCCATACCCACAGCTGTGTCTGTCATGGAAAGGGATAAACTGGTCTGGGGAGGGTGCAGCCCAGCACTGAGATCCCAAATGGAGCAAATTGAGGTGCAGAGTGTGTAAAACAAAAGCCGTGTTCTCCATGAAAGCCTTAGCACTGTACAGTAGAGGAAGAGGATAAGGAATAAAAGTCACTCCCAGAGAAATCCCCTGTTTCTGAACTCTCATCTTGCCATGAAATAGCTTTGGCCAGACACTGGGGATGTGAAAGTGAAACTGCTCTGTTCTAGGTCCTGTGGAAATGCCCCCATCTGCTCCCTCTGGTGACCAATGAAACGTGTCCTCATTCTTAGTCACTGTGCAGTGCTAACAGAGAGTGGGGAAACAGGCTTGATTTCTGCTGCTTGCATCATTCCTGGCAAAGGCTCAGTGTCTGTTCAGTGTGAGCTCTTCTGTGCATTTAGAGAGGGCAGACCTGGTTCCAGCCTGGTGTCCCTGCCTATTTTCACAGGTAGCAATGTTTGCCGTTGATCACAGAATCCCAGAGGGCTTTGGATTGGAAGGAACCTTAAAGTTACCTTGTTCCACCCCCTGCCATGGCCATGGACACCTCCCACAAGCCCAGGCTGCTCCAAGCCCCATCTGACCTGGCCTTGAGCAATTCCAGGGGAGGGGCATGATGTTAAATACTGCAAAACCCAGCTTGGCTTTCAGATTCAGAGCAAAGACTGTGACATTGGTGCTTGGGACCAAAAGATGGGATGGTTTTGGCACAGTTCAGGGTTGTTCTGAGAGGGTGAAGGCTGTTAAGCTGTGATTTCCACAGCTGGCATTAGCATTGTAAAGCTAAGCACTGTCCACGTTCACCAGTTTGGTTTATACTGGTCAAGAGTCTGTGGGGTGAGAAGACACAGAAGGGAGGGAGCATTTAAATGGGCAGGGATTTGCTTCCAGCCTTGCCAGCTGCCAGAGGAAGCCATCCCTGAGCCCCAGATGTTTCTCTGCTGCCCCATTCCCTGTCCCCTGTCTCTGCACACTCAGGTAGCAGCAAGCAGCCCGATTTCCAAGGCTGGATTTGGACAGGGGTGGGAAGTGAGCTCCTGCAGCCCTACTGGAGGCTTCCCGAGCAGGGAGGGTGTTTGAGCTGCTTTGAGGTGCTGCAGGGCCGGCAGGAGGAGCTGCTGCATCACTCACTGGGAAGGGAAAGCTGTGCCTCAGCTCAGCAGCAGGGGAGCAGAAGCTTTGAACCCACAGATTTAAATGCCACTCCTCCCTAGTGGAGGTGTCACTGAGGAGGGCAGAGTCCTGAAAAACCACTGTCACCTTTGTAAATCCCTTCCCAAAAGGATCTTCCTGCTGGAAGAGCTGCCTGGCTGTGGGCCTGATTGCTGCTGCTCAGTAACACCCCATGGAATTGGCCTGAGTTAATTGCATGTCTGACTGCAGGTGACAGGTTTCTGTGCCCTGATTTTCCTGCTACACACCCCAGTGTGCTGCTGCAGCCCTGCCATTCCCAGTCCTCCTGTGAGGGCACACTCTGTAGTCCATCTTTATCCAGGAGAGGAATATGAGCTTTGGGAGAGCTCAGGGCTCTCTCTTGACAGAGAAAATAGTGAACTTGGCTTTTTCCAGGCTGCACCTCTGCCTTGAGAAATCCCAGCAGAGCTCTGTGCTCCTGTTCAGTCCCTTCAGTTACCCAGCACTGGGCCTTGGGGAAACGTGCAGGAGCCCTGGGATCCCACCTGTATCCTCTGATACAGACTGAAGGCTGGGCTGGATGAGTTCATGTTTAGAGCTGGCTCAAGAACCAGGCTGCTCCCAGTGCAGCAGCAGCAGCTGGTATTTATCACAGGAACTTTGGGCATGTCTCCAGGTGGAGCCGTCCTGGCAAATCCAGCATTTGGGCCCAGCTCCTGTGTTACAGCTCACACACACGCCCCAGGGAGGGTCTCTGGGTTTGCTGGCCTGTCAGGGGAAGCAGAGCAGGGCTTTGTCTGAAATGCAAATCCACTGGGCCCGGGGAGGAGGAGATTTCCTTCTGGAAAGTGCTTTCTGTGCTGGTTGATGCAGGCTGGGGCACAGAGCAGGTCCCATCTTGCGAATGAAGGAAATCACAGATTTAATAAATTAATGAAAATTCCAGGGAACATTTTATTTTAATTAATGGGCAATGTGTCTTGGAGTTATGTCTGTATTCAGAGCTCTGCCCACCTAGCTGGAGCCCTGGCAGCTTCTCTCTCCCTGTGCTGGTGGTTGGTTTCCAGCAGAAATGCTGCTCCCTCCCACCCTCCAAGCCAGTGGCTGGATAGGGGTGAGGGATGTTTCCTGCTGTTTGGAATCACATCACCCAAGCTGGGGGCTTTGCTGTGCCCTTGAAACATGTCCCACACTGTTGTGCTCTTGTCCCTGCACCAGGTCTGTGGGTCACACACACAGAAGGGTCACAGAGCACTTGAAAGTCCCCTACTACGTGTCCGAGAGCTTTGCTGAGGAGTACACGGGCACGAACCTGAAGAACGTGGAGCGGAGCGTGGAGGACGACTACATAGCAAACCTTAGGAACAACTGCTGGAGGGAGAAGCAGCAGAGTGAGTAGTGAGGGGTCAGCAGCTGCTCCATGGGCTGCCTTTGGAATGTCTTTGACTAGGACTAAGTCGTGCTGAAGTTATACTTTAACACGGTGCCAGCACATTTCCTGTGTCGTTGGCTTTGTTTTTTCCAGTCTGTGACTTCATGACAGGCCCGGTATGTGGGGGTTTTTTGTTTTGTTTTGCTTTTTAATGCTGCTGCAGAACTGGTCAGACAGGAGCTGTGCCCCAGAGGTTCCCCTGCTGTGTCAGCAGGATACCTCTGATTTCCAGTGGAGGGGGAAGGTAGAACCTCTGGGATCCCTGCTAGCCCCGTGTCATGTTTCAGCTGTTCAAGGATGGTGCTGGAAAGTCTGCTGCCCGTGGTGTCATGGTCCCACATCCCACCCCTGCTCCCAGGGGGCTGCCCAGGCAGCTGATCCAGCCAGACATCCTAGCAGCAGAGGGTGGTGAGGGCAGCGAGTCCAGGGCAGCCTGTGTGCTCTGGCTGCTGTGGTGGCCACGGCTCTGGGAGCAGTGGCTGGGGTAGGATTTCAGCTCTGGAATGCCAGAGGGGCTGTGATCATCCCTGGGCGGTGCCAAACTCACAGAGCCCTGCTGGGGTAGCCTTTGTGTGGGCTGCCCCTGCATGTCCTGGGACTGGAGCTGGGTTCTCCTGGCTTTTCCCAGGACGGATGAGCTGTCAGCAGCTCTTACGCCCATCCTGTCCCAAAGGGCGCGGGGCATTTCCTCTTCCTCATCCTCATCCTCATCCTTTGCTGCACCTTGGACAGCTGGAGGTGCCTCCTGTTCCCAGCAGAGCCTGTGGGGGAGCAGGGCCTGGCAGGGGAGTCCCTTCCAGAGGGCATTCCTGACGCTGAGCTTTTCCCTTTGCAGAGGAAGGCTTGTTGTACCGGGCACGCTACTTCGGGGACTCGGACCTGTACCAGCGGGCACAGAAGATGGGCACCCCCAGCTGTAGCAGACTGTCAGACGTCCAGGCCTCCCTGCACGGATAGTGCCAGCCCAAGTACGAGCTGGGAGCAGGGAACCCCAGTGCTTTGATCACTGAGAGCCCTGAGTGAGACACAGCCCTCCAGGAGTGTCCTCGGGGTGCACGCCGCAGCCTCCCCTCCGACGGCGCTCCGCGTTAATCAGGAATCGATCGGCTTTAGTTTGCATGTCGGCACCCTCGGCTCTCTCCAGGCTCCCTCTTTTCTCTGGCCTCTAGGAGCAGGGCTCAATCCCTTGGTGAGGTTGGGAGTTTCTTAGGTGCTGTGGCATCCAGCCCCCACATTTTAATGAGCCCTTGGTTTTGGTTGCTTTGTTGTCTGTTTTGCTGGGAAAGCTGTTGGCCCTGGCACGTGACAGGGAATGGAGTCCCACCCAACAGATGTTCCTTGTCCCCCCTCCTGTTGCCTTCCCATTCAAGGAGAACAAAGCAAATGTTCCCAGCAGGTTGTAGAAGTAACTTACTGGGTTAAACTGGCAATCAAAGTAAGAGCAGCTGGGGGGAGGTCTGGAAGATTTGGGGGTTGGAGAGCTTGGATTAAGGAGAGCCTGGATAACACATGTGAGATCAGATGTGCTGGGAGAACTGCACCAAAGTAACGAAAAAAAATTGCCACGGGGTTTGGAGTCCTTTTTCTGCATAAATTTTTGGGCTGATTTCACCTACCAGGTACTGCTGGGCTGCCTGTGAAGTGTGCAGATCCCCAAAATTGTCCGGGCACAGGATTTCTATAGAAAAACTCCTGGGTGAAGCTTGTTCCAGGTGTTGTATGGACACCGTTCCAGCTCACAGGGACTCCTTGAGGATGCTGGCTGCTGAGCTGCTTGATTTGCACATTTGGGGGTTGTTTTCCTCAGCATCTGAAAGTTTGGCCTTTAAAGCAAATCCTTTGGGTCACATTGGGCTTTTCCTTGGGTGTATCCTGGTTTTGGATCCGTTCCCACCTTGATCCTCCCGCTCTCTCCTTTGGATGACTGCGCCTCTTCTGGTGTTAATTACCTGCTTTTCTTTAATTCCCTCCCTGCACCCGTGGTCTGGAAGGAGCCTGGAAAAGCTGCTGCCTGTGCTGTGGGGTGGGAAGCGAGGGGGAGTCCCAGGCTGGCCTCAGACTGACACCGCTGCTGCTTTTGTTCCCAGAGCGTCCAAACGCCCGAAGACTTTGGGGAAGTGCACTGAGCCGAGGTGACAGACTTTGCTCTTTAAAAAGAATCAAACCTTATCTTAAACATGGAATTGGAGAATTAGCAACGCACAACTGCCCCTCTTTCTTCTCTCTGCCTCTCTCTGGCGATGGCAGGCAGCGCTTGGGACAGGAAATCCAGCTCTCTGTCTTCCTCCTCCCCTCCCAACGCTGCTGGCCTGCTCCCAGGATCCCACAAGGATCCCACACCCCCTGGAACAGACACACAGAGTGTAAAATAACCCAAACTAACTGCAGAAACCTGAAGCAGGAGACCCTTCGCTGCTGCCAATGGAGAGAGAAGTGGGATTTGTTGATAAAAGAAGACACTAAAGAAAAGAAAATATAATCTATTTAGCATTAATTTATAGCTGTATATATGTTGTACTTTTAAACTATGCAGGGGTTGGATGATTAAATTATTTTGGTTTCTGCCCATTTTGGGGAGCAGGGCAGCAGGAAGCCTCTTCCAGTGTCTCTGTCCACAGCACTTTCCTGCCTGGAAAACAGGAATCCCTTTGCAGCTGCTGTCCTTTGCTCCTGGGAGGACATTCTGTGGATGGGGACATGCATACACCTGCTCTTGGGGTTCTGATCCCAGCAAACCCCAAAGGTGCAGGGCTCCCAGAGAAGGGGGAGCCCGTGCAGAGCCGTGGATCTGCAGCGTCGGCGGAGCCGGGGTCAGCTGAGCCGCTCACCAGGGAAGGATTGTCCTGGATGGATTTTGCTCGTCAGTCTTTGGTTGATTTGTGCATGTAACTCCTTTTTCTGCCGAGTCTGCTGGAATTGTGCCTGGTAATCAGCGTGCTCCGTGCAGAGAGGGCTTTCCAACAGCCCTTTGTTGGGAGGTTTTGTGCTCGTCCCTCCAGGCGGGTGCAGCCAGCCCTGCCCTCACACCCCACCTCGTGTTTCCTGCAGGACACCTGGAAAAGGCCACAGATCCATAAGGAACAAAGCATTCTGCTGGGGGAGATCAGGGGGTGTCTGATCTGCCCTGTGCCTGCCCCACCACGGGCAGGAGCAGCGTGAGCTGCCACAGGTGAGGAGCCATCTCTTGGAAGCAAAGCCAGCACGAGCAGAGCCACCTCCCATGGAATAAACTGGATTATTTAAATTTTTGGGGTTTTTTTTTTTTTTTGCTGCTCTGCAGCTCATTTGTGTCTAAAGACATTTCCAGTGCAAACCATCCCCTGGCACAGTCAGGGGAGTGAGCTGGGAGCACAGCAGCTCCCGGGTGGGCTGGCAGAGGAGGTTTTATCCCGTTGTCCTTAGGAATCCATGCGCTCTGTCTTGGCTGTTTATTTATTTTGTGAAATCTCAGCCTCCCGTTGGCTGCAGGCCCTGTTATCCCACAGCCACCATGGCTTGGACCTGATTTTAAGAGGTTTTATTATTTTCTTTTTTTTAATGGTTCCTCCACCTTCAGAAGAAATTGGGTGGAAGTTCAGGATTGGAAATGGCACTCGATAGAGGCACAGGGATGATGGGGACGGGGTGAAACCACAATCCTGCTCACAGAAGGAGCTGGATGTGTTGCCCAGTGCCATTCCCTGCCTGGAGCCTGCCTGCCAAAACCTTCAGGTTCTTTTTCCTGGTAGATGCCCACGGATCACAAGGAGGGAGAAGGCATCGCTCCCAGTGGATGCTCACAGAGGCTGTATCTCTTGATTTAGTTAATTATACAATTGTACATCTATAAATAAATGTTTATAATGTGAAAGGCTCCAGCTGGGTTGGTGTCCTGTGGATTCCCTGCTCCAGCCAGCTCTGATTTTGCAGCTCCTCGGTGGTGGATGGAATTTGGGGTCTTTGCCATCCCATGGTCCTGTGGGGGCTGCAGAGGGAAGGACAGGGAGGGGATGGAGAGGACGTGGTGCCCCTGGCATGGTGGCACCAAACACCCAGCAGGGCACCTTCGCTTCAGACCCGTTCTGCTGGGGTGTTCCCAGAAGGGCCTTCCTCCCAATAGCCCCTCATCCTCTGGCTGAGCCTTATTCTCACCCTAGGATGCCACCTGGCAGCTTTATCCTGGCACTGGAAGGAGCCCTGTGGGCACCATCCCCATCAGGTGGGCAGGAACACTCTGGGCTGCCTTTGTTCCAGCAGAGCCGCTGCCTTGGGTGCCCTTCCTGCTGGCAGTGGCTGGAAACTGCTGGCCCCAGAGCCTTGGGATGGATTTGGGATGGGTCTCTTTTCCTCCCCAGTGGAGGAAGTGGTGGAAGTACTTTTGGTACACCAAAGTGCTGGAAGCTCTGGGTGGGAATTTCCCCCTTTTCCTCCTTCTCTCAGAGGCCAAGAGTGGGAATTTCTCCCCTTTCCCTTTTTTCCCTGCTCTCAGAGGCCAAGGAGCACATACATCCCTGCCATTCCCCCTCTGTGGTGAGTCAGCCCTGCTGGCACAGGGCACACAGCCCAGGTTTTGGGGAGGTTTTGCTGCATTTTGGGTCATTCCCAGCCCGGAGCAATGGGAGACACTCTTGAATTTCAGGGTGTGCTGGTCCCTGCCCACTCACCAAAGCTGTGGGTGCTTTGAGCTGCCCATTAGCTCGTTAGCCCAAGCTTTTAATTGGGGCGGCTGCCAAAGGCAGGGAGGCATCAAAGGCAGGCAGGTGCTCCAGGAACGTCCTCCTCTGGCAGGCAGGGAGCCAAGGAGACCCCTCTTCCCCCATCACTGTTTTTGGTAGCAAAACCACCAGGGTGTAGCACTATCCTGGGATTTAAACCCTCACTTGCATTATTGCTGCTGATGCCCCCAAAAATCTCCCTTTCCTCTGCTGGCACCTGGGATCCCCGGGCTGATGCTGGTGCCACAAATAGCCCAACTCTTCCCAGGTCCCAAAATATCCCTCTGTGTAACCCCTGCCGTGGGAGACATTTGATCCAGCCTCGCTGGAAGCTTCTGCACCTCCCAGGGAGCTGCCAAACCCCAGGGACCTTGAGGCTCCCCCAAATTTCTCAGGGAAAGGCCATTTTGCTATAAATAAAAGCAAAGTTTCACCTTCATAGCTGGGGCTGTGACTGGGTGGTGCCACACAGAATGTTTTGGTGGGCACCCGCAGGACAGAGGCTGTGTTGGCTTTTGGGAGTTTTGGTGGGGTTTTCTCTTTGTTTTCTTGGTGTGATCATTTAAAAAATTGGATGCAGAGCCCTTTGCCTTCCCTGAGAGTGGCTGGTGGGGGTGACAAGCAGGGGTGACGCTGCTGTGGCGGCACAGGGGCAGGGCCGCCCCTTCAGGAGCTGGGTGTTCAGAACTCGCCGTGTTTCTGGAGCTGTAAATTCACTGCCAGAGCCAGGGGCAGGGCTGGTGGTGCTGCCAATCTCCTGCTGCGCCCTCCCTGGGATCGGCGCTGCCCCCAGCCCGGGCTGCCCCAGGAGCTGCGGCTTTGCAGCTCCCTTTCCGCCCCTCTCCGTGTCCCCAGGGCTGGCTTCGTGCTGGGTGTACCCACAGGGGCTGCCCCGCACGTGGAGGGGGCGTGCTCTGGCATGTGATCCTTTGAGAAATGCTCCAAACCCCAGCATTTCAGGGGAAATCCTCCCCCTCTTTGCACAGGTGTATGTCTGTGTAAAGGTGCGTTCCCAGCTGTGTGAGCCTGGCTCTGCTCCTTGTCCTGACTGCTGCGAGCTGATGTTTACACCAGTGAGCAACCTCTGCTCCAAAATTCCAGTTATGGGTCATTAATATCAAAAACAAGGTTTTTATGGTGAAAATGCTCATCAAAAAGTCACTGTTTGTCTGTCCACAGTGATACAGTTTGTCTGCAGGGGTATTAAAAATAAAAATCCAAACAAAAACCAACCCAAGGCTGAGCCAGGAGGAGCTCACATGTGAATGGAAATGGCTTTTCAGACTGGTTTTATCCCCCCACACCTTCCACGGGCTCCTCGTTTGCCAAGCAGCTCAATTATCCTTGAGTGAAAGCCTCTTCCCCGAGGCCTCTAATTGCAGGTTTGGGTAATTGGCCTCGGTGTTGCAGAGGGTGTTTGGGCTGGGCCGTGCTCCCCCTCCCCGCCAGGTGTGACCCTCCTCCTCCTCCTCCTCCTCCTCAGTCCCAGTTTGAGCCCGTTCTCCTGGGTTTCTGCCCCAATTCCCGGCCGTGGGTGCCCGGGAGGAGCAGCAGCGCCTCGCTGGGTGTTGGGGGCTCCTGGAGCAGCTCGGGGTCCTGACTCAGCCCCTGAGTCACAGCCCCGTGGCTCCCATGGGTGCACTGGGATTCCCCACCATTCCCAAAAACACCCAGCTCCCACCGCAGGGCTGCCCTGCCAGGGAAAGGCTGGGAATTTCAGAGCAGGGGTTGCATCATCCCTCCCCCAGCAGAGGTGACAACAGCGAGACAGACGGCAGCTTATCAATCAAGACAAGTTTTATTAGAAAAGTAAAAAAACCACCCGACACGATTGCATAGGAATTGTCGCACTTGAACATCAAGTGTATGAGTGTAAACTGTAACCAACGGAGCGCCCCCAGCGTGCCGGGGCCAGGGTCCTGCCCTCCGGCCCCTCTCCCGATCAAAGACACAATTCCAGCCGGGCTCGGCCTTTGATCCAGACCCCCTCGGCCGCCGCGCTCCCCTCCCCGAGACCCCATTGATTACAATCCTGGTTTACAAAAAAAACCCCATGATTGATTGATCAGGCATCGGGAGCCCGGCACCCCTCCAGCAGCCCCGCTGCCGCCTCCGAAGCGCCGGGATCACCCCGCAATCACCGACGGCAGGGAGCGACCTCGGCCCGGGACGTCCCGGCTGCTCCACGGCAGGGATGTCCCGGCTCGGGCAGGGCCATGGGGAGCTCGGCCCGCCCCAGCTACTTCCACCTACAGCCCTACTCCAGCCCAACTAAACTACAGCGGCTGCAGGAGCCGCCACGCTCTGCCCGGCTCTTCCGAAGCACTCGGCAATGGCTCCTCCGGCGCGGCCGCTCAGCACTCCTCGATCAGCAGCTGCTCGGAGCTGTACAGCTTCTTCTTCATCACCCTGAAGCCCGTGCTCAGCTTCAGCGGCGCGAAGGCCGGCCCCGAGGCGAAGAGTCCCTGGATCTTGGGCCACAGGCGGGAGTCCAGGCGGAGCACCAGGGTGAGCTGGAAGGTGGGCACCACGCCGGGGTCGGCGGCGATGTGCCCCACGTCGTGGCAGGCCTTGCCGTGCTCCACGCACAGGTCCAGGAGGGCCCCGCGCAGCCCGCAGGGTTCGCTGCACGCCAGGCGCAGCAGCTCCGCCCGCACCTGCGCCTGCAGCTGGGCCGGCATCAGGAGCCGCCAGCAGCGCTTGGAGCCCAGCGGGGCCCGGCCCAGCGCGGCCCGCACCTCGTCCAGCAGGCTGGCGCACAGCAGCTCGTCCTCGGGGTCGTGCAGCAGCTCCAGGTCCATGTCCGGCAGGGAGACACCCTCGGCGTACTCGGCATCTGCGGAGGGGACAGAGGCGGGTCAGCGCCGGAGGTCTCAGAACCCCGAGACACCGATGGCAGCGGTTCAGGGCTGTACCAGGGGTGCTCTGGGACACACCGACCCAGGGCTTTGGGGGCTTGGCACAGCACCTCCACCCCTCCGCCCAGGGACCCTCACCCATCTATCCATCCTCCGGCCCTTGAGGGGCCCGCACTCACCTCCCTCCGAGCCGGAGGCGCTGCCCACAGACTCGCAGTCGGAGGTCTCCAAGCGGCCCCGCTCGCCGCCCGCCAGCCGCTCCCACAGCCCGGGCATGGCTCCGGACACGGCACCACCCGCTCGGGCCCGGCTCCGCCGCCGCTCTGCCCACACCGCCCGCGCCCCACCCTTATATAGCCGCGGCGCGCCTGGCCACGCCCCCCTCCCCGCGCCCGCCAATGGGAGCGCGGGGCACGTCCGCGGCGTCTCTCCTGCCCGGTGACAGCGGAGAGGCCACGCCCCCTCCACAGGCCACGCCCCCTGGCGGCCGGCGCGGCCTCGGGCGCTGCAAACGGGAGCCGCGGTTGCGTCAGGGCCGGCCCGGGGTACTGGGGCTGCCCCGCACCCACCCCGGGCCCGCACAGCACCCCCGGACACCCCCCGGTCCGCACAGCACCCCCGGGCCAGCCCACCGCCCGGGCACACCATCACGGTCCGGTGGGGCGGGGGACACCCGCCGCGTCCCCGCGGTCCCCGACCCTCCGTGGGCCGGGAAGCCGATGAGGGTTCCCCTATGGGTTATTGGGGTTCGATCCGCCCCGTCTGCCAGGGGCTGTTTGCGCGGTGGCACCGGCGGGTGCTGCTGCCCTGGCGCGGATGGGGCTGAGCCCTGCAGCCCCGCTCCGGGACCAGCCCCACCGGCAGCACACCGGGGTGCCGGGGTCCCGTTCCTGGCCTTGTCCCGCTTTCCTAAGTCAGGAACGGACGGTGGAGTGAACCTTGTTGGAGATCAAGGGGTGCGGGGGCAGGGCACGGCCAGGCTGGGATGGGGTTCTGCTACTGAGCAGGGCACTGGCCAGGCTCTGGTACCCCCATCTGCCTTCAGTGGGCTCCCTTAAATAAGGGATGGGGTTCTGCTCAGTGCCAGGCTGTGAGTGACCCCATCTGCCATCCCTGGTGTTCCCTAAATCAGGGATGGAGTTCTGTTCACTGCCAGACTGGGGTAACCCCATTTGCTTTCCCTGGTGTCCCCTAAATCAGGGATGGGGTTCACTCAGTGCCAGGCTGTGGCACCCCCATCTGCCCCCCCTAACTCCCGCCGGGACACGGCCGAGCCCCGGTGTGTGCCCCGCTGTCCCCCGCGGCCGTGCCGGTCCCCACGTCCGTGACCTTTCCCTTTCCCAGGGCAGCCCCTGCGGAGCGAAGGAGGCGGTGGCAGATAAGGGGCTTTGTTTGTCCTCCCTCCGCGCTGCCCGCGGCTTTATCGGAGGGGCTGAGCCGGCTCCGAAGGCAGCCCGGGCTCTATCTCGGCTGCTGTCCTTGCCGAGCCCGCGGGGATCAGAGCCCGGCGATAAACACGGAGCGGAGCGGGGCACACGGGGCACACGGGGCTCACAGGGCACACGGGGCGGAGCGGGGCACACGGGGCACACGGGGCACATGGGGCACACACGGGGCACACGGGGCACACGGGGCTCACAGGGCACACGGAGTGGAGCGGGGCTCACGGGGCTCATGGGGCACACGGGGCTCACGGGGCACACGGGACTCACGGGGCACACGGGGCACAGCAGGGCTCACAGGGCCACGGGGCTCACAGGGCTCACGGGGCTCACAGGGCACACGGGGCTCATGGGGCACACGGGGCTCACAGGGCACACGGGGCACACGGGGCTCATGGGGCACACGGGGCACACGGGGCTCACGGGGCTCACGGGGCACACGGGGCACACGGAGCGGAGCGGGGCACACACGGGGCACACGGGGCTCATGGGGCACACGGGGCACACGGGGCACACACGGGGCACACAGGGCACACGGGGCACACGGAGCAAAGCGGGGCTCACGGGGCACACGGGGCTCACGGGGCTCATGGGGCACACGGGGCTCACAGGGCACACGGGGCTCACGGGGCTCACGGGGCACACGGGGCTCATGGGGCACATGGAGCGGAGCGGGGCACACGGGGCTCACGGGGCACACGGGGCTCACGGGGCACACGGGGCACACACGGGGCACACACGGGGCACACGGGGCTCACGGGGCACACGGGGCTCACAGGGCACATGGGGCACACGGGGCTCACGGGGCTCACAGGGCACACGGGGCTCACGGGGCTCACGGGGCTCATGGGGCACACGGGGCACACGGGGCACACGGGGCTCACAGGGCACACGGGGCTCACGGGGCACACGGGGCACAGGGGGCACACGGGGCTCACGGGGCACACGGGGCACACGGGGCTCACAGGGCACATGGGGCTCACGGGGCACACGGGGCTCACAGGGCACACGGAGCAGAGCGGGGCACACGGGGCTCACGGGGCACACGGGACTCACGGGGCACACGGGGCTCATGGGGCACACGGGGCACACGGGGCACACGGGGCTCACAGGGCACACGGGGCTCACGGGGCACACGGGGCACAGGGGGCACACGGGGCTCACGGGGCACACGGGGCACACGGAGCGGAGCGGGGCACACGGAGCACACGGGGCACACGAGGCACACGGGGCTCACGGGGCTCAGCAGGGCACACGGGGCTCATGGGGCACACGAGGCTCACGGGGCACACGGGGCTCACGGGGCACACGGGGCTCATGGGGCACACGGGGCACACGGGGCACACGGGGCTCAGCAGGGCACACGGGGCTCACGGGGCACACGGGGCTCACGGGGCACACGGGGCTCACGGGGCACACGGGGCATACGGGGCTCACAGGGCACACGGGGCACACGGGGCACACGGGGCACACGGGGCTCACGGGGCACACGGGACTCACGGGGCACACGGGGCATACGGGGCTCACAGGGCACACGGGGCTCACGGGGCACACGGGGCTCACGGGGCACACGGGGCACACGAGGCTCACAGGGCACACGGAGCGGAGCGGGGCACACGGGGCACAGGGGGCACACAGGGCACAGCAGGGCTCACAGGGCACACGGGGCCCCACCCGCTCCCACCCAAAGGGGCACAAAGGGCTCCGGGCACCCCATCGGCAGCTGCAGCTGCTTTTGGGGGTCACAGCTTGAATCCATCTGCATTCTGGGCGTGGAAGTCCGGGCTGGGGAGTGGGTAGCATCCCAGGGAGCAGAGGAGAGGTGCGGGGAGCTGGGAACAAGTCCTGGCTTGCGCCCACAGCTTGCAGAGATACTCCCTCGGGTTTTGGGACAAAAAAAAATGAACAATCTCCCAGCCCCCAGCTGTTAAAAATACACCTCAACATTTGCACACTCAGCGGGATGCTGCTTGGGATCCTGTTTTTCACAAAATGCACCTCATGGGTTATTTCTTCCCACAGCCACTAAGACATGGTACAAATGTCGGCTGGTTGAGGCTGAAAATAGAGGAGGATTTGCTGGTTTGGGGGGTCAAAATGGGGGGGGAAGCAGCAAATAAACAAAAAAGAGGTAAAGGACCACAGGGAAGGCGCCCTGCTAAAAATAAGCTGGAATTCTAGAGCCAAGCATAAATATTTTTCTTTCTTTGCCATAACATCTCCTAGTAGGCAGCAGAGCAAGCAGCTCTGGTGCGATGGCAAGTTTTAAAGGGAAATGTAATTTTTGATCCCTGCAATAACCCAGCTGGGAGGGGAGGGCAGGCAATGTGGGGCTGGCAGCTCCTTCTGCTTCCCAAAAGAAGCTGGGATCCAGGCCACTCCTCTGCAGCAGGGCCTCTAGGAATGGTTTTGGGCTGGAAAGCAAAGTTTTAGCATTGGTAATCCCTGCGCTTCCCCTCCCCTGGTGCTGCTGCTGGCAGCGCACCCGGCGTGGTTTCTGTGCAGGAGCAGCGTGTGTTTCCCCCTGACCTGCTGTCCTTTCTGGGAGAGCAGGGATTGAGGCTTTCTGGACAGCCTGTTCCCAGCCTGTCTGTCCCAGCCGGGCCTGCCCTCCGTGTCTGGGCTGGGATTGACTCCCTCGCTCTGATTCCCAGCCCGGCAGTGCAAAGGGTTAAGCAGGAGCCGGGGGAGCGGCTGGCACTGGCGAGGGTCCTTGGCCGGGCCCCTGGCCCGATGTGCTGAGCTCAGCGCTTTGCAGGCTGCAGGGGAGGGGGCTGGGAAGGAGGAGGAGGAGGAGGAGGAGGAAGGGAGGAGATGTACTGAGGGGCTCAGCGAGTGCTCTGGCTCACGTCGCTGCACACTGTGCAGTGGGGAGCAAACTCCTGCCCCATGGGCTACTGTTATGGAGGAGCCCCTGGCTTCGTTTTTTTCCCAAAAAATCGCTTTTAGTTAAATTTACACCCTGTTTTGTCACACGGGGCTGGCACTGACACTGCTGGGATCCTTTGTGTCCAAGCAACAGAGGGGCTGAGGCCATGGTTTATTCTGTGCTGGTGGGGTGGGCGTCCCTCACAGCGGGTCCCTGGTGGTGGCTGGGGGTGACAGGCACCGAGGGGTGACCCTGCACCCCCGAGCCCCTGGCCAGCCCGGCAGGCGAGCTGTGGGGTGACCCTGCACCCCCGAGCCCCTGGCCAGCCCGGCAGGCGAGCTGTGGGGTGACCCTGCACCCCCGAGCCCCTGGCCAGCCCGGCAGGCGAGCTGTGGCTGCGTGGGCCGCGGTGGCAGGTCCCGGCGTGCCGCCGGCCGGGCAGGCCTGTGCCACAGCCAAACCTCGCGGGCCCGGCGCTCGCCCCGGGACAGGCAGCGGCAGGAGCCGGGCGGGGAACGGGGAACGTGCAACCATGAGGGTGGTGGCCAGGCTTTGGCAGCCGGGACGCCGAGCTGAGTGCTGGGTTGAGTGCTGGGTTGAGTTCCAGGTGGGCACTGTGTCCTTGGTAGGGTGTGGGCTGTGAAACTCCTCTCGCCGCGGGTTCTTCTGGGGGAGAAGATGGCAGAGGGTGTTTCTGGGGGTGCTGCCCCACACTGCAGCATCCTGGATGCTGGGAGAGGCCCTCCCTGCGGGCGGCCTGCCCGGGCAGCCAGGCGAGCGCGTGCCTTGGCTCCATGGCCGGCGCTGGGGCCTGGCCAGCGGCGAGAGGAGCCGGGGAGGGGAGGTGTGAGCGGGGCCTGTGCCGGTACATAACGTTCTGCTGCGAGCACCCACAGGAAAACCAACAGCAGCTCTGAACGAGGCTCTTTGTTCGGCTCTTTTTCTATTTCCCCTCCCCGCATCAACTTTTTCTGGCAGCTGCCGGGCTCCCTCCCCCCTGCGGCCCCCCGAGCTCCCGGGACCCCGGGCCAGGGGGACGTGGGGCTTCCACACCCCAAGGAGAAATACCCACCGCTGGCTCAGCCCACTGATCTGTAAGGCAGGAAATAGGCTGGTCCGGGAGTTTCCAGCTGCCAGGGAAAACCTGGGTTTGGAGGAGGGGGAGTGTGGCAGGCTTTGCCCGTACGGATCCCTCCAGTTCTCCCTGCCTTACATAAAGTGTTTACTGAGAGGGAGGAGGGAACGGCCAACAACATGTTTTTGCATTCGTAGTACTGTACAGGGTGAACTTTTCACTTCCTCTCAATGGCTCTCACACATGTGTCTATTTTGGTGCTGGGCACACATACAAACACACCATGTACAGCACAGAGCTGGGGACGTTCCCTGCTCCTGCTCTGTCCCAGCACAAGAAACTGCTGCAAAACAAGCAATGGGAGGAGGGCGAGGGGGATAAATCTCAGCCCCGCCGTGTTCTGGATCTGGATGGGGAAGTCTGGGCAATGCTGGGGCACTGCATCCCCTGGGCAGAGCTGCAGGCACAGAGCCCCTGGCATCCCAGGAGGGCTGGCAGGGTGGAAAGTTTCCCAAGTAGAGCAGTGAAAAGGAAAAGCTCTTTCTGTGCCTGACTGCGCTGGGTCAGCGAGCAGGGGTTACCGGGTGTGGGTGAGGGAGTTTGGGGGATCTGCTGCTCCGCTCCCAGACCCCACAATGACATGGGGTGAGAATTTTGGCAGGTTTGGCCAAGGTAGATGTAGGTGGCTGGAGTGAGCAGGATTAAAAACAGATGGCACCGAGCAAATAAAAGTGGAGAGCTGAAGCGCTCCCTCCTTTCCCGAGCAAGCCCATCTGGGATGGATGGAGTGTGAATCCCGCCTGCCATCACGTGTGAGCCGCTGAGTGTGCAGGAGGCCCCCACAGAGCAGGGCCTGGCAGCTCTCCAAGGCTGGGGAGGAGGTTTTCCGGGCTGGGGCCGGGGCTGGGGCTCAGGCAGCGTGGGACAGTCTCAGCTGAGCTCAGCCCTACGTGAGAACGGCCCTGCGCCGCTCCCGCAGCCGCGTGGTGAATTTCCACGGAGCTGAATTGCGGCTTCACCGCGGCTCAGGCAGCGTGAGGCTCGGCACTGCCCACAGCTGGCTCTGGCACTGCAACTGATTTATGCACAGCAACACACACAGAAGGTGGCTGTGTGTTTCCCCCCCTCAGTTTTAGCTAATTGCTGGTGATCTGAAATGGGAACGGATCCCAGTTAATCTGTTTCAATGCAGATGCGGCTGGGCTGAAATAGTGAGTACAAAATACAATCATCTCGTGAGATGTTGAAAATGGAAAAATTAGGCATCTGGAGCAGTAAATCAAATAATTGTTTGCATACGGTGCTGCTCCTACCCCCTGCTGGCCAGCAGAGCCATGGGGCGAAGGCTCTCATCCATGGAAAATCAACATGTTGAAATGGTTACGCCAGAACATGGAAATCCAGTTCCCTCCAAGAACAGAAGTGAAGTACAACCGAAAAACAAGACTATTAAAATGGTTGGATTTAAACCAGGGTCTTCTCCTGTGGCTGAGTTAAACCAGGATTCAAATCTGACTTAAACCAAGCCAATTTTCAGTATGGTTTGGTTCCTCTCACATCGAACTTCAGTCTCCATCATGACAGCTGATCTGCCTCTGAGCTTCACTAAACCTCCTAACTCCCAAACAGCTGATTGTTTCCCTCATCAGACCAGACAAAGAGTTTCAAAGACAGAGTTATTTTATTGTCACAGAGAAATCGAATACAGAACTAAGAGGACAAAGTTTCAGGGTATTAAAAGACCGAGCAGTGTCCTGCCAGCGCTACCAGACAAACGGCGATGGAGAGGGAAGGGCTTGAGCAGTGGCCGAGGCACTGCTGCAGGAGGTGACACCGTTGTCCCCTCACCCAGCGCTGGGACAGTCTGTGTCCATCCCCAGAAGGACGGCAGGGGCTCAGGAGTGCTTCTGGCACTTGCTCCAGAGGGTTTCCCCGCTCGCCCAGCGCTCCGGCTGCGCTCCAGCAGGAACCCAGGTCGAGTTACGAGGTCGCCCTCCCCACACTGTCCCTGTGCCCCCTCTGTAAACAACACAGAGATTATCCAGGGGCTGTACAGCTGATCCTGCCTTCTAACTTACAGAAACCAAGCCCTGCCAGCCTGGAAGGACCTACAGAATCTCATCATTTCCGTTTATTGGCAGCTTTACTGGGGATCCCCACTCTCAAAAAAAAAACCCAAAGCCCCATCCTGCCGATGCAGCTGCCAGCATCTGATAGATGGGGGGTGTTTTGGAGCCAAGCCAGGGAACGTTTTTCTTCTGCTCCCTGACAGCAGTGATCCAGACACGCTCAGCCTGAGGAGGGAGTGAATCCCAGGAGCTGCTCTATTGGCTTGTACCTCCACTCATCTGCCTCCAGCTCTTCCACCAGACCAGCAAGTTTTTCCATCCTTGCGACTTGTTGATCTGCGAGGAGTTCAAAGGTAACTGTGGTTTGCAATGGCAGTGCAATTAAAGCTTTCAATTAGATGCAAATTCCCAGCTGCCAGTGGGGAGCAGGGCAGAATGGAACCCACGGAGCCCATTTGAATTGAAACCCACTCTGTGCAAACAGCGAGGAGAAAGCAGGGACAGGCTTTTCTGCCCCAGTGTGTGTTTACCCATCCCTGCCCGTGCCACGTACATTCAAGTCCCAACAGGGAAACATCAGGCCCATTAGTGTACGGGGGTGAAAACAGGATGAAGCTCATTTCATAAAGCATAAATATTTATAGTGCAGAAGAACAGAGAAGTTCAGAGAGGGCTTGGTCAGCCCATGGTAGAGCTGGGTGCAGCAGGAGGAACTGTGCTTTTGATGAAGGTCCTTGGAGGAGGACCTGGATGAGGGTGGCAGAGAGGCTCTGCAACCAGAGCCTGCTGATGAGAGGAAGGTCCCCAGACAACATCTTCCTCTCAGATTTATTTATAACCAGTTGGGCACACAGTGTCCATTTTCAGTTAGATGTGCTGCAGTGATGCAGAGATGGGAACGTCCCTTCTCCCAGCTCTGCTGAGGTCTAACAGTGCTGTAAGCTCACTGCAGCCTCTTGGGGAGACGGCCCAGGGCTAGCAAGAGGCATAACATAAACTGTGTGTGATTTGTGCTGACTGCAGCAGTGGGTGCTTTAAGAGGGACTGTTCTCACCCCACCTCCTGCACCCTTTTGGAAACTGTCAAACAAACAAGCCAAAAAATGATGACCTTGATCTTTTTTTTTTAAGCCCTCCAACTTTCTTACAGGGAGCAAACAGAGAGGTGCTCCACACTCCCAAAGGCTGGTGTCTGTTGGGGTGCCAGACTGTGTAGCAGCCCCTGGTAGCTGCAGCCACAGCAGAGCTCTGGAAACAATGGCTCTGGAGCTCAGCTGTGCTTTCTGGTGCAGAAATACAGGATCACGGCCTTGTGAGCTGCTGCACACCCTCACAGCTGGAGGAGGACAGGAAACCTCTCCACTCAGAGACAACAGGTGGAAGTACCATTCTGGCTGACAGAGGTGGGGACCAGAGAGGATGTGACCCTCGAGCAGCAGACAGGATCTGCTGCTGGGCTCTGTGAGAACCAAAGCTGTGACACAGCCCAGCCCACGGCTGGGTCACAGGCACCTGGGTGAGGGCAAAGGGCCTGGCAGGGAAGCAGAGGCTCAAACAGGACGTCAGGCTGCTCCCTGGGGAGGCAGGGAGTGTTCTCAGCCCTGTCACGCCACGCCACGCCACGCCACGCGCGGCTGCCTCCCCAGTGACTGGGGAAACCTCACCTGACCCTGCCAGGGCCACAGGGCTCAGCAGAGAAACAAAGGTGCAGTGGAGCGTCCCTGTGCCCCAGGCAGAGACACTCAGTGCCGGGCCAGATCAGAGCGTGGGCGTTTCCTGCCCAGAGCCTCCTCCTCCTCCTCCCGCCTCACCTTGTGCTGCCACACAGCCAGGGATAAACAAGCGTCGGAGGCACAGCCCGTTCCCACCCCGCCTCTGTGGGCTCCCAGCGCTTTGCATAGGGCTGGCAAAAGGACTCGGTGGTGGCCTGACTGAGCACTCACGCTGCTTTCTTGTGGCTGACAGCCCGGAGCAGGGCAGGCTTTGCCCCCGCCGCCCTCCCCGAGCCTCACGCTTACCGTGCTTCACTTGCTTCAGCGTGGATGCAACCTGAAAGCTGAACACAGACTCACACAGGAACCTCTCAGAGCCATCTGTGAACAGAACAAGGAGATGGTTGAACCCCAGTTTGAGGCTGAGCAGCCTTCAGAGCCCCTGACCTCCTGTTTTTATGTTTGAGGTGTGGGTTGACTCTTGCCTTGTTCTGACACTTTCCCCTGTGCTGACTACAGACCCTGCACAGGGCTTTGGCTGCTTCCTGATGCTGCCTGGGAAGACATCCCAGGAGGAATTCTGTTACATTCCCTCTGACAAGCAATTTTAGTCCATTTTAAATAGAAGTTAAGCTAAGGAGAAGCCAGGTAATGTTATGGCAGTCTCTGACTCCCTCAGGGCTCAGACGCTCGTGTCCTTAGAATGCTTTAGGATGTCCCATGGGCTCAGACCATAACCCTACACAGAGTTTCAAATAATGTGTATCTTGCCATCCAAGTCAGTAATTGATCATGTAAGTGACTCAGAAATAAAACAATCTGGGAAAACAATCTGGGAAACACAGCTAATTGTGTACCAAGCACTGCCATAGTTTCTACTGCCTCCTTCTAAAAAACCCCAAAATACCTACGGGTTTATTTAGAAACAAGTGAGATAGCCAAAGCAGCAATAAAAATCAGTCAGACAGTGGGAATTTTTGAAGAGGAAACTGCAGCTTCTCCTCTGGCAGCTGCCTGATGAAAGAATGAGTGTATCACCTTTGGTGTCAGAAATTCAAAAGCCAGTCTAGAGCTTCCTGCACCAGGGACAGTGTTTGGTTGCTGCTGCCACCCAGAGCAGGTGAACCGCTGTGATCCTGGTAAAGAGGTCAGCCCAAAGCACAACCCATTTAAAGCTCTGTGCCACAACAATTGGAGAGCAGTTTCAAAGACAAAAATCTGGAAATACCTAATCCAAAGCTGAACCCCAGGAAAGAGCTGGAGTTTCACTGTGCTCAGAGCTTCCTCTCACAAGTGCTGCCCCAAATACATTGTGGAGATATCAGCAAGAACTTTTTCAGGGAAAAACATTGGAAGGGGCTGTCCAGGTAGGTGGTGGATAGTTCCTGGAGGTGTGCAAGGGATAACTGGACGTGGCACTCAGTGCTCTGGTGCTGCTGGCAAGGTGGGATCACAGGCTGGACTCGATGGTCTTGGAGGCCTTTTCCAACCTAAATGTTGGATTCTCTCCTCCAATTCCCTGTCTGTCCTGCTGAGTGGCTCTCAGGAGGAACAGCTGCCTGTCTATTTGGTAACACGAGGTGCTTCATTACTTTAATTTGTTTTGAGGGCTTGTTAAGTTCTGTGAGCAAACCTTTAGTCATAATTACTTCAATAGCCTGGCATATGGGCTCTAATGTGTAATGAAAACAACTCTTCAACGGCACAGCCAGCAGCTCCCAGCTGCCCTGGGCTGCCACAGGGACACTCCAGTCGTGCCACGGTAACAAGGGAAGTTCAAGGGGAGCAGACACAGGTTTAACTCTGTCACCTGGAGGACCTGCCCTTCCTCCCTCACCCAGAGCTTCCTGGGCTTCTCCTTCCACAATCCCGATGAAGCTGGTGGCAGGGCTCGGGCACCCAGATGCAGGCTGGCAAGGAGACAAGCTGCCGCCTGGACTAACCCAGTCAAATCCAACCCAAACCAAGAAAATTACTACTTCTGCCAAGAAAAATATTCCTGTCTCAGCTATCCCCGCAGCAACCCCTGCCCGACATCAAAGGATTAGCTAACAATGAGCAATTAACACCGTCATGTTCCCTTTCAGGTAGATACTTCCTGGTCTGAAGTGTTGTCATGGAGATAAAAAGGAGGTGACAGCCAGAAAAATCCCTTCTTCATGGACTGGTGGGAAAGCCGGGACCAACCAAACCCCGGTGCTTCCTCTCTACCTCCAGCTTTTGCCAGCAGGGTGGGAAGTTCAGCAGCTGAAGGAGGAGCGGGGAAGGAGAAGGGCAGCAGCAATCACCTTCCAGCATCTCCCCAGCTCCTTTGGGGTAAGTGAAGAGGGTTTTGCGGGGCGGCGCCAGGTCCGACACGCTGAACCCCGAGCCCGTCACGGAGCTGCCGCTGACTCCGCCAGCCGAGGAGGATGAGGAGGAGGCTGCCATGGCACCCCGGGCCAGCCTGCGGGACACAGACAGGAGTTAGGAGGGAGGAAGGCAGCGAGGGGCAGGATGAAGCCGCCCCCGCTGCCCAGGCTGCCCGGGGTGTGTGGGAGAGCTGTCTGTGCCCGCTGTGGGGACGGGCACGGAGCTGTCACACCCCGAAATTGAAGGCAACCCCCGCTCCGACCCCTCGGAATTCCCCTGGGAATTCATCCAGAGCGTGCACAGAGAAACGAGGTGCAGGCTGCTGGCCTGAATTCACCGGCCTTCAGCTGCCCTGGCGCCTGTCCCGCTGCCCAGGGCCATAAAAGGCGGGGTTTCTTTCCTTTTTTTCCTCCTCGTTTCCAGGAGCACAAACACAGAAGTGCTGCTGCCTCATAAAACCTGGAAGGCTGCGGGACTGCCAGTTCCAGCAGCACATCCTGCAGGGAGCCACGCCGTGCCTAACCCGCAGCAGCTGCTTTCTGCATCACTCCAGACGTGCTTTTGCCTTTAAAACATTGCGTTTGACTTAAACTGGCAGTGCCTGAGGGTCCAGCACTGTGCAACACAATTCCAGCTGCCTCTCGCACGCTCTCAGCCTTGTTTTTAAGAGGTACTGGGTTTGTCACAACGTGGGAATTAAAACTCCTCATGTCCCTCTCTGATAGTACAAAAGGTGTCACTTGGCCCTTATCAGTGACAGCACTTGCTGCTTCTCCAAATACTTACAAGCACTTCCAAATTATCCTGCCCATTTAATTCACTTCTGTTATCATATTTATTTCTGCTGCAGGCTCTGCAGGGGACACACACAGTGCCCTTGGAAAGCACTCGAGGGTTTTGTGGACAAAATGGGGTTTTAAGACCTTAAAGCTCATCTCATTCCATCCCCTGCCATGGGCAGGGACACCTTCCACTATCCCAGGGTGCTCCAAGCCCCATCCGGCCTGGCCTTGGGCACTGCCAGGGATGAGACAGCCACAGCTTCTCTGGGCACCCTGTGCCAGGGGCTCACAGGGGATCATTTCCCTTGTGCCAGGGGCTCACAGAGAATAATAGAGAATAATTTCCCAATATCCCACCTAACCCTGCCCTGTGTCAGTGGGAAGCCGTTCCCTTTGTCCAGTTCCTCCATCCCTTGTAAATAAGTTTCTCAAGAGTGCTCAATGTTACTGAGCGCACCACAGAAAACAGCAGCTCACAGGAGCCTGGGGGCTTGGGGGCCGTGACGAAAAACGCCTGCATAAAGCAAACTTTTATTTTTGCCACGCTATACCCAGCAACACCTCCCTCAGCAAACCCTCGGGCTCTCAGCTCCCTGCTCGCAAGGGAGGTGCGACGATCGTTTGCGCTGAAACGATGCCAGCCGGGGCTCGCAGACCCGACAGATCCCTAAGTGTGGCTGCAGGGGGTTTATTTTAAACAAACACAGAGGAGAGGAGGCGGCAGGTCAGGGCGATGCCTGGGCCTGTTACAGGAACCTCCAGCCAACGCCTCAGGCGCCTCAGGAGCCGCCATCTTGGGGGGGCGGGGAGCCCCGCGCTCCCGCCCCATGGCCACGCCCCCTAACGCCCATGGTCACGCCCCCACACGGGCCACGCCTCCTCCCCGCCCTCCCGCCCATGGCCCCTCCGAGCCGCTTCCCGGTGAGTGCGGGGCCCACGCGCCGCCGCAGCCTCTGCCCTCCCCGCGCGCTCATGCCGTCTTCCTTCACCTTCCGGGCCGCCGCCGCCTCCCGGCGCTCCCCGGTCCCGTTGCCGAACCTTCTCTCCTTCACCCGGGAGCCCGGACGGCGGCTCGGTGCGGGCGGCGCGCGTGGCCGCGCTCGCTGTGCATGATGGGGCGGGGCGCGCGCCACTTCCGGCGGGGGTGGGGCGGGGGAGCGGGGACAAAATGGCGGCGGCGAAGGGAACGGGGACGCTTCGGTGCTCCCGCCGCCTTCCCGCAGCGGTGTCAGCGTAAAGCCGAGGGGTTCTGCTGCTGCAGTACCCGCGGGGCCCCGGGGATTTGCGCGGTGCGGGCCCTGCCGCCCTCCCCGGCTGGCCCGGAGCCGGTTCCCGCGGAGCCCCTCTGGATGCTGCCTCAGGAGTCGGATCCTGCAGCCCCAGCTGCGCTCTGCCTCCCGCTGTCGCTGCTCGCTTTGCAGAAGTCCTTGTGTCAAAAAATTGTGACACATTAAAGTATTAAAAACTACCCCCCTCCCTCCCGCCACCGAAAAAAAGCCTGTAAGCAAAAGCCCCAGCGACTGATTTTTCATGGCTTTTCCCGTCATTGTGCACAGTTGGCCTCTGCACTTGTTCCCTTGAGCCACAGGAATTATTACTTTTATTGAAGTGTAATGGTTTTTATTGTCCTGTAAGTTCACATGATTGTGAGTCATTTCAAAAGGTGGGGCTCGAGCTGAAGGGAGAAGTATTAACATTAACCTTCTCAGCCTGATGTCACTCTGTGATAAATGCTAGTTGCTTCTGTGGCCAGCTCTTGTTTTTTTCCTATTCTATTGCAGTGGACAGGTAATCCTTCTGACAAAGGTGAATTTTTGGGTGGAAACTTTATTTTCTGAGTAACAGATTCTGGTTAAAAATTGAGATCCAATATTAAATTAACCATGCTAGTGAATATAGAAATTCAAGTGCTGGGGATATGAAGTTTCTGACAGAGCACTGCTGGCTCTTTGTTTTAGCACCATTAAATGTTCTCCACTCTAAACATTTTTAACCCAGTGCCAGCTAAAGCCCAAAGAAACTATGAAATGTCACATTGCCTGAGGTTATAGTGACTTTTAGCTGAAACCTGTGAGTTTCAGAGTTACATAGCTCACACTGCTTAAATTTCCTGCGTCCACTTGATTGTGCTTTATGTACTTGTGATTTCTCATCAAATTGCTCTGTGATTGAGACATGTAGGGTTTGAGGAGGTGTTGCCTTTCTGAAGAGTCTACATGGAGGAGATTTTAGCTCAAGGAGGGGAGGCTGAGATTGAATATTAGAAAGAAATTGTTCTCCTGTGAGGGTGGAAAGGCCCTGGCACAGGGTGCTCACAGAATCCCCATCAGAGCACCTGGCATAGTGGAAGGTGCCCATGGCAGGGCATTGGAACGAGCTGAGCTTTAAGGTCCCTGCCAACCCAGTGTGCAAGGAAACCCTGAAAGGAGCTTTTCCTTGGCCTGGGTTGGCAGAGCTGTCTGTGTTGTTGCAGTAGGAGGAGCAGGAGCAGGATGGATGTGCTGAGGCCCCCCTTGATAAGGATTGGGGGCCGAGTGTACCGCAAAAACCTCATCCAGGAGCAGTCCTTCCCACACGAGGAGGAGGAGGAATTCTGTGCAGGTAAGGGGTAATGCTCAGGGGGTGTAAACATCAGCACTGGGGACCTGGGGAGCTCTCAGAGTCACCTCTGATGCCTTTGTGGGCACAGAGACCTGCCCATGTGGTGGATTGAGGTGTTCAGGAGGGAGAGGAAGGCTTTGTGTTGGTCCCTGATGATCCTGCTGCCCAAAGTGGAAGCAGTCCCAGCTATCCCAGGTGGGCTGGCTGACTGTGCTGCTGACTGTTCTGTTTTCCTGCTGACTGTGGAAGAACTGCAGGAAAAGGGAAAGCCAGATGAGCTGTGTAGATCTGTTTTTCCCAGGTTTCTTTCTTTCCCTTACCATCTTTATTTGCAGACATGGCAGCTGCTTGCTAAAGACCCTCTGTCCTTGCAATGTTTGTACCTTTAAAACTGGCCTTTTGATGACAGAATTCTTCCTGTCCTGGTGTATTCTTTTGTCTTTCTGCCTGTATCTTTGCTGTAGTTGTGTGTGAGTTGTCGTGGGCACAGAAAAGCTCCAGTGTTACTTTTCAGATGGGGCTGTGGCACTGTGTCCTGTTTCTCCTCCCACCTTGCCTTCCAGTGGATTGCACTAAGCTTTAACCAGGTGCTTTCCATTCAAATCCTTCCCTGCTTGTGTTGGAAAGGGAATAGGCAGCATGGATTCTTCCAGGGTGTTCTGTTTGATCTGAGAACAACCCAACAGCCTGCGGATGAAAGGTGCATCTGTTTCTAAATCACTGGCTTGAACCCTCAGACCAAAACTCTCCTCACCTTTCCTCTGTCTTCTTCTGCAGCCTTAAATTTCTGGATTGTCTGCCAGAAGAGACCATTCCCACTGTGTGGGAATTACACAAACTCCAGCTGAGAAAAACCCTGACCTGTAACTACCTGCTTCCTGCGCCTCCCTCCCGGCCGCGTTTAGAAGCTGTCATTTCTGGTAGTGAGGTGATAAATACAAAGCAGTAACCCACAGCAGAGAGAAGCCCATTCCTTCCTTCATTTCACCTTGAAAGAAGGCTGGAAGGAGGCTGTTGTCCTCCATAAAGCCCTGCCAAAGGTGGCAGAGGTCTGGTTCTGATGTGGTTTTCCTGGCAGGCCCCGGTGAGTGTGCGGACGAGCCCTGCGATGCCTTCGTGGTGGAGGAGACCGAGCGAGGCTTCCAGAGCCGCCTGGAGGTTCCCAGCCCCCTGTACAAGTGAGCCTGTGGCTTATTGGGGGAGAAGTTGAGCACAGAATATTTATTTTTGGAGGTTTGGATCTCTGGGATGTGCTCGGGGTTGGAGCGCTGGGGAAGGGGAAATTGGCAACGCCTTGAAGTGCGGTTGGGCCTCGCTTGACTCCGCACCGGCCCCGTGGGAGGGACAGCAGGTGGTGCTTGCTGGCTGGAGGAGAGGCTTTGAACATCTCTTCCCTTGAACATAAAAGCCTCAAGGAGGCTGGGAGAAGGAAGGGGAGGAAGAGCTGGAGCGAGCAGCCTGGCAGGGGGAAGTTTGTGGGAGCTTTCAGAGAAAGCACACATGACTGGACTTGGCTATTGACTCCAGTCCCTTGTTCACTGGGGAACCTGTGGTGTTCAAAGTTTTATCTAGTTATTTTTGACAGTTTTATAAGATAGATAGTTTTGCTGAAATACAGAGAAGGAAAAGTCGTCCATTGTGTATTTGGATGCTTGAGCAAAGCAAAAAGCAGAAAAAGAGCCCTTATTTCTTCCTCAGCTGGGATAATGGGAAAAGAGATAACCCACCTGATGGAGAGGATGTGGTGGGCAGAGCTGTTGTGGCCCTACCAACTCATTTTAACTTAAAGCAGTGGTGAGCCATAGCTCAGCATTGTCCCAGGCTGGACATGTGTGATGTCCTGGGGATCAGCTCTGTGCCTGCCTGTGGAGCTGGGTGTGTGCATCCCTCCAGCACAGAGGCTACAGGGCTGGACCCACGTGATGGAGAGTGGCCCAGTGTCACTGTGTGAGGGAGACTCTTGCACTTTCTGCCTCCAGGTACATCATTGGGAAGAAAGGGGAAACCAAGAAGAGGCTAGAAACAGAGACTCGAACCTCCATCAGCATTCCCAAGCCTGGAGTGGAAGGAGAAATTGGTGAGTAAATCGACATCCACAAAATGGATGGGCTTTTGTCTGCTCTTGCACAAGCACAGTTTAAGCAGGGAGGGGGTACTGGAGGTGTTTTCCCTTTAATTCCTACTTCTTACACAGCCCTGACTCACTTTTTGGCCCTGGGAAAGTTACTTCACTTTTCTCCTCAGCTTATTTTTATTGTCTATAAATCCTTATTAAACAATGTCAGGTTTGGGGTGTTTTTTAAAGTCACTTCTAGGCATTAAATGGCTTGAGAACTTGGGTCCTGAATGTATTGTATTTTTTGTTTTTAGTTTTGCTTTTAAAGTAGTATTCCATAAATAAGCAACTGAAATAAGCATTCAGAGAAATGCTTGTTTATCTGTGTGCAAAGTAAACATCTGCACATGCTTTAATATGAGAAGGGTTGGGATGACATTCGTGACTTTCTGCTGCTGGCACTAGAGCCCAGCAGTCAGAGCAGGGCTTCTTGTACCATATGTTCCCTCTCATCACTTCCAGGGATTTAAAAAGAAAGGAGACCTTGCTCATCAGGGCTGACCCTTGTGGGTTCTGCCAGAGTGGGTATTTGGAGGGTTCCTTAGGGCGTGCTCCAGAGATTTCTGGCACAGGGATGTTTGTGACAGAGCTCTGAGGAGGAAATGCTGGGAGGATCCCACCGTGGTGCTGCACGGGAACACAGTGCTGCTTCTCAAGGAGTGGGTCTTGACTTCTTCCCAAGAACTGTGGAGGATTGTTAGGAAGGTTGAGAGATGTTGAAAACATGGCATAATAGGAAGCCAAGGAAATTTTGCTCCTTGCTGTTCTTTCCTTTTGAGCTCAAGTGTTCTCTGTTTGGTGCCTTGAAGTGCACGCACAAATAACAGAGAACAGTTATTTGATCCTTGATATAGATTTCCATGGCGTTTTCACTCTGACTGCCTATCTGAAAACTTGAAATAATGCTCTAGAAATCTGAAGGGTCCCTGAACTGGTGGTTCTCAGTGGTTTTTGGGCCCTCAGAGCAGAGGGATGCTTCTGATGGCATCACCCTGTCTTTGCTGAGCAAAGCGCAGCCGCATCAGGCATTTTAAGCCAAGCAGGGAGTCTGGCAGGTTTCTCAGTGCATGGCTGGGGGTTTTGATTCCTGGGGAGGCTGGGACTAACAGCAGAGAGCCTCAGGGAAGCAGCGAGGCTGTTTGTGCTGTGTTTGCCTGCAGTGATCACGGGGCAGCAGCGGAGCGGGGTCATCTCTGCGCGGACGCGGCTCGAGGTGCTCCTGGACAGCTTCCGCAGGAGACAGCCCTTCACACACTTCCTGTCCCTGCCCCTCAACCAGCCTGCCATCCAGCAGAGCTTCCTGCACTTCAAGGAGGAGGTGCTGCACAAGTGCTCCAAGGTAGGGATCCCCATGGAACAGCGCTCTAATCCTGTTTCATTTATTGCCAGAGCTCTTTGGCATTTTTCTTGAAGACTTTAAGTCAGTGGGTCTGCTGTGAGTTTGTTGAGTGCTGTTGTGAAATTTTCGGAAAAGTTGAATGGTTTACTTAGATATCCTCCCATCTAGAAAAGTCTCTACTAACAATTCACTAAGTTTCAAGAGGGTTGGAGTTTTTTGTTTTTAATAGGAAAGTCACTAAGTAATGTAGTGGACCTGTCTACATTTTATATGATTTTTACATAACCATGAAATTAGGTAAGAAGGGTCAAAAATTTGCTGCTGCTTCTGTTTTACTTTCCTTTTGGCTCCTGCCAGTGCAGGAAGATGGGTGTCATTGCCAGAGCTGAGTGAGAATGACTTGGTAGCACATGCCATCCTGCAAATCTCATCACTTCCCTTCTTCCCCAGGAGACTTTGTGCTGACAGCACTCCTACTTGCCTTCAGATCTTGTGTTGGGAGGAGCAGGAAATAGTTAGGCATAGGGAAATGATGAAGAAAATGAAGGGAAAGCTCTGCATTGCCTGGTTTATTTTAGTGCTTCTGGGCTGGCAGAAGTGGTGTGTCAGTGCACAGGGCTGGGCTGAGGAGAGAGAATGGTGTTATTAAATTGCCATGTTCTCTCTGTCTGCTGCAGGACATCTCTAGGCAGGAGAGAGGTCTCTCTGTGACTGCTGCAGGTTGCATTGCAGGCACACTGCAGGGCTCTGTGGCTGATTCTCTTCACTTTCATCTCCATCACTTCTTCTGGTGCCTTGCTAAGGTGAAAATACAATCTTGCAGATAACACATCTTAAGAAGTTTAGTTTCCTATGTCTTCATGCCATGGGTGTGAATTATCTGACATCTGGGGAGACAGGAGTTCTTGCTCAAGTTCTCATGGTCACTTGCACGTCAGCTGTTTCATCTCCAAGAGCAGAAATGAGCTGTCTGTGCAGTCTTGTCTTTCCTGGCAGTCGGGATTTAAGCCCCTGTTCTCCTCCCAGCTGTTTAATTCCTTGACACCTTAGGAGCTTTCTATCACCTGACATTAAATACAGCTGAAATTGGCCAGCAGTTCCAGGGATTAGCCAGTGCAATGCCAGGAGAACCTTTCCCTCAGGCTAGGAGGATGATCTCTCTTCATTAGCCAGCAGCACTACCTTTATTAAAGCTCACCTTGATTAAAGGAATGCCCTGCAGGCAGGGGCATGGAAACATTAGCCTGGGAAGGTGTGGGCTGGACAGAGAGTTGGGACCTGGGGCTGGCATCAGTGATGGCCTGGCTCCCTCTGTTGGTTTCTGCTTTGTGTGGGACACACCAGGGTACAGTGAGAGAGGGGCTGGTGGCCTGCACAGGGCTGTACAGGGACACACCAGGGTACAGTGAGAGAGGGGCAGCTCTTTGGGGGCTGCACAGGGCTGTGTAAGGGCTGCCTGTGCCATTGGCTCTGGAGTGAGGCTGTTTATTTCAGCATGGGCTCTCTCCTGCCCTTTATCCCCTTCTGCCTGGGCTTATGGCTGCTGCAGTCCTTTCACCTGGCCTTCCTGGAGATCCTGCACTGCTGTGCCTGAAGGCTTGGCATCCTGGACTCCATGTATTTGATTCTCCTCCTCCTCCAGCTGTCTGCCAGCAGGTCCTGTGGATCTCTGTGGTCCCTCCCTGTGGCCTTGCCTGCTGCAGTAACCTCAGTCTGTCCCATACCACCTGCTGGCTTCTGGCTGCCTTGCTGTTGGATGAGTGTTCCAAGGACCTTTCTAAGTCCTTTCAGTTTCTAAGATGTGTGTTTATCCATCTTTGCAGGCAGTGCTGCTGTTTGTGCTCTCCTCCAGTGTTTTCAGTCCTGCAGCACACCAGGCTCACCCAGGCCCAGCCCTTCTCCCTGCAGAGCACTCATTTTCCTGCCTCCTTGGTGGGTTGCATCTCTGCAGCCCTCCTGCACTGGTGATCCTGCTTGCTCTCCAAACCCCTCCTGGTCTTGTCTGTCACATTGTGTCTCTTGTTTACTCTTAAATGTCAGTTTGCATCTCTGGGGGGAGGGGGGCTGTCTGCCATCTCTTACCAACGTGCTCACAGACTTTGTGCATTCCTCAAGTGCTGTCAGTCACTTTTGGAAGGAGCTGCCTGCAAACCTTCACATGCTCCTTGTCTCAGAAAACTGCAGCAATCCAGCCTTGGTCAGGGAGGCGCTGAGACCGAGCACTGGCCATGTTCATCTTTCCTCCTCCTGCCTTTCCTTCTGTCTGTCCTGCAGGTTTTGTTGTGTCTGGACAGCTCCAAGTCCCATAAGGGCCTGAAATGTTCCTGGCACTGCTTACATCAGCTCTAGAGTTGCAGTTTTGAGTTTGAAATGTGGATCTCAGTCAGTAACAGGTATTCAGGGGGTTGCATATGCTTGGCCTAGGAATATGTAGTGCTTTATTTTCTGCCCTTCCTTCTCCTGGTATTAGCAGAAGGGTTTCTAGATATATTTATTGCTTCCTGTTAGTTGTGGAGTGCAGTGCAGCCCTGTGCCTCCCTCAATCACTCCTGCAGCCAGTAATGCCACTCTAATACCACTTTATCTCACAGCAGGGTCTGCTAGAAAGCACATCAGTAATGAAAAACAGTAATTCAAAACTGTGCCTCACAGAGCAATAAAAGAGCTTATAGATTTGTCCAAAGCAATGGGATTTCTCAGAATACTTGAGGAAATCTGAATGGGTTTCAGTGACAGAAGTGGGGTGTTTCTCTACCTGGTCCAAAACATCACAGAATGAGGTGAACTTCAGCCTTTGAATGAGGGATAATAATGGCAAGGAAGGGAAAGGAGCAGGGGTGTTTGTGTATGTTGTGTGTGTGAGAATCTCTTCTGGCCATTGAGCATTTGTGAGGGACTCGGTTTCTCTCTGAGGCAGTTACCATGACAACCATTCATTTATATTTTATAGCATTTTGTTGGTAGGTATTTGCTTTCTAAGTTTTTTTTGTGTGTGTGTCTTTAAATGCTTTTAGAAGATAAACCTTGTGCTGAAATACAGAACACTTCAGGTGTTGTTCATGCTGTGCAGTCAGGGCTGGCAGGGAAACGAAGCAGGGCTGAGGGGAGGTTCTTTTAGGTTAATTTAATGTAAATATGGGGAGGTGGCTCACCTGGACAGGCTCATCACTGATGTGGTGCAGTGGGAGGTCTGGACAGCTGGATGACCTTGGAAGTGTCCTCTCTCTCACAGTCAGAGTGAGGAGAGCTGAGATGTCTGTCTGAGCATGCAGGTGGAAAAGGGAAGAGACTTTGCAGTGAAAAATCACAGTTGGGTCTTGGAGAGCTGTGCAGCGTTTGCAGACTGAACAGGCTGCAGCTGTAGCAGGGAAAGAAACATGATTGCTGTCACATATGGCAACCTGTAAATACCAAACTTTGCTAGTGAGGTGTTTTATCTCAGAGTGGAAGGGACAGAAAGTGGGAGGGGTTTTTGAGCCTGTAGCTCCTCAGTCAGTCCTGTGCAAATACTGTTTTCCTGGCTCACTCCTTTGTTTGTGCATCAGGGTGGCACAGGGCACAGAGCTGGCATGCAGCATCCTGCTCTTAAGGAAAAGAATCCTGAAAAACATAAATCTGTCTGCAAACATTGGGAGCTCTAAAACAGCAGAGAGGGCAGGGCCAGGGTGGAAGAGCTAAGGAGCTTGATCCCTGGGCTGAGGTGTGTTGTAATTTAGGGTTTCCCTGCTACAAGGTCTTACATTTGGAGGGACAACATGCTTGGGCTTTGCAAGGAGTTGGAGACCCCAGATAAAACCCTTTCTGTGTTCCTTCTAAAGAGGGAGAGCAGAGGTAGAAGGCTTTGGTAGCAGGAGGGAGAAAAAATGACTGAGTGGAAATGAGGTGAGATTTTTTGACCATGATAGGGCAGTGTTAGGGAGAGGCAAGCTAAAAAGCACAGTCACCACATATGGGTAGTGCATAAAGGGATTATTCTTCCTGCCTCTCAATACATCCTAAAGAGCCCGGGTTTGAACAGTAAATTTTTGTAGAGACAACAGGGCAGGTTCCCCTGAGGTGACTCAGTGATTGCTGATCACACATCATGATCTGGGGTTGGAGTAATTGAGTTCCAGCCTTTTTGCATCCTGGTGAGCAGCATCCAGCCAGGAAGGGCTGCTCAGACACCCCCAGGAACGTTGGCTGCTCCAGGGAGAGCCAGCTCTGACGCAGCATCTATTTTATGTGTGGGAGAAGTGGGATCTGCTGGCCTGTGAAAGAGTAGGGAGTGCAAGCAGGGTTTTGAGGAGCTGCCTGAGATACTAGGGAGTAAAGCAGGAGGGTTATCTAGGTCTGGGCCTGCTCACTGTGCACTGCCCTTCCCTGCTGAGCTCCCCAGCAGCAGCAGTGTGGCTCGTGGAGGTGACGTGCCATCCTTTGTCAGCTCAGCCCACACTCAGGTGTTGAAAACCTCAGGGGAAAATGCTGCTTTTGAGGCAGGGTCATGTTTACAGCACAAATTGTGCTGGGGCAGAAAATGAGGGCAGGCTTTGGCTTTCTGAGCTGCAAAGGGCTGTGTTGCTGTACCTCATCTGTGCACTCTGTGACCTTGGCTGGTTATCAGTGGCAAGGTTAAATCAAACCTTCTCCCAGGTTCTGTTACCCAAGCTGTTTTTTTGTGAAGGGCCAAATATTCTCTGACTGCAGATATCACTGGAGAAAAAAGGCTGACAGAGAGGAATCATGTCCTGTCATGCATGTGAACAGCAGCATGAATTAAAGAAGCCACAAAGCTTTTACTGCAGGGAGGGGAAGGCAGGAAGAAATGAGATGGGGCCATCCCTGGTGTTTGCCAGGCTGTGGCTGCTGGAGCAAGCCCCTGGCCTCTGTTTTGCAGCCTGCCTTGTCCCTAATCCAACCCAAAAGCTGTGTTGTAGAGAAGGGTCTGCATGTGATCATTAGGCATGAAAAATGCTGAGCGAGATGTGGGGCATGAAACTCTTGACAGGCTGAGATACTGCAGCATTTAAACGTCTGAAAGGTTTTATTTCAAACTCTGGAGCACAGTAGAAACTTGAAAGCTATTGTTCTCAGCTGGTGCACTCTTTTCAGATGCAGAAAGGCTTCCATGCCCTGGCAGGTTGGCTTCTTCTGGAGTTAAAATTGGAGGTTATTTAATGCGCTGATGGGAAGTGGCCACTAAGTGGAAATAATTGTTTTAATATGGGTGTGTTAACCATCCTTGAGGTATTTTTATAAGTATCCTAGAACAGAATTGCACGTTTCTTAAAGCTGGATGTAACCACTGCTCCACCTGGGAGCAGTTCCTCCCCAGCAACAACACACAGCTCTTCTTATAAAGGGAATTTAAACTTAATTCACCTCAGCAAACTATAGGGTGTATGGGAAGCAGAAAAGTATAATTACCAGAGCTGGTATTAGCTGGGCTTCTGTTGTGAGGTGTAACCTGTGTTTAGACAGGATTTAGAGACCATTTAGAGCTTGTCACTACAGCTGGTCTCAGTTTTATTGCACAAGAAATGGATTGAAGTTTTAAATCTGAGCTGGCTTGTGTTGAGTTCATTGCTGGTAGCAGATGCTGTGTCGACACCTGTGGAAGTCTCCTCCCAAAAACCCCATACAAGTGAGTGTTGCAGGTCTTGGGTACCGAGTTACAGCCTGCTGTCCTGATCTTCAGGCTGCTGTTGAGCAGCTCTGATGGAAGAGCAGGGAAACTGTGGTGGGACTGCAGCTCATCTGCCAGGCTGAGATTGCTTCTTTGCAAAGCCTGGGGTGTTTTCAACTTTGAGTCATTACCAACCCAACCAGAGATAAAGGGATTGATGCCATTGACTTGGTACCTGCTTTCTGTGGTGTTTATCCCTGTGGTGGAGCAGGGTGTGTGTGGATGAGGTAAGACACCTCTGTGTGATGGATTGATTTGTAGGATCACGGGGTCAGCAGCAGCCTGTTCCAGAACCCTGCAAAGCTCCACCTGACTATCGGGACGCTGGTGCTCCTGAATGAGCAAGAGATCCAGAGAGCCTGTGACCTCCTGCAGCAGTGCAAAGAGGACTTTGTGGAGTAAGTGGTGGGAGAGGGATGTCATCACCAAGGCCTGGAGAGTGGGGAAAGCAGCACTCTGTCTTGATGAGGAACAGTGAAGAGAAGAGCAGCTCAGTAGTGTTCTCCCAACTCTACAAATTGAGAAAAATTTAGAAATGTTTTGAAAAATTTAGAAATGTTTCAAATGGGGCAGTAGAAATCACTGAGCAGCCACAGAGAGCCTTACAGCATCTGTAGCTCAGCTCAGACCCTCAGCATTCCCTGAAAACCTGCTCTGCTCCCTTCTCCTCCTCACATGCATCCCCATTCTTTGTGCCTGAACGGTTTTTGCTGCTGTCTCCTGCCTGCAGCAGAGGGAGGGCTGGGCTCCCTTACCTTTGCACGCTGCCTGCAGTGGGCTCTGGCTCTGGCACTCCCCTCCTGCCTCAGAGCAGATGCTGAGGTGTCCTTGACACACATTCCTGGGCGGGGGGAGCCACCAGGAGCCCTGTGGGTGATCAGCCTGAAAGCGCCCGCGCTGCTCTGGGAGCGCGGCTGCCTCGCTGCCTCTTAACACCCAGCTGCAGATGTTGGGGCTTTGGCTGCAAGTGTGCTCCAGTGACACCTTAATTAGCTTATCTCTGGTCAGCTTAGTAATTGGAGATGGCCTGAGGGGGTGGTTTATTTATTTATTTATTTTTGCAAAGCCTTTGCACACAGAGCACGGATCCTTCGCGTTCATTCATTTGCTGCCTCGGTGCATGAAGAATTGGCCACGCTGTGCCAGCTAATATCTGTGGGAATTAATGCATGGCCAGAATTCATACCTCTGCCTTTAAAAGGATGGCTTCAGTTCAGCTGTTGAACAGAAATGCAAGTGTGTTTCCAGGGGGAGGCTCTAAATGCAATATTTGGAAAGTGCCAGCTTCCACATAAGTGGATTGAACTGATGCCGAGAAAATCATTGCTCCCTGTTTCCTTTAGTGAAGGGGGAATCAACACTTGAAGGTAACCTTTAGTTTATTTCCCCTTCCACACCCAAGTAAATATACTTGGAAAATTAATTAGGCTCCCTTCCACCTACATAAACCTTCATTAGCTTTCATTTCCTTTTCTAAAGTGCAACCAGTGCCCTCTGAAGGTAGCTGTGACCTTTTTGACCCTTTTTAGAATATGTGACCTTTAGTGCTGTTAGTTTGGTGTCCATAATAGTACATTTGTGCTGTTTCCCTCCCAGTAACTATACTGGGAAAGGAAAACACACTGCTTATTTCACTTGGGAATCTTTGCTGAGCACCTCAAAAGCTGAACACGAGTGAGCAAGGTCAGAGCAAAGTCACACTCACCTTGTTACCTTGTGTTAGTTACATCTGCCTGCCCAGACACCCCCTGTTCTTTGCACGAGCCCTGGGTGTTACACAAGGCTTCACTTACTCACAGGGAGCACTGGCTGTGGCACCAGCCTCCCCAGGGTGCTGTGCTGGGAAAGGCAAGGAGGCAGAGTGCTGGGAAGCAGGTACACTCTGCAGGGTGTTTGCAGGTGTGGGAGTGCATATTATATCCTGCATGAAGAGCTGGAGCTGATTTCAAACCAGCTCTGTTTCCTGGCTGGATGGTGCACTCAGAGCTGTGTTCTGTATCAAGTGCCTTTCCCAGCAAAAATCAGAGACTTTATGGTTGCTCTTTTCACAGGGGGGCAGGAGCCTCTCTGGAATGAGAACTTGGACCATTTCCTTCTGCTGGGTTTTCTAACATGTGGAGGGAGATCTCCATGTTGGCCTGGCCTGTGAACACTGACAAGTTGATTTAATGTGTGTCTGAAACACCAAATGTATGAGCTCAAATTCTTTTACCACTCAGGGTGACAAGGCAACAGCAGCCATAGGCTTTTGAGTTTTAGGAATTAGGGAGACTTTTTGAGTTTGGGTTTTTGCAGTGCTAACAAGCTGAAAAATAGGGGACAGAGAAGAACTCCTGGGTGGAGTTCACTGCTCCATAGGCTCTGTATAACATTTAGGTCCCACTGTGGCAAAAGGAATATCTAATCTCATTCTCCTAGTAAGCCCAAATATTTGGTATGTGCACAAGGAGCACTATGTGTTACATTTCAAAAACTGGTGTGATGTTTTGCTTTTTAACATCAGGAATTTCTTGAATTTTAGCCAAATTACTGGAGGCCAGCCCCTGACAGTGGAGGTGGCAGGAGTGGAGTACATGAACGATGACCCTGCCATGACAGATGTCCTTTATGCCAAAGTCCACATGAAGGATGGCTCAGACAGGTGAGTTCCCCCTGCTCCTGTGTTCCCTTCCTCCCCAGAGTGCCAGGGAAGCCCTCTGGAGCTGGTGGGTGTTCTGGCAGTCCTCAGGCCAGCAGTCACCAAGATGAAGTCATCCTTGCTTCCTGAAGCAGTCAAGCAGTGATGTGTTTGCTCTTTAACTCACTCACTGCAGCTGAAGGATGTTATTTGTTTCTGCAGCAGTCTGTCAGGGTGAGTGATGGAGTCACAGCTCACACAGGGATCAGATGGCCAAGGAGATGCTCCTGAGAAGACTTAGAAGGCAGGAGGATTTGGCCTCTGCTGTCTGGTTCCCAGCCTGCAGTCCAGATTAACCTGGACAGCCTGGTGTGTTCCATTCTGCAGCACTTAATTATTCTTTAAACCCAGTTAGCCCAGAAGGTCCTCAGAAGAGCATGACCTGATTGCAAGAGCTGGTTTGTGTGTCTGCAGCAGCCTGGAATGGGTGCTGGGTGGGAAATGTCTTTTGGAGGTGCTGCTGCAGGATCCTGGAGCCTGGTTGGTGTCAGCTCCAGTGTTTGTGCTGTTCCCCACTGTGGCTGATGGCTTCAGCTCTGCAAACAGCCCTGCCCAGGATGTGCCAGTGTCTGGACAACTTTCCTTCATCTTGTTTTTGACAAGGACTGTGCAACCAGTAGCAGCACCAGCTGCTCTCTTGGTGCTTTCTGGCAGACTGAGGAAGCACAGGTGGGGCTTGGAGCACCCTGGTCTGGTGGAAGGTGCCTCTGCCCGTGGCAGGGTTTGGAAGCAGCTGATCTTTAACACCTCTTCCAACCAAACCACTGTAGATTGTGTGATTAACACGAGAGCTGTTGTGCTCAGTGCTGCTGGGTGCCAGAAACAGGGAAGGGGAGTAGCCAAAAGAGCTTTACCTGCTGTCTCTGAGCCTCAGCCCTCTCTGCCTGCCAGCACTGCCCTTTATTGTGTGTTCCCATTGCCAGAGGACAGCAGGAGCTAGCAGAGGAGCGTGGAGGAGGGAGGCTGTGAGCAGGGACTGGCTCAGGGAGGAAGGGATGTGTGCTGGCACATCCTTTCCCTCAGGGCTGAGGAGATGCTGAGGGGGGGCCCTGCTCAAACCACACTTTGGAGGCTGTGTTGGAGTCAGAGATCGGAAGTGGGATAAGGAAATGAGGGAGAAAATGAAAAATGCAAGAGCTGCTGAGAGGCAGTAGGAATTGAAGTCTTTTCTTGGCTCTTCCACTTTGAAGTCTGTCCTACCCTGGAAGAGGTGAGATAAAAACAAATGGGGCAGGTGGGGAAGCAGGGCAAGGCAGAGATCAGCCAGGGCCAGAGCACAGGGAGAAAGAGCAGGAGCACTTGGAAAGATGAGATGGAGACAGACACTGCATGACCCAAATGTCCTTTGGCGGGTTTGCTGTAGAGAGCATCTAAAATACCAGCTCTGGGCCTCTCCTCCTGAGTCACCAAGCTCTGGCTCTCTCTGAGGTGCAATGTTTGCCAGTCTGGTTACATCTGAAAATAAATCTGCGGCCTCGGGAGCTGGGAGAGGAATCCTGCAGAGCATAAAGCAGGGCCTGAATTGACAGTGATGCCTGCCTGCCTCTGGGGACAGCTGGAATTGTTGGCACTTGCACCCTGCTCTGTTTCAGATGCCAGCTGTGCCCTGTGTGATGAGAACACACTTGGGCAGAATGCTGGAGAAGGTGCTGATGTGCATCAGGGCTGGCAGAGCTGCTTTGGGCAGGGGAGGGAAGTGAGGTCTTCAAACCCACCTGGCCTTGAAACTGAAAACAGCACTCCCACCCCCCAAGAAGGGACTGATGCCTCCACTGTCCTTCACAGAGATCTGTTACCTGAGGTTTTGACCAAAACCAGACCTTGTGCTTTGCATGGCACCTGGAAACTGCAAACTGCCAGGCTTCTCTTCCACAGCACCTGATTTGCTTTTTGCATAGCAGCAGGCTCAGAGAGGGCCAAGCAATTTGAAGTTCTAATCCTTGGCCCAGGCTGGTGCTGCCCTCACCTGCAGATAAATTCCCAGAATCACAGAACAGGCTGAGTTGGAAGGGAGCAGTCAGGGTCATTGAGTCCAGCTCCTTGCTCTGGCCAGGACACCCCAACACCACCACTCTGTCCCTGAGAGTGGTGTCCAAGTGCTCCTGGAGCTCTGGCAGCCCTGGGGCCAGTGCCAATTCCCTGTTCAGTGCCCCATGACTATCTGGGTGAAGCACCTTCTCCTGATACCATTTACCTGGCACTTCTCCCCTTATATAGTTCCTTAGCTATTAGCAAGCATCCAGAAAAACATTTAGCTTTGCAGAGGGGGAAAAAAGGATTTTCTGTATTGATGGAGAGCAGCTTTTTCTTCCTTTGAGTTTCCAGCAGACACTGTGTTAGACCAGCAGTGATTATAAAGAGAGGACAAATGGTGATGCCTCCAGAAAGCCCTGCTTTGTTTTCTGGCCTGTGACACAGGTCATTGCTGAGCAGCTCCCTGAAGCTGCTGTGCCTTGCTGAGGGAAGTGGGGAAGCAGTTTCTGAGCTGCAAGGCCAATGCCAGAGGAGAGCAGCAGCCACGTGGCTTCCTGTGCAGGATCAGAGTGCTGCAGCCTGTGCTGAGAGAGGTGTGTGCCTTCCTGTCTCATGCAAGATGTCCTGTTAGCTCTGTGGAGTTCCTGGCATGGCTGAGGGGTGGAGTTCCTTCCTGATCTTTGGATGATCTTGATCAGCTTAAGCTGTAAAGCAGGAGATTTGATTTATCCTGACTTAGCTTGCATAACTGCAGACGGAATTAGGGGTTGGCAAGCCCTTCTGCACATATAATGGCTCAGACTGAAAGAGGGATCATGCTCTGATGCCTCCCACATGGCAAATAATTTCCATTATAATTCATTCTAATTTGTTTTATTTCCTTGATTAACTTTATAACGTAATAAAGCACCATTTTCACTTTAGCTATTCTCTGTTAATTTGTTTTAGTATTGTCTGTAATGATATTCATTTAATCTTTGTCATTGCTTAATTTTAAAAATCACTGAAGTAAAGCCAGAAAAATAGTAAAAAGCCATGACAATTGGTAGTTTGAGAGTCTTGGAATGGTCACATGGGGGCTGGCAGCCCGTGAGGGGCAGCCCAGAGGCAGCAGTGGGGTCAGAGCTGGCAGCCCCAGGCTCTGGGGACAGGCCATGCTCTGCCACAGCTCAGACACCATGGTGGGACCTCAGAGCAGAAAGCTTCTGATCCCTGGGACGTGCTGGGGGAAGCTCAGATTCTTCTGCACAGGCTGAATACCCTCTGGCCTTGTTTTCAGAGATGGGAAGCTCTCATTGTGCCATATCCTCTCCACCTTTGGTAAGAATCAGGCACTGCAGAGATTTTTGGGCACAGCAGCAGCCTGGAAGCTCCTTCAGCTCCTTAGACATGAGCACAGTGCTCTGATCCCTGTCCTAGGCTGGGTCTGCCCTCAGATCCTGAGAGTCAGGGCCAGACACAAAGGTGGGAATGAGTCCTTGGATTTTGCTTGCTCAGTTGCTCCAAAGCTGGAGTGTTCACCAGGATGTGCTGGCAGGGTTTGTGGCCCTGTCACCACGTTCCCAGACAAGCCCAGGGCTGGGTTGGTTATTTGGGGCAGAGAGGAGCCAGGCTGCAGCAATCCCTGAGCACATCCTGGGAGCCAAGGTGCCCAGGCCCCTGCGGGTGTGCAGATTTTAGCATTTGCAAGGAGAGTCACATTGTGTTTCCTGGCAGTAGGAAGATGCATCCTTCAGCTCCCAGTAACATCTGTCACTGTGAGTGAGCTCTGTGCTGTGCTAAATCTGCCCTTCCTCCTGGAATATTTGCAGCAGAAGCGATCACAGAGGAAGCTTTGTGCAACACTCAGAACTTTTTGCATTAGAGCTGAATGCTGATGCCTCTGCTCGCTTTCCAGCAGGGACTGGCTCCCTTTCCTGTGTGCAGGCAGAGACTTCATTTCACACTTGCTGCCCTTCTGGCTGGAATGCCCAGAGCTGGTGCTGCAGAGGCTCCTTGTTTCACGTGGCCCTGTTCTTTCCCTTTGCTTCCCAGGTTGCAGGTGCTGGCTGATCAGCTGGTGGAGCGCTTTGTGGCCTCTGGCCTGATGCTTAAGGAGTGGGACAGGGTGAAGCTGCATGCCACAGTCATGAACACTCTCTTCAGGAAAGATCCAAGTACGTACAGAGCCTTCATCCTTGCTGCTCAATGCATTTAAAGTAGTCCTTTTGCTCAGCAGATGCTTTTGTTTGCTTTTTCAGTGTGGTTTTCTTACTTACAGGGCTGGGGGGGGAGATGTCTGCAGATAAAACCCAGAAGAAAATAAAGCAATGAACAAAAGTCATAGATTCAAAACCTTGGCACCCTGTAGCACTGCTAGGGAAAAATATGTTCAAGTAGAATCATAGAATGTCCTGAGTGGGAAGGGACCCACAAGGATCATCCAGCCCAGCTCCTGACCCTGCCCAGGACACCCCAACAATCCCACCCTGTGCCTGAGAGCATTGTCCAAACACTCCTGGAGCTCTGACCATTTCCTGGGGAGCCTGGTCAGTGTTCCCTCTGGGCAAGGAACCTTTTCCCAATATCCAAGCTCCCCTGGCACAGCTCCAGCAGTGCCCCTGGGTCCTGAGATCAGAGCTGCTCCTGCACTGCCCTTTGTGAGGAAGCTGCAGACCCTGATGAGGTGTCCTCTCAGTCTCCTTCAGGCTGAACAGAGCAGGTGACCTCAGCCACTCCTCATGGAGGTGAGATCTTGGGCACTCTGTGTCCCAGTGTTAAATTGAAACTGGGTAACATCTCCATGTGTTGTGCTGACCTTCAAACAAGATGAAAACATAATCCTCTTTGGTTAACTTAGAGACTGCCCATTTCTTTAGGAAAATGATGCCATTGTCTTTCTCCTTAAATCAGATGCAGACAGATGAATGTGATGCGAAGCTGAATGTGAGCTATTCTTGAGTGTATGGCGTCTGCTGTCTCTGCCAAAAGATTGTCTGCTCTGAGCTGTCTCTAGCATCACTCTGATCACATTACTTTGCAAAGCAGCCCTAAAAGCATCATCCTTGGGGAGGGGCAGTGTGTTACAGCCTGGTTCTCCATGTGCAAACATGTGTGCTCTGGCCCCTGTGCACTGCAATAGGTTGTGTCAGGAATTCTTTACTTTTGCCTCTCTGAATCTCTGCAGGGACAGTGATAACAGCAGGTGATTTGTGCCATTGTCTTCTGGGCAGGTTTTGGCTCTGACTGCTGCTGAACTCAAACAAGCACACCCAGGGTGTAGAAACCCTGTAAAGATAGGGCTCAGTTTGAGAGCCCTGGAAATGTGACCCCAGAGTGCTGCTGTGGCCCTGCACATGGGCAGCTGGTCTGGCATCCTCAGGCTGTGTTCTGCACAGCCCCATGAGGCACGAGAGGCATTCAGACACAATGGGGAGAGAGCATTGCTCAGGCAGCCATAGGAGTCTCTTTGTATTCCATACAGGATCTGAACAGCAAGCTGGATGTGAGGGGGACTTCACAGTTAATGATGGAGATGAAAAAGAAATACTGAATATATTCACTGAGGGAGGCAGAGGTGCTGTGGAAGGCACAGATCATGTACTTGGGGATTATATAAAAACCCAGCCTTGCTCTGGGGAAATGGATCTCACATGTAGGCTTTTGGCAGCTGCTGTAGGCCTGGGTTGCTGTTCTGAATGTCTCTGTGTGTGTGTGGCTGTGTGCCCACCCCACAGAAGCATCCACAGCACACACAGGGTGCAGGCAGCACAGGTTTGTGTCAGGGCTGTCCCCATCCTGCCCGGCGCTGTGCTGGCACGCTCAGCCTGGGATCTGGGGCTGTTCCAGGCCATGCAAGTGCTGTCTCACACCCTGCCATGGCAGGATGAGGGATGAAAACGAGCCAGGGAGAAGCAGGTGTGTTACTCTGAGCAGTCAGCCCTACAGAGTCACCATGGCAGGAGCTGTGATTTGGGGCCTTTCCTCCAGGTAATAACAGAGGTGATCCCCATAGGGGCACCAGCTCCAGCCCTTTTCCTCCTAAAATCCAAGTGGAAATGGTTTTTATTTGCACTGAGAACTGGGCAAAGATGGTTTATTAGCTGGCAGCTGACTCTGGGGAGGGACAGAGTGGGGGGTGAAGTACAGCACACAGAGTTCTCCCATCTGAAGCTCATTCTGCTGGTGGCTTTTCTCTCTACAGCTGAAGAACGAAACAACACAATGCCTGGTAAATCATCTTTCAAGGAGCGGGAGTCATTTAATGGCCAGAATATCCTCAAGGTCAGTATGAAACAATTAGGGAAATGGAGCCAGCCATGGATATTGTATAGCCAGAAGAGGTCGAAACACCTCTTCTAAACTGCTTTTGTCTTGGGCTTATGGGATCTCCTGGGGCTTGGGAGGGGTGGGGGGGAAGGGGGGAATCTGTTTAGAAAATAACCGGTCCAGATCACTGGTGACTGGGAGCATTGGAGTGTTTAACAGGAGCATTCCTGGAGCTGCTGAGGCTCAGAGCAGGGATATGAGGCACGAATGCTAAGTGGGTGTTCATGTTGTCGTTTACTTCGCTCCTGTTTTACCCTGGAGACTCAGGCTCGAGTTGATTCTCAGCCCACCAGAAAGAAGCACTTCGTTGCTCTTGTTCTACTCATATATATTTATGAAACTAAACCCCACTCTCATTTCACTTACTCTTTCCTTTTTGGGTTTTAATCTCTGCTATTGATTTGCTCCAGAAAGATGCTGGGTAGTGGTAGGGAGTCCCACCAGGATCCGAGGGCTTTGGCAGTGATCAGAGGTTAGAAAACACAATCCCTCAGACTGTGGAGGTTGGGAAAGGCTCAAAGGGGAGCACACTGCAGACTCCCAGGCTTTGCCAGCCAGGGTTGGGGCTGCAGGCAGCCTCTGCTGCTCATCCAGGTGGCTGTGGCAGACTGATGCTGTGCTACTTGACCCCTGCAAGTGTCCAGAGAGAAAAGAGATGCACAGAGGAGCAGAAATGGAAAACAGCACCAGCTTGTAAGCAAATCTGCAATCCTCATTGTGTGAGAGGATTTGTTGCAGGCAGCTCTGATAAGAGGGAGCGAGGACAATGCATGGGTACATTTGGGAAGGGTAAGAAGATATTCTGGCAATGAAGATACTTGAGAGAGGATGCAGGCTGGGTGGGAGCTGGACAACCCAGAAGGACTTTAGAGCCCTCCCAGAGGAGGGGAAGAGTGAGCTTTATTTGTATTTACAGTGTTAATAATGTATCAGGCACTGGATGCAGGGGGATGTGAAGGCAGGGAGTGGAACTGATTGATCTGTGTGCAGAGGACAAACAAAGGGACAAAATTAGGTTAAGCTCTCATTGTCCTCAAACGGTCTGTGCGAGCGTGGTGTCATGACTCAGCGTCACCACGTGTTGAGTGTGCAGTGTGAGACTGCAGTGTTGCAAGCTGGAGCAGGGAAGCCACAGCCCTGGTCCCTTTCTTGATGTGACCTGCAGTTTTGGATAGCTCCCAGTGTTGGGAGAGGCAGCTCTGGAAGGGGGAGATTTGTGTCAGGAGCCCTGAGTGCCTGCAGGACTCCCCTTTTTCCACATTCACCTTCACTTCTTTCTCCTGCTTCTGTTGAACTTGTCCTCAGGCTTTAGAGACACATAAAATCAAACTGTGGGTCTTCCTCCGTGCTCTCATACCAAAGCGTGTGTGGCTGGGACGGTATTAACGATGCTCCCTCTGCTGGTCACACCGTTTGTGGGGTCTGAGGATCTGGGGAAGGGTCATAGGGTGCACGGTGCTTGGAAATGCTGCCGCTCTCCTTCCGAGGCTACTTCTTATTCTTGATGCTCTCGGGAATAAGAGCCCGATGCATTTTTAAAGCTCCTAATTGATTTTGTTCTGACGTAGCCAAAAGAGCTGCTGGCTGTTTGGACTGCTGGTAATTACTTCAAAGCATGTCTTGCCACAAGAAATGTCATCCTTCTCTCCCACCTCCACTACATTTCCTAACCTGCCCGCTTCGTATTTCCCTTTGGTCTCCCACGTGCCTGCAGCAGAAGGCCCGTTGGCATTAATTAATTACATGAGTCATAAATAGCTGCAGGCTCCTTACCGGAGCAGCCCAGCCTCGGTGAGGCACTGATGCATTCCAGCATGACCTTGCAGGGATGCGCCAGCTCCCTCCCAGCCTGCTTTTATATCCATTATTTATCTTCTGCTGGGGAGGCTGCCCTCTCACAAAGTGGCTTCATTAACTTTTGCACCAGGATCTAAAGAAGAGCTGTTAATGAATATGGCTGCACTTAGGCAGGCTGGTGGGAGGGAGGGCCATGTGCCCTGCATGTGATTCCAGGCAGTGGGACTCTGTGGTAGCTCTGCTGAGTGGCTGTGTTCCCACTTGGAACGCTAACAAAGCATGGCTGCTGGTAGGAGGGGAAGTGGGAAAACTCAGGTTTCATCACTCTCACTGCCATTGTGCAGCCCTGTAGGGCCAAAGGCTCAGGGCAGGGCTGGAGCTGTCGGGCACAGAGCAGGATGGGAGTGCTGTGGCTCTGCTGTTCCATGGTCAGAGCTGGGCTGTGTGTCTGTGTGTCTGTGTCTGTGTGTGTGTGCAGATGCGCTGGCAGCACATGTTTGCTGATAACATGCCTGTGCTACACCAGGCTCCAGCTGGTATTTTGCTTTCAGCTGAACTAATCAGAATTTTATTTAATAATCCTTTGTTCTACCCATTCCACGGAGTTAAACATACACTCCTATTTGTGCTAATAAATGGTTGTGCAGGCCGGTACCTTCCCACACTGCTCAGAAAATAGATCCTGTAGGATGACTTGCGTTTGGGAGTTTAAATTACTTCTGTCTTGAAGAATATCCCTGAAAAAGGTTTCCTGGCATAGGTGGGGCTGAGAGCCCAAGGGGCTGTGTGAGATTTGTGTCCAACAGAGCTTTGGGCATGCCATAAAGCTGGAGATGCTTCATGGACATGGAGCCATACGTATTCCCTCTAGGCTGGCTTTGAACATCCCAGCCGTGCACTGAAAGCGTTCTCTGGTCAGGAGAGCGGAGGGAGGAGGCAGGAAAGAGTCAGGAGAGCAGAGGGAGGAGGCAGCAATTCCTGCTGGAAGGCCCCAGCAGCTCAGGCCTGGGGGAGATGCTGGGTTGGCAGAGCCCTGCCATGTCCCTGTGCTGCAGCTGGCACCAAGGCACCCAGGGCAGCTGCTGGCATCTCCGGAGAGACGAGGCTGCGCTGCCTCCGGGCTTTTATTTGTTTTTGTTTAGAGGGGAAAAAATCCAACTAAGGCTGCAGTGAATAAATGAAAAGGAAAAGAAACGCAGAAAGGCCGGCTGGCCAAAAATTTCTGTGGCACGTTTAAGGGAAAGGAAGAAAACCACCTGGACTCTCACTGGGTCAAAATGGAATGAATTTTGGCTTGAGTTGAGGTCTGAGAAGTAAATGAATGGCCTTTGCCATGCTCGGACAAGAAGGAAGCAAATTCTGAGTGCAGAAAAAGCTGAACTCTGCTGCTTAGCACAGATCCGTGCATTAACAGCTTACAAGATTAAATATTGAGGGAACAGCTACTGAGGTACAGCAGCAGAAAGCTGCACATCTTATGTCTTTAGGGCATTAGGGGAGACTTTAAGCTGGGATGGAAGACTGGGAATGGGATCAGCCAAGGTGGTGACACATGCTTCTGTGCCCTAGTCCAGCAGCAGGGCTGCAAGAGTGCCTAGGGAGGGCTTCTAGGTCAGATAAGGCATCATTTGATGAGGCTCCTTCTCTTTTGAGGCCTGCATCAGTGTATTGAGTTCTGGCACTGTACCTGCTTCCACTGGGAGCAGGGGAAAGTGCATTTACTGTCTGATACTCTGGAGAGCCAGTGGTGTTCCCTGCCAGCCTGTCTGTCCTGCGGGGTAAGAGCAGTGTGGTGGCTGGGGCATGCAGCAGTTCAGTTTAAAACATTGATGCAATGCCACAGAGAGAGGTGCAATGGAAAAGAAAAACCTTGGCCTGAATAAACCCCTGACCCCTCAAAAATACCCCAAGCCCACCAAGCTCTAAACAAATGAACGTGTGCAGAGCCAGCTCCACTTGCAGATGAGGAGTGTGTCTTGTGTTCTGCAGCAGTTGGAACCCAGGCCTTTTGTGTAAATTTTGTTTGTGGATTTAAGGAGGCTGAGTCTTTTCCTGATCTATTTCTAAGCTGAGGTGAATCAAAGAGCCAAAGAACTGGCATTAGGTGGGGACAAGACTGCCTGGTGTTCAGAAAGGGTAAGAACATCTTGTTATCCTCAGCAAGGTGGTAAAGATGTAGATCCAAAGTAGGACTGACAGCTGGAACAAATACCTAACAGGAGGTGGCTGCTTGGAAAGTTTAGAGTTAAAAATACCAAACAAAGAATCCACTGAGGTGAGGGGAGACTGAGTAAGAGATTGTGGTGCAACATCAGGATCTCAGAAATAAGGCAGTGCTTTCCTCACCTCGTTTTTAGAGAAGAATCAAAAGCAGAAATGAAAGGCTGTGCTGGCACTTTGCAGAGGGGAGAATTCCTGCCATTACCCAGAGGTACTGGAACAATCGAGGGGGCTCAGCAGTGTGCAATTAGAGCAACAGTGGGCTGGGAGGATGTGACAGTTGAGCAGATGAGACTGGAGATCAGTTTGTATAATCACGGGGAAAAAAAAAAGGAGATTAAATTGGGGTTGCTGTGAAAATGCTTTCCTGTGAATTATATTCTTCAGGGGGAGAAAAAGCCATATTCATGTTATTTGCATTTGATGAAACAGGAATCTGAAGTGGCATTTGAAAAATCAGAGCAGACAAAGGAGGGAAGATATCTTTGTTGGAGTGTTCAGGCCTTGGAGGCAGTGTTGGAGGTTCTGGGGGAAGGCTGAGCCACAGCGCAGTGCAGAAGGTTTGTGCTGCCTTTGCATGACAGAGATCTCTTTGGTGACCTTACCAAGAAAAGGAAAAGCCTTTTTTTTTTTCCTCTCAGAGGTGCTCTACACCCCTCTGACTAATTTTAGCAGGATCTGTGAGAGCTGGAGGATGGTTTGGGGAGAAAAGAGCTCTGAATGCTCTTTCCCCTGCACCTCTGCGCTCCCACCCAGGCCAGCAGCTGAGCCCTTTGGAGGTTCTCCACTGCCTCCCACCCAGTGAGCATCCCCCTCCTCACTCCCCTGAGCTCCCTGCTGTGCCACCAACCAGCCAGGACAGCGTCACCTCTTTGATCTTAAGAGGACAATTTTTCTCTGTGGAGCTGGCAGGGGTTGAATTACAGCAGTGCCTTAATAGAAGGCAAGGACCCAGCACATTAAATGCAAAAAACCTCAACCCACTGATTAGCAAAAGTAGACAGTTCATCCCTAAGGTGCCATGACCCTTCTGCTGGATAATTTTCTGTGTCTGTCTGAATTAATTTCCTGGCTCTATAGCTAGCTCCTCCTCTGGTGCTCGGTGGGCGTAGTGAGAGGTCACAGTGACGGCAGCTCCGTGTCCCTCCCCGGCCTTCTGCCATCCCTGCAGCAAAGGCAGAGCCCAGCTCTCAGAAACTGTTGCTGCATTTGCTGTAATAGGAGCCATGGGGATGAGGCTCCTGTGGAGAAATGCACTGTTTGATTATTAATTTCCTTAAGTTGTACTAAAAATCCTTCACGTTGGAGGTGTAGGTCTGGGATCTTATCAGAGCCTTTAATTTGCTGAAAGGGTTTTTATTCTTGTCTGAAAGACGTGCAAAAATCTGGTAACCTCCAAATGTCCCACTTGTATTTGTTTCTTAGTTTGCAGAATGCCTTTCACCATAGCAACTGGGGTTTGATTTCCTGAAGCACATGAATTTTCATGGATTTGTGATGGGGGGAACAGACCCAAAACTGTGAGCTAAAGCAAAGGTTTTGCAGTGTGGAAGTGGCAGGAGCACCACTAGGTTTGGCTTGTGGGGAGGGGGGCATCCTGGAGGGAGGGGATCTCAGCTGAACAAAGGCCTGCACCCAGCCCTGAACAGTTCTGTTTGAAAGAAATCCAGCCTGACACATTAATTTAGACTATTGCTGAATGTCACCCTCCCCACTGCTGCATCACCCTCTGGCAGCTGGGGTGGCTTTGCTCCAGTTTTATCAAGAGCTGAGCTGAGGTTTCACATGGCAGCAGTCACAGAAGGATCAGCTGCTTCCATATTCACAGAGCTGGAAACCTCACGCTCATCCCACCCGTGGAGGTCAGGAGGGTGTTGAGGGCAGCATGAAATGCACTCTGAGCTCTGCAGGTGAAACCCAGCTGGGGAGAGGCAGGGAAGTTGCACACGTGAGCAGGAGGGAACAGAGCTCCAAACAGTGTTGGGAAATCAGGCAGAAACAAACAGGCAGCTGCAAACAAGGACAGGTCCAGGAGGGAGCTGTGGCACCGGTGTGGGATGGAGAAGTTCCTCAATACCAGCCCAACAGGCCGGGGTTTGGCTTATGGGGGGCTGCTCCAGACTGAGTCAGCCCTTGGAAATTAAAAAAAAAGGCAGATGTCCTTAAAGTGAACCTCTGACTATGCTTAGCTGAAGGATTTGTCCAGTTTTGGGTACCATGGATGGGTGCAAGGAGCCCAGGGGACAACAGTAAGATCCTTGGAGGGGTAGAAAATATCTACAAGCTGGGACTGAAAGAGTTGTTTCAAGGATAATAAAGGGAAGGAGAGCAGCATGTAGGAAAAACTCTTGAAGCTTAGAAATGCTTTTGCCAGTAATGGATGATAAAGTGATAAATAATGGGCTTAAACTGCAGCAAGGGATCAGGAAAGTCTTTGTAAAGGGGAGGATAAGGAAGCACTGCTCTAGAGGAGCTGGGAAAAGGGGGTCCTGATTGTTTTGAGGGAGCAGAGGTGTCAATCCAGGATCTGCCACCACCGAGCTCCTCGTGCCTTGGAGAAGGAGAGGATGGTGGAGCTGATGACCTTCACTGGTCCTTTCTTCAGTTTGTCCCTTCATGATTCCTCCATGGAATGTGTGCAGAGCACCCATGAGATGGCATCTGGGAACGTACCAAGAGCTTCTTGGTGTTTATGTGGCATTTGCTTTGGCTCAGGAAACAAAAATACAAAAAAGAAACCTCCCATCATGTGCCTTGGATCTTTCTCCATGCACTTGCTGCTGCTTTTTATGTTGGCAGCACTTTGCCAGAGGGAGATGGTTATGTTGTTTCCAAGGGACTGCACCAGGGATGTAATTGTAAGGGATTTTCCTGTGTCACAGAGGAGATAGCCCTGATGGGTATCTCCCAAGAGAGAGGCCACTGGGACTCCTATGACACAAGATTTTCTCCCTCCTGAAGTCTGCCTGCTTTATTCTTCCTGAGGGAGATGAGGTGAAAAGGTCTCTGCTGCTGCCTTTTAAATCTTGCCAGAGGCTGGAAGAAAAGGAGTGGGGAAGGGCTGTTCCTTGTGGAAGCACTGGGTGCTATATTGGGGATGGAGAGACACTCCAGAGCCAGCTGCACACTTGCAGAACAAACCAATCTGCAGCCTTGTGCTGGTGCTGCTGGGGACAGCCCAGGTGACAACTGCCCTCTCTGTCCTTCCCACCCCTCTTCCACCCTTGTGACTCTGCACAACATTCTCCAGGGCTGTAACACCTGGACAGCCTTGGGAAGTGTTGGATGGCCAGCCAGCCTTCCTTTAAAAAGCCATGGAAAGGGAAGCAGTTGCTGATTTGGGGAGGAGGTTGGGAATGCTGGGAAGAGCTGCCTCTCTGCCTGCTTTCCCTGTGCTTCCCATGCATTATTGCTGGCAAGCTTCCAAGCACAATTAAACATCTGACAGATAATCATTGGTGGAGTGCTGTCCAGGGTGAATAACACAGGAATCAGGTATTTCCTTTTTTGGCACCAAATTGTTGCAGAAAATTTTGAAAGTCAAAAACAGAAGGAAAAATAATCTACTCATTTGACAAACTGCCCAGGTTTTGACAGTTTGCCTGGTTGTGTCTCATCTTCTGGGAGCCACCAGGGGCTTTGGTTTGGGGTTTGTCTGTCATAGTTTGGGGGAGTTTGGGTCATAGCTGGGATGGGGTTTGGTGAATTTTTTGGGATGAGGAAGAAGGAGCTCTGCCAGCACATACTGCAGCCTGGGAGCTGTGACAGGTGTGGAGATAACAGATAACAGCCTTGTGGAGAGGTCCTGGCAGGCCTGTGTGGGAGGCTGCAGGACTGAGGTGCATTAAACAAGTAGGTGGGATCCCAAAAGCAAATTGGAGGCTGTGCTTTGTGCAGCACAGGAGGTTAATCAGAGGAACTCGGATGGACAGAGCTTGCTGGAATTCACTGGACTCTCTTAGAGTCCCTCAGTGTTTCTGAGTGTTACATTCACATTTCAGGATTTAATTTTTTAAGATTTTTAATCTTTCCATGTTTTTGCCATTTCCTCCATCAGTCCTTTTTGCCTGGTGGAGTCAGCCCCTTCCTGCTGTGTCTGGCATGGGATCTGCCCTTGTGCTTTGGCCAGATGATTTGGAAGGGTGATTGTTCTCTGCTCTTCTCCAGGGCTTTCCATCCCAAGCTGTGGACATCGTACACAAACTTCAATTCAAATATATCATCCCTTAGCAGGTGGAAAGACTTCCAGGGGAGAGTGCAGAAATTCTGCAGACAGACAAGTTTTGTTGCTCTGTCTTGAGGCACCTCTTCAGAAACGCTGTTTAATTTTTCTCCGTGCTTGTCAGTGGGTGCCTGGCATTTGGTTTGTTCCTCCCCTTCCCCAGAGGGGATAGCAGCACCATAACATGCTGATTTCCAACAGAGAGCTCCTGGCTCTCCAAGCCTGTGCCCTCATTTACCACTGCTGCCCATGGGTACACACTGGGGCTGTGCTGTTGTCACTCTGTGCAGAGCAGCTGAAGCTCTAAAGGCTCCAGCTCCTCCAAAGCCTCCCTTTAATCTCGTTGGAGCTGTCCATGCACTGGGCTATCTGTCAGCGTGGTCCTCCTGCACGTGCTCTACCATGGAGGCACAGCCCAGTGGTGCTCAGGCTGTTCACACCCTTCCTGGGTGGGATCCTGGGGTGGATAAACATCTTCCACCCAGGAGAAGCAGCAGAGGAGGGATTGCTGGTGTCCTATCCTCAGCGTGGACCACGCAGCAGGAATGATGGTGAGATCATCCACATCCATAGCTCCTGGAGCTATGAACCTCTTCCTCCCAGCCTCTCTGAAGCTGCTGATTTCTGTATTCATTCCAGACATGGAAAACAGGACCCTCCCTCAGCTCCCTGCCGAGGGCAGTGGGGTTTGTGAGGTGGATTGTCACAGGCTAATGACATTACAGTGCTGAGTCACCGGGGACAGTTTTGTGCTGTTGATCTGTAATAGCCCAGCCCTCAGGCACTGCTTCCTGGGCTGGAGTTCACAGCAGAACTGCCTGCAGTCCAGGGAGAGATGTGTGTGTGTGTGTGTGTGTGTGTACATCCATTTTATCCCGAGGTATCCCTGCTTGTGAGTGGGAATTTTTAATTGCCAGGCATCGCAGTGAGTTGTTGCTCCCTCGGCATTTCCAAGGCTCTCAGCAGAGCTGCTTGGACTTTTTCATTAATTCAGGGTGGGTCTTTTTTTGGCTGCCTACTGTAAACGACGTAAGGCTTTAAAAACTGATCAATAATCCTGATGGTAGTAGCAAAATCCAGGCCAAGGCGGCGTGAATGTGAGCCACAGATTACGTGAAGGAAGTTTTAAACACCTCTGACTCCCTTCCCTTCTCTTCCCTTCCCTGGACTTGCTTTGTCCTCCCACCTCCCCGCGCTCCTCCAGCCGGATCCATTCACATTTCTCATGCTTGTTGAGCCCGTGACAGGTGATTTAAAAACCCCAGTTTGCGTTGGCACCTCCGCTCTTCACAACCAGAGCCGAAACACATCGCTGCTGTCCTGCTGTGGATTGGCTGTGATTTATTGCTGTTGCTGGCAGGCTGGAGCACAGAGGTGCTGGCTCATTCCAGGAGGGAGGGATGTCTGTGGGAAGTGAGCCCCCCGAGGAGGACAGCTTGACAAACACCCGCGCTTGGGAACGCGACATCATTGAGGCGCCTGTTTTAACTTCTTCATTGAGGAGGCATCCTCCTCCTTGCCTCAGCAAAACTTACTTCACAGGCTTGAAAAGGGGAAGAAAATGTGGCAGAGAGGCATCCTGGGTTTGATCTGTTGCTCTGCCTTTGATAAGGAAGTTGTTGTGGTTTAGGGGTTGAAGTTTGTACAAGCAGTTTTGGCTCAGGTTTGCAAGGAGAGAGCGGTTTGATGTGTGATTCTCTCTCTCTCCCAAAACAAGTCTTCAGCCTCTTGTCTTCCTTCCGAAAATGGTTGTCTCATCCCAAGGGAGGTCTGCTGGGTAATTTGTGGGTAATGGAGGGGAACAGACCTCAGAGGAAGAAGGGTTTCCAGCATGTGAACGGAATTGTCTTTAGGGAGAAAATGTGGTGTCAGAAATGACAGTGGTGCTGCTGGCTTTTCCTGGCTCAGGATAAACGACTTTGGGGGGAGAAGTGGAGGAAAACCTGCTTTCTGGGAGCTTCCACAGGGCTGCCTGCCTTTCATCACGACCTGAGTGGTGTGTCCTTGGACCCAGTCCCCAGGAGGGGAGAGGGAGAGAGAGGACCACTTGGACCTACAGTAGTTTGCAGGCTGACCTGTGAAATATGGGTTATCCATCATCCAGTTCTGTCCTTCTCTTGGGAGCTCATGGCTTTTGGGGAGGGCAGTGTGGCTGTAGTCTGTGCCATCCCCCACAGATCCTGGGATGCTGCTGCTGCCACCCTCCAGGCACCTGCTCTGTCCCCATGGGAGATGCAGGCATCCTGTCTGAGCATTGCCCACACCTCTGGCTGTGGCTTGAAAGGCAGGGCACATCCCTGGAGCTAGCTTGGAGGTGCCGGGTCTGGGGTTAAAAGTTAACAGTGCTCTTTCCTTATTCCATTCTAATTCAATTTGGGAAGGCAGCAGGGAGATGGAGGGCACTTAGTCCTCTAAGTGCTATTCCCTTGATGGGAGTTAGTAGCTTGCACTGCATGTGTGGTGTTGATTCTGTAAGCTGACCTTTACCTCCATCAGGTTCATTCTCATTTATAATACTTAAAAAAAAAAATCCCAGCCTCCATCCTCTTATTTATTCCTTGGGCATCGAGGACATAAATCCTTTGGCATGTTTGGATTTATAGAATTACTATGCTTTTGCTGAGCCTCACGTCCCACTCCAATCAAATGACACGGCTCTGCGGGTGATTGCATTTCTCCTCCCCTGCCTCCCTCCTGGCTGCTCCTGATCCACATCTCCTCGTGCTCCCTGCAGCCTTTCCAGGGAAAGGTGGGCCCTTGGCAGCCAGAGGGAAGGATGGGAGAGGGAGTTATCAGTGGTTGCTTCTGAAGGGCAACAACCTCCAGGTACCTCCTTCCCTGGTGCAGAATGAAAAAGCTGAGATGCTTTCCCAGGAGGCATTTCATCAGCTCTGCTCCAGGGCTCCTCCAAAACCAGAGTGTTTCCCTGGTGGCTGGGGAGAGGGGGGAGTTATAAATATCTTTCTTGGCTCTGCTTGGCTTCTCCTCAAGATAAATAGAAGTGAAAGTCAAAAGCAGAGCCTTGGCTCTCTGCAATCTTTTCCCGAGTCCCCAGGGACCCGAGTGCAGGATGCTTTTGTGATGGGAAGCCACTTCCTGGTGTTCCAGAGGTGTTGGAGGATTCCTGGTGTTCCAGAGGTGTTGAGGATGACGTTTGAGGGGCCTCTCTCCTCACTGCCTGGGGCAGGTCTCAGCTGTGCTGTGATCTCCGTGCCTGGAGTCCGGTGGTTTCTGTCATGGGAAGCCTCAGGGAGCACAAGGAGCATCAGTGAGAAGCCAGCCTGAAACAAGAGCAGAAAAAAGTGTCTGTGGTTGTCCTCTAAATCTTGTAGCATGTTTACTCTCAGAAAGTACAGCCACATTACCAAAAATCAATAGTTCTAGCAGCGTTCCTCCCTGGGAAACACACAGCTGCTCGAACACACGGGAGGTGGTGAATCTTAAAAAAGCCAAGGGAATACAAAGTGCTTTGCTACAATGGCTTTGCTGCACTTTTAGCAGTGTACAAATGGAGGGCCCTTGACCTGGGCAGTGTCTTCTGGGGCTTCCCAGTCATCCTTCTGCTGTGACATGCCTGAGGCTGTGTGAGGCAAGAGGGGCTTGGGGAGGGTTTGTCTCATTAACTTAGTTTTGCTTTGAAGTACATGTGTTTAGTGAGAAAAACAGGTTGTGGTGTGCAGCAACAGCATAAACAAAACTCTTCCTTTGTTATTTTGTGGAAAGGTGTGACTTCTAGCACTGCTGATGGGTCTGGCACATGCCAGCATTTAATTTGTTTTCTTCATGGAATCCTGGAATGGTTTGTGTTGGAAGGGACCTTAAAGCCCACCTTGTTCCATTGCCATGGGCAGGGACACCTTAGATCAGAGTGCTGCAAGGCCTTGCTAACCTGGCCTTGCACACTTCCAGGGATCCAGGGGCAGCCACAGCTTCTCTGGGCACCCTGTGCCAGGGCCTGCCCACTCACAGGGAGGAATTTCTTCCCAGTATCTGAATCATGCTCAGGCAGTGGGAAGCCGTTCCTCTTTGTCCCATGACTCAATGCCCTTGTCCAAGGTCCCTGTCAGCTCCCTTGGAGCCCCTTTAGGCACTGGAGGGGGCTCTTCTCAAGCCTAAGTACTCCTTGTTTCCCAGCACACCTGCCACTCCCTCTGTCAGGAGTCCAGAGAGAGGAAATTTCTGTTTTTGCTGGGTGGAGAGGGCTCTGTGGTGGGAAGGAGTGACAGTGTGAGCAGCCACTGCGACAGGGACAGGTGTGAAGGTTTAGGGTGAATGGGCACAGAGCATTGCAGGCAGCCCCAAAGAGCACCATCCTCCCTTCTGAGGTCAGCCAAAACAAAGAGAAAGGTGACCAACCCCTTTTTACTGCCATCTCTTATTAATGAGACATTTTATCCTAAGTCCTCCAACATGAACGGCGCAGGCTTTTGGGAACATAATTAATCTTTCTTGTATAAATCTTTAATTGTGTGAAATGGAGTTTGTGTGGCTGTCATAATTTCTCTTCCTCTCTTTTCCTCCTCTCCTGGTTTGAGATGCTTCCTTAGCACAGCTTCTTTCTGCAGGCTGCTCTTCTTTAGGGCACTGACCACTCACAGTGTCCCTTGAGGCCACCACACTGCCCTGGGGTCTCTTGCTCTGCCCCCAGATGGGCAGGGAATCACTTTCCCTATGGCTCTTCTCCTTTGTGGAGTGACAGCAAACCCAGGAATTGTCCTGAAAGAAAACTAGCTGGTCTCCTCTGGAAAAAAGGGTACAGAATACTCTTGGGACAAACAACAAAAGAGCAGTTGTGCCCAAATCAGTGCCAGGCAGAGCCAAATGCCTCTTTGGAGGAGGTGAAGTGCAGCCTTTCAGATGCTAAGTAGTTATTTGGGATTTCAGTCAGTCCCTCTATGGAGGAATTGATGCACCATTGGCTCCAGGAGGATTAATGTGTTGGCTTTCCTTCTTGCCTTCTGTAAAGGGCAGCAAGGGCTGGGGGACTGTCTCAAGCCCACGCCTGCAGGGACAGATAGAAAACTGAATAGGAGACAGATGGAATGGACATTCTGGAGATCTCCAAGGTGGGGAGAAGCCACTGCTCAGGTTCTCAGTGACTCACAGCTCCCCTGTTAAACAGAGCTTTCCAAATTAGCATCTCCACCGAGAAGCTTTTCCTGAGGCACAGCTGATGTTCCCAGGTAGAGCAATTTCCTGCTGCTTAATGGAACGGGAGGAGCACTTTGTGCTTGGATGCGACGATGCTTTTCCAGCAGTAACTTCTTGTAAGGAATTCTGATGTCATTTTCCTTGGTCTGCTCGGTGGGTTGGATTAATGGGCAGGGCCACACCCCCCGGGCTCCGAGCTGGCTTGCTTTCCTTAATTTGCACTCAAGTCTTTGCGGAACAAAGACGGATTTGTTGAACAAAGCGGGGTCAGTGCTGGGATGAGGAGCCCTGTGCCTCCAGCCTGCTACTTTGAATTAGGACTGAGCTGTGGCTGTTAAGTCCTGCATCCTGTGGCCTGGATTGGTGCAAACCTGCTGGCCTCAAACCTTGCTGCTGCAGAGCCTGTGACCTCGAGAGCCACCCTGGGTGGTGCCTCCAGAGCAGTGGTGCCTCCCCATGCTCCCTCAGTGACACAGGCAGCAAAACAGGGCAGGTTTCAGCAGCTGCTGCTGTAGATAAAAAGAGTTCAAGTGCTGTCTTTAGTGGGAAAAATAACCTAAAGAACACTTTGATATAAAGGCAAAGCCAATCTGTGAGGAGAGGCTTTTGACAGGGCCAGCTCCTGCGAGAGAGCCGTGGGCCAGCTGCAGGCTCCATCCCTCTGGTGCCCTTCAAGTGTTTTTTTTTTTCTTCTTCCTTTCAGCTCTTTGAGAACTTCCACTTCGGGGAGGTGCAGCTGGACTCGGTGCGTCTCTCCCAGAGGTTCTCCTCGGACACCTCTGGCTACTACGCCACATCTGGGCAGCTGTGCTTCTCTTGAGGCGGCCATGGTGGGTCTGCTGTGGGCATGATCCCTCAGTGAAAGGTTTTATAGGACTTGAATCTTCGATGGAAACCTGGGAACTCCAAGCTGGGATGCCTTGTGACTCCTCCAAAGCATGGGAACCGTGGCATTTCCCTGCAGCTTTTCCCACTGCTCTCTTCTTTGAGGCTGCCTTCCTCTTCCTTTCCCCAAACATGACAAAGTTTCCTCTTTGATGTCTGTGGATTGCTGGTTTTCTAAGGAAACAACTAGAACTGGGGCTTTTGGGGCATCACTGGTGTTTAAATGTGGGGGTTTTTTTTAGAAGAGGGAAGTTTGTTCTTAAAATAAGTATTTAAAATCCAGGAGAGCTTCGCCGGAGCACGATTTAACGATATTGAGGTCAGGCATTGCTTGGATCTCCAGCAGCGTGCCTGTGTGATGTGGATCTCCAAATAAATTAATTCCCTTCAAAAGCAAAGTGTTTATCTCCTGTTGCATTGATAGTTTCTGTAATTAAACTTCCAGCACAGCACATAACTATGATAATAAGAAAGCACTGACGGTTAGAGCTCTTTCCAGTGACCGTTTCGGAGCGTGTCAAAAAACATATGCCTTGTAGGTGGTTTCTCCATTAAAAGCAGCACCAAGCTCTTTGATTCCATTGTGAATCCTTCAGAGATCTCAAGACAAAGTTGTTTTTTTCCTGTAAATCTCCACATTTGGTAAAAATAGCGACACAGGATTTCAACTTGCCCTAGGATGAACGCTTTGGAAAATGGAAGGTGCTGGTGCTTGGGTGTTTTGTAACACAACAGGTGCTGCTGCCCATTCCTAGTTGCTTCCATGGGTCTGGAATCATGCTGTAGTAGAGGTGGAGAGTGTCTCAGCCAGGGATAGGGGTGCTCCAGCAGCACCCACATGTCCTAGTGATCATTTCTAAGAGACCTTCACCCCTTTTCCTCCCTCCAGAGTGAGCTGGCTGTTTGGCCATGCACAAACAGCAGTGGGAGTCATTCAGGAACTGGGATTCCTTTGCTTTTTCCTTCCAAATGTATTGCTGTTTATGTTTCCCTCACCAAACTGCCTGTCTGCTTTCAAGCCTGCCTGTCAGGCAATCAAATCATCTGTGCTTTTGCTGGGTGCCCTTGCTTGTCCCCAGCCAGAGCCGCTGGGCTGTTTGTGTCCCTTTCCTTGGCGCCAGAACGCCTCTGTGCTCTCCAAAAGCCGCCTTGCAAGCGGTTCCCTCGGGGAGCAGAGCACAGCACGCACTCACAGGGAGGTGCTGAGAGCACTTAACACCAGTTGCTGTCATCTTTCCGCCAACCTGAAGAGGTACTTGGCAAATCTCTCTGGAACAGACCAGGGAGCTGCTCACGCAGCCACCAGGAAAGGGGAGGTGCACCTTGGGAAGCTTCTGCCTGATGAGTTTTTAACAGCTCTCAATGAGAAGTTGAGGCAAACACGGGTTTTTGACAATTGGAGCATGCTCCTCCCCTTCCCACTTGTGTAAACATGTTTTAGTGACAATTCTTTGGGAAGTTGGTTGAATTTCGCTGGTAAGCAGCTTATCCCGCTGCTCTAGCCTGGCACAGCAAAATTCATTTCACACCTCCTTCCCCAGGCAGAATTAAGGATTCTGATCTTTTGCCTGACATCACTGGGGTTTGCTGGCAGTTTTCCTTCCCGTCCTGAGCATCCTGGCAGGGAGAAGAGAAGCTGGATGTGTGCTGTGGCATCCCCAGCTGAAGCTGTGAAGGAGCTGCAGCTGGGGTGAGTTGTCACTTGTTGCCTACCCAGATTTCCCCCTGCTGAGAAGAGGGGAAAATCCAGAAGCAAAACCTTGGGACAGGGAGGAATCTTCCCTGGGGCCCTAAAATGCTGTGGTGGGATGGCCAAGGAATGGGAACCACAGTGTGGGCATTGCAGGGAGAGGGGTTGGAGGATGGGAGATGCCAGGGACAGGGGGCTGTGGAATGGGGGTGGGAATGGGACTGGGAATGCAGGATGGGGTGTGCAGGTGGGGATGTGGAAGGAATGGGGGATGTGTGATGGATCCATGGTAAGAGTGAGAGATGTGGGATGACTGGTGCTGCATGGGGATGTGGCAGGGGATGCAGGATGGGGGATGTGTGATGGGGACCTGGCAGGGACCAGGGCTGCTGGGTGAAGGATGAGAACATGGCAGGGACCAAGGGATGCAGAACATCGGATGTGGGATGGAGACTGGGTAGGGACCAGGGATGCCGGATGGGGGATGCAGAATGGAGATGTGATGGGGATGCAGGATGGGGACTGGGGTAAGGACCAGGGATGAGGGGTGCAGGATGGGGGTGTGGAATGGAGCCGGGATAAGGACCAGGAATGCAGGATAGAGGATGCGGGAGGGGGTGTGTCAGGGATGGAGGATGGGGACGCGGTGGGGACCGGTAGTGCAGGACGAGAACTTCAGGATGAGGGTGTGGCAGGAGATGCGGGGCGCACGATGGGGGACGCGGGACGGGGACAGGTCAAGGACGAGGGTGCAGGACGGTGACGGAAGGGGCCCGGTGCCGAGCCGTGCCGAGCCGTGCCGAGCCGTGCCGGCGGCTCCCCCGCCCCGGTGTCGGCGCGCAGGTGCGGCGGGCGCGGCGGAGGCCCCGCCCCGGCCCTCCCGCCGGTGCCGCCCGGTGCCGCCCCGCGGCCGCACTCGCCGGCGGCGCCTCCCCGTGCGCACCGCACCGCTCCGCACCGCGCCCGCTCCCCCCGGCGCTGCGGCAGCATGCGGGGCTGCGGCGGGCGCCGCGCCCTGCTGGCCCTGCTGGCCCTGCTCCTGCCCGCCGCCGCCGCCGGCCCCGGGCCCGCCGCCGGCCCCGCCACCGGCCCCGGGCCCGCCGCGGCGGGGGAGAGCCCCGGCAATTTCATGGAGGACGAGCAGTGGCTCTCGTCCATCTCCCAGTACGGCGGCAGGATCAAGCACTGGAACCGCTTCCGAGACGTGAGTCCGCGCCGGCGGCGGGGCGGGGGGGACGGGACGCGCTGCCGGGCACCGGGAGCCCCCTCCCCGCCTCCCCGCCTCCCCGCGCTCCCCGCGCTCCCCGCCCGCCGCTGCGGCTGCCGCAGCGCGACCCTCCCCGGCCTCGGCCCCACGGCGGTGCCCGCATCCCGCCGCGGCCGTGGGCGGCTGCCGGCCCCGGTGCCCGGGGATGCTCCGCGGCCCCGGTACCCGGGGGATGCTCACCGGCTCCGGCAGCGCCGCCGCCTCCCTGCCCGACGCCAAAGCTGCGTGGCCAGGGCTTGATGCCAAAGCGACCCTCTCGGGTGACCGGGGGTGCCGTCTGTGCCCCGCACCCTCTGCCCGTGCCCCACACGGGGGTGCAGGCGGGGCCCGCCCGCCCGTGGCCCGGAGCCCTCGGTGGGAGCGCAGGGCACGGGCATCCCCCGGGACTGCGCTCCCCGAGCCCTCCCGGTGCCTCCGGAGCCCGCGCGGTGCCGCAGCCGGGCCGGCGCTGCCTCGGCGGTGGTGACCCCTGGGGATGGGGGGGAAGATGGGGATGCAGGCAGTGCTGGAGGAGCGCTGGCACACCTGGCACAGCGGGCTCGGGATCCTGTCACCCCTCGCTGCTCCACAGCCCTTGCGAGCAGCCTCGATGGCATTCAGCTGCAGTATTTAATATTATGGAGCAGTCGGGGTTTTTCCTGGGCTCGTTTTACACCTGTTCTTGTCCTCCGGGTGGGGGACACGGTGCTGCAGCCCCATCGTGGGGAGCCCCAGGGCACCTGCAGCAGCTGAGCGGGGAGGGGGCACAGCCCGAGCCAGCCCCCGTGGTCTTTGTTCAGATGCACACCCGGGTTCACCTTGGCAGCCAGGAGGGGATGGATGGATGGATGGATGGATGGATGGATGGATGGATGGATGGATGGATGGATGGATGGATGGATGGATGGCAGCAAGGGACATGTGCCCACCGCAGGGCAGGGGGCACCACCCCCGAAATAAACCATTTGGGGGGCAGAGCACGGGTGAGCGTGCCAAGGTGTAAATTCCTCCCCTGGAGAGCCCTGCCCACAACACCCCCGCTGGCAATGCCAGCCCCGGGCACCTCGCTGGCTGCGGTGCCCGAGGGGAGGGAGCCTTGTGGACGTGCCCCCCTGGCGCTGAGCATCCCGGGGTTCGGGGGGGTGCCCGATGCCATCCCCAGCACACGTGGGGCCCTCCCTGCCGGGCTCGGCTGCCGTGCCGCGGGGCTGCAGCCCTCCTGGCGGTTAGCTTGGATTAATAAGCAAATCCATGGATTTGTGGGGTTTTCTGCTGAGCAGCGCCGGCGGGCGGATGCAGGGGAGGAGGCCGGGGCCGCAGGGAGCTGCCGGGCGCCGCAGCGTTACCAATCACGGCACGGGAGCGCGGCTATCGATTGCGGTGCAAACACCGCCGCGCTGGAGCGACACATCCCCTCCGGAGCTGCCTCCCGTGCCGCCGCTCCCCGCTGCCCCCCCAGTGCCCGCCCGCCCTCCCCAGGCGGCGGGGATGCTCCTGCCTTGGCGCAGAGCTCGGCCCGTGGGGCGGGCGGTGCTGCTGCGGAGGGGTCGATCCCTGCTGTCCCCGCACCCCCGGGATGCTCTCGGGTCCTGGGGGAGCAGCTCTGCCTCCCCAGGCTGCGACATCCACCTCGGCCCCCTCCTCCTGGGCTCACCATTGTGGCAGCGCCATGGGGATCCCCCGAGCTCCTCACTGGGCTCCCAAGGGCTCCCTTCCTCCGCCCGATGCCATTTCCATCCCCATTCCCTGACTCTCCCAGCTGGCTGATGGGGGAAGGCGTTATCCTGTGTGGCGGCTCTCCAGGATTACAGGTCTAGAGCCAGAGATGGGGAGCACGTTGGTGTCGGTGCCAGTGATACCCAGGGCTGGTGGCGAGAGCTTTGGAAAGTCGGGGTGCCCCGCTGGCACAGGGTGCCTGTCACTGTGGGTTGGGGCCGGGAGCAGCGCTCTGGGTGCCCCAGAGCTGACGGTGGGCACTCTCTTTCTCTTTCTCTCTTTTTCTTTTGTCGGTGCCGGCTGGGCCGTGTCGCTGCCGTGCCGCCAGGAGGTGGAGGTGAGCCTCGAGGGGATGGCACCCGCTCCTGGGGTCCCTGCTCCCCGTCCCTGCCCCGCGGGGGTGCCCTGGGGTGTGTGGCGGTGACCCCGAGCCGGGGCATGGCACGCCCGGCCCGGTGTCACCGTCCCCGCCACCCGCACTCATGCGGGCTCTCCCCGATTCGCAGGATGACTACATCAAGAGCTGGGAGGACAACCAGCCCGGGGATGAAGGTACCGCTGGGATGGGTTTGGGATGGAGCACTGCGGGCTCCGTGCCAGTCAGTGTGGCGGCAAGGGGGGGTCGCACTCTCTGCTTGCACCCCCCGGGCTTTCCCTTCGGCTCGGAGCGGTGCCGGGCTCGCTGCGAGCCGGGAGCAGCGGCTGGAGCCGGGCTGCGGTCGGCGGCGCTTTGTGCCGGCGCTGCCGGGCGCCCCTCGCCCCAGCGCCTCTGTGCCCGCAGCCCTGGACACCACCAAGGACCCGTGCCAGAAGGTGAAGTGCAGCCGGCACAAGGTGTGCGTGGCGCAGGGCTACCAGCGCGCCATGTGCATCAGCCGCAAGAAGCTGGAGCACAGGTAGGGAGGAGCGGGGCCGGGCCGGGCGGGGGAAGGGGGCCCAGGCGGGCGCTCAGCGCCTCTCCCCCTGCAGGATCAAGCCGCTGGGCCCCAAGGCGCACGGCGGCTGCAAGCCCTGCCACGCCGCCCCGCTGGCCGCCGTCTGCGGCTCCGACGGCCACACGTACAGTTCGGCGGTAAGGACGGGGCGGCGCGGCGGGGACGGGGCCGCGGGTCCCCCCGTGTCCCCCCGCCGATATCCCGGTGCCGCCCCGCAGTGCAAGCTGGAGCAGCAGGCGTGCCTGGCCAGCAAGCAGCTGACGGTGCGCTGCGAGGGGCAGTGCCCCTGCCCGACCCCGCACAGCCCCGCCGGCGACGCCAAACAAGGTGAGCGCGGTGCGGGGCGCCGGGGGAGCGTCCCGAGCCGGGCCCGGCCTGACGCTGCCCCGCTGCGCCCCCAGAACTGTGCACCGGGCAGGACCTGGCCGACCTGGGCGACCGCCTGCGCGACTGGTTCCAGCTGCTGCGGGAGAACGCCAAGCAGAACGGCACCGCGGGGCTCCCCGCCAGCCCCAGCTCCGGTACCGGTCCCTGCCACACGGGGAGGGCGCGGGGGCTGCTGTCCCCATCGGGACCGGGCAGCCACGGGCTCCGTCCTGCCCCGCAGCGCTGGAGAGGAGCGTGGCGGCCGCCTGCAAGGAGGCGGTGGGGTGGATGTTCGCCCGGCTGGACACCAGCGGGGACCTGTTCCTGGAGGCGGCCGAGCTGGCCGCCATCAACCTGGACAAGTACGAGGTGTGCATCCGCGCCTTCTTCAACTCCTGCGACACCTCCAAGGACGGCCGCGTGTCCGCCCCCGAGTGGTGCTTCTGCTTCTGGAGGGAAAGTGCGTCAGGACACGGGGACACGGGGGCCGGGGATGGACACCAGGGGTCAGGGGGAGGCACCGTGTGGGGCTGGGGGATCTGTGTCCTGGGGGATGCATGCCATGGAATGGGGAATCCCTGCTGCGGGATTGGGGTTGTGCCTCATGGGGCTGTGGGGGATCCAAGGGGTGGGAGGTGCGCCATGGGGGGATGTATGTGGTGGGGTAATGGGCAATCCTTGCTGTGGGTTTGGGATGTTTGCTTTAGGGGGAGAGGTACACCACAGGGTTTGGGGGGCTGGAAACCATGCAGGGATGCATGCTGTGGGTCATGGGGAAGCACAGCTTGGGTGAAGGGGGATGTGCACCATGAGGGATGCACAGTATGGGCTGGAGGGACACACACTGTGGAGCTGGGGGATGTTATCCATGGGGGATGCACACTGTGGAGCTGGGGGATGTATTCCATGGGCCAGGGGGACACTGTGGAGCTGGGGGATGTATTCTGTGGGGGATACACACTGTGGAGTTGGGGGATGCACACTGTGGGGCTGGGGGATGTACTCCATGGGCCAGGGTGGGTGCACACCATGGGGATGCACACCATGGGTAATGCACAATGTGGGGTCTGGGGGATTGCACTCCATGGGGGAATGTGGAGTTCTGGGGGATGCACACCACAGGGACGAATGCTGTGGGTTTGGGGGCACACACTGTGTGGGGTGAGGGGTTGCCCGCCCTAAGAGCAGCATGTGGCCTTGCTGCAGAGCCGCCCTGTCTGAGGGAGCTGGAGAAGATCCAGATCCAAGAAGCGACCAAAAAAAAGCTGGGTGAGTGGGGCAGCCCAGGGCCCTTTCCCCAGCAGTGCCCGCGCAGCCGGGCCGGGATGAGGATGAGGATGGGGCCCTGCCTGGGCGTTTGGCACTGCACGTGTTCGGGGGGGTGGGGGGCCGTGGCTTCCCTGCAGGCACCTTCATCCCCAGCTGCGATGAGGATGGCTACTACCGGCGGGCGCAGTGCGAGCCGGGCGGCGGCGAGTGCTGGTGCGTGGATCAGCACGGGGCCGAGCTGACGGGCACCCGCGGGCACGGCAGCCCCGACTGCGGTGAGAGCGGCGGGGGAGCCCCCGGGGCACGGGGCTGCAGCGCGGGGCCCCCCCGAGCCTCTGCCCCTCGCCCCTGCAGATGAAGCGACGGGGTTTTCGGGAGACTTCGGCAGCAGCGTGGGCTGGGAGGACGAGGAGGAGAAGGAGCCGGAGGAGGCGGGCGAGGAAGGCGAGGAAGAGGAGGGCGAAGCAGGCGAGGGCGACGACGGCGGCTACATCTGGTAGAGGAGCAGGAGAGCCCGGTGGGCGGCACGGCCGGGAGGCAGCCCCCCAGCCGGGGGTCCCCGTGACGCCCCCGCTGCCGGTGTGGCATGGGGTGGGTGCTCCCCCTCCGGTCCCGCGTGGGACGGGGACACGGGGCGCTCGCGGGGCGGGGGGGGGCCGCTCTTATGCGAATTTGAGCTTTTTTTTTTTTTTTTTTTTTGGGTAGAGCCTTGTAGGCCTAGTGTGCTGCTGCGTGGTCTTCAACTGGGCAAATGGCGCTAATAAAAGTGGGAAAAAAAAAAAGGAAAAAACAAAAAAAACCCCAACAAACCCCCTTATAGATAAGCTGCCCCCCCTTCCTCCCCGCATCCCCCCTCATGTTGTGCTTGCGTGGCTGCCCCGGCCCCGGCGTTGTGTAGCGGCTGTGAAATAAATACCCCGTGCTGTGTCAAACGCTGGCCCGCCCGTTCCTGCCCTGTCCCGTCCTGGGGAGGGGGTGCTGCGGGGCCGTGCCCCCCGTGAGCGGGCTGGGAGCGGGTTGGGGTGGGGGTGCCCCTGTCAGTGCCCGGGTTTGGCTCCTGCACTCTGCTGCCATAAGCTGGAATGGCCTCCCTGCCCAGGGACATGGCCCCTCCCCAGCTCCCGACCCTCTCCATGACCCCACACCTTCCCTTTCCACGGGCTCCAGAGCCATGGAATGGCTCAGAACTGCCCCCCCTCCCCCATGCTTTACCCCAGCCCCCAACAAGACCCCAACCCAATCCTGCCCCTGACCCAGAGGATCCCTCACAGGACCAACCTGCCCCCAGAACCCACCCCAGGCCGTGGCCAGGGCCTCCACCACCCGCAGCAGCCACTGAGCACACGGGACACCAGGACCTCAACTCACAGCATTTATGGCCCCGGGGAGAAAATAAAACAATCGTACAGACCCCAAACCTCCCCATTTGGGGCTGTCAGCAGCTGTGCAAGGCACTGTGCCATATCCCCTGCCCCGGGGTGCCCGCGCCCCACCGGCTCCGTGCAGCGCAGGCGCCTGGGCCCCGCAGCGCCGGGGCTGAACAGGGGATGGCAGCGCCACCCCCGGCACCTCGGCCCCTGCCACAGGTCCCCGGGAAGGGGCTCAGAGCTTGCTGGGGGGTCCTGGCCGCTGCTGGAGCTGCCAAGCCGCTCTCACCCCGTCACCCGCCCGGTTGAGCCCCGCGAAGGCGGCGGGGTCGCGGGTGCGGCGGTATCGCGCCACGAGCGGCTGCAGGACCGTGATGGGGATGCAGAAGTTGAGGTGCGGGTAGGTGGCCCCCGCACCCGTGTCCCGCGTGTTGCTGGCCACGATGCCTGGCGGGGAAGGAGCCACAGCCGCGTCAGTGGGCCCGGCCGGGGGACACCCACCCATGGGACACCCACGGGGACAGCCCTGGCTCACCCATGAGGCTCCCGCTGCCGGAGGACACCAGGGGGCCGCCGCTGGAGCCGCCGTGCACGGCGCAGGTGGTTTGCAGCATGACGGGGCGCCCGGCCACCGCCAGCACGGCCGACAGGATCCCCGCGGTCACCGAGGGGCCGCACGCCCGCCCCAGCGCCCCGAAGCCCAGCATGGTCACCTCTTCCCCTGGCACGGGAGAGGCAGCAGGTGGGGACACGGGGGCGAGGCAGCCCCGATGGAACACCCCGTGTGCCCCCGGGCGTACCTGGGAGGAAGGTGCTGGCCAGGCACGGCGGGACAAAGCCTGGCACGCTCTCCTCCAGCTCCACCACGGCCACGTCGAAGGGGGACGACTCCTCGGTGGCGAACACCACACGGCCCCAGAGCACGGCGGCGGCATCCCTAAGGACACGGTTAACGGGATGTCAGGGCGGGGGACACGCAGGGTCGGGGGGTTGAGGTTTGGGGGGGCACAGCCGCACTCACTGCCCGGCGCCGGCCGCCGGTGTCACACGGAGCGGGGCTCTGGCCTCCACCACGTGCCGGCAGGTGAGGAGCAGCCTCGGTGCCAGCAGCACCCCGGAGCCCCAGGTGGCCCCGCACTCCACCAGCGCCGTCCAGCCCAGCGGGTCCCGCCCGCCGCTCGCCGGCACCGCCGCCACCCAGGCGGGCACGGGCGGCACCGCGACCCCGGCCTCGCCCAGGACAGCGGCGCTGCAGCGCAGGATGGCGGCGAGGGAGCAGAGCAGCGTGAGCCCGACCCACTCGGCGCCCTTCCAGCACAGCGAGGCGGCGATCACGGCCACGGCGCGGGGCCCGGCGGGCGAGGGCACGAAGGCGGCGCCGCCCTCGGTGCCGGGCAGGCAGCGGGCATCGGTGAGCACCAGCGCGTTCTCCTCGCCCGCCAGGTTGCTGACCACGCCGCGGCTCAACGTGTTGAGGAAGAGCTCGGGACACAGGTCTCCGAACGGGGACCCGCAGGCCAGCAGCGCCTGCCCCTTGCGCAGGCAGCCGGCGCTGGCCCGCGCCGCCCAGCCGCCCTCGGCCGCGTCCAGCCCGGGCACCCGCAGCCAGGCGAACCAGGGCAGCGCCCGCGGGTCCGTGCCCGCCGCCTCCTCCTCGGCCCCGAACCGCCAGCGCTCCGCCCGCCCGAGCCCGCGCTCCAGCGCCCGCCGGAACGGCGCGCACGGCACCAGCGCCAGCAGCCGCGCCCCGAGCTCCCGCAGCCCGCCGGCCTCGCCGCGCAGCACCACGCTGAGCCGCGGGCACGGCCGCAGCGCGGAGGGCGGCAGCGCGGAGGGCCGCGCCCAGGCGGCGGGGCCGGCGCGCAGGAACGGGGCGAAGACGGCGGCGTGGCAGAGCACCAGCCCGGGGCGGCGGCTGAGCACCAGCCCGCTGCCCCCGCCGCCATCGCCATCGCCGCCGCCCGCGCCCCGCACCCGCACCGCGCAGCACGGCGGCGCCGCCGCCATCACCGCCACGGCCGCGCCCCGCCCCCGGGCCCGCCCCGCGCGCCCATTGGCTGCGGCCCCGCAGCGCGCCCTCCCCATTGGCCGGGGCGGGGCGCGCACGTGGCGGACACGCCCCCGCGCGGCCCTCACGGGTTCCGGGGCCCGGCCCGGCCCCGCTTGCCGGGACCGCCGGACCCGGGCCCGCTCCCGGGACATCAGGGGTGCCCGCTCGGAGCCCTCCCTCGGCCTCTGCGAGAACGGGGACCGGCGGTGCGCCCCTCGGCCCCCAGGGCCCAGCGCTGCCCCTCGGGACACCGGCTCAGGCCCCCCTTCCCCGGGACCCTCGGCCCGGACACCCCACGGGCCTGCTCGGTTCCCACCTCACCCGCAGCACGAACGAGTACCAAACCTTTATTTCCAACAGAGGTACCGGGACCGGGAGAATCCCTTTGGGAGAGCTGAAATCCCCCCGGATACCGGGAGGCAGAGCCAAAGCCTCCCGTTCCCGTTTCCCCCAGCCCCTTCCTGGCTGCCTGGGCTCGGTGTGGGTTCGTCACACCAAGAGCAAAGCCCCTGCAAGCCATGAGCTCTCCCTGCTTGCCAGCCCAGAGGCAAGCGGCTCCTCCATCCTGCCTCAGTTTCCCTCTCTGGCTGCACCACACAGGTCACAGAACCATGGAATCACTGAATGAATATCCTGATTGGAAGCGACAAGGATTGAGTCCAGCTCCTGGCCCTGCACAGGACAGCCCCAAGAATCCCACCCTGTGCCTGACAGCCTTGTCCAAAGGCTCCTGGAACTCTGTGGCTGGTGTTCTGATGGCCCCAAGGCCCAGCAAACACCAAGCCAGACTGAGGCTCGTTGCCCCTTCAGAGGAGAAAGACATGTCTTTATTGAACTGAAAATGAGTGCCAGACAGCAATGAAAACTCAGACAAAAAAAAAAAAAGTCTGTTGAGAGTATAAAAGAAACCGGTTTAGTCTACATTAATCACCTCATGATATGCAAATGTCAAACACTTCCATGCTACAGCCACCTAACAGCTCCGTGGTTCGTACTGGGATGGCGTGGCCAGAGGAGCCTCGATGGAGGGTCTGGCCTGAGGGGAACCAGGCAGCCCCTTCCCACTGCACACCACCCCCAACACCTGCACCAGGTGCTCCTCCCCAACTAGGAAAAAAAAATAAAATAAAAACCCCTGTAAACTAAAGAAGCTGGGATTGCACACCTCAGTCCCAACGGCAGCTCGCCGTCGTCGGTCAGCGTGACACAGCACAGCCACCCTACAGCTCAGTTAAGCCCAAATGCTATGTTTATTGAGGACTTCTAATATCGTGATACCTTGCTTCAGTAATTTGTGAAATACCTAAATACCGTTAAATATATTCTTAAAAAACCCTAAACCAGACTCTGGACTAAACAAGATGAACGTTAAACTAAAAAGTTAGAAGGGACGCCATTTACATTAACACTTTCTTTAAAAAATATAATTGCTTTTTTCCTTTTCTGGTTGTTTGTTTGTTTGTTTGTTTTTGAAGTCAATTGACCACAGTGGTGAGACGTGCTCTCTTTTTCAGCTGTTACACTGCAGCGTGCAGAGTTTTGCCTTCCCAGGCTGGAGCAGCCCCGCTGTCACCCCACTGGCAGGGACAACCCAGGGACGGCGCTGCCTCCGGAAAAGAGCGGTGTCACCACTGTGCCATAGGGGCAGCTGGAAACCAGGAGTCTCTTGGGCAACGCCAGGAAAGCCTTCCATGTTCTAATAGAAAAGTCCATAGGAAGCTGAAGTGAACAGGATCAGTCCAGAGGAGTTGACTCTCGCGTCCGTGGGCGTCAGTCGATGTACTGCGATAGCCAGCGGAAGCCCTCGCCGTAGCCTTGCCTCTTGAGCACGCTGCACATGAACACCTCCATGGGGCGCGCGTTCAGCTCCTTCAGCGGCACGTTTCCCTGGGGAAATCCACACTGGAGTCACACCTGCAGCCTGCTGCCCTCGGGGGAGCCCAGCGAGCCACAGCATCAGGGCAGCTCCTCTCGCCGGCCCCGTGTGTGTGTGTGTGTGTGTGCTGCATTTTGGACAATCCCGGCGGCCTCAGGGCAGCCTCAGAGCTTTGGGCTGGCAGGGACCTTAAAAATCACCTCATTCCACCCCACTGCCTGGTCCCACTGTCCCAGGGAGCTCCAAGCCCTGCCCAGCCTGGCCTTGAACACTGCCAGGGATCCAGGGGCAGCCCCAGCTGCTGTGCCAGGGTATCACCCCAGGGGTATATGTACAGAGCACAAACAGGACGGGACTGCTGTGGAACGTGCCTCGAGCTGTTTTTCTGCTGACCAATCTCATGGCTACTGCTTAGTCCTAATCACAGTTCTGCTGTCTCTGAGGCCTGCCTTTTGCAGCATTCCCAAAACCCTCTGCTTCTGTGGATTCCCACACCAGGGCCTGCCCACCCTCACAGGAAGAATCTCTTCCCAATTTCCCATCTGAGCCTGCCCTCTGGCAGTGGGAAGCCAGTCCTTCTTGTCCCACCACTCCACAGCTCCCAAACAGTCCCTCTCTCCTGGCCTCCCTTCAGGCGCACCATCATTATTATCATTGATTAACCTGGACCAATTAATGGACAAATTCCCATCAATCCCAGCCGGATCAGGGCTCAATCCAAGGAAGCAGCCAAGGCAAGGTGTGGACGGCTCCTACCTTGCCTGTGGTCTGTCCGTAGAGCCCGAAGATCTCCCGCAGTTTCTCCTCGCTGATGGCCTCTGGTCTGTCGATTTTGTTCCCCAGGATAAGGATTGGCACGTTGGATATTGTCTCGTCTGTCATCAATGCCTGCGTGCAAGAGCCAACAAGAGTTGAGCAGGGAGGTGGAAAAAGGAGTCCTTGCCTGAAGGAAATGGTTTTGTTTGAGCTCTGGGACCAACAAGGGCTCGTTTCTGGGGCTTCCAGACTCCACAGGATCCCTGCAGCTGGAAAATCCCTCCCAGCCCACGGAGTCCCAGCTGTGCCCAGCCCAGAGCACTGAGTGCCACCTCCAGCCCATCCTGGGACACCCCCAAAGCTCCCTGGGCAGCCCCTGCCAAGGCCTGAGCAGCCTCTCCATGCAGGAATTCCTGCTGCTGGCCAAGCTGAGCCTCCCCTGAACCCAAGTGGCCAGAGCAAGGACACCCAGGCTCCTCCAGCTCTGGGAGAGATGGCTGTTATCCATAATTCAGCTGATCAGAGGGGCTGGAGAAGGGAAAGAAGGGAAGTGCATTTACATTAAGCTCAACTTTGGATTCCATAAGCCGTGAGTGATCTGCACAGTCCACCAGGAACACAATCCCATTGATGGCAGGCAGGTAGTTCTTCCAGACCCGGCGAGCTGGAAAACACAGGGGACAAACACAGCCCTGTGAAATCCCCACACAGGGAAAAATCCACCAAACCTCAGCAAGCACGGCTGCCTTTTTAGCCAGGCTGCCTTCCTTCCAGTAGTTCTGTGTATAAAAGGGCACAAAACCTGTGTTTAAAACTTCTAGAAAGTGCAGAAATAAAAATCCAGCAATTATCCAAACTAAATTATATCTGAGTCCTCCACAGCTAAAAATACTTCAGGCAGCAGGGCAAGAACTGGCAGCATTTCCTTCCCAGCAATCCTATAGCCAGGAGGCTGCTTCCACGTGTTGTTCCATAAATAAGTCCAGGCAACAAACAATTAGGCACCGCTAATTGCTGACACCCTCAGGATCAATTTTTGGTCATTTTTTTCCTTACCTTGTTCGTGTCCACCCAGATCAAAAGTCGTGAAGGTCATTCCAGCAATCGTCAGCTCCTCTGATGCTGAAATGGAAAGCACAGGTGGGACCCAGGAAAACAGGGAAGTTGTGACAGACAGAATTTCTTGGGTGTCACACACACTCCTCTAGCAAGGAATTCCCTGAACTTCCTGGGGAATTCAGGAGCACCTTCCCAAAATCATGAGTGGCAGAAAATAATTCCTCCTGCTTCCCACTGAAGCTTCAATTATTATCCTTCTTTTCATTATGAAAATATTCCCTTTTTCTTAATAGCACCACACTGGTTGTTGGGCATTTCTAGAGAGGAAAACACAGAACTTGAGCTGCACTGTGGTTCCCCAAGCTGAAGTGGATCTGAGACCCTCACATCCCCCAGGCAGAGCTCCCTCCTCCACTGTGCCCCCCAATTCCAGAGGCAAAGCCACACCAGGAGGCTTTTCCCAGGACACTTACTGGGATGTAGCGTGGGGACGTGCTGGCCCAGCCTGTCATCCTTGAGCATGTGCAGCAGAGTGGTTTTCCCTGCATTATCCAAGCCCAGGAACACCAGCTTTCCAGACTTCTTGTACAAACCTGCCAGCAGGAGGAAGAAAGCAAGAGGAGAACTCCAGCGGGCTCACCCGGAATGCCACGCTGCTTTTTTTGGGGAAAGCCTTTCCCAGAGCTCTGCTGCCACCTGTGCACACTCCAGGGGCAGCAGGGAACACACACACACAGCTCAAACAGCCTTTTCCCAGGGCATGTTTACAGCAATGGCCATCTCCTGAGCTCCTGCTCCATTCTTTCCTCCATCCCAGCAGTGTGCAGCACAGCATTAAGGATCAGTCTGTCCCCTCAAAAGATGTGAGAACTGAACAAACTCATAAAAGAACAGCAGTGAGCTCTCCAGGAAAATGTGCAAAGCAGGGAACAGTGAGCTGTCTTCTTGGCATAAACTGATTTTTGTCCTGTCTGCCAGAGGAAAGCTCCCACAGGTTTCCAATAGGGCTTTTTCTCACCCCGTCCCTTATCCTCCCTTCAAGAGGGGATCAGGAGAATGTGCACCCCATCCTCCAGCAGGGAGTTCCACTGGAATCCAGGACTCTGGAAGGAGGATGAGGAGGATGGGGTTCCCTCCCTGGCGAGGCAGCACCTCTGCCTGGGGCAGGACAGACTTCCAAAGGGCAACAGAAACACTGAGTGGGAACCCAACACCCCTAAATACCCCCAAAGTTTCTCTGCACCGGTGTAAAAGCCCCTTTATAGACAGAGAGCTGCCTCAGCAGACCGTGCATGGCCAGAGCTGCCGCTCACCCCCCAGCCCCGGCGCTTATGGGGTGCAGGCGGCGGGAGAGGCCAAACCCACCCCGAGGGGGCTGCCAGGCATTACCTAGGAACTGCAGGACGCTGCTGAAGCCGTTGTAGAGCCATTCGAAGATGAAAGACATCTCTGGAAACAAAATGCCTGCGGGGGACAAACCCCGAAGCCCGAGTTAGGAAGGGTGCGTGCCCAAAGGCGCCGCGGGCAAGGGGGCGCGGGACGGGCACCGGGGGTCCCGGGAACGGGAGGGGTCGGGGGGAGCGGGGGTGGAGGAGACCGGGGATGGGGGGCACCGGGTGAGGGCACCGGGTGAGGGCACCGGGTGAGGGGCACCGGCCTCAAGGGCGGGCGGCGCGGCCTGGCCCCCGCCCCGCCCCCGCTCTGCCTGCGTGTCACCCCCCGCGCCGCCGCCGCCCCTCTCCCGGGCCCGCCAGGCGGCCGCCGCCCCGCCGAGCGCCCCGCCGGGCCCGCACGGCCCGCACGGCCGCCGCCGCCGCTCACCCCCGGCTGCCCCCGGGCCGCCGCCGCCGCCGCCACCGAGTCCCGTCCGCGGCCGCCGCCAGCGCCCCGCCGGAAACGCGTCAGCGCGCGCCCCGCCCGCTTCCGGCCCCGCTGGCCCCGCGCGCCGGCGGCGGCGGCGGGCGGCACCGGGAGGCCGCGGGTTCGAGACCGGCCCCGGGCGGGAGGGACCCGGTGTCCGCTGCTCCCGGGAGCTCCCGGCTGGACACGAGCGGGGATTTATCCATGGAAAGGGTGACGGGACACCGAGTGGGCAGTGAGCAGCCCCGGAGCTCTCGGGACCAAGGTGGGGAACCCATCACAGGCTGGACTCCGCGAGCTCCGGTCTTCTCCAGCCTCAGGGTTCTGTGATTTTGGGAGCCCTCAGCTCCAGGGAGGGAGAGTGTGAAAAATGCGTATTTTGTGATTGCCTTTTTGCAAATATTCAAATGAATATTATGTGCGTTATGTTAGAAAGTTATGCTGTATTAATTTTCTTAAGAACTGTGTTAAATCTAGTTTTAGGTTATAACATAATGTTAAAATAGAAACTATGCTATGTAAGATACTTTTTTTAAAGGGCTTGCACTGAGATAGCAGCCACAGGACACCTGAATCTTTCAAAGAGAATTTATTGCTTCATTATTGAGTTCTTCCTGCCTGCTCAGCCCTGAAGACACTGTCAGGATTCAGAGGAAGAAGCTGACACTGCCCAGACAGAATCCTGTGCTTGAATGGAATTTATGCATCATGGATGAGGTGTAGGAATATGCAACAGGCTGTTGCTTTTAAGGGTTAATCCTCTGTTAATGTGGGGCCTTTTTTGGGCTTATTTTGCCCAGAAAGAGGTACCGGGGACTGTCTGTAACTCTTTGTTTTTATTGTCTCGTATTGTCCTAATCCAAATTGTCCAAATTATTATTACTCTAATTATATTACTAATTTTATAACCATTTTATTACTATTAAACTTGTAAAATTTTAAAACCAAGTGATTGGTGTTTTTCACAGAGAGGCAGTCCCAGAGCACTGGGTTTCAGTAGTTTTTTATTTCTAGCATCCATACACACCCCAGGTGAGGGATCTCCTGTCATGACTTAGAGCACACCACGAGACTGTGCACAAAACAGGGTGTTTGGATTTCATAAATTATTTCTTCCAGCCTCCACCAGGCCTCAGCAGACACGTCACTGCTAGGTATGGAATTCTAATCAGCAAAGTTACAGGCAAGGTCTTCTTGCTGACACTGAAGCTATTTTTCTGGTCTATTCCTGCGTGAGGCAGCTCCTCGGTGGGAAGGACACAGCTGTCTCACCACCATCCTCAGGACTTAGTTCTTCTGGTAGTAGAACCATTTGTCAACTGTGTGGGGCAGAGAAAAGGAGGGGGTTAGTCCCTGTGAGCCACCCAGTTATTAAGCAGTTACGTGGCAGTGTGTGTGTGTGTCACTCCAGCTCAGGGCCTTCCCCTGCTCCTGGCAGCAGCTCCTCAGCACAGCAAACAGGCTCTGGCACAACCCTGTTTATGAGGATTTGTTTTCCCAGGGCAGTCAGCCTTGCTCAGGCTGCCATCAGGAGCATCCATGACTTGGTGCAGGCAAGGACAGCAAGCCAGGCTTCCCTCTGGCTCAGCTGAGTCAGGGAGGCAAAGCCTCCAACTCCCATGCCCACATGGGAGACACACATTTTTAATAAAATAATAAACCTCCACAGGTTTATTCCCCATGAAGGGATTGGAAGAGTCAGCCCAGCTCCTCTTTCTGCTCCCAACACCACCCTCAGCTGCAGCACCATCCAGGTTTAGCTCAGCCCCTCATTCTCCTGGCTACAGCACCATCCAGGTTTAGCTCAGCCCCTCATTTTCCTGGCTCCAGCACCATCCAAGTTTAATTCAGACCCTCATTTTCCTGGTACAGAACCATCCAGGTTTAGCTCAGCCCCTCATTTTCCTGGTACAGCACCATCCAGGTTTAGCTCAGCCCCTCATTTTCCTGGTACAGCACCATCCAGGTTTAGCTCAGCCCCTCATTTTCCTGGTACAGCAACATCCAGGTTTAGCTCAGCCCCTCATTCTCCTGGCTGCAGCACCATCCAGGTTTAGCTCAGCCCCTCATTTTCCTGGCTCCAGCACCATCCAAGTTTAATTCAGACCCTCATTTTCCTGGTACAGAACCATCCAGGTTTAGCTCAGCCCCTCATTTTCCCAAGGACAGCTCCCCTGAGGAAGCCCCTGCTCCATGCTGGGGTCTCAGGGGGGTTTTGGGCTCACCTTCAGGTGGGATGGGGCTGGCAGCTTTACACGGCGGTGCCTGAAACAAGAAGGGTGTTTGTCATCAGAGACCAGAGGTGTCCTTCACTCTCCACACAGCATTTAGGGCTGCACAAATCTTTCCTGAGCACCCTCTGAGCCCCTGTGGCAGCTGGGGGGGAACAACTGAGCTCCCATACAGTGTCCTGTCGTTCCTGGAGCCTCCCCATTCCAGGGATGCCTCAGGGGCTCAGCTCCAGGGCCACTCCCAGCACAAGCAGCTCCCACTCCAGACCCTACACAGGTGCAGGCAGCTGCTTTATTTTTAAACCTACAACATTGGTTTAAAAATATGGGGGAACAGAGGCATGAAGGGCTCTCTGAGAACTCCTCTGAAGAGCTTTCCCTGGTTTTCAACAACTCAAAACAGAGAAAATCCCTGTCTGGTGACACAACCTCCATGAGGGCTTTAAAAAACCTCACTGAGACCCCTAATTGGGACAGCATCACTTAAGAAAAATACACAATTGCTTTAAAGGTCTTCCCAAGGCTACAGAGAGACTCAGGTTTCCAGTTATGAAAGGGATGCAAGATTTGCATTTTGATTTTCCTGTCCCCTCCCTCTAAGCCCTTTCAGGTTGCCAACAGCAGTACTCTTCAAGCCCAGGGAGACACAATTAATTCCTGAGGCTGGACAGGAGAACTACACCAGGAATGTCAAGCTCTTCATCCTGAAACTGCAAAATCCCTGGGGAATTGGACTCTCTTTTCTCAGAGGGAGACCTGCACTGTGAAGCTCTTGGAAGCCCAAACATGAAAACCCTCTCAGAACAGCTGACAGCCAAGCTACAGCTCAGAAGTTTAACCCTCCATGCAAACTCCATTTGGAATTCCATCTCTTGGGTGACTAAGGGCAGGGAGAAGCCTCCGGGGGAATGTCTGGTTGGCTCCACATCCATCCTGTTTAACCAGAAGCAGGTGTTCAGCCACACAAAACAATCTGAGCATGCCATGTGCCATCCACACAGACAGGACAGCTCACCACACAAATTGCACTGTTTTCCCTGATAACAACACCAGGATTTGGCCACTCAAACTGGTACTCACTGCATCCACAGTAGCTTTTGCACAGTCTTGACTACAGCAGAAGGGGCTCTCAGACACTGTCAGGTTGGTGCTGGAAGACATTGGGCACTTGTGAGAGGTGCAAGCCCAGCCTCCCCCCAGGAGCAGTAAATAATGGAATATTAAGGCTCTCAGCTGCCAGGTGGAGGGGGAAGGCAGCCAGCAGCTCACAGAAAGCACAGCACCCCTCAGGAAGGGATGTTCCAGGGTTTTTAGCTCAGGGAATAGGAAGGGGCACACAAGCATTGACCTACCAGTTGATCTCCCCTCCATCAGTTCTCTTTGTTATTAAAGCTTTCCAGTGTTCATGGGTGCCTTTGATGACATCCAGGGCAAAATCCTGAAGTTGGAGATGAGAACAAACATGTTGTGTGGAAGCACCAGACCACCTTCTGCAGACCATCACTCACAAGGAGCTGATGTTAGGCAGCTCTGGAAGGGGCTGGAAGAAACCTCTTCCCCTCCAGTGCTGTTCAGGAAGAGCAGAAACTCCCAGCACACAACAGCTGAAACAACCAGGACTGCGCAGCAGAATTGTTTTGCTTTCAAGATGGGAGGATCTGCCAAGGTCACAGAGGGAGCTTGGGGCCAAAAGAAACCGAACAGAGTCTGGGGCCAGTGCTCCATTCTAGAAGCACCTCCACCCTGCTGCTCCTCCCACTGGCTTTGTCTCCAGCAGCTGCTGATCCAGGCCTGGCCAGGAGCTCCCTGCACTCCAGCAAACAATTCAGAGCAGCAGGAAGAGACATGCAGCTGAGCTGGCTTTGCAACTACTTAAAACTCCATTTGTTTCCAGGCAGATCAAGCTCTTCCCTTAAAAAGGAGCAATATATGCTCAAGCATTAACCTGTCAGCTGGAGAAGGAAACACACAGTTCATTGCTGGTGTGAACACCAGCACTAAATATCCTGGTTTGATACCAAAGAGAGCCAAATAAAACACTGCAGAGCATGTCTGAGGTTCTTTATCCTGATTTTCCAGTTTCCTTGATGGGTTTTACCCATCCTGAGGGGCAGCAAGGTGTTCCAGCCTGACCAGCCTAGTGCTGTGCTACAGCCAAAGGGGACAAGTCCTTCATGGCTTCCATTTTCTGTTCCAGAGGGCTTTGGGAAGAGCTCCCCTCCTCTGCAGCACCTCTGGAGCCCTGGGAGTGGGGTCACCTCACTAAACCCTGCCTGGCACTCCAGTAAGGGCAGGAGTGAGGACACCAGAACAGGATTCCACCTGCTCAGGAGCAGTAACTTATCTGATCCAACCCAGAGAAGAGGCAGAGCGCTGCCAAGGCAGAGCCTTACTCACAGGGTGTGAGGGAACACTTCATGCCTGAAGGAAGAAGTGTTTTAACTCCTCAGTTGAGTTTAACTTGCACCAGGTTGCAGTGGAACAAAGCCAATGGGTAAGGGAGGCAAAGGGTGATGCCAAGCTGCCTTTGCTCCAGAGCTGGAGCAAACAAACCTGGTGTTTTCCACCTGGTCCTGACACCAAGGCTCCCAGCCCTGAAGTGATCCCACATGAAAAAAATATTCAACAACACCACGGTGATAACCCCAGGCATTTTTTTTCTGGTATCCCTGCACTCATTAGGCTGGAAAAAAACCAGCAGGATGAACTGAAATCAACTCCCAGCAACCCCATAAAAATCCATTCTCTCAGCACCTCACTCGTGTCCCCACCCAGCCTGAGCTCAGCTTTGGGACTCTGTGCACAGGAAGGTGATCCTACCTTGCCTTTGAATTCCCCATTAAAGGCAAACTGGTTTTCTGGCTTGCCATCAGGTACTTTGTATCTTCTGAACCAGTCCACGGTAGCTTCTAAGTATCCAGGCTTCATCCTCCTGACATCCTCGATGTCTGGCAGGGGACAGGGTTTGTCAGCCAGAAACAGCATGCAGTGAATTACAGAATTTAGGTGGCTCTGCTGAGTTGTTCTGGGCTGTGCCTCTTTCAGCCCCTCTCTAAGCAGCCTTAGCAATATTTCAGACGGGCTCCCTGAGGTCCCAGTGAGTATCTCCTCAGGGAAGTTAGTGTTTCATCCCCAGGGTGTGTATCCTGTGTCCCCAGGAGCCTGGACACACTTAAACAGCCTGGATTAGGCGCTTGGGGGACAATCCCTTTCCTTGCACTGTGCTGGAATGCCAGGCTGTGCAGAGGAGTGGCCACATAAGACAAACAGCAATGAAATATTTTGCTCCACTGTCGCAGGCATCTTTTTATAAAAAATCCTTTCCTTAGGATCTTTTCCTCCTGAGAATCTGAGAGGCCTCAGGAACAAAATGTAAACAATGGTTATCTGCTGCTGTGGAATGCAACAGGTGCATCTGTGGTTGGTCTCATGTGGTTGTTTATTATTAATGGCCAATCACAGCCCAGCTGGCTTGGAATCTGTCTGAGCCACAAACCTTTGTTATCATTCTTTCTTTTTCTATTCTTAGCTTAGCCATCCTTCTGAGATGAAACATTTTCTTCTATTCTTTTAGTATAGTTTTAATGTAATATATATCATAAAATAATAAATCAAGCCTTCTGAAACATGGAGTCAGATCCTCATCTCTTCCTTCAACATAAGACCCCTGTGAACACAGTCACACTCCAGAATTGTCCTTCCAGCATCACACCTGATTGCCAGCAGGGCACAGAAGGAGCAAACCCTGTCCCCAGCCCCTGCAGGCTCCCAGGGGAGGAAGGGAAGCACTGGAACACCCCCGGAACTCACCATTGTAGCTGGCTGCCTCGGGGTCCTCAACGTTGATAGCAATGACCTTCCAGTCTGTCTCTCCCTCATCGATCAGGGCCAGCGTGCCCAGCACCTTCACTTGGATCACCTCTCCCCTGGAGCACACCTGCCAGGACAAAGGCCCTGCTGTCCATCCTGCACCCAGGGAGAGCAGGACAGGAGGCTGTGCAGGGGCTCAGCAGCAGGCAGCCACCATGAAATGAGCTCTGGCTGTCAGCAGCTCAGCCTCATCTCAGCAGCAATCTCCAGAGGCAGCCGAGGGAAACAGCACATTGTTAAGGGAGGGGAGGTAGGAAATGAATAATGGCCCTGGATAATTGGCTTTGCAGACATTCATTACACATTTCAGGAGTCGTTGAGGATGTGTTACCTTGCTTCCAATCTCGCACACATCAATGGGATCGTTATCTCCACAGCAACCAGTATTTTCATCCTTGTGACTTGGGTCTTCCCAAGTCTGAAAAACAAACCCCAAAACAACACCAAAATCAACCACACATAAGAACCCACAGGTTTAAAGAGGTAGTAAAAAGCAGGTTTATTTTGGGCATGCAAGTTGCCTGGAATAAACAGAGGATGGCCCAGTTCATACCTGCTGCCAGGTCAGGTATTTGGGCTACTGCTTCCCTTGGGCCCGGGAAGTTGGAATTCAAGTTTCCCTTGGGCCTGGGAAGTTGGAATTCAAGTTAAAAGCTCTCATCTTCCACAAGGTAAGCAGCCCCTTCCTACCCCCAAATCCCCTTCCAACAACTTTCCAGACTTCCTCCTCTGTCCCACAGCTGCATAAAGGTGAAGTTCACATCTATAAAGGGCAATTGTTGATTTGGCTTCCTGCCTGTTCCTCTCCGTATTCATTCCTTAGCAGAAGTTTCCTGAACTCCAGATAGCAGGCCAGCAGAGATGGAAGACAGGCAGGGTGTATTGTTTCCCTTTAATTAAACAATTAAAGACACTGTTAACCCTGGAGAAGTGATAAGAATGTGGAGTCCCACTGTGCTCCCCAGTGCATCTCACCCACAGTGGTGAATGCACATTGAAGGACACCACTCCAGAGGCCAATTAATTGACTCCAAGAACAAGAGCTGTGTAAAACATGCTCCTGAACAGGAGTGAAAGGCACTCCATGCCCATTTGCACCATAAGGAACACGTACTCCTAAAGGGATTGAGATATAAAAAGGAATGTTGTTCCCAAAATTCTGTGTACCAGGACAAGCCCAGTGTAGTCAGGACCTTGGGATGTTCAGGAAGTGTTCAGGGAGATGTTCTGACACCTGGGTGGTGCTGTGGGGCCACAAACACAGTCACACTTCTCTAGCAGGAAGTGTTAAGCTCTTGATGCATAAACACCTTTGATCCACAAATACATGACAGGAGCAAAGGCTTCAAAAGACACAAAGAAACAAGCACCAGAACCCATTCAAGCAGGAAACAACTCAACCTGTAAAGCCACGTGGGGAAAGCACTCAACATGTGCTGCTGTCAGGAGCACAAACACCAAACTCAAGAGTGTTTGCCTGTGATCTGACACTCACAGCTAATTTCTCTGCAGGAAACCCCAGCCTCAGAGAACATCACAGGCAAACAGCCTGGTTTGAAGTCCCTCTTTATCTGGCAGCCCACAGCCATTTAGGAGCATTGAGCAGCTGTCACTATCGTGATGCCACCCTGCCAGCTGCTTCTGGGAAAGCACATCTGTGCAGTGCTGGGCGTTGGCAAGAAGAGTCTCCCATAAAGATTCAGCCTCAATCCTGCAGCCTCAGGATAAAGCCTCGTGCTCTGCCAGGCAGGAACTGAAGGCACTGCATGGCCACATGCACCATGACAGCTCCCTAGAGCCACAGGAGGAGCTGCCGAGCTCTGAGCAGCAGCAGCTCCTCCTCAGGGAGCTTGTTTATAACATCAGAGAGAAGCCTAAAACCTGGAATTTCTGCTTAAAAACACCCCTGTTTTCCTGACAGGCTCTGTCCCTCAGCAGGACAACAACCTATCCAGCTGCAAACACCACGCTCCAGACCAGACCCTGTGCTGACCTTTCTGCTCATTAATACAGGCACAGAAACCCTCCCTCCTCCCCACCAGGAGGGATGAGCCACTGGGATAAACCACAGCACCTGTGGGATGGCACCATAATTCCAGATGTAGCCCTTGTGGGGAAACACGTTTGCTACGAAGCGCAGCTTCCCCTTCTTCACATCTTGCTTAATTGGGTTTAAGGGTTCCTTGGTGGAAATCTGAATGAAAAGTAATAAATAAATAACGATAGTTATAATATAAATTAATATAAATTGATTTGATATGATATGATATAATACTGTATTATTATACTGCATTATTTTACTGTATTACATTATATTACGTTATATTACGTCATGTTACGTCATATTATATTATATTATATTATATTATATTATATTATATTATATTATATTATATTATATTATATTATATTATATTATATTATATTATATTATATTATATCATATCATATTATATTATATTATATTATATTGTTATAATATAATATAATATCATATTATATCATATCATATCATATTGTTATGTTACGTTATATTACATTATATTATATTTTTAATTATTATAATATACTATACTACACTATTATATCATATTATAGCATAGTATAGCATATATTTAATTATTACAATATAATATATATAATAGTATATATAATTATATGGTATATACTATTATATAATTATATACTATTATACACTATATATAATAGTATAGTATATAGTAGTATAGTATATAGTATAGTATGTAGTATATACTATTAGTATAATAGTAAATAATTAATTAATTATAGTTAATATAATATAATAAAATAATAATATAATATAATATAATATAATATAATATAATATAATATATGATATGATATGATATGATATGATATAATATAATATATGTAATTATATCATATATAATTATAAAATTATTTTAATATACTATATTATTGTATTATTTATATTACTATAATTATTGTTATATTATATGATATATTATATTGATATAGCTATAAATAAATCCCTATGCTTTACACTTTATGAATAATAAAGTAATTCTCTTTTAATGGAATTGACAAGCCAAGAGACCAGGAGATGATGCTGATGCCAGCAGCAGACATTGAACACCTCCTGTTGCAATGCCATCCCTTGGGATAGGGTTTCCAGCAGACTTACAAGCCTTGGAATCCCATGGGGCTTAGAGCTATAAAACATTGCTTTAATCAGAAGGGAGAACCCCATGGCATTCCAACATCTGCAACCTCAGCCTCCACACCAGACCCCCAGCACCAAGCAGGGACTGAAAGGAGAAGTTAGAAATCGCTCTGATTCTGGAGGCGGATCTGAGGAGGGATTGGCAAACCAAGGATTGGGATGGAGCTGTAAATTACCTCCATTTTAGCATTTGTCCATCGAGGCACCTCCACGACCATGTTGAACACATTCTGAAGGAGGCAGAAGAGCAGTGAGTGGGAAGGAATCTTTTAAACTAGGGAACACATACAGTGAGCACAAAAACCAGCCAGCTTACCTGAAACCATGGTTGTTTTCTGCTTTTTTTTTTCAGTCCTAATTTTGAGACTTTTGATAAAAGTCCTGTAGCCCAGTCAGTCACCTGCCATCACTCCAAGCTGAATCCCACAGAACATCCCAAAGGCCAGACTCAGGCTCCCACACGTTCTCCATCAGCTGCCACCTACAAACATCCCCATCCCATTCCTAGGCTACAGGAACAGGTTAAATCAATGGCAAACAGCTGCATACAAACTACCCTGGACATAACAAAATGGTGTTTGGGCCATATTTATTAAATACAAAGAGCCACTCTGGCCATCCAGAAAAGACAAGACCAACAGGACAAGCCATCTCTTTAATAGTGTGGGTATCCATGACAGCCTTGAATGAGTGAGACCATCACTCCCAAATATTCCAGCCATAATGTAAGGAAGGATGCCCCTTCTCCAGGCTGACACTCCTGCAACAGCAGACCTTGCTAGTGGCATGGAGTGAGGATGAAAACGTGAGGGAGAAATGCAGAACCACATCTCACTGGATCTCATTTACAGGTGACACCTGAAAACATCTCCTGCTGATCCAGCTGGGCTGAGAGCTCAATGTCAGCCTCCTCTCCAGGAAAACAGGCTTTTCCACACCTGAACCTTCACGTCTGCTGTTTGAAGAGATTACGGCTTTTTAACAAAAAGTCAAACCTTGCTCCCTGGCCTGGGCAAGGCTTCTAATCTCCACCTTAAGCAGTATTAGCATGGCAAAGTCCCTGGAACCTGTATTGCCCCATAATTAGATTGATATTGTGCAACAAGTGCTGTTACATCACTGACTCTGCCCACACCCTTCCCCAGCAGAGCTTTATCACAGCCCCTTAATTGCAGGGGGTCACTGCTCATTTGCATTTTGCAGAAAGGCCCAGAACCGGGTTTATTCCTAACTCCAGGGAAGGAATGAGGCAACTGGAACAGGCTGGGCTGGGAGCTTATGGCTTTGCAGGCAGGGAAAGATGACTTGGGGCTGCATCTTTGTAAGGATTGAAGCTCCCCCATGGTCCAACGTGGCTGAAGACACACAGAGAGCAGCTCAAGGTCATCCATTTGCAATGACATAGGTCTGGGTAAGGTCAGCACAGCCCAGCCTGAGCTGAAAAAAACACCCTGCAATCCTCTCAGCGCCTTAGGAGTCTGGGGATAAAGATCAAGGAGCCCAGACAGAGTGGGACAAGCTTTTGCTCTGCATTGTGGCTGGCAGCCCACCTGCTAAGTGATGGGTAAAACTCAGTGCTGAGGCACTCCAGCCACAGAGGGAGCCCCGTGCGAGGGAGCAGCACTATTGTGTAACTGCAGCTTCAGCTATTGGGGCTTTTTTCTCTGAATGACTTGGCACAGAGGTGCTGGCAGCAGCACTGCATGCCTGAGGGCACACCAGCTTCCCCTGTGGAGCACTACCAGGTCAAGGAACTCCCCCTCACCTCTGTACTCACTCCCCTGCTCCTTCCTCCCCTGTTCTGCAGGCACCTGCAAGGTGTGGCATTATCTGGATTTTCCTTGTCTGGGTTACCTGCACTGGGAATTGCTTCCCTACTGAGTCCTGGATGACCACAATCCATTTTTCTCCTCTGTGAAGGCAAAAGCCACTACAGACTTCCCAGAGCACCTCAGGGATCTCCATCACCTTCACCTCAGCAGCTCAGTCAGCTGCTTTCTTGAGGTTCATCTCTCAGCTTTTCTTCCCTTTTTCCTTTCCAGAACCACTCCCCCCCACCTCTGAATTTCAGCTCTCTCCAACAAGTAGCAGTTGCTCCACTACATTTCCCAAGCTGCACAGAATTATAGCCAGAGAAAGGAACAAGCTACATCAGTAAAGGAAACAGAGAGCCTGAGGCACCACTGAAAATACATTAAATGAAAAGTGAAACACAACCATTTTGATTTCCTGAAGCTGGGGCATTTTTTACTCAGAACAGCCCAATTTGCCTAACCACTGGCTGCTAGAAGGATGTGAAAGCCCTGCAGCACTGCAAGGGGCAGGTTCTGCCAGGCAAGAGCTCCCAGGAGATGCTCCAGCAGGAATTTAACCTGCTCCTCTTCACCCTCTGTTCTTTGGCAGATTTTGCTGCAGGCCATACTGCAGCCAAACTCCAAGCCTGAAATACCATGCAGCACCCATAGGAATGGGGGTAGGCATTACAGAAAAAGCAGTTTTCTGCTTAGCTAACCCAAAATGCCTGCATGGGTGAGCTCAAGCCAGCCACTCACATCTCTGACGCAGGAAATGGGAATGAGATCATCCATTCTCTTCTCCTGGATTGCTCCACCCAGGCCAGGATGGAGAGAAACCCATTCCTTGTCGGGTGAGCCTGCCCCAGGGGTCTCAGGCTGCAGGACCCCCACGTCCCCTGGATGTTTCAGGACCCCTGATCCCCTGTGTGTTCCCAGATCCCCTGGACCCTGGGATGTTCCCAGATCCCCTGATCCCCTGTGTGTTCCCAGATCCCCTGGTTCCTTGGATGTTTCAGGACCCCTAGCTCCTGGATGTTCCCAGATCCCCTGGTCCCTTGGATATTCCAGGACCCTTGGTCTCCTGGATGTGTCAGGACCCCTGGACCCCTCCGTGTTCCCAGATCCCCTGAACTCCTGTGTGTTCCTAGATCCCCTGGTTCCCTGTGTGTTCCTAGATCCCTTGGTGCCCTGTGTGTTCCTAGATTCCCTGGAATCTGGGATGTCCCCAGATTCCCTGGTCCCTAGAAGGTTCCCAGATCCCCTTGACCATGGAATGTTCTCAGATCCCCTGATCCCTTGGATATTCCAGGACCCCCTGATCTCCTGGATGGTTCAGGATCCCTGATTCCCTCTGTGTTCCCAGATCCCCTGTATGTTCTCAGATCCCCCGGTCCCTTGGATGTTCCAGGACCCCTGATCCCCTGTGTGTTCCCAGATCCCCTGGTCCCTTGGATGTTTCAGGACTCCTGATCCCCTGTGTGTTCCCAGATCCCCTGGTCCCCTGTGTATTCCCATATTCCCTGGACCCTGGGATGTTCCCAGATCTCCTGATGGCCTGCGTGTTCCTAGATCTCCTGGACGTTTCCAGATCCCCCGGTTCCCTGCGTGCTCCCAGATCCCCGGATCCCCTGTGTGTTCCCAGATCCCCTGGCCCCCAGGATGTTCCAGATCCCCTGTGTGCTCCCAGATCCCCTGGTTCCCTGTGTGTTCCCAGATCCCCATGTCCCCCGCGTGTTCCCAGACCCCCCGATCCCTCGGATGTTCCCGGACCCCGCATCTCCCGGTTGTTTCAGGACTCCCCGATGCCCTGCGTGTCTCCGGACCCGCTCTTACCTTCCCGGCGTCCGCGTACATGGGGATGTCGTGGAAGGGGGAGATGTAGCGCCCGGCGCCATCCTCTGCAAGGCAAGGGGAGGGAGCCCAGTCACACACCGCGGGCACACCTGGGCGGGCTCAGGCGGGCTCCGGCGGGGTGTGAGGGGCCGCGGGGGCGGCGGGGAGCGGCGGGGGCGGCACTCACTGAAGAAGAGCCGGTACTCGGGGCTGTGGGGCCCGGCGCGCTCCTCCACGCCGTACCCCGACATCGCCGCGCACGCGCCCGCGCTCGCCGCCGCCGCCGGGAGGGGGGTGTGTGTGGCGGGGGCACAGCGCGCATGCGCTGCCCGCGCAGCCGGCCCGCCCCGCGCCACGCGGCGCCGCAGGGAACGGGAATGGTCGGTCCCGGTTGGGAATGGTAATTCCCGGTTTGGAATGGTTCTTCCTGGTTTGGGAATGGTTATTCCCGGCTGGGAATGGTCGGTCCCGGTTGGGAATGGTAATTCCCGGTTTGGAATGGTTCTTCCTGGTTTGGGAATGGTTATTCCCGGCTGGGAATGGTCGGTCCCGGTTGGGAATGGTAATTCCCGGTTTGGAATGGTTCTTCCTGGTTTGGGAATGGTTATTCCCGGCTGGGAATGGTCCGCCCTGGTTGGGAATGGTAATTCCCGGTTTGGAATGGTTCTTCCTGGTTTGGGAATGTTTATTCCCGGCTGGGAATGGTCGGTCCCGATTGGGAATGGTAATTCCCGGTTTGGAATGGTTCTTCCTGGTTTGGGAATGGTTATTCCCGGCTGGGAATGGTCGGTCCCGGTTGGGAATGGTAATTCCCGGTTTGGAATGGTTCTTCCTGGTTTGGGAATGGTTATTCCCGGCTGGGAATGGTCCGCCCTGGTTGGGAATGGTAATTCCCGGTTTGGAATGGTTCTTCCTGGTTTGGGAATGTTTATTCCCGGCTGGGAATGGTCGGTCCCGGTTGGGAATGGTAATTCCCGGTTTGGAATGGTTCTTCCCGGCTGGGAATGGTCAATGCTGGTTGGGAATGGTCAGTCCTGGTTGGGAATGGTTCTTCCCGGTTGGGAATGGTCAGTCCTGGTTGGGAATGGTTCTTCCCGGCTGGGAATGGTTCTTCCCGGCTTGAAATGGTCCGGCCCAGCTGGGAATGGTTAGTCCTGTTTGGGAATGGTAATTCCCAGTTTGGAATGGTTATTCCTGGTTTGGGAATGGTAATTCCCAGCTGGGAATGGCCCGGCCCGAATGGGAATGGTCAGTGCTGGTAGGGAATGGTAATTCCTGGTTTGGAATGGTTCTTCCCGGCTGGGAATGGTTATTTCTGGTTCGGGAATGGTTATTCCCAGCTGGGAATGGTCAATCCTGGTTTGGAATGATTCTTCCCGACTTAGAATAGCCCTGCCTGGCTGGGAATGGTTCTTCCTGCTGGGAATGGTTCTTCCCAGCTGGGAATGGTGATTCCTGGTTTGGAATGGTTCTTCCAGCTGGGAATGGTCATTCCTAGTTTGGAAAGGTTATTCCCAGCTTGGAATGGTTCTTCCTGGCTGGGAATGGTTATTCCCACCTGGGAATGTTCAGTCCTGGTTGGGAATGGTTCTTCCTGGTTGGGAATGGCCCTGCCTGGCCGGGAGTGGTCATTCCTGGTTTGGGAATGATTATTCCTGGTTTGGAATGGCCCTGCCCAGCTTGGAAAGGTCATTCCTGGTTGGGAATAGTTCTTCCTGGCTGAAAATGGTTCTTCCTGGTTTGGAATGGCTGTGCCCAGCTTAGAATGGGCCTGCCCACCTTAGAATGGTTCTTCCCTCTTGGGAATGGTTCTTCCTGGCTAGGAATGGTTATTCCTGGTTTGGAATGGTTCTTCCCAGCTGGGAATCATTCTTCCCAGCTTAGAATGGCCCTGCCTGGCTTAGAATGGTTCTTCCTGGTTTGGAATGGTTCTTCCCAGCTTGGAATCGTTTTTCCCAGCTGAGAATGGTTCTTCCTGGCCAAGAATGGCCCTGCCCACCTTGGTATGATTCTTCCCAGCTGAGAATGGTTCTGCCTGTCTGGGAATGGTCATTCCTGGCTGGGAATGGTTATTCCTGGTTCAGAATGGTTCTTCATGGTTTGGAATGGTCCTGCCTGACTTGGAAGGGTTCTTCCCAGCTTGGAATGGCCCTGCCCAGCTGAGAATGGTTATTCCTAGCTTTGAATGGTTCTTCCCAGCTTGGAATGGTTCTTCCTGGCATGTAATGGCCCTGCCAGCTTGGAACAGTCCTACTCACCATGGCCACAGCAGCCTGGGCTATCATGTACCTGCACAGAGCAGTCCCAGCCCAGCACGGTTCAGCATGGCCACAGTAGCAAGGTCCGGCACAGTGTGATCCTGCCTGACATGGCCACACAAGGGTGGGCTGGCACAATCTGGCATGGCATGGTTCGGCCCAGCATGGGTGTAACAGCATGGGGTGGCATGGACTGGCATGGCATGGGCACTGCAGTGTGGTGGGATGTGGTCAGGAATGGCCACAAATGCAAGGACTGGCATTGTCCTGCATGGCATGGTTTGGCTTAGGTGGGTCACAATAGCATGGGATGGCTTGGTCCAGCATGGGATGGCTTGGTCCAACACAGCCCCAGCATTGCCCATCCATGGAATGGTCCATTCCCCATGGCCATGGGGTAGCATGGAGTGGCATGGCACAGCATGGTCCAGCACAATCCGGCTTGGTCCTGCCTGGCACAGCCATGGCTTGGCATGGTCCCGCATGGCACAGCATGCTCCAGCACAATCTGGCTTGGTCCTGCCTGGCATGGCCATGGCAGCGTGGCTTGGCTGCCAGGATGGCCCAGACAGGATGGCCCGTTCTCCCACACTTCTCCTGGGTCCCTGCCTTCCCTCGGCCCGTGCCTGGACTGGGCTGGGTAAGGGGGCTCTGGCAGGGCCTGGGGGCTCGGTGCCATGGTGGGAAGTGGAGGAGCCCTAGCCAGGAACAAGGCATCAGTCGGACACACCTTTATTTCCATGTCTCGTGGCCAATCCCCACTCCCCACCCCGCAGTCCCTCGGTGCAGAGGGGTTTGGTGGCCTCAGCTGTCCCATGCAGGGACGCCGGAGCGGCGCGGGGCCAGCGGCCCCGACTCGGACACGGCGGGCGAGGCGCTGGCCCGCGCCTGGCTGAGGATGCGGTTACGGGGGCCAAAGAGCGTCCCGGGGCCGTGGCTCCGGGGGGTGTAGGGCCGGCGCTGGCAGTGCCACGAGCAGAGCGGGGCCCTGAACACCTCCTGGAAGGCGCGTCGGAAGTTCTCGTTGAAGTAGCCGTAGATGATGGGGTTGGCGCTGCTGTTGAAGAAGGCCAGCCAGTGCGCCAGCGGGTACACGTAGACGGTGAGCAGGCGCAGCTGGGCCTCGCTCAGCCGCCCGTAGTCCGTCAGCAGCATCAGCGTCCAGAGGGGCAGCCAGGAGACGCTGAAGAAGAGGGCGACGATGATGAGCATGTTGATGACCTTGGCCTTCCTCCGGGAGATCCTCCTCCCCTCCGGCTCCTCTCCGCCCTGGGCGGGCGCCACCGACTTGAAGAGCTTGAAGGCGATGCGGGCGTACATGACGACGATGAGGGCGAGGGGAGCCACGTAGATGTGGGAGAAGAGGACGGTGGTGTAGATCCTCCTCATGCCCGTCTCGGGCCAGGCCTCCCAGCAGGAGTAGAGGGGGTAGGAGTTGTTGTAGGTGTCCACCATGAAGTGGTGCTCCTCCCTGGTGACGGTCAGGGTGACGGCGGCCGGGCACATGATGAGCAGGGCCAGCACCCAGATGACGGCGATGGTCAGCAGGGCTTTCCTCAGCGTCAGCTTCTGCCGGAAGGGGTGGACAATGCAGCGAAACCTGGGGTGGGAGAACAGCTCATGGTGGCTTTGGGCACCTGGTGGGGACATCCCTGGGGAAGGAGGGCGGCCAGGACCCAGGGGTGGGAGTGGAGGGTGAGGTGGATGTGTCTTTACATGTGTCTTTTGGTGGCAGAGCCAGTTTGGTGTGTTCATCCCGGCGTGGGGAAGGACACCTTGCTGGAATGCCTCATGGACAGCTTTGTGGTGCTGCTGGAGAGCTGTGACAGGCTCCTGACATTCCCAGGAGATTTCCCACAATGGGAACGGCACAGGGCACCTGGACCTGCCGGAGATGGTTTGGTCCCCACGTCCCCGTGTCCCCGTGTCCCCATGCCAACGTACCTCTCCACAGCGATGGCCACCAGCGTGAAAACCGAGGCAGACACGGACATGCCCTGCACCAGCCCGCTCATTTTGCACATGGTGTTGTCAAAGGGCCAGCCTGTGAGGGGACACCACGCAGGCTGTGGGTGCCTCTGGCTCACCCAGCTCCCTTCAGGTGTCCCCACCCACTGGGTTGCTGCTGGGGGATGCTAAGTCCTGCTCCCAGCTGGCGTGGAGATAGCCTTTAGCGGCATGGATCCTTGAAGAGGAACCCCAAAATTGGTAAAAACGATACACGTGACACTTAGAGACACAAGGAACATGGTGACTGTCATTTTTCCTACTGACTTTGGGACCCTCAATCAGAAGGACTTTCATCTTGTTTCTTGACCCCAATACCAATAAATACATAAATCACACCCCAAAATCAATAAATACAAACCCTGCCCTATGGCCTGGCTGCTGCTGCTGCAGCTGAACCCTCCCAACTCCCTTATCTTTGGAAAGGTCAACAGGCAGAGCTGAGCCAGCACAACAGAAGGTGAATGCAGAAAGGAGATTTTTAAAATGTTGCTTGGTGAAAAGTGGCTGAAATTCAAACAAATGTGCAAATGCAGCATTAGGGCCAAACTTATTTTACCACAAATGGCCAGAACCTCAAATAAAAATTTTAAAAAAGTCTTTTTCCCTTCCTCTGCCCTGCTCACCTGTGATGAGGTTGTCCACCAGGGTGGTGGGCATGCAGAAGATGCCCACCAGCAGGTCGCTGATGGCCAGGTTGAGGAGGAACATGTTGGTGACCGTGCGCATCTGGCGGTTCTTCACCACCACGAAGCACACCAGGACGTTGCCGACCACGCACATGAGGAAGATGAAGGTGTAGGCCAGGATGAACATGAGGGCCACGGGGGAGGAATGCTGGTAGTAGGCCAGGAAGGTGTAGTTCTCCCTCGGGAGGTGGCTGGCGCTGGAGTTGGGCCACCAGCAGGTGACATTGGAAAGGCCTGGGGAAGGGAAGGCAGGAAAATGAAGCTGGGAGAGAATAAAGCAGTAATTCCCTTAATTTCTTAATGCCTCCAGAGGGGGATTTTCATATTTATTCCAGTGTCCAGACTGGCTGGAACATGTCCTGCTGGACTCTTCTTTGTGCCCCAACAAGTCTCCTCCTCCTTGGGTTACTCAGCTCCAGGCTCTGCAGCACCTCTGCTGAATTATTCTTTTACATCATTGTTGTTTGATACCATCAATTTCATGATTATTTGATAAAATCAATATAATTATTATTAGATACAATTATTGTTTGATATTATTATTACTGGATATCATTATTATTGGTATCATTCTTTTAGAATTAGAACGGCCCAGAAGACATCCTGATCTCGTGGGCCTTTTTTTTTATTTAGGGATGATGCAAGGAAGACAAATCCACATCCTGACACTCCAGTGCTCTGGCCTTATGGGAGCAGCATCCGTGTGGTCCCAGCCACGGGAGCATCCCTACTTCTCCTTGTGCTTCCAAGGTTCACAATTCCAAATTCCACAAAATCTTATTCTCCCCGGCGAAGCTGCAAGAACCCGAGGAGAGGAGCTGGGGCAAAGGACCCCCTCCCCTCCCATCTGAAGCGAAAATTGTCATTCTGATCATTATCTGGTGGAGGCGGGGGTGGCATTTTGTCACTGGGGACTGAGCGGGGAGCGGGGCTCGGCAGCTCCCACCCTCGGGCTTCCCCAGCCGCTCGGGGATGCGGGAGGATGCGGGGCGTGGGCAGGAGCTGCCTGCAGCGCTGACGGGACCGGCTCCGGGAGGATCCGGGCTGCAGTGCTGAGCCGAGGAAAGGCACATCTGGGCTTTAAGCGCATCCTGAGCGCCTGCAGGTCAGCCCTGGGCGGCTGGAGCATCCCCCATCCCTGTGCCCATGACGGTGCTCAGCTCTCCAGCCGAGATGCTTTTCCAGCCCCCGGGACCAGCGGCTTCCTCAGGGTTCGGGCAGGCAGGAGGGCCCGATCCAGCCCCCGATACCCCAGTCCTGGGCGCAGGGTTTGGGCAACACATTTCCCGTGGGGATTCAGAAAGGCGCTGATAGGGGATTTGCAGCCGACACGGGAAAAGGAGCCACTTGGAGAGGCAAGGGAGTAGCGGGATGGAGGGGGCAAGATTCTCCAGATAGTCGGTATCAGATCTGTGATCCAGCTCTGTAAGCAGGAGCAATAGCAAAGACTGCAATGAGATTGCCCAAAACCCGTGATATTAAGCCTAAAACTTTGCTGGACTTTATCTTTTGGGGCTGCAGTGCAGCATGAGCAGGAGGTTGGTGTCCTGTGGAATTGGATGTGGTTTTAAAGCAAGGTGGAAGATGGGGAAAGGAAAATAAGGAGCTGCTGAGCAGCCGGGTGGGTGCTGGATGGATGAGTGAGTGGATAGATGGATGAATGGGTGGAGGATGAATGGGGGGATGAATGGGTGGGTGGATGGATGGATGCAGGCGTCCTCAGCACTCACTGACACCTCGGACGTGGTGACAGGGATGGGGGGACCGCACGGGGGGTGATGGACCACCCGCATTCCCTGCCCAGCTGTGGGAGAGCCCCGCGGGGAAAGGCTGGTCTGATGGAACAGGGATGGGATGAGGGGTGGATCGCTTTTTTGGGGGATAAAATCAATCAGGTCTTGGCACTCACCTCCGCCGGGCCGGGCCGGCTCCGGGGGCTGCATCGCTGCCGTGCAGGGGATGCGCTGCCCGGGGAGGGGGCGCGGCTCGCCCGCTCCGTGCCTCGCTCCGTGCCTCCCGCCCGCTCCGGAGCCCCGGTGCCGCTTGGCGCCGCTTGCGGCTGCTCGGCGGCTGCAGCGGAGGCGGGGAGGGGGCGCGGGGGAAACACCTCCCTCCCATCGCCATGGATACCGGGGGACCCGCACGCTGCCCCCCGGGAGAGCAGCGCGGGGGCGGCAGCCCACGCCGGGCACGGGGACGGAGGGAAGGAGCGGGTTCGCCCCCACGGCGGGTCCCGGTCTGTGTCCCCCCGCTGCCGCCGAGGTCCCCGCAGTGATGCTGGCAGCCGATGGCCGGTGTCCCCAGCAGCGCTCCTGGCCTTCCACGGAGGAAAATGAGCCTCAAGGCGAGTGGGGGGATCCCCATGCATCAATCCACCAGAGGGAGAAGCTCCGCGATGTTCAGGGTTGCTGGTCCTGGCTTCAGGCTGCCCCGCTCAACCCAGCTCCTCCAGCATGACCAACATCTCTTACCATAATCTTGTACCAAAGTTTGGCAAGTCTGGAAGTCAAATATTTACAGGATTTACCATTTCTGGCTGTCCCCAGCCCGCACATAGCATTGGGAAGTGTTTGTCCCTTAAATACCCAAAGGAACAAACAAGGGAGATGTTTAAACAAGGCGTTTGGAGATAACACCTGGGGTTTCTCCCAGGAATTTTTTTGGGTTTTTTTGCAGGCAGCCAGCTGCTAAGGGACACGGGTGTGCTTGGCAGTGGCCTCCCTGCCACCGAGAGGCCACTCTCTCCAGGACATTTCTTCCTGGGAAGGGATCAGCACACCTTGAGGACCCACAGCACCAGAGAGGTGGGCACACACCTCTGGGGACAGCCACTGGCTTTGGGTCACTTTGGCTTCCACGGTGAAACAACAGGAGGGAAGAAAAGTTCCTTGGAAAACAAGGATTTTTCCAGGGAAGTACAGCTTGGGTCTGGGAGAATCCAGCCTGGAGGCTGCAGAGAGCAGCTGTGCAAAGGGGCGTCTCCAAGGACAAGGCTGGGAATTGGAATTTAATCAGACACAAACCCCCCGATGTAACAGGAAAGCGTTTAATCAGGCACTTGGCACACCACCACCGTGTCAGCAATTCCAGGAAGAGCCCTTCCAGCTGCAGGGATGTCCTCCACCATCCCGATGCTCTCGGGTGGGAGAGTGCACATCCAGATCCCCCCACTCCACCCCAACCTCCCACCCCATGTGTTGCAGCTCCTCTGCACCCCCAAAAGGCATAAGCAGGAGATTGCCTGGCTCAGGATTTGGCAGAGCCATCCCTCCATGGGAGAGCCCCGCTGCTTGCTTTGAATTTGGGAAAAACGAGGCACAGGCTCGGGTTTGGGACCCATTTGGGGGCAGAAACAGGGGCGCAGCAGGGACTGAGCCGAACCAAACCCCTGTGGTGGGCAGCTCCCCCTCGGGACAGCTCGGGCACCCGGGGATGCTGCCAGGATTCAGGGATGGATGGGCTCCTCTGGAGACAGCAGCAGCTCGAAGGGAACCAGGGGCCGGACCAGCAGCCGCACCTCGGGGCCCACGGGGTTGGCTCGCAGGTTGAGGCTCCGCAGCAGCGCCATGGAGGCCAATTTGTCCGTGGGCACCTCTGGAAAGAGAGCAGGGAGGTGAGAATCCATCCTGGAGGGGTGGAGGGGTGAAAGCTCCTCTTGATGGACAGCCTGAAGCAAACCTGATACAGGATGCATCTATATCTATATCTATATCTATATCTATATCTATATCTATATCTATATCTATATCTATATCTATATCTATATCTATAACTATATCTATATCTGTATCTGTATCTATATCTATATCTAATCATTACAGTTATAGTTCTAATAGATATATAATATATAATTAATATAGTGTAATGTAATGTAATGTAATGTAATATAATATAATATAACATAATATTATATAAATAACATATAATATATAACATAATATACAATATACGATATACAAAATATAATAATATATCATATATATGCAATATATGCATTACATAATATATAATATATAATATATAATATATAATATATAGCTATAATATTTTATAGTATATATTATATAATACAATACATAATATATTACATATTATATATTACATATTATATATTTTATATTATGTATTATATATTATATATTATATATTATATATTATATATTATATATTATATATTATATATTATATATTATATATTATATATTATATATTATATATTATATCTATAAGTATATATCTATATCTATATCTATATCTATATCTATATATCTATATTTAACCCAAATTATTGGGATAAAACATGTGAGAAATTATAGTGACATCTGCATTAGTATTTGGTACGTTTGTAATGTAAATTGTTTTATTACAGTGAGTTAGGTTGTAAGTTAATTTTGGTTGGTTGTGTTTTGAAACATTTTGTTTAAAAGATTTTAGGATTTGAGACCATAAATGGCACAGACATAATTGAGTTTTTTGGAAAGTTGTTTTGTTTGGGTGTGTTTATGGGTAAAAGAAATGTAATAGTTATAGGTGGTTTTGGTGGAATTACTAAAGGAATATAAATGTAAGAGATAAAATTATGAATTTTTTAATAATTTATTGAAATAATGGTGAGAAGGATTGAAAGTTTAAGAATTCTGCTGTTGGCTTTGCTTAGAATTAAAAAAATGGTTTTGTTGAAAAAATTGGCAATTTTGGTGGGAATGCTTTCATAACAAAAATTATTTAAAAGGTGTATTAATTTTGAGAAGGCTAATTTGAATTTTGAATGTGACGGTATTGAGTTGGGATTATTTGAGGAATGGTTGATTGAGGGATAAATGATTGAGGTATTAATATTATTTGATTGGGTAATTGATTGTAAGGAGGTACCACTACTTGTGTTGAGGCATGGTGGTAATTTGTGGGTTTTTTTGAGTTTAACAACAAAGGTTTGCTGTCGACGTTAAGCCTGTCTGCAGGCTTTCATCAAAACAGAAAGACAATGAAATATTAATTTATTCAACTGCTCAGGCAAATGGTTGGTAAACATAGAGGTCTTTTCCAACCCAAATGATCCAGGGGTTCTGAGGAATGTGTCAGGGAGGTGCAAACACCCAGATATCCAGTGTGGGCACTGCCCCCCAGTTCTCCCAGCTAGTAAAACTCCTGCTGGGACCCTGGACCGGGATTCAAGCCCCTTTCCCTGATTTTCTCCCTGGTGTTGCAATGCCCAGGAGCCCTCTCCGGGCTCACAGGAAGGTTCGTGGTCTTTGCCCTGGTTGGACAGGCTGCAAATGGCTCTCAGCCACCCACGGGCCCCCTTCTGTTCTGCAGTTTCCACGAATTTGGGTGTTGTCCTTTAGAAAACACGACATTTACAAACTGTGTTAAAAAAAAATAGTGCAGCTCAGCTGGATGGTCCCAGTGTGAATCCACTGAGGCTGATATGAAAACCTAACCCTAATTAAGCTCATTAAAAGGTGGTGGATTTTGCTGCAATTCACAATATTTGGGGCTAGCAACGCCCACCTGTCTGATTTACCTAAACCAATTTCTTCTTTAATTTGGCCACCAAAATAACAAGAGCCTTTTCCACCCCAGCTCTTGTTTCCTCTGCCAGAACCTGGAGCAGAATTGCAGTGTTGTAATTATATCTGGTAGATGGTTATGTGATTTTTAAACCATGAAATTTATTTTATGCTGGAAAAAGAATCAAACACTTCGATGCCTTTGTTTTTTTCCCCTCTTTCTCCTCCAGAAAATGGTGATATTTTCCATACACAAATTCCCTAGGAGAGCACAGCTCATCAGGCAGAGCTTCACATGAATTTTTTTAATAACTCTTCTTCATGGTGGATTTGTTCACTGCCATTCCCCCGTTTCATTTTGCTTGGATTTTTTTTCCCCTTGAAGCACAAAAGTAATATATTTTGTTTCATACATCTCGCTATTTAATCATCGCCTAATGCAGTGGAGAATAAGAAGTTTAATCATCCTCTTACACAGCATGATAAAGTTAAAAGTGCTTTCACCCATTTTGCTCAGATTAGGGAGTTTAGTGAAGTGTTCTGGGGACCCAGACCTTCCCGGGCTGGGAGCAGCTCAGCTCTGCAGCTCAGTTCCAGGTGAGGAGCAGTGACTCAGCCTGGCATGAAGGGACAGGCAGGGCAGCCTGTAGCTGTAGAGTTGTGCCCTGTCAGCCACAAATTCCTCCAGAAACAACCCAAAACTTCCCTTGCTGCCTTCCCAACAGATAAGGCACTTGCATTTGAGCCTGAATTATTCATGCAGGATTCACCAGTTAAGAAAAAGACAGGGAGGGAAAAGGCTTTTTTTACATAATTACAGCAGAATGTGACATGGTCTGGGTTGGAAGGGACCTTAGAGCTCATCCAGTGCACCCTGGATGGACAGAGGGACAGCTCCCACTGTCCCAGGCTGCTGAAAGCCCCATCCAGCCTGGCCCTGGGCACTGCCAGGAATGCACAGTGTCTCTGTGGCAGAATTTCTTACCAGTGTCCCATCTATCCCCACTCTGAGTTGGAAACCACCCCACTTTGTCCCATCTCAACATCCTCAGGAGGACAAAATCAACCACGGCTGCCCCCAGCAGTGATGTCTCCAGCATTGGCAGCAGCCTCAACATCATCCCTATTAAAGCATTAATCAAGGAATAAGGGAAGGAGAAGCTGAAGCTCCAGGCACCAAAACATCCCCATGGATTTGGGAGCTTTAAAAGCTGATTTGACATAGCTCTAATTACCAGGGAAAGAGTTAAAAGCACTGACAGTAATATATACATAATTACAGTCCAGGGTTAAGAGCTTATTTAGATGAAAAGGGTGGCTTGTGGCACTAAATGTCTCCTTTCAGAGAGCCCACAGGCTCCAGGCAGGCATTAATTAATCTCCTTTCACTTCTGTTTCCCTTTGGAAAACATCACCTACCACCTCCAGCTCCATTTGTCTTAGCAAGAGTCACTCAGCTGTTTCAGCAGGAGCTTTCAAACGGGGTTTGCAGCCCTGGCAGGAGCCTCTCAGCACCCCTGGCATGGCACAGGGGCACAGGCAGCACCAGCACTGGCACAGCACCCCAAACCAGGGCACTGCAGCCCTGCCAACACCAGCTCACCTGCAGGGGAGCCTGCTTGGGAAGGGCTGGTGGCAGCAGTGTGATCGCCCAGGGTTTTGTTTCACTGGAAAACACGGGCTGAACCCCCCTGGCCTTCCTGTGTCTTCCTCTCCCCTTTCCAGAGAATGTGTGAGATAGGCTCACATCACCCATTTCTGCAGCCAGGCAGCATCATGTGCACTACCCACACATATCCCTACAACATCCTGGCTTGGAATTGTCAATTTTTACTCTGTTTTTGTTTTCCCCACATCTGGAGGACACCTCCCATCCGAGGAGAGCCTGGTGGGAGGTGACCAAACCTGGCTTGGGAGGTGACCAACCAAGAGAGGCCACCCTCTCCCCCAGCTTGGGTGCAGTCCTGCATGCAGCCTTTCCTCTCTGCATTTTAGCTTTTAGGGAAAAAGGCACCAAAATGCTGCATTCCCTCCTTGCAGCACCCTGCTTCCCCAAACCAGTGGGGGAAATGCAGTTTGGAGATCAGCTTGGGTTGAAATCAGCCAATTGAACTGAAAAAGTGACAGAGGGAGCTAAAAGTGAGACAGGAGGCAGGAGAGAAAAAGAGGGTGAGGAAAAGCTGTGTCTTTCTTTCTCCGGCTCCTGTGGAAGCAGATTTTAATTCCAGTGTTTCTGCAGGCACAGGTGGGGAGCAGCTGATGTGAGGCTGGTAACAAACCTCCTGTTGCAGGGAGCAGTTTCCCAGCAGCAGCTGAAGCCACCCCAGATAAAACAGCAAAATTGAGTGGACTCCGAGATTCGCCTCCCTGGGGCTCCGTGGGGCTGTGGATGCTCCAGCCTGGGCTCTTTGAAGGCTGCCTGCTAAATAAATTCACTTTTATCTGTGTACAACAGCTGCCCCTTTTGCCCAGCTTTCACAGACTCCAAAGCCTTCAGTTGTTTTGCACATGAACAATTTTTCTGCCGCTGCAGGGCTGAGGGATGAGCAGCTCTTGCCATTCCTTTAATTTAATTTTTAGGGGATTTTGTAGTGTTAAACAGCTGCTGTTTGTTCTGGGAAATGTTCAGGTGTCCTTGCTTAGCCTGGCAGCAAACTGGGGCTGGGTTCTGCAGTCAGGTCTGGTTTTTAAATGAAATCTGAGCATTTTGGGGTCACCCAGCTGGAGGTGCCTTTAGGAGCTACATCCCAGCGTGGTGAATGGGGCAGCTTGAATGGGGCTTGGCTCCCACTGTGTCTGCAGCAGCTTTGCCCTGGGAAAGGCAAATTTCCTTTCCCGGGAAAGGCAAATGGCTGAGAAGGCTCTGATTATTTAGCAACAGCCCTGGGTGATGCTGGTATAGATGGATAATGCGATGATTTGCTCTTGCAATTAAAGGATAACTATTGTGTGAATATTAAGAGAAGCTTTAATGGTGTATAGTTACGTTATTGTAGTTTAGATGTCCTCTGCTCTCCCCACAGTTCCCTTTCCCCCCTGTATTGCTGCCATCAGACAGCCTGGGGTGTCCAGGACAGATAGAGAGGAGGCTGCGCGTGTGCCCCTGGCATGGGGCAGGTGGGAATGGAAAAGCTTGGTGCTTAGGGGGTGCACCCCCAGTCCAGTTACAAAGCAGTTTGCACTGATAAATGGCAAAGAAGAGCTGACTGACAGACTTTGGGAGGGGCCAGGGCTGGCTGATGCAACCCCCAGGGGTATAAAAGACTGAGCATCCCTCTTGAAGATGAACTGGCCATGAGGGGCAGTTCCCAGCGCTGCAGCTTTTTCCTTATGCGAAAAATGCATATTCTATGATTGGCTTTTTGCACATATCAAAATGAATATTATATGTATTGTGTTAGAAAGTTATGCTGTATTAATTCTCTTAAGTAGTGTGTTAAATATAGTTTTAGGTTATAACATCATGTTAAAATAGAAACTATGCTGTGTAAGATACTTTTTCTAAGAAAGGACTCGCAGTGAGGTAGCAGCCACAGGACACCTGAATCTTTCAGAGAAAGGGAAGTTATTGCTCCATTATCAGGAGAAACGAACTCCTTGCTGCCTCTTTCAGCCCTGAAGATGCCCTTAGGATTCAGGGGAAGAAGCTGACACTGCCCAGACAGAATCCTGTGTTTGAATGGAATTCATGCACCGTGTATGAGGTGTATGAATATGCAACAGGCTGGTGCTTTTAAGGGTTAATCCTCTGTTGATGTGGCTTATTTTGCCCAGAAAAAAGGACCTGGACTGTCTGTAACTCTTCGATTTTATTGTCTCATATTGTCCTAATCCAAATTGTCCAAATTATTATAACTCTAATTATATTACTATTTTTATAACCATTTTATATTACCATTAAACTTCTAAATGTTTAAAAACCAAGTGATTGGCGTTTTTCACACTTATGTAGTCCTTTTGTTGTATTTTTGTGAAGGTCTAATAAACCTCTTTAAATTTCCAAAGCGAGCAGTTGTTTCTCAAGGTGCTAAATCGCCTTTTTCCAGTGGGAGAAGGTTCCCCTCACCTGCGATCTCGTTCTCCTCCAGGTCGATGCTCTCCAGGGCGGGCACGGTGGCCAGGGGCTCCGGGAAGCGGCGGAAGCGGTTTCGGGAGAGGTCGATGGTGCGGAGGTGCAGCAGGGACGTGATCTCCTCGGGCAGCCGGTGCAGGTAATTCCCTGCCAGGTTCAGCTCTGGGAAGAGAGAAGGGAGGCGGTGGGATGCTGGGAAAATAACTGATGTACAGCTTGATTCACAGCCTCTGGCCTCAATCCATCACTGGGGTTCCAGCTCCAAAAACTGGGCTTTTAAAATTTTCTTTCTTTTCTTTTTTTTTTTTTTTTTCCATTTTCCATGGTTGTCATTGTAGATTTGCCTGCTGGGAATGCCACATTTAGGAGCAATGCTTTCCTAATGAAATTGGGCAGCCTTTTGCAAGCAGAGTCTGTAAAAAACAAGTAATATTTCCCCATAAACTCAGCGCAATTACCTCCCCGATGGTTATTTGTCATGGCTTAAGGGTAGCCCTCTATGTTCATATGCCTGAACCCCTTCTGAGCAATAAACAGAATGGTGGGAGAGATGTCTTTAGCTGTGAAAAATGCCTGTTTGTCACAGTTTACCCATCTGTGATGCTTTCCCACCCCAGAAATGTGCTCCTGTGGGCCCAGAAGCGGCGCTCCCGGGCACAGAACCCAAATCCCGCTGTCCCAGCGCCCTTCTCCAGTGACACAGGGCTCTCTGCACTATAAATACCCACACAAGCCGCCCTGCCCCTGCTAATACCCGGTATTTATAGGTCTTGCCTTATTCAGCCTGTCCCCAGCCCTGGGGCATCTGTTCCTGCTGAGACCCAGCGCAGCTCATCGCAGGAGTGATTGGTTCGCTGATGGAGAAAAGCCCTTGCTGGGAAGCAAAGTCATTTTTTGCCCTTCAGGGCTGGTTGTGCTGTCTAGAAAATGGAAATTGATTCCTTTGGCGCATGTGTTTCCTTTCCCCAGCCCAGGGGTGCTCTCACAGACGGTGCTGCAGCTCCGGGACAAGGGAAACCTCCTCAGGCACCCATCATAGCGGCATTTGTGTGGTACCTCATAGGAATAAAATTGATTTTAGAAGCTGCCAGAGCATCCCCAGCGCCGTCCTCAGCGCTCAGTGCCGCGGTGCCGGATGCTCTGGATGCTTGCATGGCCATTTTCTATCGGATTAGCCTCGGGCTGCCTTCTCTGGGAGGTGTCCCCGCCGCGCTGATGATCGCTCCCATCTCCTGCAGTGATTAGCTCTCATTGATGCCGCACTACGAGCACTAATTAGTCGGCACAGCTGGGATTGTCATGCCTCTGTTGTTATCCCCAAGCTGCTTTTCCTGTTCTCCTCCATCCCTGGAGGGAGCTGGGGGCGCTGAGTGATCCCACAGCAGCCTGAAAGCAGTTTGGAAGGGTGGGTGAGAGCAGAACCGGTGTCCTCGTCCTTCAAGGGCCAAAAGGTACAACCAAAAATGGATTTTTTGGGGTCAGAACTAGCGCTTGCAATGTGTGAGCTCAGGGGAGACTCATGGGTGCTTTGCCCCCTCTGCAGCAATCTGGGGGCTCCTGGCGTGCCCCGGAGGGTTGGAATGGCAGTGCCTTACCTCTCAGCTGGCTGAAGGTGGTGACAAACCGGCTGGTGATGGACTTGAGCTCATTGTTGGCCAGGGAGATGCGGTGGATGCCCTCGGTGACGCTCCTCACGGCTTTGTAGACTCCAACAGGGAAGGACATCAGTTTGCAGTTGGCCAGATCTGCGCACAGAGAGACCCAGGTGTGACCGTGTTCACAGGGGTTCTCGGATGAGGGAAGAGATGAGGATCTGACTCCATGTTACAGAAGGCTTGATTTATTATTTTGTAATATATATTACATTAAAACTACACTAAAAGAATAGAAGAAAAGATTTCATCAGAAGGCCAGCAAAGAACAGAACAGAAAAGAATGACAACAAAGGCAGCTGTTTAGGACTCTCTGTCTGAGCCAGCTGTGATTGGCCATTAATTACAAACATCCAACATGGGCCAATCACAGATGCACCTGTTGCATTCCAGAGCAGCAGATAATCAATGTTTACATTTTGTTCCTGAGGCCTCCCAGCTTCTCAGGAGGAAAAATCCTAAGGAAAGGATTTTTCATGAAAAGATGTCTGCGACACCCAGGCAAGGGTCTGACAACTTCAGTCCCCTGCTCCCCCTGTGTCCACAATTCCCTGGGGGCAGCTGAGCAGCCCAGGGATGCCTATTCCACTGCTGGGGGATGGAGCAGGGATTTCCCTGGGCACTCCTGGCTGGATTTCTCATGGTCATTGTTGGCTGTCCCACGGCAAGCAATGGGGAGGGGAAAAAAGATTTGGTTGTGCCTCTCACCTTGTGGCCTCCTCGTTTTGTCCTGAGTTGTTCCTCTTTCCCCTCCCAGGAGACTCCAGGGGTGGAAAGCCTGTATCCCAGCCCCAGGATGGGCTCTGCTTCCTGCCCCCTCCCCAAAGCCACTGTGGGAGCTGATGGAGCGAGTTCCAGCCTCCCACGTTTCTCTCAGGGGATGTGGAGAGCCTGAGAGACGAAGCTCCAGCTCCTGCCATACTCTGGTTTATATCCCAGGGCGGGGAATCCAGTGGGAATAAAAATGAATGGCTTTCATCTCTCTCCTTTGATGAACTGCACCCTGCTCTTGGGTATTAGCTGGAAATGGGGAAACGGCAGGAAAATGCAAATCTGACACAGCAACGCGGGGAAAAATCTGCTCCTGCCGCTGCTCCCAAGGAGGGGACACATCCCACGGGATTATGTGAACCTGCTCTGGCTTTGAAGGCCCTTTGGGGGAGCCTTTCCCTTCTGCAGAGCCGCGGGGAGGGAGCGCCGACAGCTTTTTTTAGGCTGTGGCAGTGAAACCCAGAGCCCAGCTCCGGCCACCCGATCCCTGCGCGGCCCCGGGACGGAGCGCCGGGAATCCGCTTTGTCCTCCACCCGCCTTACCCAGGGAATCCGCCTTGTTCTCCACCGTGTCGTTCACCTTCCTGGCCACTCGGGCCACCGCCTCGCCCATCCGCCGGTGCAGGAGGGCGGCCGGGCCCGCCGGGAATGCGCTGTGCCCTGCAGGATCCAGGCTGGAGGGAGAAACCAGCCTCTGTTCTCCGGGAGAGGGATGCTAAAAATAACCGATGGGATCAGTGTTCCCAGGGGAGGGAGGGAGGCTGTGCTGGGGCTGGCATGTCCCTCGGGGTGAGATTCCCAACTTTCCAGGATGGTGCTTTTAGGGTATGTAGGTGCATCCTATTCCCTGACTTGGAATATATCCCCTTTCCTGGTATGGGATATGGGGATTCGTCTCCTTTCTTGGTTTGGGAAATGAGGAAGCATCCCTTTTCCTGGTCTGAGATATTTGGATACATCCCCCTTCCTGGTATTGGATATGCCGTTTTCCTGGTTTGGGATATGTGGATGAATCCTCTTCCGTGGTTTGGGACATGGGCATGGGTGTCCTTTCCTTTTTCCTGGTGTGGGATATGGGGATGCAAGTCCTTTCCTGGTCTGCCATAAGGGGATGCAACCCCTTTCCTTATTTGGGATATAGGGATCCATGCCCTTTTCCTGGTTTGGGATATGGAGGTGAATGCTATTCCCTGGTATGGGATATCGGGATACAGCCCCTTTCCTGGTATGTGATATGGGGACAGAACCCCTTTCCTGATACAGGATATGGGGCTAAAACCCCTTTCCTGGTTTGGGGTATGGGGATACAACTCCTTTCCTAAGAGAGGATATGGGGCTACAACTCATTTCCTGATATGGGATACAGGCATACAACCCCTTTCCTGATACGGGATATGGGGACAGAACCCATTTCCTGATTTGGGATATTTGGATGCATTCCTTTTCCCGGTGACTTCATTCAGCTCGGTGTAGCCAAAACATTCTGGCCCAAGGCATCCTGGGCAGGACATCAGGACACCAGCACCCTTCCTTCCCCCCTCCCAAAAAAAAAACAGAACACGAGGCTTCCCACGCCGGGAGTCGAACCCGGGCCGCCTGGGTGAAAACCAGGAATCCTAACCGCTAGACCACGTGGGAGGCGCGGACAAGGCCGCGCGGCAACACGCCTGCCCCCTGGCGGCGGCGGGGCCGGGGCCGGGGCGGGCCCGGGGCGGGGCGGTCCTGAGGCGGTCCCGGGGCCGGGGCGGGCCCGGGGAGGTTCCAGGGCCGGGCCCGGAGAGGGGCGGTCCCGCTCCGCCCGCCCGCTCGGCGGGGACAAAGCGCGGCGCCGAGCGGGGGCCATGTCGTCCGCAGGCGGCCGCCAGCCCAGCCAGAGCCGGGCCATCCCCACCCGCACCGTCACGCTCAGCGACGCCGCGCAGCTCCCCGCCGACTACTGCACCACCCCCGGCGGGACGCTCTTCTCCACCACGCCCGGAGGTAAAAGCGCCGCGCCCGCCGGGGCCTCCGGGGTAGCGCGCCCGGGCCAGCCCGAGCGCCGCGTGTCGCGGGCGGACCGTGCGTGCCGCGCCCGTGTCCCCTCTGTATGCCGTGGGTACGGAGCGCTTTCCGCCCGCTCTCCTCGGCGCACACGCGTGGGGATGGGTTTGTTGTTTTTCCGGGACGTACCGGGAGCGCGGAGGGTCCCGGCGGGGCGGCAGCTGGATCCCGGCACGGGCTGGCGGGGAGCTCCCGGCGGGGCGCGGGCAGCGGGGCTCGGTGCCTCGGCCCTGCCCCGGCCCGGTGCCGCGGGGCGGTGACACGCCTGTCCCCGAGCAGCGCAGAGGGACACGTGGTGATTCGGGGTGCCGCTTCCACCGGCATCCCCGGGACAGGGTGAGCTTGCTCGGGACAGCGTGGAGCGCCCCCGGGCAGCCGGGACCCGGTTGCGGCCGGGGTGTTTGGCCGAATTATCGCCTGCTGTGCCCAGATAAGAGCGGGCAGAGCGGCGGCGCGCACCCCCAGCCCTCCCCGCCGATCCCCGGGCGGAGAACCTTGGCCCGTCCCGCCGGGAAACTCCTTCGGCAAACACGCGCTGCCGAACCGGATTCCCCCACTCTGCTCCCGTCCTCCCCCCAGGCACCCGGATCATCTACGACCGCAAGTTCCTGCTGGATCGTCGCAACTCCCCCATGGCCAAGACCCCGCCTTGTCACCTCCCCAATATCCCCGGCGTCACCAGCCCCGGCGAGCCCGGCGAGGAGCCCAAAGCGGACACCAACAGCTTGAACCACCAGGAGGGCAAGCCATCCATGGGTAAGGGACCCCGGGGCGGGACAGGAGGGATTTGGGGTGGAGGATGACGCCCCAAACACTGCTTCCATGGGTAAGGGACCCCCGGGGCGGGACAGGAGGGATTTGGGGTGGAGGATGACGCCCCTAACGCTGCTCTCCTTGTCTCTTGCCAGGGGACGAAGCTCAGTTCGAGATGGATATCTGAGCGGGAACCACGGAGAGGCAGCGACTCCCCAGCCCTGTGCACCCCCATTCGGCTTAGCAGGATCCGTCCCGGCGAGGTGGAGGTGGCAGTGGTCCCCACCAGCGTCCCCTCCCCGCCCTCCTCCTCCCCCTCTTTTCTGGGGGGAGTGCAGCTCTGTCTTCTCCCCCTTTGCGGGTGAGCGGTCCCAGCATGTGCCAGACAGAGCATCCCTTCTGGATCCGGCCCTATTCCTCCCCTTCCACCTGCCAGCAGCCTGATCTCCACCAGGCTTCTTTTTAAAACATCCCTTTGCCTCTTCTGCTGCCTCATGCCCCCACAAAATTCCCCGCTCTTGTTACCCAAGCCTCCCATGGCCAGCAGCTTGGTGTTCTGGAGCTGTGTCACTCCCTGTGCCCCCTTCTCCTGGAAAATCTGGGCAGCCTGTCGGGAGGAGGGGGAAACACCACTCCTAAAATCATGCACCTGCTTGCAACCTCGGGAGGGCGTTTTTTGAGTTTCCCGGGGGTGTGTTGGCATTCAGCAAAGGACAGCACTGGGACCCTGTTCCCTTCCGTGCTCCAGGGATCCGATGTAGTCCCTGATGGAATCAGCCAGCTTGTCCACATCTCTCCTACGTGGATTTCTTCCATCTTGGCCCTCCAGCCAGGGGCTGTGTCCCCCACCCACCAGCCAGGACTCACAGCAATGTAGCCATGTTTTATAAGACCCCCTTGCTTTTATTTTTGGTACTAAAAAGGGGCGCCTCACCCCCAACGACTTTGTATGGGCTGGGGCCGAGTGCCTCTGGGAAAGTGCTTTGTGGTGCTCGGGATATTTTACCCCCCAGCCCTTTAAAATGTGAATCCTACAGGGGGGAGATCCCTCTGGCACTGTTGGATGTCTCAGGAATTGCTGGGTGTCCCTGGGGGCTGTGGGGGCTCGCCAGACACGCAGGGATGGGGCGCTTTCCCCCCTCGCAGGGCGCTGCCATCGATGCCACCCTCAGCTCTCAGGATGGCATTTCTCCCAGCTGGATCATGCTGTCGTGGATGAAGCATTTCCACATTGACCTCCCCTTTGCCAGCCTGGCATGGCATGGCCATCTTGTACCTCCCTGGAGATGGGGTTTCTTTTTGCCCCTCTCTCCGTGTGACTCTTGCCCTGACCAGCAGCGCTGGGCACGGCCGCGCCCCCCAGTCCCACCAGCCCCCCAGGTCTGATTTTTTTACTGTTGGGATTTTTTACTGTTGGGAGCCATCACCAGCTCTGCAACCTTCTCAAGTGCCATTTTATCAGCCCCCACCTGAGTGCCTGCTCCATCCATGGTCCCTCCCTCGCTGGGGTCTCCCCACACCTCGTTACCCGTGCTGGGGAGCAGGACACCCCACAGGCTTTGTGCACTTTCCATCCTGTAATTTATTTCTCTAGGTGTGTTTGGCACGGCGCTGGTGGCCAGCTCCCATCTTCCAGCTGCTTTTCTCACAGGGAGGGGGGGCTGCCCCTCGTTTTGGGGGTGGGGGAGGCAGAAGCAAAAGCACAGCCCCAGGCGATGGGGTCGCCTTTGCCATCCTTGCCCTGGCGTGGGAGGTGAGGTGAGCGCGGCAGCCGTGGGCGCACGAGTGAGTGAGTTGCGAGTGGCAGCGTGTGTGGGTGGGTGGGTGGTGATGAGACACACACAAATATATATATTATATAGAAATAAATATATTTTCCTTGAAGCCAAGATCCTAGGAGGTCGGTTAGGCCCTCGGATCGAGGGAGGGGCAGGGGGCGAGGACATCCTTGGCAGAGGATGCAGGGAGCTGGCGCCCTCAAGCACAGCTGCTCCTTTCGGGAAAAACCTGCTCTGCTAGCCAGAAACAATCAGACCATATCCAAGGACAACGTGACTTAATGGACAGGAGCCGGAGGGAAACCTTTTTTTGATTTTTTTTTTTTTTTCTCTAAATGCCCCCTTTCCCAACCTCCCTGTGTCTCCGTTCCCCATCCCAGCAACTTTTCTGCCCGAAGGCTCTCTTTTGTAAGCGGGCTGGGGGCTGAGCAGGGAGGAGTGCCTGGCCTCACCGGGGTGTTCCTCTGCTAGTCAGGGGCTCCGTTTGGGATTTCTGTTGTTTTGTACCGTCTCTTCAAGCAGGTGTTTGGGAGGAGAAAAGCTCTCGTCAGTGGTTGCTGTTACAGTGAGATCAATAAAGATTTTGGTTCTACTAAATCAAGGTGGTTTGGACTGTGATTCAGGGCGTGGGGAGGGTTTTCCCTTCCCTTTGGAGCAAACCTCCCCTCATGGGCTCTCTCCCAGTCGTGTCCAGAGAGCAGGGAAGGGTTAAACCCAGAAACAGCAGCTGAGGGTTAAATTGCAAAATGTCACACACAGAGAAACCTGATTTTCCCATAGGTCTTCCATGTGCAAAACTGCCCCCAGCTGATAATTTGTCCTGATCTCAGCCCTGGAAGTCTTCAAGGACTTTTTGGATGGGACTTGGAGCAACATGGTCTGGTGGAAGGTGCCCACCAACCTTGGCCTTGAAGCCTTCAGGGGCAGGAGACCATTAATATATGTTAATATATCGCATTGTAATATATTTTCAAAAATTTTAAACCATTTTTTAGCTCTTTTATACCATCTACTGTAATTGGGGAGGGGTCTGAGCAGCAAAGTCCTTTTCCCCCGCTAGGGTGATGAGGGAGAGGCAGCAATGGGATGTCTGTCCCCTCCCTCTGGCTACAGAGGGTGCCCCCAAATTTTTGTGGGTGCCTCAGCAAACCTCCAGCATCACTTGGGGAATCATCCCCTGAGGGCACCTCAGCTGTGTGTGTGAAATACCGCAGCAGCACATCACATTCCCAAAGCATTCACATCCCAGGGGTGAGGCTGGGGGGTGTTTCCAAGGGTTTGGGGGGGCCCTCCTGGAGCACCCTGCTTTGGCTGCACTCGGAGTGGTCCTGCCATGACCTCCCGTGGATTGTGCTCATATTGCAGCAGTTTAATTCTGCAGAGTCAGGGAAATCTGGAGCGTGCGTACGGAGAGGAACACGGCGAGGAAAATTGCTGACGAGGCGTTTGGGAGCTGCTGTTCCCTGAATCTGGTTTAGGCCGTGCAATGCCAGTGACAACTGGTTCCCTCCCAGATTTTTGGGTGTTTTTAATGTGTTAATCCCAGCTATCAAAGCCCCTGTAGTGAGGAGATGTGTGTGTGAATCCCTGGGTTTTGGTGCGCTCCTCCCTAAGGGGCTTCTAGATACTGATTTGGGATCTTAAAACAGAGAATTAAAATAAATTTCAAAAGTGTTAAAATTTCAATCCAGGACTGCAAATGCAGCAGAGCAGCTGAGGGCAGGGTATTTTGGCTGGGCTGGATGCTGGGAGCCTGGCTAGGATCTCAGATCCCAATGAACAAACTTTCCAGCCCTCCTTTCCAGCTGTTACCATTTTCGGACTAGCTCTGGGCTGCGTTTACATTCCTGGCCCTCCTTCCCAGTGCCAGTGAACGTGTTGATGCCGTTTTTCTCCTTCTCCTTCGCCCTGCTGGTGTCCTCCAAGCACTGACTGGGAGCAGCCCGGCAGCCCTGGATGGAGCTGGGTGTGGGCAGGGCTGTAACGCTGGGGAGGCTCAGGGGGAGGTGGGGTGGGGTTGGGGTCCTACCTGGGGGGCTCTGGGAGCCACTGTTCTAACCCCAATGGAATGTGGCAAGGCAGGTAGGAGCTGAAAGGATTGGGGTTTTGTGGATTAGCTGAAATAGCATCTCTGTGTGGCAATGAGAGGAGCCTGAAGTGGCCTGATGGATTCACTCTGTGCTGTGGTGGACTCTGAGCAGAGCTGGGTGCTGGAGCTGCTGGTACTGGTGAAGCCATGGCAAGAGCCCACCACGGGGCACCCTGCAGGGTGCTGGGAAGCAGCTGGGTGGGTGGGCAGCAGCTTTATTTCCCAGGAATCTGAGTGGCCTGGGCAAGGAAGGATGGCTCTGAGAGCTGGGAGTGCCCTGATGTTTCCTATGGAGCCAGGCTGGGAGAGCAGGGGGTGTTCATGTGGAGAAGAGAAGGCTCCAGGGAGACCTTAGAGCCCTTTTCAGTGCCCAAAGGGGCTCCAAGAGAGCTGCAGAGGGATTTTGGACAAGGGCATGGAGTGCCAGGACAAGGGGAATGGTTCTGAACAGCCAGAGGGCAGGGTCAGATGGGATATTGGGCTTCCATCACACACATCCCCATCTCCCATGTCTGGGAAGCAAAAGCACTTCCTGCCTTTGAGAGGTGCCAGCAGTGCCTTGATGTCCCCAAAACTGCAAACCTGGCTGGCGTGGTGGCATCTGACAGTCTGCTCTCTGTCCCAGCCCCTCTCTGGTTTGTCACCAGGACATGAGGGAAGGATCAGCGTGCTGGGGGTGCTGCGGCCTGGGTGTCCCCGAGGTGATGGGGATTGTGTGCCAGGGATCCATAAGGTGACAATGGCTGTGTTTGGGGGTGGTCCATGCTAGGTGTCCCCGAGATGATGGGGACTGCATGCCAGGGTCCCTAAGGTGACAGTAGCTGTGTTTGGGGGTGCTGGATGTCCCCAAGGTGATGGGGGCTGTGTGTCAGGGGTCCCTAAGGGCACAGTGGCTGAGTTTAGGGGGTGCTGCGTGCCAGGGGTCCCCAAGGTGATGGGGACTGCATGTTAGGGGTCCCTAAGGTGACAGTGGCTGTGTTTGGGGGTGCTGCGGGCCCGGTGTCCCCTAGATGATAGGGACTGTGTGTCAGGGGGTCCCTAAGGTGACGGTGGCTGTGTTTGGGGGTGCTGCGGGCCGGGTGTCCCCAACACGATGGGACTGCGTGTGAGGGGTTCCTAAGGTAACAATGGCTGTGTTTGGGGGGTGCTGCGGGCTGGGTGTCCCCGAGACCATGGGGGATGCTTGTTAGGGGTCCCTAAGGTGACAGTGGCTGTGTTTGGGGATGCTGCATGTTGGGTGTCCCTGAGGTGACCATGGCTGTGTTTGGGGGTGCTGCATGCTGAGTGTCCCTAAGGCGACAGTGGCTGTGTTTGGGGGTGCTGCATGCTGAGTGTCCCTAAGGCGACAGTGGCTGTGTTTGGGGGTGCTGCGCGCCCGGTGTCCCCTAGATGATAGGGACTGTGTGTCAGGGGGTCCCTAAGGTGACAGTGGCTGTGTTTGGGGGCGCTGGGTGTCCCCAAGGTGATGGGGCTGAGTGTCAGCGGTCCCTAAGGGGAGAATGGCTGTGTTTGGGGGTGCTGCGTGCTGGGTATCCCTGAGAAGATGGGGACTGCGTGCCAGGGTCCCTAAGGTGACCATGGCTGTGTTTGGGGGCGCTGCGTGCCCGGTGTCCCCGCCGTGCCGGGGCCGTGTCCCGGCGGGGCAGGGGGCGGGGCAGGGGGCGTGTTCCCGAGGCGGGGGCGGTCCCGGCCGCCCCTCGGCCCCGTCCCGGTGCCCGCCCCGGTCCCTCCCCGCCGAGGCGCCGGCGGTCGGCGCGGCCGCGGGGCTGCGCTCCCGCCACCGCTCCCGCCGCCCCCATGGGGCGCCCGACGGCGCGGCCGGCCCGGCGCGGCAGCTGAGCCCGGAGCCCCCAGGTACCGAACCCCCGCCCGGACCGGGCATCCCCCGAGCCCAAACCGGGAATTCTCCCCCCGAGCCCCGGGACTGGGTGTTCCCCCGCTCCAGCCCCGGCTCCGGGCATCCTGCCCCGCCCCGCGCCCCATCCCGGCCCCGGGCAGCCCCCCCGGGACCGGCTGCCCCTCTCATGCCCTTCTGGGGTGCAGGGGCTCGTTTCCCGGCCCGGTGCGGTGGGAAGGGGATGGATGGAGGCCCTCGAGGGTCCCCCCACCCTCCGGGGGTTTGTGATGGGCACCCGGGGGCGGGGGGCGCCCCCAAGGCAAGGCGGGCGGGACAATGGGGGAAGGTTTGTTTGCCCTGGAGCACAGAGCCCACGGCGTGGCCATGAGGTGCCCCAGCCGTGGCCAGGAGGGTCCATCCGGAGCCGAGGGTGGGCTCCAAACCTCTGGAAAATCGATGGATCGCTGGTGCTGAGGCCCAGCGTGCGCCCCGCGGATGGCATCCTCCCACCTCTCCTGCCTTTGAGTTGCGTTTGCTCTTTAAAAGGGGCTTTTTCTCTCCCACTTTTGGCCTGGAAGCCAGCCCAGCACGGCTGGGAGCCCAGCACGGCTGTGGGCCGGTGCCGGGTGTGCCTGCCGCGGCTCCGGAGCGAGTTTTGGGATTCGCATCTCTTGGCTGTGCCTCGCTCGCACCCCCAAAGCCGCCCGGGGAGCAGGCTCTGGGAGCGGGGATGGCCGGGGGATGAAGATGGAGGAGGAAGAGGAGCAGATGTAGCCGAGGTTTGGCCGGGCAGCCAAAGGCTGGGATGGGCTCCGTTCCCGCTGGCACGTGGGGATGGATGGATGGCGCCGAGCCCGGTGGGCTCCAGCCCCTGTGGCACCGAGTCACCGGCGGGAATGTCCCGGGAGCAAGGCTGCCGGCACCGGCCGAGCTCCTGCCCAGCTCCTCGGCGCTCAAAACTTCCAGAAAGCCCATCCAGGCTGCCTTTCCGATGGCTGCCGGACTTTTCCGGACCTGCTTCCCTGCCCTTTGCCCGGTGCATCCTCTCGGTGCTGGGGGAGCCAGCACCCCCTCGCCTTCCCCCGGCCGTGGCACCCCTCGCACCCCTCGCTTGTTTTCCTGCCCTGGGCGGGAGAAACCAGCGGGTTTTGGGGCGGCTGGGCTGCCTGAGGAGGAGGCAGGCAGTGCCTGAGGAGGAGGCAGGCAGGCAGCGGCGGTGGGACATTTCCTTCCTGGAAGGCAGGAAGTGATTATGTCTGTGCACGGAGCCTAAAAATAACGGGCAGGTCTCTGCTGTGAGCGAAACTCCCCTGGGATTTGCTTGATTTTTGCTTTATTTATTAAGAGAGCGGGCCGGGGGAGGCGAGATCTGAGTCCTGCTGCATCCCAAACCCAAGCCCATACCACGCTGTTGGTGTGCATAAGGTGCTGCTTGTCCTGGCAAAGGTGTGGTCGGCGTGGAAAAGCGGCCCCGTGTAAAAGGAGCCGTCCCTTTGCTCCGGCTGCCTTCCCCCCGTTGGGAGGGGAGCCGTGGTTTGCTATGAATAGCACAAAATCACAGCCCTGGCCTTCCCAAAGGCCGGCTCTGCCTGGCGCTGCCCATCCTGGGGCTGTGCTGGGGGGACAGGCTGAGATCCCCACCCTGGGGGACACCCTGCTCCCCCGGAGCGGGGAATGGAGGAGAATGTAACCCTGCTCCCCCGGAGCGGGGAATGGAGGAGAGTGTAACCCTGCTCCCCCAGAGAGGGGAATGGAGGAGAATTAACCCTGCTCCCCCAGAGAGGGGAATGGAGGAGAGTGTAACCCTGCTCCCCCAGAGCAGGGAATGGAGGAGAGTGTAACCCTGCTCCCCCAGAGAGGGGAATGGAGGAGAGTGTAACCCTGCTCCCCCAGAGAGGGGAATGGAGGAGAGTGTAACCCTGCTCCCCCAGAGCGGGGAATGGAGGAGAATGTAACCCTGCTCCCCCAGAGCGGGGTCACACCACACAACCTCCGGCGGGGCAGAGCTTGGCAGGCCTGGTTTGGGTGTGGGGCTGTGGAGCTTCCTGGCAGGCTGGGGAATGTTTGGTGTCGGACAAAAGCTTTGCCCGCAGGTCGCTGGTCTCTTTGGAGATGTCCCCCAGCCTTTATCCTCATGTTTTATGGCTTTTTGTTTTGTTTTTTGCTTTGTGCTGCTGAAAGGAAACCCTTCAGGCAGACCTTGAGAGCACTGGCAGTGAGCTGAGGGCACGGCTGGCAGCGCTGGTGCTTCCCAGTCAGGGCTTTGTTCCTCTTTCCATGGCTGCTCCTTGTTGAAACCCCTCACCTCAGCAGCAGGCAGCCCCAGCATCTCCTGCCTGCCCAAACAGGAGCATCCCAGGGACAGATGGAACCTGCCAGCAGCCTTAAAAGTTGTGTGGTGTGAGGCAGCAGTTACAGGTGGGCTCTCTGCAAAACCCTGGAGCCACTGAGTGGTTTGGAAAGGACCTTAAAGGGCATCCCATCCCAGGCCCTGCCGTGGGCAGGGACACCTTCCACCAGACCAGGCTGCTCCAAGCCCTATCCAACACTTCCAGGAATGTAATTCCTCCCAGGCTGTGCTTAGCAAGGCAAGGCTGTTTGATTATACTGATTAATAATGCAAACCAGGTTTGTGAAGAGGGGCTGCAGCCTGGATACCATTTCCAATGGATACTAGCATCCTCCTCATGGTGGGGAGCAGACTGGCATCCCCATTTTTGGGGGTGGCTTTTTTCTCCTCCATTCCATGTCTCAAACAGCTTTCCCTGGCTTCAGGGTGGGGGGTTTAAGTAAATTAACTAAAGGCAAGTTGGTCACATGGAGGATGGGGATGTGGCACTTGGTTTTCTGCCAAAAACCAGGAGCATGTTGGGGAGGGGGTGTGAAATGCCTGATCCTCGTGGTTCTGGATGCTCCTGCTCGGATTTGGGGGCAGGGATCCCACTGATGCTGTCCTGTGGTGCTTGGCAGATGCTGGTGGGGGGATTGGCAGCACCCATCCTGGCCTGACTGGGAAACACCTCTGGACTCTCTAGGAAATGCTGCTTATTTTGTTATACTTTTGGCCATCACCACCGGCTCTCCGAGGAGCTCCTGAGGATGGAGGGCAGTCACTTTTGCTCCTTTAAAGATGTTAATGAATCAATCAAGGCTTGTAAAAGCAGAGCTGTCTGCTGCAAAGTTGCCTTTCCAGGGCCTTTTCCTGCCTGTGGCAAAGCGCTTTTAGGTTGATTTGTGGCATTTTGGTTCTTTGCTTTATTTTACCCTCACAGGACAACACATCCCAAATCATACGCAGCTTAATGTGTTATTTCTCACCTTTATTTTTTGTTTTATTATGTGCTTTTGAGAAGCCAAGCCGCTTCCTTCCGGCATCACCTGGAACAACAGGAGCCTGGTTCCCATGCAGCCTTGGCTCTGGGACATCTCCAGGCTGTCCCACAGAAGCTGTTTGTGTGGGATTTCATTTCTGCTGGTTTTTTTTGAAGAAGGGGGTTAAAGAGCACGCCGGGGCGGGGGGCTCAGCTCCAGCTCCGCTTCCTCCAGGCTCCAGTGATGCCCCTCTGGCTGCACCAGAGCTTCCTGCTGGCCTGAGGTGTTTCCTGCCTCCCTGCTTGGCTCAGCAGTGCTCCAGGGGTGCCCCTGGGTCCCTCGGGGACGCATCCACGCCGGCTCCGTGCTGAAAAGCCACAGGGGCTGCCCCACGCCGAGGAAGGATGGATTCATTAGGAGGATGCTGCTTCTTCCCAAAGGGCTTTGCTTTTCATTTAGAGGAGCTTTAAAAGCTTTAAAAGCTATAAAATATCCCGAGGATGCACGGGAGGAGATTTATTTGATTTATTTCCTGCTGACAATGAGGCGGCCAGGCAAGTGCACGCTTCCTCCTCGGCGCGGTGGCCGGGGCAGATGCATCCTGCAGCTGCAGCCTGACCACGTCCCACTATATTTAGTCCATTGTTTGCTCCAGCTTTGAGTCCTCTCCAGGTCCCCGGGTGTGGGAATAACCCCTGGGCCGGGTGGAGGGTGGGAGAGGTGGGAAGATGGAGGGCAGAGCGCTGTTAGAGCATCGTTGGTTCTGTGGGAGAGGCTGCGGCACTGCACGCACAGGATGCCTCGGCATGCTCGAGTGGAATTCTTGGGATGCTCCTGGTGCCTCCTCTGGTATTCCCTGTCCAGGCTTGGCAGAGCTGGGTGGTTTGAAACAGGGTCTGGAGGGGAAGGGAAGCACTTCTGCCCTGCCCACCCGGGGCTCTGGTTTCTCGTTAGGCAGCAAGAATAATTAATTGGCAGCGCTTTGAATTTAGGGAAAACACCTGGAGAGGAACACTGGTGGTTTGTTTGATGGGATGCCCTCGTGCAGGGTGTTGGCTCTTTTGGCAGCTGGGGAGAAAATGGGCTCTTTGTTCAGGAGCCTTGGCCATGACTGATCTTAGGCTTGGCTTTGGGGTCTGTGAAGGGATGAGCTGCCAGCTCGGGGAATATTTCTGGGGTTTGTCCCCAAAAAGGAAGGGGAGACAGGAGGCCAGGATGCTGTGCAGGGGGATGTTGTCTCTGTGTCCTCTCTCTCCTAGGAAGGAAACCCCCAAATAAACCGTGGTGAAAGGGAAGGGATGCTCAAAACCAACCCATGCCAGCTGATGGCTGATGACATTGTAAAATCCACGTGGCTGGCTTCCCAGCCTCCTAACCTGGAATCACAGAATCCCACAATGGTTTGGGGTGGGAAGGACCTCAGACATCATGTTCCACCCCCCTGCCATGAGCAGGGACACCTTCCACTAGACCAGGTTGCTCCAAGCTCCATCCAGCCTTGAGCACTTTGAGAGGCATCAGCAGCTTCTCTGGGTGTCCTGTTCCAGTGCAGGAACATCTCATGGTGTTTGCCGCCTGTGGCCAAACAGGGATGGGGAAAACAGTGATATGGAAAACAAGGATATCTGGGCTAATCCAGAGCCCTTTGGTGGGCTGGTCCCCTCCAGGCTGGGCTCTGGGCTCCTGCTTCCCTTGGCTGGCCTGTGATGGTGGCTTCATTGCATCACTTCCCATTGCAGCCACCAGCAATATTTGGTTAAGTTCCAGCCAAGATAATTTTATCTGTTTTCCTGGGGTAAGGTTTTGCTTCCCTACCCATCCCAGTTTGTGTCCCAGCTTGCAGAGTGGGCACTGGGGGATGTAAATCCTCCTGCTCCCACCAGCAATATTTGGTTAAGTTCCAGCCAAGATAATTTTATCTGTTTTCCTGGGGTAAGGTTTTGCTTCCCTACCCATCCCAGTTTGTGTCCCAGCTTGCAGAGTGGGCACTGGGGGATGTAAATCCTCCTGCTCCCATCAAATGCAGCAATACCAGTAACTAGCTGCTCCCATTTGGATAACACCACAGAACTTCCCTCTTCCCGTGGCTTTTTAGAGCAGTTCCCTTGGCTTCCCTCAGCACCCATTTTGGGTAATTTCGGTACTTTTCTTGCTTGGTTTTGCCTGCCCAGCCTAAGCAGGGAGTAGGGGAAGAAGCTGAGATGTGATTTCCTCTCTCTGTTCATTTTGTGGTTTGAAAGGCAATTTCCAAATCTGCCCGGCGTCTTTTATGCCTGTTATTTCTTGGTGTGGTTTGTCGGGAAAAGAAAATATCCCTGGGGGTTTTAGGGTGAAAGTGGGTGTCTGTGGGGAGGGGAGAAGGACAAAAGACTTACAGGAGCTGCCTGCCTTGGAACTGGGGGGTGGAATCTCCATCCTGCTGCATGGGCATGGCTGGAGGGATCGATCCAGCTCAGTGTTGAAAAGTGCACGCATTCTGAGCAAGATTAGGGAAAAAAAGCATCCTGGCTGGATTCCCCATTCCTGCTTGCTGCCTGAGCTCTCCAAAGCCTCGAGCACTTGCTCTGAAACACTCAAAACCTCCCTGTTTTTTTTTTTTTTCTTTATTTTTGCCCTCACAGTGTTTCCATGAAAGAAACACTCAAGGCAACTTTGGAGAAACGGCACTGGCCTGAAACAGCTGTTTTTGTTTTCCCCCCCCTCTGCTCTTGTGTGTAAAAGAAACCAGGCTGCCTAATGGTGCAGAAAATTCACAGTAGAGCAACAAGTTTTCCGTGGAGCAGGGAAGGAAGATGGGGAGGAGGGGAAAATGTGTGCCTGGGCACAGTGGTCTAGAAATAGCACATTTTCCACAGGCTTTTCCCCCCGCTTGAAGCATTTGCAGCTGCTGGGGGCATCACATTCGCTGGGATTGCAGTGAGGGGTTGATCCTGCACTGCCTGTGAGGCAGGAGGAGCAGCTGCAGAGGGGTTTGTAGGGCTGGGTTCAAGCCATTCCCGGGGTTAAAGCCATTCCCGGTATTCCAGTGCTGAGCATCGCCTCGGAGCAGGTACCGTCCCCTCTCGGGTGCTGCCAGGGTTATTCCCACGCAGCACAAAGGAGGTTTCACTGGGAACTGTCTCGTTAGGAGTGGGCAGAGTTTTGTCTTTTCCAGGCTAGCCCTTTGCCATCCCTGGCTTTGTTGGGAAGCCGGGATCCGGCCCTGGCTGGCGCAGACAGTCGGCTCATTGTCCCAGCCCGCTGGAGTGTGGCGGGATGCTCCTGGCCGCCGCCAGGCCTGGCCCTTTCCCTTCCATCCCTGTGCAGGGATGGGCTCCCTGGGGATGGAGCTGGAGCTGCTTTTGGGGTCCCTGCTGCCCTGGGTGCTCCCCTGGGATGGGGATAACCGGCTGCTTCCAGGCTGGCACACACCAAACCCCCAGTAACATGTGCTCTCTGTTCCAGAGTTTTCCATGTGAGGAGGGACTTGATGGGGTTTGTGGGTGCTGGGACAGCGGGGGACGAGGCTCTGTGCAGTGCCATGTGCTGACTCAGCAGATTTTAGCAACCGGATCCAGCATTTCGCCCTTCATTCCCCCCCTCCCTCCTCAGCCCTACTTTCAGCTCCCTGATGGAGCAAGCTGCATGGCAGGCAGGAAGAAAGCCTTTTGTGGGAGCGGGAGGAAAGGGCTGGCTGAGCTTCCCTCCCTGGCCGCCTGTAAGCAGGGGGTTGCCCTGTGCCTGCCTGGGATTTTCCCATCCTAAATCAGGAGCAGCTGAAGAATAAATTCCTCCTCCCTTTTCTTTCTTCCCCCACCTCCTTGTTTTCCGTTTTGCCTTTCCCCCTTCCATCCCCGTCCTGGCAGAGCTGCCCACGGATGATGGGTACGACGGCCAGCGCGGCGCAGCAGGCGGTCTCGGCATCGCCCCTGGAGAGCCGAGCGCCGGGAGACGGCAGCATGGAGGACCAGCACTCCCTCAGCATCCACTCCTTCCAGACACTGGGGCTCCACAACAGCAAGGCCAAGTCCATCATCACCAACAAAGTGGCGCCCGTGGTCATCACGTAAGTCCTCGGCAGCCTCCAGAACCCTGGGTTTCTCCACCCTCTTCTCTAAATATTGGGGTTTATTTTGATCTTGACCTATGCCATTACTTTTTTCCTTTACCCACCTGTGTGCGTGTGGCTCTTGCAGGTACAACTGCAGGGAGGAGTTCCAGATCCACGATGACCTGCTCAAGGCCAACTACACGGTGGGACGCATTTCTGAGGCCACGCTGGAGCACTACCTGGTGCAGGTGAGCATCTCTGCCACCGATTTCATCACCCAGCTCATTTCAGCCTGGCCTTTGGGGACCTCGGGAGTTTGTTAGGGGGCTCATTTTGAAGATCACTTAGAAAAAGCTGCTTTTACACTCAGCTGTGTTGAAGTCCCACCTTGCTCAAATCCACTGATGTCCCACCTTCTCCCTTCTGATGTTTTGCAGGGGAAATACTTCATGGTCAGGGATGTGTATGGAAAATTGGATGTTTTGAACACTACTGGCAGCTGCGGCGCTCCCAACTTCCGTCAGGCCAAGGGAGGTTACGCCGTGTTCGGGATGGGGCAGCCCAGCCTCAACGGCTTCAAGCTGGTGCTGCAGAAGCTGCAGAGAGAAGGCCACAAGGTTGGTGGGAGGGTGGGAACTGGGGTGGGGAAAAAGCCAGGAGAGCTTTTAGAGCTTCTTCCCCGCTCTTTGCAGGAATGTGTCTTCTTCTGTGTCCGCGAGGAGCCCGTGGTGTTCCTGCGGCTGGAGGGGGACTTTGTGTCCTACACGCCCCGGGGCAAGGAGAACCTGCACGAGAACCTGCAGCGCCTGCAGCGCGGCGTGCGGGCCGAGAGCCTGGAGCTGGCCATCCGCAAGGAGGTGAGCTGGGAGGGAATGGGGGCACATCCCAGGGGTCAGAGGCTGGAGGAGGGTTTGTGACAGGGTTTTTCCCGTGCCCCGTAGATCCGCGACTTCGCGCAGCTGAGCGAGAGCGTGTACTACGTGTACAACGACATCGAGCGGCTGCGCGACGAGCCCCACGCCGTGCGCGTGCACTGCGACGAGGACATCCAGGTCACCGACGAGGTCTATCGCAGGCCTGTCTTCCTCCAGCCCTCCTACAGGTCCTTCCTCCTCCTCCTCCTCCTGGCACCCCTCAGGCCGCGCGTCCCCCGTGGTGGTGGGGATGGAGCCCCTCGGTGGTGCCGTCTTCACAGGGCTGTCCCCGTCCCCGCAGGTACCACCGGCTGCCCCTGCCCGCCGAGGGAGCCCCTCTGGAGGAGCAGTTTGATGCTTTCATCCGCTGCCTCAGGGTGAGCACAGGGAAAGCAGCTGGTCCTTGGGGCCTCCTTGGGGTGGGGTTTGCTCCTGTGCTGTGTGGAGACCACGACTGACTGAGAGCATCTTCTGGTTTTCCTTAACTCTGCCTGTTAGAGGTGTCTGTGCCTGCAGATCCCACTCCCCTTGCTGTAGGATGCTGCTGGAGATGTCAATGTTGTCCAGCAGTTCATCCCTACCCCTGGCTAGAAATGACCATCCCTGGCCACCTCCAGGCAGCTTTTCCCTAAATGGCTTTGGCAGGAATGATTTGCCTTTGGTGCAAAGGTTTTCCACGTCAGAGCTGCTTTTTTTTTCTTTAACATTCTGTAAGATGAAATCTCAGTGGGCTGGGGATGAGTGGTGGGAGCATCTCCAGTGAGGTGGATGGAGAGGGCACTGGGCAGGGGAATGCAGTGGGTGGGCCACCCATTGTCCTGTTCTCCATCCACCCCATCCCCTGAGCAAAGGGAGATGCTGCCCACCCCTCCATGCCTGGCCATGGCCTCCATCCCAGCCGCTGATGGGGCAGACCTGGCTCTCCTGGAGGCTGCTGGGGTCTCCATCCATCCATCCATCCATCCATCCATCCATCCATCCATCCATCCATCCATCCATCCATCCATCCATCCATCCATCCATCCCTTCATCCATCCCTCCATCCCTCCATCCCTGTGTCTGTCCCTCCCAGGAGAGCCCCAGCTTGCTGCTGCGGGACCCCGGCCGGCCCCCGCCCGCGCTGCTCTTCGGCTGCCAGACCGGCGTGGGCAGGACCAACCTGGCCATGGCCATGGGCACCCTGGTCCTCCACCACCACCGAGGAGCTGCCCAGAAGCCTGAGTAAGCAGAGCAGCCCCCAGGGTGGGACTGGGGCCATGCCCATTTCCCCTGGGGCTGGTTCGATTTCCTCCTTCTCCCACCGCAGCTTCCCCCCCTTGCCCAAGACATCTCCCAGGGACAGGCTCCGGGTCATCCAGGCCTTCATGGAGATGGTCCCCAAAGGCCAGCAGATAGTGGAGGAGGTAAGGGGGTGCTGGTGAACCCTCCAGCAGGATGGCTGGGAGGGAGGGATGGAGTTTCCCCCCAGATCCGAGGCTTACAGAGCCATTTCCCTTTTGCTCCTCCCGAGGTGGACGGCGCCATCGCCTCCTGCTCGGAGATGCACGACATGAAGGAAGCCATCTACGAGAACAAGAAGAAGCTGGAAGGCATTGGGGAGGACTATCAGATCCAGGTAATCAGAGGAGTGCTCGGATGGGAGCCATCGGCACCGGGAAATTTATTGAGCTGTTTTTGCGCCGGGATGAGAAGAATGTAAATTCTGGAAACCCAAAGCTTCCTGTGAGCTGGAGATTTCCCAGGGATATGAAACCTGGAAGGTTGTGGAGTGTCTCTTTCTTTTTTTTTTTTTTTTTTTTTTTTTCCCTCAGTTGTTCTAAAAGCCTTAAAATGGAGCAGGCTGGGATTGGGGGGAAACAGACTGGTTTGGGCTTTGCTACTGCTTCTGGTAGATGACCTTGGGGGCAAATAATATCCTGTGCCCTGAATTCATCAGCTCTAAAATTGGAAAATCGATATCAGCCTGGATGGTAAAAGTCCTTGGGAGCTGAGAGGGATCATTGCAAATGTAGTCACCCAAGGTCAGGCTTTTCTAGTTGTGGATTTATGTTTTTTCCTGTTGTTTTGAAGAGCCATCAGGGTGGCTTTCCATGTTGGGGTCTTCCCTGCCCAGCCAGGGGCCTCCTCACCAGGTGATGGAAGGAGGTTGGATGCTCAGGTAGAAGTGCTGCCCTGATCCCAGTTTCTTTGGAGCTTAATTTTCCCATTTAAATGTTGAACGTGGAGTGGAAGTGCTGGGGCTGGTTGTAAAGAGTAACTTCAAAGCAGGTGCCCTGTGCCAAAAAAACCCATGAAAATTATTAAGCTACAGGAAAAGAAGGCATTTACTGTCACTTTTTTGGTGCCTAGTGGCAAATCCCAAATTTTATCCTCCCTTGTTCCCTTTTAGGGTGGATTTGGTGCTGTTTGTGTGCTGGCAGGTTCTCTTGTCCAGCAGGGGAAGGTTGGGCATGGGACAGGGGATTTTCCCATTGCCTTGAAGCCTTTCCCTGGCTTATCCCTGCTGGGGAAAGCTGCTCTGTGTCATCTTGGGCTCCTGGACAACAAATGGCTGGGGACTGCCGTAAATAAGCCTCAAGGAGTGTTTATTTGAAGTCTTTGTGGAGCAGGAGCAGGTTTAAACAGTGGCAAGGGGCCAGGAAAATGTGCTGGGGGCACATGGAGGGTGAGGAGGGGAGAGCGGATAATGCTCAGTCCTTGGAAAACCAGCCTGGACTTGTTTGTGTTGGAGTGGTACTGGTTTGGTTCTGGGGGAAAAAAGGGCATTTCTGGGCACAGAGGAATGATGTCTGTGGGTTTTTGCCTGGGTTTAGGGGGCAGAAATGGAGATTCAAGCCCTCAAGTGATGGAGGTGCAGGTGAATCCTGGTGTGGGATGCTGAGCAGCCAGACTCCCACAATACCTGGCTTTCCATGGCTGAAACACGAGTGGATCATTCCCCTTTCCACCCACAGCGTGTTCTAGGGGAATGTTGGGAGGTTTGCCTTGGGTGGGAGCACTGGGGTGGATTTTTTTGCAGGAATCCAAGTGCTCGGGAAGCAGCAGCACCGCTCTGCTGTCGGTGCTGCCGGCAAACCTGGCACGGCTCCATCCCCACTGCCTTTGTTTTGAGTTTCCAGAGCAAATCCCACTGCCTTTCCTCTTGATAAATGACTGCAGGCCGGATTTCTCTTGTGGAGAACAAGTAAATATTCATGAGTCAGCCACGGAGTGTCCGGGATGAGCAAACCCCGCTCGCCGAGCTGAGCCCGGACACGGCCCCATCTTGGAGGGTTTTCCATCCTGGCCTGGAAATGGGTTCCACAGGCTCCTGGGGATGCTTGTTGATGCCATGCTGGGTGTCCCTTACCTGGTGCCAGGTTAATTTGTTGGATGGGGTGCTCTGAGGTACAAACATCCCCCCACCACGAGGTTTCTGAATTATGGAAAATCCCGAGGGTTTGAGTTTTCTCCCTGGGAGGGGATAGCTGTGGTGGACAATATGCTGACATATTCAGCGTATTCTGAAGGGTTGTGGAGGTGATGATAAAGAGGAGGAGGAGAACTTGCTGGAAACATAGGCATCAGGATGCTTCTGGACATGGAAAAGAGAGACACTTAGTACTGAAGGATTTTGCAGGGTGTGTGGCTGGCCCAGGGGTAACACTGCCTGAGCATTTCATCCAAAGGCCACGGAGGTGGCTGGAATGGGGGCAGGACCTTGCATTTTCCAGACCCATCCCCTTGGGTTTGAATGTCCCAGCTGGACAGTGTGTCCCTGTGACAGCATGGACTGGTTGGAAATGCTCCAGGTGTGTCCTTGTGCTAAGGGAAAGCTTTTGTTTTGAGCTGAAATGTGAATTTATGCTTTTGAGCATCATTTAATATGGGAAACTGGAAACTGAAAAACTTTTTTCATTAAAAAAGTGAAAACAATTAATCCAAAGTGTCTGTAGGGCTCTTTCCCAGCCTTCTGCTCTGGGGGCTGCAGGGCTGGTCAGCTCTGAGCATCACAGACTCCCTGTCCTTTGCTTCCAGGGGAGCAGCACCAAAGAGTATTTCCTCCAGAGGACTCTGCAGAGCCTCGAACGCTATTTCTACTTGATTTTCTTCAACTACTACCTTCATGAGCAGGTAAAAACCTCCAGAACCACCCAAAACCTTCCTTTCCCTCTGTTGTTTTTGTCTCTGTGGAGGGGTGGGAGGGCAGGGGCTTCCCCCTGTGGTGTTACATTTTATTTAAATGGCATCCTCTGTCTCACCCCTCCAAAATGAAAATGTAGGGTTTATTCCAAGCTTGTGATCCTTTCCAGAAGTGTGATGGATCTGTAATCCCACTGGCCCAAGACTTGAATCTCCCTGTTAAGTTGTGCAAGGGAGACGAGATGCTCTTGGCGCTTTTCTCCCCAGGCTCTCCCTCTCTCCCCTTCCCTCCCTTCTCCCTCTGGAACCATGCTGCTCCCATGGGTGGGACCCCAATAAACCCCCATCTAATCAGCACCCTCAGCAGCCCTGAGGGGTCTCTTTCCCTGCCTGCTGCTCCCAGGGAACACACAGCTTAGGGGGCACCCGGGGATCCCCCAAACCAGCTGCTCCATCCCCCTTGGAGTTTTCCCAGCGGGTTCTCCAGGTGGGGCGGCAGGCAGGGGGCTCAGAGCCCAGGCTGATGGTGCCTCCCCCCCGGCAGTACCCCCTGGGCTTTGCCCTCAGCTTCAGCAGGTGGATGTGCCGGCGCCCGGAGCTGTACCGGCTGCAGGCCGACATGAACCGCGCCGAGCTCACCGCGAGCGCCGAGCTCCTCACCAAGGGCGCCCGCGTGCTGGTGAGTGCTCCCGGGGCTTCTGCTGCTCACAGTGACCCAGAGACAGGTACAGGTCTCTTTTCCCAGCCCAGCAGTTGAAGAAGGAGTTAGGATTCTTCTGTTCTTGGTCTCAAGGTTGTTTATTTTTTTGTTATGTATAACGTTCTTTCTCCGACCCACTGCAGGTCTGGCAGTTCGGGTTGAGGCACACTGGTGTTATCTTTTAATACTAAAACTACATGTACATTATTTACCATAACTTCCCAATACCTATCACCTATGCTAGACAGTGGGCTTCTACTCAAAACCAATCCAACAGTGCCACCATCACCCAGAAGATGGAGGCTAGGAAGAAGAAAGAATAAGGACAGGGCGTGCCCAAATTCTTCCATCTTGGGACCCTGAGCCCCCATTCTAAAAACCCAAAAAATCTATTTTTCACCCTGTGACAACTAATTGTTATTCTGCTTAAACTCTCTTGGCTTGTAGTCCTTCATATAAAGGTGGTGATTTGCTCCATGGGCCAAAATCAGTCACAGGTGCCTTGGGCTCTGTGCCAGGGTCTCTGAGCCCCCTGGCAGGGGCTGGAGCCATCCAGGACAGCCAGAGGGATGTGGAGGGCTGGGAGAACTCCTTTAAAACCCCATTAAGCCTGCGATGGGCTAGCCTAAGTTGTCACCTAACTCCTAGAGTGAGTGCTGCAGCTCCAGTGATCTGTGGTCTCATGCAGATTAAACCTGTGCTGCCTTCTGTCAGACAATTTGCAAAGGGCCCTTGTATGGGAATAAATAACGCAGACTCCATGTTCTTCATGGGGGAAAAAGCCCCTTCTTCAGTCACATACAGTTTTTATACAGTTTTACAGACCTTATGTGTGACTCAAATTGATCAGGAGCTTTCTTGACAATTATTTTAATGGTTATTAACAAGTTGTCACCCTGCATTGATTGGTCACTCAAACCCATGATGTCTGCATGCAGGAAAAGTTGTTTGTGAGAGGTAATTTAAAATTTTTTGTCTAACAGCGTAAAAAAAGTTTATACAGGTGCTGGTTGTCTTTTACCCAGGAATAGATTGTTATGCTAAGGAACTGCTCACACCAGGATTGCTTTCACATGGGAACTTGCAAAGGGCTAGCTTGACTTAGAAGAAATGACAGACTAGCCAGAGCATGCCTGATTTTTGAGACCTTTTTCTTACAATTTTTCCATTTTACTGCAACACCCTTACAGATGGATGACAGACAGCAGGTTGCAATTTTAATACAGGAAAAAAAGAGGAGATGTTGCCACGTTATATCACAGTACAGGCTGGCTTTAATGGGCAAATTAATTCAACTCAGCCAGCTCCATAAACTAGCCCCTGGGCTGACTGACAAGAACTTCAGCCAATTACCTTCCTTCCTAAGCTGCCAGTATGTCACCGGTCCAGGATTTGGGGAGAGTAAAAAAATCAGACCTATGAGCTATCCAGATCTGGTTTTTCAAATGTCCTTTATAAAGAAAGGCTTGAGAATAAACTCCTCCTGTTGCCACATGAACATGGGGTGAGGGGTTCTCTTTGCAGAAGGGGGAGTGGGTTGGAGACATTCCCAAAGGGTTCCCTGTTGTAGGGCAGGTGTCGTGGGCTCTTGGCTCCAGCAGCTCCCGCTGGCACCCTCAGCAAGGATGGAACTAGATGGTTTTAAAGTCCCTTCCAGCCTGAGCCACATGAGGATAAATGTGTGGCCAGAGATCCCTGTGCACGTGGATGTGTCTGGAGCATCCCGTGATGTGAGCCTGGGCAGCAGCTCCGCGGTGGGGTGGAGGAGGCCGGGGCTGTTGGTGCAAGAGGAATCTGTCCCACCTTGGAAACACAGCCATGGGGCTTTGGGCCCTGGATGTCTCCATGGTGGGGTGGAGGAGGCCGGGGCTGTTGGTGCCTTGTGCTGCAAGAAGAGCATGTCCCACCTTGGAAACGCAGCTTTGAGCCCTGGGTGCTGCTGTTGGAAAGGTCTGGGGGCTTGTCCTGAGCAGGGTCTGTGGGTTGTGGAGTGCTGCAGAGCTGAGGGTGGGAAGGGACATCCCTTGCCTGTGCATTGCTCTGTTGCAGGTGGTGGATGAGCGCTTCTGCCCGGATGTGCTGAGCACTGCCAAGGAGATGAGCGTGGCCAACTTCCGCAGGGTGCCCAAGATGCCCGTCTATGGCACGGCACAGCCCAGCTCCAAGGTGAGGGACGCCATCCCACATGGAGCAGGTGTTGGATTTGTGGTGTTCCCTGATGAAGGAAGGAATGATGAACCCGACTCCATGTTTTCAGAAGGCTAATTTATTATTTTATGATACTATCTTATATTAAAGAAAGCTGTACTAAACTATACTAAAGAATACAGAAAGGATTCTTACAGAATGCTAAAAAGATAATAATAAAAACTCGTGACTCTCTCCAGAGTCCCAACACAGCTTGGCACTGATTCGCCATTGAGTCAAAACAATTCACATGAAACCAATGAAACAACCAACACCTGTTGGTAAACAATCTCCAAACACATTCCAAAGCAGCAAAACACAGAAGCAAGTAAGATGAGAATTGTTTTCCTTTCCCTCTGAGGCTTCTCAACTTCCCAGGAGAAAAATCCTGGGCGAAGGGATTTTTCCAGAGAATGTGAATGTGGCAGGCTGGGGCCCCACGCTGGCCCCCAGCCCTGCCATCACCCTCGCCCCCGTTCCCCCAGAGCCTGGGCAGCGTGCTGCGGTACCTGACGGACGCCAAGAGGAAGCACTCGCGCATCCTCTGGGTCAGCCTGCGGGAGGAGGCGGTCCTGGAGGGCAACGAGCAGATCTACACCCTGCGCGAGCCTGGGCTCCTGGAGGAGCTGATCCCCGTGCCTGCTGCCTCGCCCCAGCAGCTGGAGGTGAGCTCTGGGGGTGCTGGGGGCTGTGGATGTTCCCAGGAACCCTCATGGGTGATTTCTGCAGGCTTTCATAGTTCCTTACCCTCTGGGTTTGTTTTCCTTTGGGAACAAGGGAGCGAAGCAGAGAGAGATCTACCCTGGAAGAATTTATAGCTTGCCTTGAGAGCAAGGGTAAAAGGCATCTGGGGAAAGGGGAGCGGATGTTCCCAGCTGGATTTCCAGGGGAGACAGGCACGGGGGGAGCTTGGCTGGAGGAACTGCCTGGTGTGGTGGGAAATGATGCTCCTGGGGCTCCCATCAAACCCAGAGGGACCTGGGCAGCACTGCCAGGACCTGGTGTGGGATTTGGGGTGTTCGCCTGCATCTAAAAATATTGATTAAAATCCTAATTAAAAATTAGGAGGGGCGGGTGTTACAGCGAGGGTTTCTCCGTCCTCTGCAGAAACTGGAGGCTGCCCTGAAGGGGGACCTGCTGAAGTGCCAGAAGTGGCTGGAGGTGTACCTGGAGTCAGAGAAGCAGATGAAGATGTTCAAGAGCTGCCTGACCACGCAGGAGATATTCAGCCAGCAGAAGAATTCCTGCCAGGGACTCACCTACCGCCGCATCCCCATCCCCGACTTCTGTGCTCCCAGGGAGCAGGTACCCAGGGAGGGAGGGTGCTGCTGCCTCCATCCCAGCCCTGCTGCTGTGCAGGAATGTCCCCTGGGTGCTCAGTGCTTGACAGGGCAGGGGGGATCCCAGGAGGTGCTGCACACAGAGGCTGTGTGCCTTCAGGTGGGCAAGGATGGATCTGGCAGTGAGGAAACAGGGAGTTCAACCTGGGGGCTGTAGGACAAAGGGGAGCCCAAGGTAAGGAAGCCCTGCATGCCTAAAAACCCACTGGCTTCATCCTGGCAGGACTTTGACCGGCTGCTGGAGGCCATGAAGAGCACCCTGGCCGAGGACTCGCGGGCAGCCTTCGTGTTCAACTGCTCTAGTGGCCGGGGCAGGACCACCACGGCCATGGTCATCGCTGTGCTCACCCTGTGGCACTTCAACGTGAGTCCAGGGGCTGCAACAACCCCTTCTGAGGCTCCTGGGGAAGCTCTGCAGAGCCCATGGCAGCTGTGTCACACACAGCCAGAGGGTTGGAAGGAGTGTGGGCAGGGACAGGGTGGAATGTGGGGTGGACACCTGTCTGTGTGTTGTCATTTGCTGTGCCTGACTCCCAGTGAGCTCCAGGAGCCTGGGTGGATCCCTGGTGAGCCTTTACCCTCTCCCTGAGAGCTCCCTCCCCAGCATGAAGGGCTAAGGGCAGGGGAGAGCATGGAATGTGGAATGGTTTGGGTTGGAAGGAACCTTAAAGCTCATCCTGTTCCACCCCTTTTACATGGGCAGGGACACCTTCCACTATCCCAGGTGGCTCCAAACCCTGTCCAGCCTGGCCATGGGCGCTTCCAGATATCCAGGGGCAGCCACAGCTTCTCTGGGCACCCTGAGCCAGTGCCTGGAACAGTCCTGTGTCTATCCAGACGTGTGCTCCCTTCTCGGGCTGGGGTAAAATATTCACGTTCTGTGCCTGGCAGAGGCAAGGTGGGGGATGCTGGGGGTCCTGCTGGGCTGGGCACAGGCTCTGCATTTTTGTGCAGCCCATAACGACCCATTCCCCTCTGGCCACCCCAGGGCATCCCTGAGATGAGCGAGGAGGAAATCGTGAGCGTGCCTGACGCCAAGTACACCAAGGGGGAGTTTGAGGTGAGTCCAGGCACCCTCCCTCTACTGCTCCCTCAAGCCACAGCTGCTCGTTTGGAGCGGGGGCAGTGGGACAAGGCAGGGTGGTGAAGCTCCTGCCCGTCCTCCAGGTGGTGATGAAGGTGGTCCAGCTCCTGCCCGATGGTCACCGGATGAAGAAGGAGGTGGACATGGCGCTGGACACGGTCAGCGAGACCATGACCCCCATGCACTACCACCTGAGGGAGATCATCATCTGCACCTTCCGCCAGGTGAGCCCCCTTCCATGGGCACTGGGCAGCTCCAGGGGCTGCAGCCAGGCTCTGGGACCTGCCCTGCAAAGCTGGGGTGTCTCAGTTTGGAAAGACAGGAGTCTGCTAAGGAAGGCAGGAGCCTCCCCTGAAATGGAGAATGTAAACCCTCCCCACCCCTCTGAATTGCTATAAATTTTAAATTAAGGGGCTCTCAGGCAAAGATATGGGAGCAGGAATAACAGTTCTTTAATAGGGAAGAAAATAAAAGGACAAAATAAACACTGCAGTACACTAGAACAACACTGACAGAGTCAGAACTCAACCTGACACCCTGTGGGTCAGGGTGTTGGTGGCAGTCCCATTGGAAATGTGGCTGCAGCCCTCCTGGAGTGTCAGGTGTGGTTCTGCTGGAGCAGGAATCCTGTAGAAAGATTCAGTCTTCCTCTGAAGATCCAGTGGAAGAAGAGACAGCTGCTGTTCCTCTGGGGAATCCAGTATAGAAAGCCGTGCTGGTGTCTCAAAAACCTCTGGGTTATATCTGGGTAGCAATGCTTGGCTCCTCCCTCTGGGCTCACTTCTCACAATGGGATGTTATAGTTCTTATCAGCCAGGCAGGGACATTCAATGGCCTGTTATCAGCAGATGTCCCTTCCCAAAGGAGGAGCGATTGTGGAAGAGATAAGGACAACTTGACAAAAGGCAACTGCCATACAGATGGCAATGAATACATCCTAGCTTGCAGTCTGGAGCATGGGTCATTCCTCAGGCTGCAGGTCTCTGGAGTGTCACCAGAGAGGTGCCAGGGTGTGGTGCTGTGAGGGTCCCCAGGACGAGGTGAGAAATGTGAATCTGACTCCATGTTCTCAGAAGGGTCATTTATTATTTTATGATATTCTATTATATTAAAAGAAATTGTATACTAAAACTATACTATAGAAAGAGAAAGGATACTTTAGAAGGTTACAAAAGAATGATAATGAAAGCTCATGACTGACTCCTCAGAGTCCAACACAGCTGATGGTGATTGGTCATTAATTAAAAACAATCCACATGGAACCAAAAATGCACCTGTTGGTAAATGATTTCTGGACTACATTCCCAAGCAATCAGATAATTATTGCTTACTTTCTTTTCTGAGGCCTCTCAGCTTCCCAGGAGAAGATCCTGGTGAAGGGATCTTTCAGAAAATATGATGGTGACACCAGGGCCCTTATGGTCACGGTCACCCTCAGATCCTGTGCTGTCCCTTGCTGTCCTGCATCCCACCCAGAGTCCAGCCTGCATCCCACGTTCCTCTCCTGCAGCATCCCATTACCCCATCCCGTCCATTATCCCATATCCCGTCCCGAGGCTCAGCCTGCAGAGGGCAGGGCTGCTCTGTCCCGCTCCACTCCCAGCCCCAGAGGCTCCTCAGAGTTTGGGAAGGAGGTTCAGCTTTGGGAAAGGAGCTGCCCCTGGGAACGGACTCATCCATGGCCAGCTGAGCCTGGGCTCCACAGCCCTGTTTCACTCTGTGCAGCTGATGAAGAAGCAAAAAGGATTATTTTAACCAGATTTGAGATGTTTCTAACCTGCGCAGCTGTATCACAGGGCAGAGCCCAGGGCCTGGTGTTATTCCTGGGGTGGTTTGTTTGTGCCACATCCCACTGGGAATTCCTCACTGCAGCTCCTGCTCGAGCTGCCATTGATCTGTGTTTTCAATTAATGACTGCCAATGATCGATGGAGGGAAGGAAAACCAAAATGTTCAATCACCCAGGAACATCTGCAGCTTCCTGGGGATTTGCCTCCTGAGATCCTCTGCATTTTTTGGGGAGCTGGGAGAGAAAACTTCTGGAGACCCAACTATTTGCAGATGTGTGATTATAAATTATTTATAGACACATTTATTTATTATTAATTTATCTTCATTCAGGATAAGTACTTTAATTTTGGCTTTCTTTCCTTTACTCTGGGCCTGTGGCCATGTGGGGAGTTTCACCTGCTTGGCTGTCAGGCTTAGCACAGGGGGAATCCTGGGCTGTATCCCATTTCCAGGCTGCATCCTGGTGGGAAGGCAAGATAAGGAGGAGTTCATCCACTCCCTGTGCTCAGGGAAGAGCCCCTTGGCTGTTCCATCCGTCCCATTTGATTTGGCTCGGCCCTGAAAAAATGCTTTCATTTTAATTTATTTTTTAGGTTTTTTTTTTTTTTTTCATCAGTGATGGGCAGCTTGGAGAAGAGAATGATGGGAATTGTTGGGGTTTTGGGAGCCTGCTGGGAGATGCTTTTCAGGGTTAGGGCAAACAGAAGGGAAGGGAAGGGAAAGGTGGTTTAGGGGCTTGGTTTGGTTTGTTCTGACCTCTTCCCACCCCAAACTGGGAGGAAAATGTAGGAAAATATAAATAATGGGATAAAAGAGGATAATAAGGTGTTAAATAATAAGATAATAGAAGAAAAATAAATAGGAAATAGAATAAAATGAAAAGTAATAGAGCAATATAAGAAAATTAAATAGGATAATAGAATAAAATGAGAAGTAACAGAAGAAAAAGAAATAACATAATAGAATAAAACAATAAATATTAGGATAAAAAATAAGTAGGATAATACAATATGGTAAATAATAGGATAATAGAATGAAAAATAAATAGGGTAATACAGTACCAGGATAAATAACAGGATTACAGGATTTGCTTTCTACAAATACTGGCACACATGGGTGGAGGAGACACCTTTTCCCAAGAGAAGAGCTGGAGTGAGGAATTGCTGCTTTTTGGGGTGGCCTGTGGGATCAGGGCTCTGATTTATTAGCATTTATTAATTCCTAGAAAGGGCAGCATACAGAGCTTGACATAATGGCAATAATAATACTAATAAAAATTACTGTATAATTATATACAATATCTAATAAAGCAATCAGTAGAAATAATGAATGCATGAACACTATAATCTATATAAAACATAAGATAGAAGAAGAGATATATTTATAATTTTTATATATATATAATAGTATTTATATGTGTATATATAAAAGAGTACTGGGAGATGTGATGGCCATCAACTTCTCTTTTCTCTCTTTTCTCTTATATATTTATATATATAAAATAGTGCTCTTTATATTTATATATATGAAACAGTACTGGGAGATGTGATGGCCATCAACTTTTCTCTCTTTTCTCTCTTTTCTCTCTTTTCTCTCTTTTCTCTCTTTTCTCTCTTTTCTCTTTTTTCTCTCTTTTCTCTCTTTTCTCTCTTTTCTCTCTTTTCTCTCTTTTCTCTCTTTTCTCTCTTTTCTCTCTTTTCTCTCTTCTCTCTCTTCTCTCTCTTCTCTCTCTTCTCTCTCTTTTCTCTCTTCTCTCTCTTCTCTCTTCCCTTCCCTTCCTCTGGAAACAGAGGCTGAGTCCAGGTGGGAATGCCTTGCAGGGAGATGTTTTTCCCTGGGGAAGTGCTCTACAGTCCAAAACCTCCTGGTTTGGGGTGCAGTTCTCCCTTGGCTGCCTATTCCTGCTCCTGCCCCCCCACATTTAGCCCTCCCTCACCTATTTTGGAGCTCTGGGAATGTTGTTACCCACTGGAACCGCAGGGAAATGAGAGCCTGGAGCGCCGAGCCCCAGCAGGAGCGGGCTGGACGGATGCGCTCATTTCTGTCCCCAGAGTGTTCCTCCCTCCTCCCAGGCTTCTCCCAGGGCTGGGGCTGAGGGTGGGGTGCAGGAGCCCCCCTGGGGGTGCCACAGGTGCCTCAGGCAGGCTCTTGTTCCCTCCAGGGCAAGTCGAGCAAGGATGAGCGGGAGGCGCGGACGCTGCAGCTGAGGAGCCTGCAGTACCTGGAGCGCTACATCTTCCTCATCCTCTTCAACACCTACCTGCACCTGGAGAAGAAGGACTCCTGGCAGAGGCCCTTCAGCCTCTGGATGCGTGAGGTGAGGCTCTCCCAGGCTGCCACCCCGTGTTTATGTGGGAATACAGGAGTTTGCTGGGAAGCAGGCACCTGTCCTTAGCTTGCGCCTGATTTCTGGGCTTGCTGGGGCATCGTCCATGTCCCTTTGCTCCCCGGCTTGGTGGCTCTCATGGAAGGCCACTGGAGATCCCACTGGCATCCCACCACATAGAGGGGGAGCTCTCCCACCCCAAACCTGCTCTTGTCCCCCAGTTTGAGTTTCCCAGGGGTTTTGTTGTGGTTGTAGCATCTGGGGACCCACCAACCAAACCTGCCTGGGCAGGACAGGTGGCACAGGGGATGGGACATGGGATGGTGGCATTGAATATCCAAGGGGATTGGGAACCAGCTGGAAAAATGGAATAGGGGCAAGTGAGACACCCTAAATTATCCTTATGGAGTGGGGGCAGGCTGGGTAAGAGACCCTAAATTACCCATATTTCCTTCTTGGGAGGGATGTAGGTGCCAGATTTATTTGGGACACATTGATTTGAATGGGAATGTTAGGAAGGGACTGTAAATTTCCCTGGAAAAGGGACTTTGGAGGTGGTACAAGTCCTGGGGTGTGTGTGCTGGTGGCTGGGGGATTCTTCTGCATGAAAGGAGAGTCAGGGGGAAAAAGGGGAAGCTGGGGACATGGCAATTTTAATAATGCTATTATTATTATTATTATTATTATTATTATTATTATTATTATTATTATTATTATTATTATTATTATTCCTCCTAGTATTCCTATTTTTCCTATTAATATTGTTACATTTTAATTATTTGTATTTATTTAAATGTTATCATTGCATGACTGTATCTTACTATTTTCACTCTTAATTTTTGTACTTTCATTGTATTACTTCTATCGATGCACCCTATAATTTCAGTTATTTTAAAATTCACTCTGTCATTTCCATCTCTTAACTTCTGTTACGGTGCAGAGAGTTTTTCTCCCCCCTTCCCGGCCGGCGCTGCTAATTCCTATTGGCATCTTTGATCCGCGGCCGATGGAAGGGCGGAGCTGGGGCCGCAGCGGGGCCGCCCCGCCCTGGCATCCCGGCTATGCCGTGTTTGCATTGCCCGGCGGCCGCCGCTGGGGCTGGAGCAGCTTCGGTGGGGATTTGGGATGTTTGCTGCTGGCTGCATGCGGGAGGCCCCGAGGTTGAGTGCAGCGGTTTTTAATGCGGCGCTTTTTGGGGCTGCACCCTTTAGTGCTGCACCTTTTGGGGATGCATCTTTTGGAGCTACATCCTTTAGTGCCACACATTTTGGAGCTGCATCCTTTAGGGCTGCACCTTTAATGCTGCACTTTTTAGGGCTGCATCTTTTGGGGCTGCACCTTTTGGGACTGTATATTTTAAAGCAGCACGTTTTAGGTCTGCATCCTTTAGTGCCACAACTTTTGGGGCTGCACCTTTTATGTAGAACTTTTTAGGGTTGCACCTTTAGTGCTGCTCCTTTTGGGGCTGCACCTTCAATGCTGAACTTTTTGGGGCTGCATAATTTCATGCTGCCCCTTTAGTGCTGCACCTTTTGGTAAAGGCTGCATCCTTTAGTGCTGCACCTTTAGTGCTGCATGTTTTGTGCTTACATCCTTTAGTGCTGCACCTTTTGGGGCTGTATTTTTTAAGGCAGCAACCTTTTGGGGCTGCACCTCACCTTTTGGGGCTGCACCTTTATTGCAGCACTTTTTAGGGCAGCACCTTCAATGCTGAACTTTTTGGGGCTGCATCCTTTAGTGTTATGCCTTTAGTGCTGCATCTTTTGTTAAAGGCTGCATCCTTTAGTGCTGCACATTTTGGGGCTGCATCCTTTAATGCTGCACCTTTTGAAACTGTATTTTTAAAACCAGCACCTTTTGGAGCTGCACCTTTAATGCTGCAGCTTTTAAAGCAGTACCTTTTGGGCCTGCATCCTTTAGTGCCACATGTTTTGGGGCCACACCTTTAATGCAGCACTTTTTAGGGCTGCATCCTTTAGTCCTGCTCCTTTTAGGGCTGCATCCTTTAGTCCTGCTCCTTTTGGGGCTGCACCCTTTAGTGCTGCTCCTTTTGGGGCTGCACCTTTAATGCTGCACTTTTTAGGGCTGCACCTTCAATGCTGAACTTTTTGGGGCTACATAATTTCATGCTACCCCTTTAGTGCTGCACCTTTTGGTAAAGGCTGCATCCTTTAGTGCTGCGCCTTCAGTGCTGCACCTTTTGGGGGTGCATCCTTTAGTGCTGCACCATTTGGGGCTGCACCTTTAATGCTGTATTTTTTAAAGCAGCGCGTTTTGGGGGTGCATCCTTTAGTGCTTTTGGGCCTGCATTTCCAGCACATGGATTTACATCTGCCCTCTGTGACCACTTTTGCTGGAGCATCTTTTAGCGCCTTGTTTTTCTTTGGGCGCTGCATCTCTTTTGAGCGCAGCCCAAAAGGTGCTGCCCCTTTTAATGCCACATCTCTTGTGTGTGGGGTTTCCATCCCCCACTCCCCCTGTCTGCTGGAGGGGAGGGAAAAACACCCAACCTGTGGATACAAGGAGCCTTTGACCCCCGGGGCGCCCCTTCCCGCTGCATAATCCCCACGTTTTCAGCAAAAACAAGGCGCCATTGTAGCTTTTTGGCAGGAGGGTGCCAAAGCCAACAAACCCTGTGATGGCTGACCCCAGCAGCAAGGAAGAGGCTTAGAAAATGGATAAACTGGGGCTGGAAAAGGGCTGGGGGAGGTGACGGGAGTGCTACCAGGATGGGGAGGGATCTTCACCCCGGAGGTGGCAGAAGCATCCCCGGGGTGGGGAGGGGGATCCAACGTCCCTTGTCCCTCTGTTTGCAGGTGGCAGCAGTGGCCGGGGTCTACGAGGTGCTGAACCAGCTGGGGTTCCCGGAGCTGGAGAGCCTGGAGGGCAGAGCCCTGTGCACGCTGCGGGGCCGCTGGCAGGCACAGGGCGCCACGGCCCGGCCCTTCCGCGGCGACTTCGTGTAGCACAGAGGGGCCCTGCTGCCTGCTCTGGGGTGGGGAAGGAGAAAAAGACTGTTTTTCCCCAAATCTGAGGGTGTGGGGAGGGAGGGGCGAGCCTCGAAGCTGCCTTAGGGTGGGAGGATTTCTGGGGTTCTTTTGGGACGCAATAAAAATGTTGTAAATTAAAAACCGAGACCTTCCTCGCTTTCTCCCCGAGGCAGCGCGGCATTTACACAAATTTTTATATTTGTACACACAGAGGTGTGTTTGTGTGCATAAACACACAAATGTACATGTCTATATACACATAAATGTATATACATATGGTTATATTTTTATGGCTCCATGTATATATGGAGCCATAAACACCAGCAGCCAGATTTAGGACTCGCAGAAATCCCAGTCACTTCAGACCTGGGTATTTTTAGGGCTTGGGCACATTTGTTGATTCTTCCCAACTCTTTTTAACTGGGGGAATGGCAGCTGTGGTACCCAGTTTTGGAGTGCCTGCAGCAAGTTGAGTGGTGCAGAGGGGGCTGAGCTGCTCAGTAAAGGCAGAAAAGCAAAATTAATGCCAGAAGGGTTCCTTTGTTTGTTAAGGAAAGAGTGAAAAATGAAGTGAGTCCAAAGGGGGTGATATAAATGAGGGGTCCCAGTGTGCTGCTGGCCTCACAGTGGGGTGAGGGGGAAGGCTCCTGGAGGGAGGAGAGGGCAGGATGGGAAGCACAAAAGCAGGAGCACGCTGTCCGTCCGTCTGTCCCGGCCGCCGCTTTCATCCCCTGCCAGCGCTGGGAGGTGGCAGAAATTCAAAGGTGGAGGCTGGAAAGAAAAACAAGGTTTTAAAATAGCAAAGTGCTGCTTTTTCTTCAGCCTTGGCTGTGACAGACCCAGGTCCCAAGGGGTCCCTCGTTTTCTTTTTTTTGGCTTAGCTGCACATTTAGGGGTGTGCTTTTAATTTTTTTTCCTTTCTTCAGGCAGAAATACCTGCCTGAATGTTTTGCCCCTCGCTGAGTGCTGCAGTGTTAGGATAACTTGCTGCTGATGCAGTCAGACAGTTGACTGAGTAATTTCAAGAGGCTGCTGATGCTATTTTCCCTCCTTTTTTTTTTCCCCTCTTATTTTAGTTTTTAACAGAGCACATCCTCTCTATCCTCACATCCCCATTTATTCTGCCTTACCAAAGCAATTACCTGCAAGCTCTTTTGCTGCAAATCCTTCTCCTGCCCCAGCAGCAGCCCTTGGAAGTCCTGCCTATTAGCCCTGTCTTAATTAGGCAGAGTTTTTAATTGCTTAGGAAATCCCAGCCTCCTTTAATCTTGGTAATGAAGGCTGGAGCTTTGTATCACCTGGTCTGAGGGGCTCAAAGGCTCCTTTTCTCCTTTCCCACCATCCTAACAAGTGATTTCCAAAGCAGGGCTGCAGCAATTGCCTGGGAAAAAAAAAATATCCTGGGAGATGGGAATGTGTTTGAATGTGAAAAATCAACCGTGCTGTGTTTATTCCTTGTTTTCCCCAGGCTGGGGAGGCAGAAACCCAGATCCCTCTCCTAGATGAGAAGTTAAAACCTGGCTCTGAATGGCCTGGATTTTCTGCTCCGAGGGAAAAGGATTGGCAATTCTGAAAGCATTCAGCCAGAGACAAAGCAAATAAGGGGTTATGTGTCATATGTGATATATCTAAAATATAAAATCATTATTGAGTATATATTGTGAAATTTAAATGCTATATGTCTATAGCCTAGATTTATTACATATACTGTGTATACATTATATATAAAGGTATATATACATTTATAAATAATGATAGAAAAAGATATATTTTATATATATAATAGTAGAGAATACACATTCTAGAATTATTCTATACAATGTAAATTCTAGAAATATTAAATACATTAAATATAAAATAAATTTTTAAAATTCTATATTAAAAATATATATATTATTTAATATATATTAAAATATTATATATTTTAAATTCTATAAAAATATAACTTTTAATATATAATGATAGAAAATACATGTTCTAGAATTATTCTATACCATGTAAATTCTAGAAATATTAAATACATGAAATATTTTAAATTCTATATAATAACAACCAGGAGCAACCTAGGCTAGTGGAAGGTGTCCCATGGCAGGAGGGTAAAAAACAGCAATTAATTGGATGGTGTTAATGAGCTGACCTCCAGCCTCACTGGGGTTTATTCCCTGGAGGAGCAACAGCTTTTCCCAGGGAAGCACCAGCAAGAGGCTGTGTGGACTAAAATACCTGCAAAAAAAGAAACTCAAAGTGTGTTTTTACATTAAAACACCAAGAGCTCATTGATCAATTTTATTGATTTTCATGGAAACTGCTTTTCTGCAGGTTCCTGACCCTCAGTTAACTCCTAATTCTCCACTTCCCTCACCTTGTTCAGGGCTTGGAGTGTGGGAGTACAGCCAAGGGGATCTGAGGTTATTTTGGGGTAGAGTATTAAATATTAAATATTAAATATTAAATATTAAATATTAAATATTAAATATTAAATCCCAGCCAGCAGTGCTAGGGGATTGATTTCAGGGTAGGAAACACAGATCTGTGCCTGGTTGTCTCCATCTCATTTCCATGGGGCCACAGGGTATCCCTGCAGCTCTGGGTGCCATCTCCCATATTTTGGGGCTTTGTTTTGTCCCCTTTTTGCCAAAGCTGCAGGCTCACAGGGAAATGGGAAAGGGCCAAGCTCTGTGTTGTAGCCAAGGGGAAGCCCCAGCAGTGCCCAAAGTCACCCCACTGCCCTCTTGGTTGTGCACACAGGCTGGGGTGTGTCATGGAAACTCTGAATATCCCTTAAAAAACCCCAAATCTACCCCTTATTCCACCTATGGAAAAAGTTATTCGTGCATTGGTGCTGCTGGGGCTTAGAAGAGGTGAAATGTGGAGAACACTGAAAGGGGGCCCAGAGCTGCCTGGATAAATGGTGTCAGTGCCTGCTTCACCTGTGACAGAGAGGAGGAGAGAGACTTTATTTAAATATATTTGTATGTATTACCAGAGGGGGACTTTATTTAAATAATATTGTATATATTGCCAGAGGAGCCTTGCCCACGGGCCCCCGGCTGCCCCACACCATTCCCCAGGATGCTGCAGCCTCAAGGGCAGTGAGGATGAGTTGTCCTGGGGTGGGACCTGCCCTGAGCCCCTCCCTGGAGCTCAAACCCACACCAGGGGCACCTGTGCCCTCCCCAAATTTTCCTTTTAGTTCCTCCCTTGCTGCTCAGGAAGCACAGAGCAAAGGAGGGGATGCTCCTTCCTCCACACCAGCACACCCTGCATCATCATCATCACAGAGGATTTTTGGAGCCTGGCTGCATTGGCATGAAAGCACTGAGGGTTTTAATGGGTGTTTTTCCCTTTTTTTCTGGCTGCACTGTCGGGGTAATGTGGCAATGGGGCTGTTTGTAGCTGTGCTGCTGCCTAACGAGATTATATTTGACATGGATAATTAATTAATGGATTATTAATGCTTCTGCTTGCCTTCCCTATCCCTGAGGGTTTGGGCTGTGCTGACATGTCCTTTCCAGGCTTTTCTCTGTGCTGCACTCGTGTTCTTGTCCCATAGCAAAGGTCATATTTGAGGGTGTAATTAAAACACTTTATAAATGGAGGCATGATTAACCTGTAACCATTGGCTGAATGGTGTTTGCTATTCATACAGAGCCAAAACCTCTCTTTTAAATCCCTATTAAAACATATTTTAATATAAAACACTTCCCCAAAAAATAGAAGAAAAGCTTTTTGGAACAGAATAAAACCCCTGTGACTCAATCCATGGGGAATTCCAGGTCAAAAGCTGCCTTGGAAGTGGAATTATGCCCATATTTCTTCCCCCTGTGAGGAGGTGGGTGCAGAGGTGGGTACCGAGGCTCTTTCTCACTGCTCAGCCTTTGCCTTTGGCTGGAGCTCGTTTGCTGGGAGGAATATTTCAGTGGAGCTTTGCACCACGTGTACCTTGGCTGGAAGGCTGCCTCCTTCCAGAGAAAGAAAAGCTTTCTGCCAGAAACCTTTTTTATTTTTTTTCTGGGAGAACAATAATAGAGATAAGAAATAAATATATAAATCCTCTGTGTGGGTGGTGACAAGGTGGCAAGAAACTTTATCCCAACCCCACCACTTCTCTGTGAAACTCTCCCCAGATAAATGGGCCTGGGAGATCACATTTCTTTCCAGATTATGATTTTAAATATTTTTATTTTTAAAACTTTTAATTAATTTATTATATTATATTTATTGTTATTTATATATGTTATTTTTGTTATTTTATTTATATTTAATTTTTTATTTTTTATCTATTTTATTTTAAAGTTTTTATTTATGTTGTTTTTATTTTATTTAAAAATTTTTATTTATTTTATTTGTAAGTCTTATTTTATTTATGTTTTTATTTTATTTTAAAGGTTTTATTTATATTGGTTTTATTTATTTTATTTTAAAATTTTTATTTATTTTATTTTTAAGTCTTATTTATTTTATTTAAGTTTTTATTTTATTTTTAAATTTTTATGTTGTTTTTGTTTATTTTATTTTAAAATTTTTATTTATTTTATTTTTAAGTTACTTATTTAAGTTTTTTTATTGTAAAGTTTTTATTTATGTTGTTTTTATTTATTTTATTGTAAATTTTTGATTTATTTTGTTTATTTTAAAGTTTTAATTTATTTTATTTTTTATTTATAATTTTACATTTTATTATAATTTTCTAATTAGTAATTTTATTTAAAGTACAAAAATGTGGCTGGTCTTGGCCAGATTCTCCCTTTTTGCATCAGACAGGGGCCCTGGCAAAGGGACCTTGGGCTCCACAGAGGTGAAAGGAACAGGGCTGCTCTGACCTCAGCCAGGGATTTTATTCCTGCTCCTCCTCTCGGGGGTGAGCAGCAATCCCTGGAAGCTGAACTTCACGTGTCTTTGTGTTTTTTATCCATCCAAAAGGGAAAATGTGCCGAGGAGCCAATGTTCCACTGGCACATGGGGCTGCAAGGGGAAACCTGCCACAGCCCCAGCCAAATCACTGCAGCTATCAGAGCCTTCAGGGCTGTGGTTTTCCCCCCAGAAATTCCCATTTTTTCCTGTTTTTCTGCCCAGCTGTGGCAGCTCTGCCAGCTGCACCCAAGTCCCAGAACCATCAGCTTTTCAAGGCCCAGCTCAGGAGTGTTTCCCTTTCATTTTGGTGAAAATTGAGGGTGTTTGGGGCTGGGGTGATATAATTTCTATTTACGGCAGCAGGGAAGAAGCATGTGCTGGCTTGGGGCCACCATAAATAGCTCTGGACATGAGAGCTCCTAAAATAATATTAATAATAATAATTTCCATGTTTTGCTTGCTGGGATGTCCCCCTCCGGCAGAACCCCCCGATGAAACCTCTGCAGAGGGAGCACATCTGGGTTTCATTTTTACAGCTGAAGAATAGTAATTAAGATGCTTTTGCAGAGCCAGGGCTTGAAAAACTAAAAATAAAAGCCATCTAGGCACAATACCAGACCTCCAAGCATCAGAAATTCCCGTTTTTCCCCCGTTTTCCCCCTCCCAGCTCCACTGGACCCTGGGCATGGCCAAGCCCCTGTTCTGGGGAGCAGGAATAAATCATGGGCTGAAAGGGGATGGTGCAGAGAAATGGGATTTTTGGCTAAAAACCCAGAAGAGCAATGGCAATGCTGACCTGTGCAGAGGGTGGCAGCAAGGGGAGGATTTCCAAAGCTCCAAAACCTACGGACATCGTGCAAAGAATCAGGCTTGGCTTTTTTTATTGCAGCAAAATGTGCATAAACCACCGAGCCCAGGCTTGGAATGACTTTCTCCTTCTATTTCTCACTTTTCTTACATGAATATTGCAGAGGAAGGGGAAAAAAAGCAGCTGCTTTCCAGCCCTCCACCACCTCAGGGTGCTTCTGGCCCCAAGCAAATGAAAAATTAATTTTCCCCAGCTCGAGCTAAAAGAGGAGATGGGGCTCAATGAAAGCACTCTCTGGCTGGTGGGGGTAATGCTGAAAAAATATCTGTGGGTTGAGGGGATGAGCAAGGCCCTGGGGACTGGGAAATGCTCAGAAGTTCGATTTAAGAGGTCAAAAAGGAAAAAAGAAAAAGAAGGATTTGGGGTTTACATGGCAGTAAGCTTAATTCTGACAGGAAGATGATAAAAAATTAATGAGGTGGTCAATGTGTGGAGAGGGAAAGGCTGATCTGGGGAGGATGCTGGGCAAGGGTAACGTAGTTTGTATCTAGTTTGTACTGAGCATCATCAGGGAGGAGACAAAGGGAAGGGCTAGGAATAGGTAGCAGGGATGGATGAATCCCAGCTGCCATCCCCAGAGCTGAAGGGATGCTGGTGGGACTTAGGTCCTAAAGAGAGGCTTTGACACCCTGCTGGATCCCATGGACAGGGCGCACATGTTTTGTCACATTCACATTTTCTGAAAAATCCTTTTGCCCAGGATTTTTCTCCTGGGAAGCTGAGAATCCTCAGAGAAAAAAGGAAAACTATTCTTATCTCATTTGCTTCTCCTGTGTTGTGATCATCTGGAATGGATTTGGAGATTGTTTATCCAACAGGTGGTTGTTTCATTGGATTCTGGTGTGAATTATTTGGACTTATTGGCCAATCAGCTTTGTTGGGACTCTGGAGAGAGTCACAAGTTTTCATTATTATCTTTTTAACCTTCTGTCTGTATCCTTTCTGTATTCTGTAGTATAATTTAGTATAGCATTCTTTAATATAATATAGTATCATAAAAGAATAAATTAGCCTTCTGAGAACTTGAAATCAGGTTCATCAGCCTTTCCTGCCACAAACACAATAACATTTCCCTTGGGTGCCACGGCCACCAGGGAGCTTTAAGGCTCTGTGCTTTTGGCAAGGAGGGTTCCATGGCTTCCCACCCATGGCAGCAGGAGCCCCTCACCCCAGTGACCACCTCAGTGCTGCTGACCTGGAGCTCAGCATCTGCTGCAGCTGTGCTTAGAAAAACAGAGATTTTGGGGATATTTTCTGTTTCCCCACGGTGGGGATGTGGCCACGCCGGCGCAGCTCTCCCTGCGGCGCGGTTCCTAGAAGGAGAGCAAGTTTTTCCCTGCTCTTTTCCAAGACTCTGCTGCTGACAGTAGGGGCTGGAAGCCATCCAAGGCTGTCGGTATAAATCTCACTGACCTTGTTTCACCATCCCTTAACTCGCAGCTCAGCCGGGACCGGCGTCGGCTTCCACTTTCTGGCTCATTTATCCCTTTTCCAGCTTTACAGTTTGGGTTCCTGAGCTTGTCTGCTCATCCCTGGGTGGGCAAGGCAGTGAGGGGGGACTCCCAGCCCCTAGAAAACCTCCCAGCAGGGCTGCCAAGGCCAACATCTGGCAGGAATTTGCAGATGCAGCTGTAGCTGAGGAGAAGCAATGCTCAGAGGTGCAGCGTGATGCAGTTTGGTGGGATGAGGGAAAGATGCTTCTGTTTGGATTGGGCTGAACACTGAGCTCTGATCCTAAAAAACACTGCCTAGGTGCCATCAGGAGATGAGCCTTGGTAAGATTTGAGCTCTGCTCCTGCCGTGATGTGCCTAAACAGGAGTTTGCTCCTCTCCAGAGGTTTCTTGCTGTCACCCTTGCTACCTCCTGCGGTAACACGGTGTCATCTTTGCTGTACCATTGCTTCCAGGGGTTTGGCTGCAGGGGAATGGCCTCCTGTCTCAGCTGTGGGATGCTGGGCTCACTGGGGAAGCAGGGAGGATGGCAGCCTTTGGAGATGTGGGATGCAGAGCAGCTGGCCATGGCGAGAGGGTTGGAAGGGATGGTTTCCCACCCTGGCTGGATCAGCTGCTTGGCACACCCAGCTCTCTCTTCTGGGTCGTGAAAAAAGGCAAGGGGAGCTTGGGTCCTCTCAGGAATCCACAGCACTCTGTGCTAAATCCATACAAACCCTTCATTTTCCAGCTCCAGTGAAGCCTCACCTTTAAAGGGTTGTGCTGATTCCAGTGGGTTTGGGGTGTCGTGGAAGAGCTTCGCCAGTGGCTGCCATTGTCACTTGGTTCTGTGACAGCATCCAGAATCTTTGGCATGCTGGCAGGAAGAGTTTGGTAACAGGATATACCAGGATCAGTGTTTTACCCAGGCCAAACTTGCACATATGCAGATTAACCAGGGGGAAAAACTTTCCAGGATAAGAAAAGCAAGACATGGCCAAAAAAAAAAAAAAAGGGAAAAGAAATGTTGGCTTGTGGAGGCTCCCTCCATCTTTGGAGGTCTTAAAGTAGGGATTAGGGAGAGATCTGCCAGGAATGATCGTGCCTCGGGGCAGCCGGAGACCAGATGATGTGTCTGTCTGTCAGCTCCCTCCCTGCCTGCCTCCAAAATCCGGGCTCCCTCTTCTCCTGCTCCTCTCCTGGGCCAGCACAACATCTCCGTGACTCCCCTTCGAGCTCTTGGACTCCTAAAATCCCCCCGAAAAGAGCTGAAATCCTGGAGAAGGGGCGCTTTCCGGGCCGGGGCTGCTGTGCAGAGGGAGGGGAGGATGCTCGGGGGTTTCTCGCTCCCCTCCTGCCCCGGCGCTGCGGCAGCCGCTGCTCCCGGCTCTGATCCCGGCGTGGCTGAGGGATGAGGTCATGCTCGCTCACCCACAGCCCGCCGAGCTCCATCCCTCCATCCCTCCCTCCCTCCGCAGGGCAGGGGGCGATTGGAGCCTGCTGGGGCTCCCGGTCCCCGCACGGCGCCTTGGGGATGCTTCCCTGAGCAAAAAATGCCTTGCTCCGAGCGTGGGTGCGAGTGGGAATCGGGAAAACAGAAACTTCCACAGTGAAGGGTTTGATCTGCAGCTTGGGAGAAGCTTGGATTGATGTAAAAATAAAACACACAGACATTAAGCAGAAAAATCATAAACTTGTGTTTCTGTAGTTGTAACTAAGAATATGCCTTAAGTGAGAAACTGCACTGATAAGAAGGTGAAGGGTTTATAATGTAGAAAACTGTATTGATAAGAAGGTGAAGGGTTTATAATGTACAAAACTGTATTGATAAGAAGGTGAAGGGTTGATAAGGTAGAAAGCTGTATTGATAAGATGGTGAAGGGTTTATAATGTAGGGGTGTGGTTTTATGGAATAAGCTGAGAGTTTAGAAGTTATAATAGAAGCATACATGTGCATGTGAGTTAGAAGCCCATTGGATAAAAATATCCGCAGTGCAGTAGAAGTTAGTAAAGGTGGTAGGTTAGAAAAGCAAAATGAACCTTGTGGAATCTGTCCATTGGGTTAGAAAGTTCTGTATTGCCTTGTAACAAAGAACTTGGGACTGCTTTGAGCTATGGCTGAGTGCTTGCTCCTCTAAAACCTCAGTAACTCTGAGACTGATGTTTATCTGAGCAATAAATCCTTCTGAGCCTGAAAACAGCCCCATCCTTTCATCTCCAGCAGTGACAATGATCATTGTGTTTCACCTGGGTGGGGATAAGCATCAGGTAGAATCCCTGGCTGTGCCCCTGCCCATCTTACCTGTGCCTGGGATGCTGGGCCATCCCTCCCTGGGCTTCTTCCTTCTTCCAGCTGCTTTTAAAACCTCAGACTAACCCAAACAGCTGCAAAACACTTTTCCTCCCTTCTTCTCTTTTAAATTTTCTTTTTTTTTGGTGATTTGACCACTTCTTACCAGAAATCAGCCCGTGGTGAGGAGGTGATTGTGCAACCTGAGTGCAGGGGCAGCTGTTTCAGAGCCTTTTGGATTAACAAACAGAAGGTTTGCATCTCTGGGAAGAGATATGTGGTGAGCTAGGGCTGGAAATACAGCCCTGTCTCCTCATTCTGATACACCCCCAGCTCCTGGCTCCCAAACCCATGATATTATGGGCAGAAAAGCCAATTTAGGTAATTGGTGGAGATTGCTACAATTTTATTAGCCCTAATGCCCTTCCCTCCAGGAGGTTTGCACGACTGAGCAAAGCAACCAGTGCCCATAAAAGCACAAAAATAGACACAAATAAGTGGGTTTGTTAGGGGTTTTTTTGGGTTTTGTTTTGTTTGATTTTTTTTTTCTTGTAAGAAATCCTTCCAGCCTTTTGTAAAAGTTTTTCCAGCCCTCAAAATCAAGATTAATTGTATTTGGGGGCCCATGGCTGCATCCACTGCTGGTGGAGGGGATTTGGAACATTTCACCTGGGCCCTGGCTCTGAGTGGTACCTGGTGGGACAGGCAGGGCTTGGACACTGCAGCACTCCAGGATGGCCAGAAATTGGCACTGCCAGATGGAAATCAGGCTTTGGGAATACTGGCTGGAGCCTCCTGCGGGAAAAGGAGCCTGATTTGGGGTTTTGGAAACAGCAGCTGCTGTCAGCTTTCTTCTCTGGGAGCTGGAAGGAAAACCTGCTCCTCCCCAGGCCTAGAGGTCACCTAAATAATGGGAAAGTGCCCAAACCCACGTCACTGGTGAATCTCCAGGCTGCAGAGGGAAGCCTTGAATCATAAAGGACTCCAGAGTGCATTATCCATGGAGGAAATGGGGGCACGAGATAAAATAGCACCCAAGGAGGGGAAAAACAGGAAAAGGAGCCATTTGGACTCCAAAATGGAAAGGAAAAGGTTAAGCCAAAAGTCAAGGAGAAGGGTGGGACAGAGTTAAAGGCTGGGAAAGGCAAAGCCAGGAGACAAAGAGGAGAATGGAGGGGCCAAAGCAGAAGGAAAGGACAAGGGGAACTTGCCTTGCTGCTCCTCTTTCCATCCTCTATGACAAGAACTGGGAAGAAAAAAGGCTGGAATAAACAATTTTTTCTGACTTAAATGATGGTATATTGATAGAGATAACACCAAAATCCACACTAATATTATTATATGAATATTTCAGGCAGGTAAGACCAACACTTAGTGTCACAGTGTGGGTGACAATGAACATCATCTCATCTGTGAGTCTGAGAGATCCCCTGGGAATTTGTCTTTTCACCAGGTCCAGCATGTCCCAGGTACCCAAATGTGTTTAATTATTACCTTTAGAAGGTAATAAATGAGGCAAGCTGTGCGTCAGGTCATTGCCATTGTCATTCAGCCAAGCTTTTGCTGCCAAAGCCAGAGATTTGGTAACATCAGGGGAGGCATAGAGGGACTGGATGAATTCACAGATCTTGTGGATGAAGAAATAATTTTTGCCTCTGAAAAACAGTAATTAAATGATGCTTTCCAGAGCTGTTCTTCACAAGTAAAGCATGCCCTTTATTGCATGTTTCCTCATAAATCTTTTCAGCCAAACTAAGGGCTCATTCCAGCTTTGATGCTCCAGCGGGTGCGTATCTTCCAAAATCATCCTAAATGCTCGGAGCACAAATTCTTTTTCTATCTCTTCTGCAAAGAATCTCTTGCAGATCATTTCTCCTCTTTAATTATAGATTGCACAAAGCAGCAGAAGCATGAAAACACTTAGAGTGGGAATTAAAATCTGGTTTTTTTCCAGCTTGAAATTCTCTACTTGAAGTAAGTGTATTCCTCTCTCCTTTCGGGGGAATCCTGTGGCTTTAGCTACAGGGAATGTTGGACTGGATTTTGATCACTGCAGCCTCAGCTTCCCCTCTTTGCCCCCAAACCCAACCCAGTCACGCAGCTGGAAGGCAAAGCTCTCCCCTCCTCTGGGGGGATGTTCTGGCAGCAGGACACAGGAGAGTGGTGCCTCTCCAGAAATGGCTGCAGCAGGACCATCTCCAAGGGGTTCCCCATCTCCACCTCTGGATCCTCCTCCTGGCACCAGCAGCCCCACCATCCTCCCACACCTGCAGGGGGGGGTGAGCAGGGCATTTTCCCAAATACTGATCCTTTCCTACCATTCTGGGCATTGCTGTGCTGATGGAACAAAGCTCCAGCTGGGGTCCTACCAAAGATGTCCCAAACCAGAATCCCAATTCCTGACAGGAAGCTTGCAGGCTGGCACGTTGTTTTCCCTGCTTGCCTTTTCCCTCGTGCTCTGGCCTGTGTGGCAGCTTGGATGAAAGTTCCTCAAGGCAGGAATCACCTCTTGGGAAAGGTTTTGGCTTGCTCAGTGTAACCTGAAGAGCTGCTGGGCCCCACAGCAGTAAAATCACAGCACAAGCAGCACAACTGGTGTTACTGGTGTCCAGCACAGTCCCTTCCCTTCTGGAGTCCTGTCCAGAAGAACAAATTAGCTGGACACAGCAAATGGAAACAGTGCCAGGAGGTTTGTTGCTCTGTGCTGATGAATGCCCCTGGATCCCTGGAAGTGTCCAGGGCCAGGTTGGACAGGGCTTGGAGCACCCTGGGATAGGGGAAGGTGTCCCTGCCTGTGGCAAAGGGGTGGAGCAGGATAATCTTGATCTTCCAACCCAAACCATTCCATGGTTCCATGATGTGGGAAGCCCTTTCAGCACGGTGCTGGGTTTGTTGAGTTCTGCTGAGTTTTTTTAGGGGAGTACTGGGTTTATTTGCCCCTTGTCAGGGTGGTGAGGAGGAGGAGCCTGAGGAAGCACTGCATGTATTGAGCTGTGGGCTCCCAGCTCTGGAGCTGTGGTGGTGCCCTTTGGAAAACCCAAGGAGTGTGGGTTTTCCTTGGAGAGCCAGCAAGAGGGCATCCAGGAGCAAGGCCAGCACCTCCTTCTGCCTGTTTGCCCCCCAAAAACAGGAGGAGAGGGAAGAAAGAAAAATTAAATGGGATCATGGAATGGTTTGGGTTGGAAAGAACCTTAAAACTTACTGCTTTTCAACCTCCTGCCATGGGCAGGCACACCTTCCACTACCCCAGGTTGCTCCAAGCCCCATCCAACCTGGCCTTGGGCACTGCCAGGGATGGGGCATCTTCAGTTTCTCTCTTGGGGATGTTTCCACATCTGGAAGACATCCCAGCTGTTTCCAAACGGGATGTTTACCTCCAGAGCTCTCACGGCGGCAGCGCTCTGAGCTGGGGGACGATTCGGCTCTCCCTGTGGAGCATCTCCCTCTGTGCGGGGCCGGGGGTGCGATTTGGGGACCGGGGCAGGGCCGGGGGCGCTCCCCCGCTCCCGGCGCGTCTCGCCTTTGTTCGGGCAGCGCTGGAGCCGGGCGGCCGCGGGGCGGGGAGCGATGGGGAGGCGGGATGGTGGGAGGGAGGAAAGGAAAGGGAGGGAGGGCTGCCCGAAAAGGCTTTTTCTTTTTTTTTTTTTCTTTCTTTCTTTTTTTTTTTTTTAAATCTCCAAGAAAAGAACGATCCACAGGCAACGCGAGAACTTTCCCCCCCCAAACTCCCCCAACCCCCCCGCTCCTCGTCTTTAATAAGAAAACTATGTTTAAAATTTTTTTTTAAAAATTCAAAGAAATTAAATTAAAACGAGCCCGACCTCCCACCCCCTGGCCCAGACCCGGCCCCCGGCCCGCCCCACGGCGCCCGGGAGGCGGCAGAAGCGGCGGCGGCGGCGGCGGGAGCGCCGGTGGCCCCGGCGGCGGCGGCGGCGGCGGCGGGGGGAGGCGGTCGCCGGGCGCCGCCCGCCCCGCATCCCGCATCCCGCCGGGCCCGCATCCCGCCGCCGGCCCCAAATGGATTATCTGCGGCTGGTGCTCTCCTGCCTCGTCCCCCTGCACGGCTGCCTGGCCGCCGGCAGCGCCCCAGGTACGGGGGCACGGGGGGCTGGGGGCTGACAGGTGGCTTCGGATGGGGAGAAGGGAGAGGGATCCCGCTGCTGCTGGGGGGAGGCTTCAGTGGGAATTGGGGGAGATGGAGGCTGGGCGAGAAATAGTTGGCGTGCTTGGCGTGCGAGGGGACGTCAGCCCGAGTTCCTTCTGCTACGCTGGACGCACCCGCTTAAAACTACAAAGCGGAGCCGGGTCGGGACGGAGAAGCTGCTGTGGGGTCCGCCGGGCCCCGAGAGGCTCCCCCGGCTGGGGTGGCCCCGCGGGATGCTCCGTGCGTGCCCACGGCCCTTTGCTCGCCGCTGTCCCCGCAGAGCTCCTCCTGTCCGGCAAGCTCAGCGAGTATGGAGTGATCGTCCCCTTCAGCACCGACTGCCGGGGCCGCTTCCTGTCGCACGTGGTGTCCGGCGAGGCGGCGGCGGGGCTCGGGCAGCCCGCCTGTGCCCCGGGGCCAGCCCCGCTCCCGGCCCGGCCCCGGCCCCGGCCCCGGCGCAGCCCCCCGGAGGAGCCCCCCCAGCGCCGCCTGCTCTATTTCAACGTCACCGTGTTCGGGACGGAGCTGCACCTCCGGCTGAGCCCCAACCAGCGCCTGGTGCCGCCGGGAGCCGTGGCCGAGTGGCAGGAGGATTTCCAGGTGCTGTTCCGGGAGCCCCTCCAGCAGCGCTGCCTCTTCACCGGCGACATCTCCGGCATGCCCGGAGCTGCCGTGGCCATCAGCAACTGCGATGGGCTGGTAAGCTAGGGGCTGGTGGTTTTGGTTTGTTAGTTTGAGATTTTGTTAATGTCCAGATTTTGTTAATTTCGAGATTTTCCGGTTAGTGTGCTAGTGGGTGTGGTGGGTTTTAGTGCTGGATAATCACTTACCTTTTTTGCTGTGAGGTAGGATTAGGAGAAAAGTGAAGTAAGCTCGAAACTTTTTTAGAGTATAAAGAAGAAATTATTAGCAGTAACTAAAAGAAAGAGTAATAAAAATCACAACGAAACCTTCAGAACACTTTTCTCGCTGACAATATAAAGAGACAAAACGTAAAATTGTCGCTTTCCTAAATGCCTCCCATGCAGAACCACCACAGGTGCTTTCTGTGTGCTGCCTGTGTTTTGGTGCCTTTTCCTCCAAAGAGGTGAATCCTGATGTCCTGAAATCTGAATTTTTGGTGATGCTTTACGTGTCTGAGCCATATGCTGCCCTTTAGGCAGCAGCAGGTTCCCTTTCCCCTGGGTGTTACCTGCCTGCTCCATCAGGGTGGTTTGTGCACCAGTATTTATTTTAAAGGCTTGGAAAACTTGCCAGCCCTGTGCCTGAAGTGCCTGCTGCCCAGATGCTGTTGCCTCCACGGGCTGTGCCCAGCCTCTGGGACGGGGACCCACACTCATGGTGATGCTGTTCCATCCTTGCCCACCCGTGTTTTACCTTGAGAATGCTCCAGGAACTATTCCTCTGTGTTTCCCACCACTTAAATGGTGCTGTGTGAGCTGCAGCACCTCCTGAAATCACTGCTAGCTGCAGTCTGGCTCCCTCCAAGCATCTTTTTGCAGGAGGATGTCTTTTTCTTTTTTTTTTCTTCCTAATCACTCAGGGGCTGGGAGGCTCTTGGCTTTCTGAGCACAGTTCAGCATCAGTAACTTGCTGCCACAGCGCTTTAATTCCTTTAAATGGCTCTGTTACCTCATTATCCCCAGCATCTGCTCTGCCTGTGGGTTCCCTACCTTTGATACGCTTGGGGAAGCGCTTATTTTTTAATACCCTTGGCCCGTTGCCCTTCAGATTTCCTTTGAGCCAATTTAAATCTTGTTTTAGATGCCAGAGTTTGCTGTTTTCTCCTGGTGCCACTTAAACTTACTGCTGGGTTGGAAGAAATGCCTTTTTTTGTGCCTTTTTAAAAATATTTTTTGTATATATTTCTTTTTTAGTTGCTTTATTCTGGGAGCTCCTTAAGCCAATTTTGGCCACCAGCACAAACAATTTGGCATTCCTTTCTTTTTATACAGTGCCTGATGCTACTGTACAAGCAGAAATGATAGAGCAGCACAGTTAGAAATACGTATTTCGCCTACGTACAGGAATCACATTTTTTTAGCACGTAATCCACACCTTTTGAAGCATCCTTTTGGGAATGGGCTGAGGCTGTGGACTCGCAGACATTTCTCTGTGGCACAGATTGTGCTGGGGCTGGCCAGTGTGGGCAGGCTTGGAAGCTTTAAAGGCATTTCCTACAGACCCAGCAGAGAGTGCCGAGTCTGGAGCAGAGAGCTGGGTTTGGAGCACAGAGCAGGGTTTGGAGCAGAGAGCAGGGTTTGGAGCGTGCAGGTTCCCTGGCAGATCTCACTCCCTTTGGCATCACGAGCTGAAGGATGCTGGAGGCCACTGGCAGCTGATCTGTGTCCTGCTGTGGCACAGCTCTGCGAGTTTTCTTCCCCAGAGCCCACTCTATTGTTAGTGTCAATCCCAAGCGGGCTTTAATTTAACTTTTCCAGGCTTTCCTAGGCTTTAGCCCCACGTTTCCCCCTCGCAGCCCCTGGCACACCTTGTTGGTTGTCATTCTTTTTGCCCTTGTTCCAGCTGGGTTAGGGTGTAGCTCGTACCATAGGATGATTTTCCATATGGATTTATGCAGCCATATCCTGCCACCCATGAATAAGCCCACCCTTTTAAGCCTGTGTAAAGGAAGAAGTGGCTTTTCCCCCATGATAAGGATTTTTTTTTCTATTTCCCACAATAAATTTATTGCTGGGTGGCCACCGAATCAATATCCTGGCTTCCACCAGGAATTTCCAGAGCTGGTCTGGTGAGGGACACGAGGCTGAGGGGACAAGCAGGTGCTCAGCTCCCTTGCCCTCATGATACATCCAACATCACGGTTAGTTTCTCTTTTCCATGGGCTTTCTGCTGTTTGGCCCTCTGGCTTAAGTGAGTCTGACATCTTCAATCTGCTCAGGATCTCAGCTTTGGAGGAGTGAGGAGATCAGGAGGATTCCCTAAAAGCAGTGAAAAGAGCTTGATTTAGGAAACAGAGCAAGAAACAGAACCGAATCCTGGTTCTAGGAGTGGATGGGATGGGAAGATGATGCTGATGACCTGTTGGAGAAGCAGCAGAGCACCTGGGAGGGATGCACGTAGTTAGGAATGATGCTGATGGGCTGGGGGAAACTCTTCCATGAGCAAGGACGCTGGAATTGCTGTGGACTTTAGCTGGGAGGTGTCCATGACCTTTGGGAGGGGGTTGTGGTTCCTGCATCCCGGGATAGCGCGCGTGGGAGGCGCGGGGCCGCCGCTTCCTGGGCAGAGGAAGCGCTCCGGGATGCTGCGGATGAGGGCTGTGTACACAGAGAGATTAGGCCGTGTATAAACGGAGACTGAGATTATAAATAACAGGGGGGGGAGTGCAGGAGAGGAAGAAAAAAACCCCAAAACCTGAACCCAGCTCGTGAAAAAGAGAGTCCACCCAAAGTCTTTCCTAAATCCATATTTAGCTGCGTAAGCGAGCTGATGCTTTTCCCAGATGCCAAAGCCGTGGCACCTTCCATGGCTGTCGTTCCCTGCGGGCACCCACGCGTGAGAATCTGGCCTTGCATGCTTTGCAGGCGTGTGTCGTACCAGGGTGGGAAGGTGCTGTGGCCCATAATGTAATTTCAAAGCCGATCTGAGCCACCAAATTCCTGACTGGTAAAGCAGCGTTAGGCAGGAATCTCCGCCGGTGGACACGTCTCGCTGCAGTGGAGGCATCCCAGATTATTCCCTGCTGGCTTCAGCAGCGTGTGGCCGACCTTGCTTCCTTCCTGCTGTGCTGGTTTGCAGGGATGGGTGGAGTATTATCACCCACAGACACCATATTTGTGTGCCTGGCTTTGCCCTGGGGTGATTTGCCGTAGTGCTGCAAACTCTGGAGCCAGCGTTTTCCATCCCCGTGGCCCTGGCTTGCTTCAGATGGGTGGCAGCAGATAAGAAGCCCTCAGAAACAGTAATTAATAGGGAAGGGAGGGAGAAACAGCCCCCAAAATGATGCCCCACTGAAAAAAGGGTGGCTTCCAGGATTTTCCTTGCAGTTCCTGAGGTGTAGAATTAATTTTGGGGAGGAAGAGGGTGCGAGATGTCCCTTTGGTCACATAGATCCCTCTGGCTTCAGCTGGTGTGGGTGTTATATGGATATGAGGGCTTTTCTCCCAGGTGATAATCCCAAGTTCTGGCAGTGAAATGCAAACCAGGCCCTGTTGGGGCTGAAAACCCAATTAATTAATTAGGGCCGAGCTTGTCTTCATGCCCTCACTCCACCAGGAGCTACATTTGAGCTCACCTGGCAAAACCTGGTCTGTAGCCACCCCAAAAACTTCTCACCTGGGCACAAAGAACAAGGAAAAGGAGTCAAGGAAGGCAAAGTGTTGTGTTTGATGGGTTGCAAAGCCTGTGCTGCAGAGAGGCATGAAAATAGTGATGGAGCATCTCTGGACCATGCCTGATGCCCTCTGGATGGAAGGGGAGTGCTGTTATCCATGGTGTCTGTGTTCACACTGCCTGGTTTTCTAGGACTTTTTGTCCCAATTATGTGTGAATCTTAGAGGAAAAATACATACTGTACATGCAGCTGGATTTCCTCCTGCTGTTAGCTTCCCTGGTCGAGTGCAGCATCTTTATTAATTTTTCCACATCTTAGCTGGGTAAAGTGTCAGAATTTCCTGAATTCCTGTGGGAGTTGGAGCTTTTTACCCAGCAGTAGAGGAGGAGTTTCTTACTCAGGGTCCTTGGGTTCCCCTTAGTGAGGCAGGAGTTCATCTCTCCCTTAGCCTGGGGAAGCACAGGAGAGCTGGAGAAGACACTTCACCCTCTGTGAGGGTGAGTTTGGTGTATGTGTTCCCTCTTTCCAGTGGAATTGTCTTTAAAGGGCCATTTTCTGGTTGGAGAGTGCCTTCACTGAGAGCTGCAGACAGCATCTCATGTTAGGAAAAGCAGTGGTAATAGTCCCGCCAATTGATTTAATTTGATTTGGTATTATTAAACCAAATTAAAATCAAGGCTAGGAAGCATATGGCTAATTGATCACTGAGGATGGGATTGAACTCTTGGAAAAAGCCCAAGAAAAGCTAAGTGGGACTTTTTGGGTGGCATCTGACCTTTTCTGCTGCCTCTCTACCGTTACAACCCTCCCAAAATGCTGAAATACAGCCTGAGCTGCTCCTCTTTGTGAGCAGGCAGGTTGGTGCGTGCCTCTTGCAATGGTGTTTTTTGGGTTGGTTTGGTTTTTAAATTTATTTTTGTGAGTGCCAGGGTGACCACTGCAGCTTCTGTTTCATTTATTGGACTGCTCTGATCAGATGGACACAAAATCCCAGCATTGTCCCCTTTGCCCTCAGTCATCCCAGGAGTCGGCGGCGCGCTGCATCCCGCCTTTGGGAGAAAGTCTGGGCTGCTTTATTCCTTGAGCCAGATATAATTAGTCACGAGCTGTAGAGCAGCTCAAACCCAAGTGGGCTGTGCCTTGGGACCAGGCTCTTTCAGGTTTTAATCCAGCCTTGCAGCACGGCTTTCCTCCGGCCGCCTGACTCACCAAGTCCCGGCTTTGGCCCTAAACCCATAAAGCGGCTTTGGGGTGCCTGGCCCCGAGTGAAACGCCCCGTGGCAGGGCTGGGAGGGGGTGGTGGTGTCCCAGAAGAGCTCCTCCTGGGGCAGGGGCTGCTTCTGCTCCTTCTCTTATTGTATAATGAAGGGCAATGTTTTGGAGCTGGAAATTAGGAGAATTTCTTCATGGAAGGAGTTATGAGGTCCGGGCACAGGCTTGTGTTCCCCATCCCTGGGGGGACTGGAAAGATGTATAAGTGTGGCACTTGGGGATGTGTTTTAGTGGTGGCTTTGGCAGTGCTGGGTCAAGGGTTGGGCTCAATGATCTTGGAGAGCTTTTCCAACGTAAGGGATTCACTGATTCTGTGCCCTGCCCCATCATCATGGCCTCACCCAGCCATCACTGAGCCTGACTGGTGGTTTAACTCCCTGGCTTGTTCCCTGCCTCATCACCACCACCCTGCCTGGTGCCCTGGTTAAACCTGGCTGTGTTCTTCATCTCCTTGGCTGAGGCTGGGGGCACAATCCCTGGCTGCCCTGGTTTGACCTGGATGTCTCCTGTGGGAAGAACCTGAGATACGTGTGTCAGGCAAGGATTCCTTGGGAAGGAGGTGAAGCAAAACCAGCCAAAACCCCTCTTTGCAGCAGAGTTAAGCAGTTAATGAAACCCAAGTGGAGCAGGAGATTTGGTGTAATCCAAGAGAGCCAGGTTGGCCATTGCCTGATGAATCCAATGGCATGCGAACACGAAGGGGACCCAAAGAGCCAGGCAGGTTTGGAAGAGCCCCAGCCTCTGTCCAAAGTACATCTCTGTAAATATTTTACTTTCATTTGATTTGATGAGGACCATTCCAACACTCCAACACCCTTTTGAGGACTCCAGTAGGCCCGCGCTGCTGGAGGCTTTGCTCCAAGAACAGATCCAAAAGTTCTGCTGGTGCTTTCCAGGCAGCCCTTCAGCAGCAGGGGAAGGAACGCGCGCGTGCGCCACGGAGGGAGCTGGGAAAAATGCCGAGCTGGGGGGGCTGCCCTGGGAGAGAAGCCAAATCCTGATGATCCTTTTCCTTGCCCGAGGTCTGAGCCGGCCGGCGCTGCGGGGTGTGAGCGCTCAGGCTGATGTAAGGGGGATTTGATGGGAGCTTGGTGTTAATTAGGAGCAGGTCGGTAGCCAGGACAACATTTCCAGCGATGTTTGCCCTGTCATTCATCTTCCCTGTGTTTGGGAGGTGGAGTTGTAATGCTTTCCAGCTTCTGCCCCAACGGGATTCCCCTCTGTTAATTCTCAAGTACTTTATGGGGCAGAGAGAATGGTTTCTCTTTCCTTCTTCTTGTTGCGGCTCGTTGTGTCAGTGAAATAGCAGATATCCTAAAGGCACTGTGGGAATGGAATGGGGAGGGTTCAGGGAGGCTCAGGAGTGTCTTGGGAGCCCCTTCAGCCTTGTATCCCTGTGTTCAGGGTCCAACACAACTCCTAGATGAGGCAGAACCGACTTTTGTAGCCATATAAAGACACAAATTGAATTGCAGCCAGGTTAGGGGTTTTTTTTTGTTGCTTGCATTTTCCTTAATTTTTTTTTCCCCGTCTACATGAGAAATTAAGGGTTGTCATAGATGAACATGGTATTAGAACCATCCTGGTGTCATGGAGTAGGATCAAAACAAGATTATTTGGGATGCCTTTCCCATTTGTGCGTGCTCTGTACTAATATTTAACGAGCATAGTGAGTATGTATGTCCCCCTACAGTTATATAAAACCACACCATTTTCCCCCCCCTTTTCCTTGTTTCTTTGTGGAGTCCAGGCTGGCCTGATTCGGACAGACAGCAACGAGTTTTTCATCGAGCCCCTGGAGAGGGGCCAGCAGGACACGGAGGAGCACGGCAGGGCCCACGTTGTCTATCGGCGCTCGGCCATCCGGCAGGACGGCGCCGAGCCGCCCCACGACCTCCACCCTGAAGGTAGGGGCTGCTGGAATCCAGTCTATCCCAAAAACTGGTAATCAATATTTCACCTGGGGAGAGGACTTCTCCTTCTATGAGCCCTTGTATATCTCACCCTGTGGCTTTAGGCTCAGTTTAACTGCTAAAGTCAAGAAGAAGGAAAGGGAATGCTGGGCTGGAGGTGCTGCAGCCTTGCTTTGATCACCTGTGTTGTGAGAGTGTTGGGGTACTGGAAGTTGTTGTCCAGAGAATCTGTGGCTGCCCCTGCATCCCTGGAATTGTCCAAGGCCAGGCTGAATAGGGCTTGGAGCAGCCTGGAATAGTGGAAGGTGTCCCTGTCCATGGCAGGGGCTGGAACAGGATGAGCTCTAAGGTCCCTTCCAACCCAAACCATTCTGTGATGGTTCTACAAAATGTGGCCTGGATTTGACTTTTTCACAGATCATAGAATCATTTAGTATGGAAAAAACATTTAAGGTTCTCAAGTCCAATCATTAACATATCTTTTAGTGCTGGTCTTCACAATTCAGAGCCATTCTGAGCTCACCTGCCACTGGGCAAGCTGGACCAGCAACCAGCCGGACCTCAATATCCCGTTAGAGTTAAATCTCATATCTGCTTTCCCTGCTGAATTCCTACTTCTGTGGAGCCTCACCATGGTGTCAGGCCACCTCAAGGGCTCTTTCTTTTCCTGCCCAGGGCCTGGGGTGCAGGTGGGTGAGCTGCCCAATTCCCTGGAGCTGCTGGCGGAGCGGCTGGGGGACGCGGAGCGCAAGCGGCGCCACGCCAGGAAGGACGACTACAACATCGAGGTGCTGCTGGCCGTGGATGACTCCGTGGTGCGCTTCCACGGCAAGGAGCACGTCCAGAACTACGTCCTCACCCTCATGAACATAGTAAGGCTCGGCTCTGGGGGATGTGGATCCCACCCTGCCCTGGGTTTCAGAGCTCTTCTGGTGCTGCAGATCTGTTATCCTGGGAAGAGAAATGGGTTTGGGAAGGGGAGCAGTGCTGCAGGAAGGGCTGTGCCTTCACACTGCTGGCTCTGGTGTTTAACAGCTGTGGGAATTGGAGGCATGGAAAGCAGAGCCCTTTGATGGCCATCTCCATCACCTTCCCCTTGCCAATGGCAGGGTTTGGCGTGTCAGTGCTGTCACTGTCTGTCACCTGAGTCCAAAAGTTTATCCTAGCTGAGAACATTTCCTCCTTGTCACTGAAGTCTCAGCAAATGCTAGAAAAGAGAATGGTCATGGCTTACTTAGTTAGAAATTACAATATCTGTAATTTGTTTTGCAGTGATGATGTTCATGATTTATTCTGAATACTATTTGTTGGTAGAGGAAATATTTTTATAGGTTTTCAGGAGCTTTTTGCACCTGGATAACCATTCAGGATATCTTTGAAAAGGAGTTCAAAGCAACTTTACAGTTCCTGTGCCCTTCCTCACTCTGAGGCACGGGGCAGCCTGTGGTGGTTCCTTACACCCCTTTTCATTCCTTTCTAAGATAAAAACATCCATATTCCCTGAGTCCTGAGAGATGTGGAAGGATCAATATTTATTCATCCAGTCATCTTGAGGGAGGTTTGCTCCTCCAGCATCTGAATGTCTGCAAATAAGATCTATGCTCTAGGATCTCTTGCTCTGTCCCAGTTTTGTTTTATTTTGTTTTTGTTTGATTCTCACCTCTATTTATTAACTTTTCTATAAGTGTTCCTTGACATAGTGGTGGAAAATGTTCAAAAGGCTCAACCAGCTCTGGAATGGCCAAGTTATAAAGATGCTCTTGGGTGCTTGGTTGTTGCTTTGGACATTATTTCTGCCACATGTCCAGCAACGAAGGGGGAATTATCAACACAGGTGGGGGGAGGATTTGTGTGATTAAAGGGTGATGAGGTGAAGGATGAGTGAAGTGGCTGGTCCTGAATAGGGAAAGTGTTGAAGAAGCAAACACCTTTATCACAAGGTTTTATTCTCTGGCACGTTATCCCGATGTTCTCAGCATCACTTAAATTCACTTTCCGAACATTAAATCCTCCTGCCAGGGGGAAGCCACCGTGTTCCCTGCTCTGCCCTCCGGCTCTTCCCACGTTTCGAGGGTCGGAGATGATGTCATTTTTCCTTTCGGATCCCGGGGGGGAAGGGGGCTCGGGATGGCCAGTTTGAGCCCCGGGGATTGTCAGCTCTAATCAAAAGGTCGGTTTTCAGGCGCATTTCATGGTTCCTACCCCGCGGGCAGGACTTTTCAGGGAGTGAATGCGCAGGATGCTGCGCTGGGAGAAGGGAGGACCCGCTGCCTATTCAATTAAAGGCGGCGCTGGAGACTTTAATGAGGGGGGGAAAACCTCAGGATAATACAGGCAACAAATACTTCCCCCCAACTATTATTTCCTTCTGTATATTCTCTCCCTCCACCCTCTTCCCCTTCTTTCTTTCTGGTTTTTAGTGCGTTCTCTTTCCAGCTTTGCCGTGACCTCTGTCCGCCTCCTCTTCCCTTGGCGCCGCCTCGTTTCCTTACCGGCTCAGATTGCCTTAAAACACCCGATTCAGCAGAAAAAAGAGTCCTGCTTTCTGGCCTGGGTGGCAGAGGGAGGGAGAGAGAGGAGGAGCCTGCTGGGACCACACAGCTGAACATTAATCCCATTAGTTGGAGGCAAAGGGAAGAAGGATGAGAGGCTTGGCCAGCCCTCTAACGAGGAAAGGACTTAACGAGCTGGCCTGGAGTATGTCAGGGAGCCAACTGGGAAAGCTTTCCTGTCTAGGAGCTCTCCTATCAAGATATATCCCAAGGAACGGGGGCAATGGGTTTGGGAGTAATGATAAACTCTCCTGGCTTTCCCTGAGGTCTCCGCTGAGTGCCGAGGGAGCAGTGGGACGCGGATCCCTTCCCAGCGCTGCTGTAGGTAGGGTCCCGGGGCTCTTCCCAAGACACAAAACCCATTATTAGGAACTCTGTGTCGGCTGAAGCTTGGTGATAAATGATTTGTCACGGGGGAGGTTTTTTATGAAAAGAAACAAACCCCACAGCCCTTATTTCATTGCCAGAGATGTGGATGTTTTTCAGTGAAGGGCGCTGTGTCCATCCTGGGAGGCTGACATGAGGATGACTGCTCCTTTTGTGCACCTAAGAGCTTCCCTGCAGGCAGGCTGCCTTCCCTGCTAGCTCCCAGCCTGCATTCCCAGCCTGCCCTTCCCTTTTTGGCTCAGATGCTGCCCAGGAATTTGGGGTCAGGTTGGAGTGAGTGGGAAAGGCACAGCTCCCGCTCTGCCATCAGTAGCTGAGCTTATCTCTACTCTGAGCTGAGCTTTGCTCTGTCCACCTAACCAAAACTAGTCTGTTGGGCTTTTGGGATGAATGTTGGGTGATGTGGTGCCTCTGGGAAGCCATTCCCCTCTCTTGCTTGCTGCCTGTGGCAGGGGTTGTGATGTTACAGAAGGAAAATTGGGATCCCCCAGCCGTGGTGGCTGCTGAGATCAAGGGCTGGGAACCAGAAGGGGATCCAGCACCTTGGAAAAGAGGAGGAGAGGAAATACTCAGTGCTGAGTTCTGCTTTCCAGTCTCTTGCCTTCAGGGAGTTGGGCTTCTTGGTTTTCTCCACCAAACTTCCCACTGCTCATTCCTGGTCCGTTTAGGTCTGGGGTGGCTCCACTTGGAGGGGAGAAGCCAAACTGTGACTGTGTTAAACCTGGCCCTGGCCTCAAGTGGGCTCCTGGGCTTTTGATTGATGTTGCCCATAATTTGGTTAAGGATGCAAAGGTTTTTGGTGTTTTCCCATTGTTTCGGGTTACTAGGGAAACCCCATGAGTCAGAGCCCTCTCCAGGCTGGGACTTGCCTGGCTCCAGCAGAAATGATTGTTCCCAAGGGCAGAGCAACAAAGAGTGCTACTGAGACCCCACAGAAGAGGAGGTTTGGGAACAAAAATTAAACCTTCAGCTTTAATTTTAACCTGTGGATGTTGTTTTCCTTAGGTGAGGGGTTTATGAGCCACTTCCTTGGTAACTGATAATAACAAAAATACCTCTGATGTCTCTCATGTGTCCATGCACTTTTCCCTACCCTCTGAATAGGCTTACATGTTTGTTGCTATTTTTCTGGGACAACATTCCTTGTTCTGTAGGGAGCTCTGATCAAATCTAGTCTTGCCCTGCAGAACAATTCTCCCCTTCCTCTCTTCCTCCCCACAGATAATGTGGGTCAGCCCTCACAGAGGTGACATTATGCATTACACAAGTGCAAAAATGTGGTAAGGGAGACTTTCCCCTCCCTTCCTAACCCCCCAGCTCCAGCAGAGAGGCTCAGGGTGAATCCACCAGCGTAAAAACCGAGCGAGGGAATAAAAGAAAGGAGTTTAAAGATGACTTGGCTGTTCTGAGTAAGCGATCCCGGCGTTTTGAAATGTCAGCTATTCTGCTGCTTTGGCAAATTCTTCTCGTGTCTCTCCCTTTGTTTTCCTTCCCTGAAGAACAGCGAGGTCTAGACCTCATTGCCAGTGCGGTTTTGCTGTCGGGATCTCGCGTCTGGGGCTGCCGGCTCGCGGCTGGCCGGGCTTTGCAGGGATTTGGGGAGGCAGCCTGCCCTGCTCTCAGGGTGGAATGTTCCTGTCACTGGAAAGCGGTGCCACTGCCTCCTTGGTGTTGCAGGGCTTGGGGGCAGTCCTGTGGGGTGGATGTTCCTGCTGGTTTGCCCTTAACTCACAGCGAGCCTTAAGGGCTGGCTGTCTATAGGTGGGAAAATTTCATTTTAAATGAAAGAGGAGAGCATTTATTGCCAGGTGACGGTGTGAAACAGGCTGAGCTTGGATGAGAGGGATAAGAAGATCTTTATCCCATGGCTTCAGGGATGTGGGTTATAAAAATTGGTATTTTTTTACTGGAGCCCTTTGCTGAGCAGCTGCTTTTGGGGGAAGGGGTTTCTCTGAAGACACTGGCATCTGCAGGGGGCAGGGGGAGCTGTGCCAAGCCTGCACAGGCGAATTCCCGTTTCTCTCCAGGTGAATTCCCATTTCCAAGGCGATGCTCAACCCCTCCAGCTCCATCCCCACTTCTTCCACCAAGCCCTGCAGCACTTGGGAGAATCTGGCCCTGCTGATGTTCCCCCCCTGCCCCAAAATTTGGGTCCTGCAGGGTTGCAGCCCTGGCAGCAGCCAGCACCCAGCCCTTTTGATATGATTCTTTCCCTCCCCTCAATCAATGTTTATATCTGGCTGTGAAGGGAGGTCTGTAGCCTTGGGCAGTGTGGTTCCACATCTGCTTTCTGAATTAACCCTAAAGGTCACTGCTGAGCTGGTATCTGTTAGGTGCAGATCCCTGCCTAAACCCTGGACTAAACAGGGGCTGGGCTTTAGGTTAACTCTTCATGTCAGAGGCTGAAATGGAGCACCAGGGAAGGCTGAAATGGAGCACCATACTGAGGGAGCACCAGGCCCCTGTGAGCTGGAGCAGAGTGGGATTTAGCCCTGCTTTATAAGGAAGATTTATGGAATTAAATCCCATCTTGGAATAATACAGCAGGATCTACTGAGCATCCTGCCAGAATATCCTGTGCAGCTGGGAAGGAGAGGTCTGTGCTGCTCCACGTGGTGCTCCCAGCCACAGCAAGGTCAGGTTGTAGTTGGTAGAGGGGTCCCTAAGGCAGGAATGTGGCTCATCCTGATGGATTGAGGGGTCCTCAGGAGCAGGCAGCAAGCAGCAGAGCGCTGGTGGACAACCACAGAATCCTTACATCATGGAGAGGTTTGGAAGGGAGATGAAAGTTCATTCCATTCCTACCCCCTGCCATGGGCAGGGACACCTTCCACCATCCCAGGCTGGTCCAAGCCAAATCAAACCTGACCTTGGACACTTCCAGGGATGGGGCAGCCACAGCTTCTCTGGGCAGCCTCTGCCAGGACCTCACCTCCCTCAGTTCCTTCCCAATATCCCATCTAACCCATCCCTCAGTTCCTTCCCAATATCCCATCTAACCCTCCCCTCTCTCAGTTTGGAGCTCCAGCTCCTGGCAGCTGCTGGGGCTGAAGGAAAATGTGTGAAGATTTGGGAAAATGAAGGAAATGGTTGTGTTTTCTGTCCTGTTCCCCACACTACCCCCCCAGCCCTGCATCTCTTCAAGCATGGCTTTAATTTCTCCCTCTCTCCCTGCTTTCCCACCCTGCCACATTGCCAATATTTTTGTAAGGGATCAAACTTCAGATGTGGGATTTTTCTGAGATGCCAAAGCCTCCTACATGCTAAAACCCAGCCTGACATCCTTGGGGAGCTGCAGCTCCTTGCTGGGCTGGATCCTTCACACCTCAGTGGGTCTGGAGCCTGAGTAATGTTTGCAGCTGCAGTACTGCGTGACCTTCCACCCTTCTGTGCACGTCCCCAAAAAAATAGGGTTGGCATCAGAAAAAATCCATCATACCCTCATTATTCTTACAAAAGGGGGAGGGTGAAGGAGCATTCCACCCACAGAAAGCAAGGATGAGCTGAGGGTGGGTTGACCAGCATCATCTTTCCACACTGATGGATAAAATACCCGGCGGCTCTTGCAGCTTCTGCATCCAAAGGGAGGCACTAATGGGGATGGGCTGGCAGCTCATTGATTAATTTTAATTTTTTATAATCAATTTTGCTGCATTCAAGGCTCAGGATCTGCATTACCTCTCTGCATGACTCGGAGGCACCCCATGGGAGTATTGGGTGTCATGGGGAAAAGGTTAACACTGGGGTTTTGGGTTTAAAAATGGCCTGAGTGGGTGTTTCAAATGGAATCCCAGACTGGAGAATGGGGGGCTTGTAAAACACTGGGGAGTCGCTGACATGGACTTGGGCAGCAGTAAAAGGTAGTTGTCACCCAACCCTTGATGCAAAATTGCAAAACCCCAAAGGAATGGAGGAAAAATAGAAAAGATCCATAAATCTGACTTCATAACCTTCATCTAGTCTGGAAGGCTATGGTAGAGCTGAGGCAAGTTAGTCCCCCCATGGGCAAAGCCGAAAAAGTATATTTTAATTAAAACATGAATTCTAGTCAGTATTAAAAATTGTCTTAATTCAGTTTCTTTGACTTCTGCAGTGAATCCTCATTTGTGGAACTGTTCATTTGAGAGGCCTTTTGGGAAAAAGAAAGTCCAGGGAAGAAAAACACCCTGGTTTTTGAGAATGGGGCTATGTTCTCCCACATGCTTTCCAGGAGGTGCAGGGTCTCATGTGGGTCTGTGGCTGCCCACTCCGTGCCTCTCTCCATGTCACTGGGCTCAGCTCTCAGGGACATTTCCCATCTGGGTGTCCTACTCTCTTGGTAGCATTTAGGGGTAGAATTTGTTTATTCATCCTGGAAACGCAGAAGAAAGAGGTTGTAGCTGTTTATTTCCTTTGCAAGGTCATTTTTAATAGCTGAGGATGGTACAAATCTCAATGACTCATGAGCCCTCCCTGTTCTCTCCATTGTGTTGCTTTCTCCTGGGATTTCTGGAGCCTTAGGTCAGGTTTGACTCAACTGAGGAAAGCCCTGGCTTTGGGGAGAGGCAAAGGATTGTATCAAAAATCCATTTTTCCTTTGGGTGCTGGAGTCTGGAGCATTTCCATCCCTCTGAGGGATTCATATTCCAACGGCTCATTGGGAAATGTGGTGGAGGAAACGCAGCCCTTGATGGGAATGGGTGATGTCATTGACCGTCTGAGCCATTCCTGGGGAAACTTTGGCTTATTCCAGCTTGACTTTTTGCCTTTGTGCTTGTTACACGTGGGAAAATGGGAAAAAAACCCCTCCTCACAGTGGGAGGAGGAGGATGACATCTTTGCACCTGGCCTTGGAAAGCCTGGGAGGGTGTGGAACGTGGGAGTGTGGAGGACAGGACGGGCTTGAGAACTGGGATGGCCTTAACTCCTTCCCTGTTGGATTTCCCTCCTGTGATAGATGGGTAATGCCATGATTGACTCTCACAATTAATGGACAAATATCATGTATATAGGTTAAGAAAAGTTTATAGATTTATAGTTACCCTGCACCCCCTCACGTGGTTATCAAGGGACAACTGGAGTTGGGACATCTGGGAGGGCTGGCTTGTCATTATAGAACACTGACCTCCATTAGGGATTTGAGGAAGAGATCTCTACTGGACAGTGAAGATGGACAGAACTTTGGGAGGGGTTAAAGGGTTAAAAAGGGAAAAACCTCCATTGTGAGGGGGCTGAGCACATGGTGGGGAAAACCTTTTGCTCCCAGCGCTGTAACCTTTTTTCTTTATTCAGTCTTCTGTTGTATTTTTAACAAGGTTTAATAAACCTTCCTGAACTATGAAAAGTGAGCAGCTGTTTCTCACGCTCCCTCCCTCAGGTGGATGAGATTTACCACGACGAGTCGCTGGGCGTGCACATCAACATCGTGCTGGTCAGGATGATCATGGTGGGATACCGCCAGGTAAATCCGGTGCTCGGGTTAGAGCAGGACGTGCTCTAATGTTTATTTAGCACTTAGGTAAGCCCAGCCTTGGGAAAACGTCGCAGTTGTCGCAGCCCAGGTGACAACTGTGCTGGGCAGGGGTGAATTTGAACCTTCCTTAGCCTGGATTTTGGGGGCTGAGGGCCTGGACAGCCCCCGAGGGAGGTGATGGGTGGGTGGATGTGATCTGCTGGTACCTGCTTGCTCTGGGATGTGGGGACAACCACAGAGGCTTCCTCAGAGCTCTGAGGTGATGGGGTAGAGGTGGCTTCCCACACTGAGAGGAGAAGCTGAGGTTGGGATCTCCTTGATTCATCTCCCTGGCTGTCCTGTAGCTCACGTGTGGCTTGGGCATGGCCAGGAAAAGCGTGGGAAGGTTTCCTGAGAAGTTTTCCTGTGGTTTTTCAGGCTGCACTTACTTTTTAATGCTTGTTCGAGCACAGCAGCCAGATTTTTCTTTAAAACAATGTGATTTTCTGTACTTTTTTGGGGCAAGCCCCTGTCCCACAGGAAGTGTTCTAGCAAGGGTGTTAATGACTCAACGCAGTGATGTCTCTGTGTGTGATCTGCAAATAAGACCAGTTAGGTATTGGAAAAAAACTTCCTTATTATAGAAATATGCTTGGCTGGCAGAAACCCAAATACATCCTGGAGATCCAGGGATGGTTCTGACGAGCAGGGATAAGGATGGAGGCTGGCCCATTTTTGGAGGCTTCCATGGAACCAGGGACATAATGTCTAGCTGAGAAAACCAACAATCCATTTGGCTTCATCCCAGTGACGTTTGTGCTCTGGGCTGGAGGTTGATCTGAGGAGGGGAAGGGATTTGGAGCTGTGGTGATACAGTGGCGTGGGAACTGCCAGGTTCTGTTAGGGATGATTTTTCCTCCCCAAAGCCAGCTCTGGAGGCAGCTTCTTTGTCCAGCTACGTCACTTCTCAGGTTCAGGGGATGATGTAGAAAAGAAGGAATGGATGAATCTTTTTTGAATCCATGAGAGATCTCAGCTCACTGTTTGGATCTGATGCTTCCTGAGCGAATCCTCCTGCAGCTTTGTCTTAGTTTGAAAGCCAGATTTCTGCTAAGGAAGGCAAGAGCCTCCCCTGAATTGGAAAATATACCCCCCCCCCCCAACTCTGAATTGCTATAAATTTTAAATTAAGGGGCTCTCAGGCAAAGATATGGGAGCAGGAATAACTGTTCTTTACTAGGGAAGAAAATAAAAGGATAAAATAAACAATGCAGTAAACCAAAACAACAGTGACAGAGTCAGAACGTGACCTTACACCCTCTTGGTCAGGGTGTTGGCAGCAGTCCAATTGGAAATGTGGCTGCAACCCTCCTGCAGTGTGAGGGGTGGTTCTGTTGGAGCAGTGATCCTGTAGAAAGGTGTATTCTTCCTCTGAAGATCCAGTGGGAGAGGCAGCTGCTGTTCCTCTGGGAAATCCAGTGGGGAAGCCGTGCTGGTGTTCCAGAATCTCCGGATTATATCTGGGTAGGAATGCTTGGCTCCTCCCTCTGGGCTCACATCTCACAATTGGATGTTATAGTTCTTATCAGTCAAGCAGGGACATTCAATAGCCTATTATCAGCAAGTGACTTCCCAGAGAGAGGTGTGGTTGTAGAAGAGACAAGGAAATCTGCCCACTTGACAGAAGACAACTGCCATACAGATGACAAATAGAATACAATTTGCTTGGCCATCCAGGACAAGCTTATTCTACCCTCTTGGGAGACAAGAAGGAGAGGGAGGAGAAGAAGAGAGAAGGAGAGGAAGATACCCTTACCCTCTCTCAGTTTGGAGCTCCAGCTCCTGACAGCTGCCAGGGGTGAAGAATGCGTGAACATTTGGGAGAGTGAAGGAAATGCTTGCATTTCCTGCCTTCTTCCCCAAACCACCCCACTTGGGACAGTGCCTCCTTGGCTTGCAGGGGAAGGGCAGCAGCTGCTCCTGCCCTGCCCAGCAGTGGATTTCCCGTTGTTCTCCCTGCAGTCGGTGAGCCTGATCGAGCGGGGCAATCCGTCGCGCAGCCTGGAGCAGGTGTGCCGCTGGGCGCACTCGCAGCAGCGCCCCGACCCCGCGCACGCCGAGCACCACGACCACGCCGTCTTCCTCACCAGGCAAGATTTTGGGCCCGCAGGTATGCAAGGTACTGTATTTGTCTCGATCAGGTATGTGCAGTCTGCCTGGGGGGAAAAGCCAGCGAGGGGTGAGAGGATTTTCTTGTGAGCGCAGTTTCTTGGCCAGCAAGGTCCAGAAAAAGGTTATAAAAATCAGTATTTTTTTTTTCTTCCCATGATGAGGAAGAGAGAGACAGAGAATTAATCCAGAGCATCAACCTGAATAGATAAAATGTCTTTATTTATTTATTCTCCTGCTCTTTGATTTCATTTACCAGTCCTCTCCTTGGCCCAAAATGCCTTAAAAATATAAAAAAAAAGATAAAAAAAAGATGAAATACTGCAGGAAGCCCCATGGGGACAATCACTTTATTCTGTCCCTTGGAGGAACTTTAAAACCTGTTTTTATATGGATTTATTTCTTGAACATGGGAGCATTCAATAAATCCTAGGCCAAAGAGGAAGTTCTACTGCAGGAATCACCCTCTTGGTGCAGAGATTGTGCTGGTGTGCTCTGAGAAGTTGGAGGCCTTGCTAATAAAAGTTTTCAGGAAAACATTCTGATGTTTCATGACTTCATTAGGAAAACAGGTGCTTTGGTGTTACCAGGAGAGGTGACTTGCCCTGTTCTGAGCCTGCTGCTTCCAAATTCCCATCTCCTCCTTTCCACGCTGGTGGCCAGGTCTGGATTTCCATCAGGAGGCTCCATTGATGCCGTGGATGGGGTGGGTATTGTCACCCTGATCTGTAGCACAGGTCCTCCTGGTGTGCACAGGAGGAAGAAAAGGTGGAGAAGGAAACCTGTCCTAACTTGGATGACCTCCCTGAGAAGGATCCCCCTCGGCAGGAGATGAACCTCAGGAGATATCCAGCTGGAAGCCCTCCTGAGTGTGCCAGTGGTCCTGTGGCTACCGAGTAGCGACCTTGGGTTGTGCCAAGCTGGCGTCCTGCCCTGGTCTCCTTGTCCAGAGTCACACGGGTGCAATACCAGCTTTTGTTCTGTTTTTCTAGACCCTTCCTGGCAAAGTGACTGTGTCCCAAGGCATTGGTGAGAGGACCTTTTTTGGCAGAAGGGGGAGGCTCCCTAGGCTGCCCCTTGGTGGGAAGGAGTTGTGAGATCCATGGAGCAGCCCTGCTCCAGGGGTGCTCCTTCCAGCAGCTCCTTCCCCTTTTCCCTGTGGATCTGGCTCTCTGCTTGTCACACACCTCCAGGACTTTCTGCAGAATCCCCGTGTCCTTGCCTGGCTGTGCTGCATGGCACAAGCAACTCCTCATCCACTGGGAATCTCCCTCTGATTGGGCTGCTGGAATAGTAACACCGTGCTTGCTCTTGCCTCTTTTCCCCAAAACAAAGTCCTTGTGGACCCCCAACACTCTGTTAAGCTCAGGGACGTGTGGAATGAAGGACCAGAGTGTGGCGCCAAACTATCCCAAATATGCCCTTTGAAGAGAAGAGCAGTGGACAGATGGGCTGTAAATTTTAATTGCTGCTGTAGAGGTCTTGTCCCTCTGCAGTGGGTGGCACAGAGGGGTTTTCTGGCCTGGGCTGAAGGATGCTTGTGCTCAGAATTAAATATTTTCCAGGTAGTTACTTCTCATCATCATTCTCCTATGGAGAACCTTTTGTACTCCTTCCAATTCTTACTGGAGTCTCCCTTACAAAAACCTGCCTTTGTGAGCATCCACCTTTTCATATTCCTTTGTCCCATCTCCCATCTGCAGCTTCTTTGGTTGGAATTTATCCAATTTTCATCTTAGGCAAAATAAATTTGCCTTCCCCTTGTAGAGAAAGCTTCCCATGACTTTATTCTTTCTTGTGGAAAGCTTCATGGGGGTAAAAAAAATCTTTTCAAATGATTTATCCAGGGCTTGATTTATTACTCTATGGTTAAACCCCATTATGGGAGTGACTTAGTGTGGATCAAGTATCCCACAAGGATGGGGGCTCTGTGGACCCCGTGGTTTGGCCAGGGTGGGTGTAGGGGATGTGCATCTCCCTCAGCTCATCAGCACCCCTCTCCTGCTTCTGCCCATTCCTGGCTGACTGAACTCTGCCCTTGCAGCATCCCAGTCCCCAGGGCACAGTTATCCAGCATGGTCCTGCCCTGCTTTTGCCTCTCTGACCTTTCAGTCCTTCCTTCACTAACTCCCTTGATGCCAAAAAGGGTCAGCCTCAACACACGTTAAAAAAAAAAAAACTTCGGGAGTTAATTCTGGAGTGTGCCAACAAGCTAATTGAATTGGGCAGAAATAAGGTGAAAAAGAAAGGAAAAGTGACCAAAATGGAGGTGATGTGTTGCTGCCTGGACAGGGGAAGATTCCTCTGCCCACAGCTACCCCACTGCACTGCACTTGATCGAGGGCTGGGTCCTGGGGCCGGGGCGGGTGCATGTGCGGGTGCGCCCCGTGGGGAGCAGGGCTGTGGTTTAGGCAGGGCTCTGGGGAGAGCCTCGTGCCTTTTCTCCTCTCTCATTTTCCTTCTTTATTTGTTTTAAATGAAGAAAAATGCGGGGGAGGCCATTCCTGGGCTGGGAGGCCACGGCCACCCTTGCTGGCAGGGTGTTGTGGGCGCTGTTCCTGCCCTCCTGCCTGCCCAGGTGTGTTGGCACAAGGGCACAGTGGTGCCAGCAAGCCCCACAGCAACCTCTGCTGGCTTTTGGCTCACACTGGGCTCACACTGAGCCTGTCCTTGGGCTGCCACCCAAGTGACCTGGGCAGCTCCTTCTCTCCAGCGCCTTCACCTCCATTTACTCTCCTGTTGCAGTGAAGCCAGGTTATGCATTTGTGGGTTTCTTTTTTTTTTTTTTTCTTAATTTTTCATTTTTTCCCCTCCTCTCTCAAAGGTTTTCTCTCTCCTCTCCTCCTCTGTCCTTCCCTCCTGTCTTTGCCCCAGGCTATGCCCCGGTGACAGGGATGTGCCACCCTCTCCGCAGCTGCACCCTCAACCACGAGGACGGCTTCTCCTCGGCCTTCGTGGTGGCCCACGAGACCGGGCACGTGTAAGTTCTGGGGGCAGAGCTGGCTGGGGTGGTGCCCCTCCCTTTAAAAAGGGGGCTTTCCTTCTGCTGCTGCAGCTGTGAATCCCTTGGGATCTTCCCCTCCAGGTTGGGCATGGAGCACGACGGGCAGGGCAACCGCTGCGCCGACGAGACCAGCATGGGGAGCATCATGGCGCCACTGGTGCAGGCCGCCTTCCACCGCTACCACTGGTCCCGCTGCAGCAAGCAGGAGCTCAACCGCTACATCCAGTACGCCCCTTCCAGCTGGGGGGGCATGGCCTCCCCTCAGACCCACACTTTTGGTGGCTTTTGGTACCCAAAGGTGCTCCCAGGGCTGGAGGGCCTCTGGAGACAGGCTGGAAGAGATGGGGGTGTTTGGCCTGGAGGATAGAAGGCTCCGGGGAGGCCTTGGAGCCTCTTGCAGTGCCTAAAGGCTCCAGAGAGGGACTTTGGACAAGGGGGAATGGCTTCCCACTGACAGAGAGTAGGGTTAGAGGGGATATTAGGAAAAAGTTATTTCCTGTGAGAGAGGTGAGGCCCTTGTACAGGCTGCCCAGAGAAGTTGTGGCTGCCCCTGGATGCCTGGAAGTGTCCAAGGCCAGGCTGGACACTGGGGCTTGGGGCAACCTAGTCTAGTGGAAGGACTCCATGGCCTTGAAGGACCATTCTAACTCAAGCCGTTCTGGGATTCCATGATAATTCAAATTCTCGGTAGCTGAATTTGGAGAGTGGCCTGGAGCTGAGGGATGGGGTGATCGCAAGAAATCCTCTGTCTGACTCTGCAGCTCCTACGACTGCCTCCTGGATGACCCGTTTGAGCACCAGTGGCCCACACTACCCGAGCTGCCAGGAATTAATTATTCCATGGATGAGCAGTGCCGCTTTGACTTTGGTGTGGGCTACAAGACCTGCACGGCGGTGAGTAGGGGCTGCATGGCCACGCTGTCCCCCCTCCCCCAGGTCCCCAGCCAGCCTGGCTGCCAGCAGCCTGCTGGCACTCGCCGCTGCTGTCCCAGCCCAGCTCCTCTGTGCTCCCCAGTTCCGCACCTTCGACCCCTGCAAGCAGCTGTGGTGCAGCCACCCGGACAACCCCTACTTCTGCAAGACCAAGAAGGGGCCGCCCTTGGACGGCACTGAGTGCTCTCCTGGCAAGGTAGGGGCTGGTCCTGCTTCCTATGGGAGGGATGTGTCTGAGGGCACGATGAAGAGCCCCTTCCTCCCGTGCTGTACCCTTTCTGTAGTGCTGTGGGTGCAGGAGGGCTCTCCACTGGTGCTGATTTCTTTGGAAGAGGCCTGGAACTCATTCCTTCTCCTCCCTTCCAGTGGTGCTTCAAGGGCCACTGCATCTGGAAGACGTCGGAGCAGCCTTACAGCCAGGATGGCAGCTGGAGCTCCTGGTCCAAGTTTGGCTCATGCTCCAGGACCTGCGGGGGAGGCGTGCGGTCCCGCAGCCGGAGCTGCGACAACCCACCGTACGTCTGGGCTCTGCCTCCCTCCCTTTGCCCAGCTGGAAGGGGCCATGAGCCAGGGGTTCCTGGCTCCTCCCCTTGTTGGCAGGGATGGGGACATCAGTTCCTGTGGGAGCTGTGCTATTGTATTTGCGGGGTGTCCCGATGAAAGCAGGAATGATGAATCTGGCTCCATGTTCTCAGAAGGCTAATTTATTAATTCAAGATACTATATTATATTAAAGAATGCTATACTATACTAAAGAATACAGAAAGGATACTTACAGAAGGCTACAAAGATAATTATGAAAATTCGTGACTCTTTCCAGAGTCCTGACTCCACTTGACCCAGACTGGCCAATAAGTCAAAACAATTCACATGAATCCAATGAAACAAGCACCTGTTGGATAAACAATCTCCAAACACATTCCAAAGCAGCAAAACACAGGAGAAGCAAATGAGATAATTATTGTTTTCCTTTTTCTCTGAGGCTTCTCAGCTTCCCAGGAGAAAAATCCTTGGCAAAGGGATTTTTCCCGAGAACATGAACCCCACACTGTGCCGTGTGTTGGGGCACTGAGCCGTGCTGGGGTTGAGCACCATTCCCTCTCCAGCCCTCTCACCAGCCACTGGGTTTGTTTTGCAGCCCAGCATACGGAGGGCGCCCGTGCCCGGGAGCCACCTACGAGTACCAGGTGTGCAATGCCGAGGAGTGCCCGGGGCCCTTCCAGGATTTCCGTGCCCAGCAGTGCTCCAAGCGCAACTCCTACTACACCCACCAGAACAGCAAACACTCCTGGCTTCCCTATGAGCACCATGACGGTGAGTGGTGGCGGGTCCTGGCAAAGGAGCAGCAGCCAGACTCCTCCAGAGGAATTCCTCTGCGTGGTGGCCATCACCCTGGGGTGGAGACTGTGCCAGCTGCACAGATGTTGGGCTGTGGGAAGCTCCGGAGCTGGAAACTGTTGTGCAATAAGCCGACATCAGGCAGGCAGCTTTTTAAAATCACGGAATCACAGAGTGGTTTGGTTTGGAAGGGACCTTAAAGATATTCTCATTCCCACCCTGCAGCCGTAGGCAGGGACACCTTCCACTAGACCAGGTTACTCACAGTTGGAAGAACACTTCTCTGGGCAACCTGTGCCAGGGCCTCCCCACCTGCACAACACAGAATTTCTTCCCAATACCCCACCTAACCCTGCCTTCTGACAGTTTGAAGTCATTCCCAGTCTTCACAAGCTGAAGGGTGCTTGTGCTCAGAATTAAATATTTTCCAGGTTGTTGCTTCTCACCATCATTCTCCTGTGGAGAACCTTTTGTACTCCTTCCAATTCTTACTGGAGTCTCCCTTACAAAACCATGCCTTTTCATATTCCTTTGTTCTATCTCCCATCCACAGCTTCTTTGGTTGGGAATTTATCCAATTTTCATCCTAGACAAAATGAATTTGCCTTCCCCTTGTAGAGAAAGCTTCCCACAACTTTATTCTTTCTTGTGGAAAGTTTCATGGGGTTAAAAGAAAAACCTTTTCAAATGATTTATCCAGGGCTTGATTTTGTACTCTATGGTTAAACCCCATTATGGGGTTTAATGTGTCACACCTTTCTCCTTGTCCAAAGTCCCTCTCCAGCTTTCTTGGAGCCCCTTCAGGCACTGGAAGGGGCTCTAAGTTTCCCTGGAGCCTTCTGTTCTCCAGGCTGAACGCTCCCAGCTCTCCCAGCCTGTTTCCAGAGCAGAGCTGCCTACTTGCATTGCAGCCTCATGTAGCATGACCTGTCCTTCCCTTAATTTCCTGAGTGTACCAGGCAAACGTGTAGGCTCTAAAGCTGCAAATGGAGATCAGCCACATGAATGTCCTGACCTTTGGAATTGTGGCTGTGCGCAGGGGTACAGGCTGAGATGAGTTTCTGCCTTCACTCACCCTAATGAATTTCCACAACCTCCTTTTTTCCCCCACCTCTCTTTTTCTCCCCCTTTCTACAACTCCTTTTCCCCCCACCCTCTCTTTTTCTCCCCCTTCCCTTTTCCTGTGCCACAGATGCTCAGAAGTGTGAGCTGATCTGCCAGTCTGAGGGCACGGGGGACGTGGTGTTCATGAACCAGGTGGTTCATGACGGGACCCGCTGCAGCTACCGAGACCCCTACAGCGTCTGTGTCCGGGGCGAGTGCCTGGTGAGGAGCTCCTGTGGGGCTGTCTCTGTCCTTTCCCTGGCCAGGAGGGAGCTCAGCCCCATGAGGGCATGGGTTTTTGTCCCTGAGGACCAAGCCCGTGTGCAGCAAAGGGGGATGGCAGAGCGATGGGCTGGGCTGCTGTCGGGTACCTGTTCCTGATTTCCCGAATTCTGGGATTCTGGCTGGGCCATCCCTGGGGGCTCTCCTGTCGGGGGAGACCCTCCTAGAGTGGTCTTGTGTCAGGAAGAAGAAACCCACTGGATCTTTTAGGGTTCTTGTTTATTGTTATCTTATCTAAAGTTTTGCATGCTGTCCACACCAGGCTCAGCACATTGTAAAAGCACCACAAAAATGGCCAACAATCTCTTGTTACAAGGTCTTTCAAAGCTAAATTGTCCAATTAAGAACTAACACCTAGATTATTTCCCTTTTTAGCCAAATAACTGATCCCCAAAAGCCTGCAATGCGGACTTTTCCACCCAATTACAAAATGCCACCCAAACCCATGAAGAAGGCAGAAGAAACCCAGGATGACACCCTGTGCCCTCCATCTTGCTTCCATCCACAACATACAAAAAATCCTATAACCTAAATTACCCACCTCAGTGATACACCTACCCTGCTCTCTACAATCTACTTCACACCCTAGTGGATTATTGTCTATTCTGGAGTTTAGGAAACTTTCTCCATGAATGAGGGTCAGAGTCAGTGCTCCCCTGGGGGTCAGGGCACCCCAGAGCAGACAGGGAAATATTCCCAGTGCTCTGGGTTTCCACAGGCCACAGGGCTGTAACCCTGGGCTGGGCTGCAGGGCTGTAATCCCTGGCTGGGCCTCAGGCATGTAACCCCCGGCTTGTCCTCTCATCCCCCGGGTGCCAGCACGTCGGCTGTGACAAGGAGGTTGGCTCCCTGAAGCAGGATGACAAGTGTGGGGTCTGCGGGGGGGACAATTCCCACTGCCGGACGGTGAAGGGGACATTGGCCAAGACCCCCAAGCAGCCAGGTGAGAGGCGTGGGTGGGCTTGGAAGCAGATTCACCAGCTGGATTCGTGTGTCCAGTTGGAGGAAACCTGCTCTTTTTCTTCCCTCCATCCTTCTTCCCTCCCTTTCAGGTGTTTTGAAGATGTTTGAGATTCCAGCTGGAGCAAGGCACCTTCAGATAGAGGAGATGGAGCCAGCATCCCACAGCATCGGTGAGCATGCCCTAATGCACCTCTCCCTTCACCCTTTCTCAACCCTTTTCTCATAATTCCCACCAAAAAGGGTCTTGTTGAGGTCATTCCCATCCTCCAAAGTGAGTGAGCAGAGGGAATGATATTGAAAATATCCCCTTTCTCCTCCAGCTGTTAAGAATCAAGCCACGGGGAACTTCATCCTCAATGCCAAGGGCCAAGAAGCCAAAAGCCAAGTGTTCATTGAGATGGGCTTGGAGTGGGAATACACTGTGGAACAAGGCAAGGAGAGCCTGAAAACCAGCGGTCCCCTGCACGAGGCCATCAGTGTTCTGGTAAGCCTGGCTGGCACTGGGGGGCTTGGGGACAGCTGTCACAGACAGGGGAGCTGGTTTGAGGTGTGATGTGGCAGGTGATGGAAGGAAGAGGCCATGTCATTAAATCCAGGGAATGAGCCAACGAAAAGCAAGGGGTGATGAGCTGTGCAAGGTAATGGCACAAGGATATGTTGCTGCATTTTGCTCTGCAGCAATTGCTTATGACTCCAAATCCCATTTTGGTTATGCTGGTATGTGGGGAATTAGAGGTTGGGTTCCCTGGACATGCAGGGAATGGCAGGTCTGCACTCCCATCCATCCCTGTGTCCCAGTTCTGGGCAGAGGCCACCTTGCCATGTGGTCCCTTTCCCATGGCGTTATTCTTCCCCCTCTCTGACTGCTCCCTCTGTGCCTGCAGGTCATCCCTCAGGAGGAGGAGGCGAGGAGCAGCCTCATGTACAGGTACATCATCCACGAAGACCTGCTGCCCATGATTGGAAATAACAATGTCCTGCTGGAGGAGATGGATTCCTACGAGTGGGCCCTCAAGAGCTGGTCCCAGTGCTCCAAGGCGTGTGGAGGAGGTACCTTCTTCTTCATAGCAGCCTACAGGGAATGCTTGGGGGGTACTTGGATATGGTAGAGGGTGTGTGAGCCCCTTGGAGCATCTCTGGCGTGGAGAAGTTGTTGCAAAGCAGTTCAAGTGAGCATTTTAGCCAGATTTCTTAGAGAAACAGCCTTGCATGATTGTGTGTGTGTACCTTTGTCTGTCTGTCCATAGACCTGCTAGGATTTTTAAATTCCTTGGCCGTTTTTAGCTGGATTAGAGCCAAGAAACAGTGATTTTGAAGATGATCACTACTAAAGTTTGCACAGAAGTAGGCGTGAGGTTTGCTGGTGAAAGCCTCATTTCCATACTGGGATCTGACCCTCAGATTGTGGGGGGCACCTTGTGCTCTAGGAATCAGAGTGGTTTGGGTTGGAAGGAAGCTTTAAAGGCCACCTAGTCCAAACCCCTGCCACGGGCTGGGACATTTTCCACAAGCTGTGTGCACTACACAAGACCTGGGGGACCCTGAGGGTGGGTCCAGCAGCCACACGAGCATCCTCACAAACCTTGGGTCCCACCTGAGTGGTGACATCTCAGAGCACATATATCAGCAGGATATGTGGAATATGCAGGATATCCCAGCAGGATATGATGCAGAAGAAAGATCTGGGGGATTCTGGAGAGTCTCCCCCACCCATCCCCTCACTGCCCACACTCTGCCCCCTCAGGCATCCAGTACACCAAGTACGGCTGCCGTCGGAAAAGCGACAACCGGATGGTGCATAGGAACTTCTGTGACAACAGCAAGAAACCAAAGCCAATCCGGAGGCGCTGTAACCTCCAGGAATGCTCCCAGCCCATGTAAGTCCTCTCTTAGTGGCCCAAGGTGTTCCCACTCGTGATGGGGGCAGTTCAGGGTTGGATTGGGAGCGTTTCCAGCATAAGCATCGCCTGAAACCCCTTCTCCTTGTCCATCTTTCCCCGCTGGCAGGTGGGTGGCTGAGGAGTGGGGCGCCTGCAGCCGCTCCTGCGGGAAGCTGGGGGTGCAGGCGCGGGCGGTGCAGTGCATGCAGCGCCTGCAGGACGGCACCAACCGCACCCTGCACAGCAAGAACTGCCCCGGGCAGCGCCCCGAGACGCGCCGGCCCTGCGGCCGCCTGCCCTGCCCCGCACAGTGGAGGACAGGAGCCTGGTCCGAGGTGAGGAGGAGGGTATGAGGGTGCTGTCTGGGTTTGGAAAGACAGGAGTCTGCTAAGGAAGGCAGGAGCCTCCTCTGAAATGGAGAATGCAAACCCTCCCCACCCCTCCAAATTGCTATAAATTTTAAATTAAGGGGCTCTCAGGCAAAAATATGGGAGCAGGAAATAACAGTTCTATTAAAGAAGGGAAGGAAAAAAAATTATATAATAAACAATGCAGTACACCAGAACAACACTGACAGAGTCAGAACCCAACCTGACACCCTGTGGGGTGTTGGTAGCAGTCCAATTGGAAATGTGGCTGCAGTCCTCCTGCAGTGTCAGGGGTGGTTCTGTTGGAGCAGGGTTCCTGTAGAAGGGTTCAGTTTTCCTCTGAAGATCCAGTGGAAGTGACAGCTGCTGTTCCTCTGGGGAATCCCATGGACAAAGCCATGCTGGTGTCTCAAAAACCTCTGGATTGTATCTGGGTAGCAATGCTTGGCTCCTCCCTCTGGGCAGAGCATCTCACAATGGGATGTTGTAGTTCTTATCAGCCATGCAGTGACATTCAATAGTCTGTTATCAGCAGGTGTCCCCTCCCAGGGAGGTGTGAATGTGGTCACTCAAAGAGAGAGATAAGGCAAACGGCCCACTTGACAAAAGATAATCTGCCATACAGATGGTAACTGAAAACATCTTGCATTGCAATCTTCAACAGGTGGGTGTGAAGGTCAGGTGCTTATAGGGGTCATGGAGTAGAATCCTAGACTGGTTTGCTTCAAAGGGAGCTGTAAAGGTCACCCAGTCCAACCCCCCTGCCATGGACAGGAACAGTTTCCATCCGACCAGGTTGCTCAGAGTCCCACCCAGCCTGGCCTTGGTGGAGATAAGGGTACAAGAGACAGTGATGTTTTCACAGAATGCTGGAATGGTTTGGGTTGGAAGGGACCTTAAAGCCCATCTAATTCCAACCCCTTGGTCAGGTCACCTTCTACTAGGCCAGATTGCTCCAAGCCTGGCTTTGAAAACTTCCATGGATGAGGGTACAAGGAAAAGTGAGAGGGGAGAGCATCCTTGTGCAGAGAGTGTGGGGGTTTGGGAGACAGGGAGGGAAACCCCACATCAGAAAGCAAAATCCACCTGAGGAACAGTCAGCAGCACATCCTGGGGGGCTGTGGGGGCTGTCACTGACTTCCTGTCTGTCTGTCTGGGCGCAGTGCTCGGTGACCTGCGGGGAAGGCGTCCAGCAGCGGCAGGTGGTGTGCAAGGGCAGTGACAGTGGCGCGCGCTGCGAGGGTGACAAGCCAGAGGCCATCCAGGGCTGCCACATGGCCGTCTGCCCAGGTGAGAGGAGGAGGAGGTGGCACTGGGATGGGGAATGTGCTGGTGGGGATCAACGCCCATGAATGCCTCCAGCCTGCTGTGGCTTCAGGGGATGCCAGTGGACGAGGTTGGGTTGAACATCCCTGATGTGGCTGGCAGAAAAAAAAGCTAAACGCCAACCAAAATATTTCCCTTCTCTGCTCTTAGCCCTGGCATTGACTGGTTTTGGGTTTTCTGGCAGTTTGAACTCGTGATGAGCTGGTGGAGATGGGCACCCTGGAGTTTATCTTGGGTGGGGTTTGAGGTGCATAAATGCTGGGTGCTTAAGGGATTTAATTTTTAAGGAGATCCTGCAAAACGAACCAAACACCCTCCCGAGGTGTTTTGAGTGCCCTCAGCCTCCTATGGCTGCTGGGCATTGTGCTGCTCTCTCTGCAGGGAAGCTCTCTGGCATCACCACCGGTGCTGATGCCGGTGACCACAGCACGACCAAAGGGCAGCGGGTGCCCCAGGAGGGAGCCAAAAACCCCGTGAGCAAGATCTCCTCCAGTAAGTGCTCGTGTAAGGGCGGTGCTGCCCAGGATACCCCTCCCGAGGAGCTGTGCAGGCAGGGCAGAGCTGGGAGCGCACCCAGCGCCGCTCCCGGGGAGCTCCAGCCACCGTTGCTGCCTCTGCTCCAGACCGCAGTGCTCCATTGCCATCTCGTGGCCTGCGAGGTCCTGCAGTGCTGAGCTCCTTTTGCCTCCCGGTTTTTATGCCCTTTCCTTTTTACTTTGGAATTTTTTAAGCAGGTAAATGTCTTCTGGTTTTTCCTCCTTGGAGTCCTTCACAGCTGGGGCTCAGTGCATCTTGGTTTGGAGCATCCCTTGCTCTCTGTTTTTTCTCCATGCACAGAATCCCTCAGTGCTTTGGCTTAATTTTCCAGGTCCCTCTTGCCTGCTTCCTATGTGGATAGGCAGCACCCTTGTCTTGGTTTGGAAAGACAGGATTCTGCTAAGGAAGGCAGGAGCCTCCCCTGAAATGGAGAATGTAAACCCTCCCCACCCCTCCGAATTGCTATAAATTTTAAATTAAGGGGCTCTCAGGCAAAAATAAGGGAGCAAGAAATAACAGATCTTTAACAGGAAAAAGGAAAAAAAAAGGATAAAGTAAACAATGCAGTACACCAGAACAACACTGACAGAGTCAGAACCCAAGCTGACACCCTGTGGGATGTTGGTAGCAGTCCAATTGGAAATGTGGCTGCAGCCCTCCTGCAGTGTCAGGGGTGGTTCTGTTGGAGCAAGGGGGTCTGTAGAGAAGGATGTATTCTTGCTCTGAAGATCCAGTGGAAGGAGACACAGCTGCTGTTCCTCTGGGGAATCCCGTGGAGAAAGCCGTGCTGGTGTCTCACAAACCTCTGGATTGTATCTGGGTAGCAATGCTTGGCTCCTCCCCCTGGGCGGAACATCTCACAATGGAATGTTATAGTTCTTATCAGACATGCAATGACATTCAATAGTCTATTATCAGCAGATGTCCCCTCCCCAGGGAGGTGTGAATGTGGTCACTCAAAGAGAGAGATAAAGCAAACTTGACAAAGGTAATCTGCCATACAGATGGTAACTGAAAACAACTTGCATTGCAATTTCCCTTTGGGAATCCCATGGGAGGAGTGCAGGGCTGGGAGCCCAATGCCACCTTATTTTGTGCTGCTCTGTCCCTCTGCAGGGGAGCCTTGCCTCGGGGACAAGTCCATCTTCTGCCAGATGGAGGTGCTGGCTCGCTACTGCTCCATCCCTGGATACAACAAACTCTGCTGTGAATCCTGTGGGAAGAAAGCCTCCTCCACCACTGGCTCACCCCCTGCCACCAGCATTCCCCCAGGATCCACCACTCCCAGCCCTGCTCTGCCTCTCCTCCCCTACACCACCGCCCCAGCTCGGGGGGAGCCTGCTGGGGACCCCACTGTGGCACCTGGGCAATCCAGCAGTGCTTTCCCAGGGGAGCTGCCAGCCCCCAGGGAGCAGGGAAGGGGCCAGGGGGCCAGGTAACCTGCTCAGAACCACCTCCCTGTGAGGCTGGCTAAGCCTTTCTCCCCTTCCCTCCTGTTCTCTCCACCTTTTTCCTCTCCCCCGACTTCCAGCAATGGTTTTCATGGATGGCACTGCCAGGCTTGGGAATGACCTGGCTCCACACCCAGAAATTGCTGGGAAAACCACTAATTTCCCATGGTCCTGCTTGCCCTCCCAGCTGTGCCATGGTGCTTTTGGACAGTGCTGTGGGAAAAAAAAGGTGGAAAAGAGCAAAAAAAAAAAGCTGTGGGAACACAGGCTGCTTCCTCCCAAGGTGCTAAAAAGATGTGGGAGGGACATGGCTTTAATGTTGCATTTTCCTTCCCCCTGCTCCAAGCAGCAGCACAGGATGTGCTGGACAGGAGGGTCCTGGCTTGGTGGTTCAGCCCTGGAGCTTGGGGAGAGCAATGGGAGGGTCCTGGGAATCTGGTGGGGAAAAGTGGAGGGGAGGTGCTGAGGTGAGGAGTGGGGAAATGTGGGGAAATCCCAAACTGCTGCTTTGGGCTGTCCCTGGTGGGGTAGAGAGTTTGGGAAACGTGTCTGGGGGAAGGTGGAACGTGCCAAGCACAGAGCTGCTTCTGTCCTGGAGGCAGGAGATGGTCCAGGAGATTCCAAAGTGAGCAATAAGAGCCACAGGTCAAAGACCAAAAATTGGTGTCAAAAATGCCTGTCACCTGGGGGTGACTTTTTTTTTTTAGCCAGTACTGCCCTTGGCCAGCCTTGAGCTGTTATCAATGCCCAGGATCACCAGGATCACCTTGGGCCCAGTGCCTCTGGGGCAGCAACAGCTTCCAGGGGGAAATGGGGAGCCAGGAGTGGATTTTAGGGCAGTCACAAAGAGAGGAGGGAGCCAAGGATTCATCTGCATCTCTCATTGCTTGGGAAGGGGTGGAGAGGGGGTGATTAATGCCGTTACAAATTATTGTGCCAAGTACTAAACGTTTGCACAGCACTTTAGGAGCCTTGGGCTGCCCTCTCCTTGCTGGGTGTTGGGCCAGCTCTGGGCACAGGGTTTGCCTTGACAAGTTTCAGTCCTCAAAAACCTCCCACAAATGGTGTCCCTGAGGGGGCTTCCATGGTTTTGGTACTTTGGTACCTCTGGGTGCAGTGGCAGGGGAAGGTGGGGGAGGAAGTTTTGGGAATGGGGAGGTGGAGCCCCAGGAAGGCAACGCTTGGCAGCCAGACCAGTTTGGCATTGTAAAGAGGGATGTCCTTGGCAGCACATGCATGGTGTGGGTGCTGGTCCTGAGGCTGCTGCTTCCCTGGTGTCCAAGGAGTAGGATGGGGCATCCCTAGGGACAGTGTTTATGAGCTCTGCAGGTAGCCAGGCCTGGCTGGTGAGGTGGCCTGGGTGATTTTCCCATGGATTGTGCCAGAGTTGAGGTGCTTGCTTTGCCTGAAATGGATGGAGGCCCCTCTGCATTGCGGATGTTTCAAGTATTGGACTCTTCATTGCTCCCCCAGAGTTTCCCCACACTCTCCTGCTGCTGAGGCACAGCTGGATGAGCTTTTTTCCAACTCCTCTTGAAGCACCTCAGGCTGGAGGTCCTTGGCCTCCTGGGTGCTGCCCTTTGGCCTTAGGTGGGCATCCCAAAACCTGGAACAAAACCCCCATCTGTCTGAGCCACACAGCTGGCACACGTCCCAGGAGTGGGCACATGGAGTGCCCAGACACAGGACAGGCAGGGATTGGCACCCACAGGGCATCCCATGGGATACCAGGGTGGGGTTCATCCCTTGGGATGCCTCCACTTCTGCTGTGCCCCTTGCCAGCCCCTCCACGGGAGTGCCAGCATTTATTTATTGTGCCAAAGATAACGCTTTGTTTGCTCTGCAAGGAGCATAACAAAAAGACCTTCTTTCCCCCAAAAAAATGGGCTGTGATGGCCTTCCTCCGAAATTCCCACTGCTCCCCTCCCTTCCTTGCTGGCCTAGGCTTTGGTGCTTTATTGCTTTAGGAATATTTGCAGTGGTCCCTCCCTAGCCCTCAGGGCAGAGCTGGGGCTGGGCACTGACCCAGTCCCTGGGGGTGTCTGGGCAGGGGGCTGCACTGCGGGTGCTGATCCTGACCTCAGGATCACCTGAGAGCTGGTGGAGATCTAAAGCAGGCTGGGATAGCCCCCCCAGCAGTGGGGGTGCTCTGGGGTGGTGGTGCTGCAGGGCTGGCACCCAGCTCTGCGCGTCTCCTGGAGTGCTTTGGGCTGGAAGGAGCTGTAAAGCTTACCTGGTTCCAGCCCTCATCACCTTCCACTAGCCCAGGCTGCCCCATCCTGGCCTTGGACAGTTCCAGGGATCCAGGGGGATTTATTCCAGCTGAAGGCAGACTGAGCTTGGGTGGCTTTGCCCTGTTTCTGGTCCTGTCTCCAGGAGGAGAGGGTGACTCTGGTCTCTGCACCCTCCCAAGGCAGGTGGGTGCATGGAGTCGTTCCTGTGCTGTAACCTTGTCCAGTGTTACCTTGATGTATAAAGTTTTGTACATATGAGATTCAGAGCTTTTTAACTTTTAATATTTATTAATTTTGTTGGGTTCTTTTTTTTTTTTTTGAACTCTAACATAATGTATAAAAAATAAAAATAAATCCACATAAAAATCTCTTGCTGTTGATCTATTTTGGGGATGTGTGTGTGGAGGCGGAAGTAAGAGCATGACCCATATATGGTTGTTGAAATGGATTTACTTTGTGTTACTTCAACCCAGTTCCTCCTCTTTATCAGCCAGAATTTCACATTGCTGATTTGAGGAGGAAGAACATCTCTAGAGGTACATATATATAGATATCGCAGACATCTTTTATGAAAAATCCTTTCCTTAGGATTTTTCCTCCAGAGAAGCTGGAGGCCTCTGGAACGAAATGTAAACATTGATTATCTGCTGCTGTGGAATGCAACAGGTGCGTCTGTGATTGGCCCATGTTGGATGTTTGTAATTAATGGCCAATCACAGTCAGCTGGCTGAGACACAGAGCCCCAGCCACAAACCTTTATCATTCTTTATTTTTCTATTGTTAGCTAGCCTTCTGATGAAATCCTTCCTTCCATTCTTTTAGTATAGTTTTAATGTAATATATATAATAAAATAATAAATCAAGCCTTCTGAAACATGGAGTCAGATCCTCGTCTCTTCCCTCATCCTGAGACCCCTGTGAACACTGTCATATATAGATACAGACACATGAATAGTTAAACCAGTGCAAAAATAAATATTGATGTGTCACTGGTTCAGGCCAAAAAGAGCCCCTGATGCAATGGCCAGGTAAAAAATGTAGAGAGGTGAAACCAGGGTAGGGATGAGGCCAGAGGGAAGTGTCACGGTGTGTTTGGGCAGCCCCCCTTTTCCTGTTTGATGCCAAAACCCAGTTCCTGTTGCTGGGGTTTTAGGGAAACTCTCTGAAAGGTTTGGTGCTGCCTCAGTTGTCCCGGCTCATGGATGCTCCACTCCATCCTCAGAGCAGCAGTTCCCTCTCAAGGACCACTCCTGCCTTGCTTCCTGCCCTTTGCAGGCAGGGCAGGGCTGGGAGGGGACACTTGGGTGGTCCTCAGGGCCACTTTTTATCAAGCACCATGGTGGCAATGCCCAGCTGGTGGCACCTGCATGGGAGGGAGGTGAGAGCATCATGGCTTTGCCCTCAGCGGTGTGGGAGCTGCTCTAAAGTCACCTCACTCAAATTGGGGCTTCCTGTGGAAACTTCAGGTGTTGGTGATTTACTTCACTGTGATTGACAATTTACTTCATTGGTGGCCATTGGTGCTGCTGTAATCCCTCAAAAAATCCTTTATTTTCCTCTTTCTTGTTTTACACCCTTTGAAATGTCTCCTGCAGCCCTCTGGTTCTCAGAGTGATGGTGGAACCACTGTCTCTTTCAGTGTAATGAAGTCACTCTGTCCTTTCCCTTGTGTTTTTCATGGCCCCTCCCAAAAGGTGAAGCCCAGACGGCACCAGACCATTCCTTAAATCCCAGGCACACTGGATTCCTCTGGATCTTTGCAGTGCCTGATTTTACAAGTGCTTTGCAAACCCTGCCTGGATTTTACCATGGAAAAACTCTTCCACCTCTCTGTTGGGTGCTTCCCTTCCACACAGCATCACTACAGCTCATCACACCTTCAGCTTTTTAGGCTGCAGCAGCCACAATATTTGGGCAAGAAGGGATTTTTGGGTTTGTAAGGGACAGGAAAGGCTTGCAACTGGTGTGGTTGAGGCTTTTCTTGCTGGCATGGCCAGGCCAGTCCAGTCCAGGCTGGATAGGTAATGGGGCAACTTAGTCTGATGGAGGATGACCTGCCCATGGCAGGAGGTGGAATGAGATGAGATTTAAAGACCCTTCCAACCCAAACCAGTCAGGGATTTGGGTTCTGTGAGATGGGGCAGAGCAGGTGCTTGTCCCCACCAGAACTGGAATTACGGCTGTGTCTCACCTTCTTCACTGCTTATTTCCCTGCTGCAGTTATTGCATCCCTCCCATTTCTCACACTCTTGGCCAGGACTGGAGTGGGTGGAACAGTTTTCTAGGAAAGCTTCAGCTTTCTTTCCCATGGCTTTTGCCAAAGGATTTAACCTCAGCCTTGCTGGCTCAGCTCAGCCACTTCCCTGCCTGACTCACCAGCCCTGGCCCTGAGCTTTCCCTCCAGCTTTTCCTGCAGGGATCTGCTCATGGCACAGCTGCTGTGCTTTGCTGCTGTGTCCTGTGCAGCTTCCCAGCTGTGTCCCTGCACTCCTGACAGCTGGGCAGGTTATAACAGCACCCTGCCAGCTGCTGCTCCTGGGATGCTCCAGACTGATTCCCCTGTGGCTGTCAGAGAAGTTGTGCATGTCCCAGGAATGCCTGCAGGGATCCTGGTGTGATGTGCATGTCCCAGGAATGGCCTGCAGGGATCCTCCTGTGAGGTGCATGCCCCAAGGCAGCTGCCAGCCCTGCAGTGGAGGTTTGGGATGTGCAGCTTCATGTGAGGTTTGGTGCTGTCACAGTTCAGCGCTGGGATTTCCACCGCTGCTTTGGTGAGTTATAAACTGATTTTTTAAAATTTTGTTGTTGTTGTTGTTGTTTTTTTTTTTTTTTTTTTTTTTTTTTTTTTTTTTTTTTTTTTTTTGTGGAGATTGAGGACTCTCTAGGGGCCAGCAGTCAGGAAATACAATTTGCATTTCAGGCTGCCTAGGAAGAGAGAGCAGTGGCTGATCAGAGAGAGCTCTGTCCAGCACTTCAGAGCTGCTTCTCCACTAAATTCCCAAGGAGAGCTGATCCTCACATTCTTTCAGCTGCATTCCCTCACTCTTCCTCGTGATAGTTTTGTCTCTGCAGCAGCTGGAGCAGACAGACAGACAGACAGGCAGACAGGCAGACAGTGTTTTATTGCCCCTATTGGAGGGTGGTGTCCATGTGCTCTCCTGAGGGCTGGAGGGGATGTCCCGGCAATAAGAGTGACTTGCAGCGGCAAAGAAAACACAGAAAACTGCTTGTGCTGGCAAGATTGGATATGGAGGGGCTTGACAGCTGGCCTGCAAGCAAAGCTGAGTTAATAGAAAAAATAACAATTAATGATTTTCGAGTGTATCCATAGCAAGGAAGAAGACAAAGCTGTCAGCGTGTATCTTAGAAAAGATGCATGAGAATTTTTGCAAGCTAGGCTATGAGCATAAGTAGATGTGTATGTGCCTTATTAAATTTCTGTAAAACTTTTGCCAATTATATTGACGTTAATTGCTTTGCACCAATGAATACAGTACGTTATTGTGATGTAGTTAATGACTTAATATCATGCTTTGTTAAGAGTGTATAAGCTGGAGAACACGCAGAATAAAAAAATCTTATTTCTTTTTAGACCTTAATGACATGTTTGTCAGGTCCGACCTAAAGGTGACACCTGGAGGCAGGAGGGGACGGCATTGCCACCCCGAACCCGGCTCAGGGCGGTGAGGGCTGCCCAGGGCCAGCCCTGGTCCATCGCAGAGGTCCCTGGAGCTCCTGTGCCGCTCGTGGGACATCCCTGGGAGCCGGAGCGAGGGTTTGGGATGCGGCTGCAGCCGCTGGAGGTCACTGCTGCTCTGCAGCTCTGCACGGAACGCGGCTCCTGGAGGGGCCACAGGAGCGCTGCGACATCCCTGGGAGATGGATGGACAGAGGCTGCCCTGGGGATCCTCACCAGCAGTCACACCTGGCACTCCAACCCCGCCCGATTGTCCCTGTCCCTCGCTGCTGGATGGAGGGACTCTTTGGGAGGCTGAGGGAGCTGGCAAGGGGCTCAGCCTGGAGCAAAGGAGGCTCAGGGGGGCCCTTGTGGCTCTGCACAACTCCCTGCCAGGAGGGGACAGCCAGGGGGGGTCGGGCTCTGCTGCCAGGGAACAGGGACAGGACAAGGGGAAAGGGCCTCAGGCTGGGCCAGGGCAGGCTGGAAATGAGGGGAAATTCCTTCACAGAGAGGGCTGGCAAGCACTGGAACAGGCTGGGTAAAATAAATTCACATCCAGGTCCCTTTCTACCTGTCCAAACTGAGGGGACTCCATTCCAGCTCTGCGGGCACAGTGTCACCTTTACTGGGGACCTGGGGCTGAGAGGTCCCTTCTGGGAGGGTTAGGAGCCATTGCCAAGGAAATGGGTGACTTCACCAAAAGGCCCATGGTCCTTCATTGCTGTTTGAGCATCTAACCAGGACTGGAAAAATAAAATCCTTGGGAGGGCTTGGAAAACATCAGGATTCAGCAGGACAGCAAAGCTGCCAGCAGCAATGCAAACTGGTGAAATCTGTATTCAGATGTCCTCCCCCCTTCCAAAGGGTCTGGAAACACATTCCCAACTCCAATCCCAGCTACAGGACCTGGTCCCTCTGGCAGGGTAGGTATCCTTTGGGACTAGGAGTTCAGCTGATTTGGGGTAAATATCAGCTGGATGACAAATCCGCCTTTGTCAATCTCTAGAGGAGGAGGAAGAGGAAAGGCAGCAGCCTAAATGCAGACCTAGAAAGCAGGTTCTTGCTGGAAATGTCTCCTCCTTCTGCCCTTCCATGTGTCCAGGACAGTTACGAGTCAAACAGAGACAACATGAAAATACAGAGCATTTATTTCTGTACATAACCAAAGCACTTGTAATTGGAGTCTCCAGATGGAAAACCAGGCAAGTCTCCTCCCTGAACCCGGAGACTCAGTGCTAACATTTCAGGCTCATAATTAACAAAAGAATATATACTCCATATCCCTCTTTTCTTTCCTAAAAAGCTTGTTTTGTAGCACACACACCACAATAAAAGAGCTAAAAAGGACTTCCAACGCACATTATTATCAGGAAGGAATGGAGAAATGCTGCTTTTTCCTCACCAGCACTCTGATCCTGGAGGTGTTGGGTGGGTGGACGACAACAATTCAGCTTGGGCAAGGAAGGTCATTTATTCCCTCCACTGGGGACTTCCAGCTGGCTGCAGATGTGTCCCCTCCTGACAGCTTTGGTAAACAGGGAGAAAACTCAGCATTTTGGGATGCAGTCCTCCAGGAGGGTTTCTTGGGCTCTCAGGAACTCATCCACTTGCAAAACAAGGCTGTTTTTCATGAGGAAAAGCTTGGCTTCCAGCAAGGCCCTGCCCCATGAAAGGGAGGAGTCCAGGAGGGGGAAATCTGAGCCTTTGGGGTGTGAGGGCAGGTTTGGGGGCACGGGGTGTGTCTGTTCTTCAGCAGCTCCTCTTGTCCTTCCTCATCATCCTTCTGGTGTCCTTATTGCAGCATTCTCCTCATTCAAAGGTGGTTGTGGAGGAGAACCCCGAGGTGCTCTGGCTCCCTATTCCTTTTCTGCAGCCAGCAGGAGGTTGCAGACCCTGGAGTTGGTTTGGTGCAGGGCAAATTCCCTCCCGGGCACGGCGCCGCGCCGGCTCCTCCAAGCGGTGCTGCTCCGGCTCCCGGCAGACTGGGACACTGAGAGCACTTCCCTGTGGGACAGAGGGACAGCAGCACGGGCAGGAGCCTCTGGTGGGGGTGGTGGATCTCACCCTTCTCCTCCCAGTCACCATCTCCTGATGGTCTCCTGTGTCACTATAGGACACGGAACAACACGAGCGCACACACCGCTGCTCTCAAGGTGAAGAAAAGGGAAATTTATTTTCTGACTCCAACATTTACAGATTTCTAAAAGTGACAGTGGATTGGAAGGTGACAGTGCCACCTCTCCAATGACACTGGACAAACCAACAGTCTATCAAATTTCTCCTCTTCTATAAAAGAATGCAAAACAATCAGTTATTTACAGAAAGTGTGTGAGAAAGTTTGCTACAAGAATGTCAACATCAGAAGGCTTAGAGAATCTTAAAAAATCAGAGCAACACTTATGGATGATTGTCGCAGACATCTTTTCATGAAAAATCCTTTCCTTAGGATTTTTCCTCCTGAGAAGCTGGGAGGCCTCAGGAACAAAATGTAAACATTGATAATCTGCTGCAGTGGAATGCAACAGGTGCATCTGTGATTGGCTCATGTTGGATGTTTGTAATCAATGGCCAATCACAGCCCAGCTGGCTCAGACAGAGAGTCCCTGACAGCTGCCTTTGTTATCATTCCTTTTTACTATTCTTAGCTTAGCTAGCCTTCTGATGAAATCATTGCTTCTACTCTTTTAGTATAGTTTTAATGTAATATATATCATAAAATAATACATCAAGCCTTCTGAAACATGGAGTCAGATCCTCATCTCTTCCCTTATCCAAGAACCCCTGTGAACACCGTCACAGATGAGGCTTCCACTCATATCAGGAACTTGTGGTGCCCTTCCCTCATCCCTACCAATTCCCACCCAATAAATGCAACCATTAATCCTCTCCTCTTCCCTCCTTTCTCTCAAGCCCACCAGGAGGTTTCTGCAGGATCTGGTGCTACCTGTATGGGACCTGCTCCTCTCTCAGCTGCAGGCACATGAGCACGGGGCTGCTGGAAAACCTCAGCTTGGTGTCAAAGTGGATGGAGGTCTCCACCTCTGTCTGGCTCCTCAGGGTGGCTTGGAGCAAAGGGGAATCCAGTTCTGCCTGGAAATCCATGGCAAGGCTTCCCCTGGGAGAGAGAAGCACGTAGGGTCTGGTCACAGAGCAATGGCCTGAGCTGGGCACCAAACAACTCCATGAACACCTCAGTTAGAGGTCTGGCCATGGAAAATTTCTCTGTAAACATCAGGAAAGGCTGATGGACCCACCAGGAGAAGAGCAGGGAGCAGTGGAAATCCACCCTTGTCCCCCAGGTATTCCCATTCCCAGAGCCAGGCTGACCTGGCATTGACGCTGGTTTTCAGCTCCTGCTCCCAAATGCTCACGTCCATGTCAGCTGAGATGTCCAGCCCCAGCCCACCCTGGAGTCTGACGGTCACTTGGAGGCCAGACTGCAGAGGAATGACCTGGAAGATGGAAAAGGCAGAGCTCCCTGTGGCCAGGCACTGCTCTTGGATGAGTGTTGGCACCAGCAGGGCCTTGTGGCTGCTGGGAATGTCCATCCCAACCCTGCACCTCAGCCACGGGTCTCCCATGGCAGAACAAGCCATCCCACCACTTTACCGACCCCAAGACACATCTGGCAGTGCCACCTCACTCTCAGATCTGTGTCTGTGCTGTGCAACATCCACAGGCTCAGTTGGGATGTGCAGACAGGCCACTGCTTCCTCCCCAGCCAGTACCTGGTGATGGTCCATCAGCAGGAGGTTGCCCCTGACCACACTGGTGGGCTCTGCACTGCTCAGCAGGACCTTGCCCATCAGGTCTGTGTATCCCTGGAAGAAGACAATTGGCCGCAGCTGGACGTCAAAGAAGGTGGCTGCCATCCCAGCCATGAGCTCTGGCTCCTCTTCTCCTTCCGAGAGGTTTTCTCCCATCATCGACTCCATCCCTTGTGCTTCCAAGGTCACCTGGAAGACAGAAGTGGACAGGAGCAGGACATCAGTGATGGAGTGACTTGGGCGAGGCATCCAAGCCATCCCTGAGGTGCCACTGAGGCATCCAAGCCATCCCTGAGGTGCCGCTGAGGCATCCAAGCCATCCCTGAGCGCCCTGAGGTACCAGTGTACATCCAAGCCATCCCTGAGCACCCTGAGGTACCAGTGTGGCATCCAAACCTTTCCTGAGTACCCTGAGATACCAGTGTACATCCAATCCATCCCTGAGGTGCCACTGAGGCATCCAAATCATCCCTGAGGTGCCACTGAGGCATCCAAGTCATCTCTGAGGTACCACTGAGGCATCCAAGCCATCCCTGAGCACCCTGAGATACCAGTGTACATCCAAGCCATCCCTGAGCACCCTGAGGTGCCAGTGAGGCATCCAAGCCATCCCTGAGCACCCTGAGGTGCCAGTGTGACATCCAAGACATCCCTGAGCACCCTGAGGTGCCAGTGAGGCATCCTCTGGTTTTTGGGGATCAGGGGCTCCCCTCTCCAGAGCAGGAGTCTGGTTTCACACCAGCGATTTGGGAATTTGCCTTTTTCTGACACAGGACGTGCTGAGCACAGAGGTGAAGCACCACGAGGAGGTGAAGAGGGGACACAGGGACAGCAGTGGCACCCCTGGGTTGTGCTGTCACCCCCCTGCAGCCCCCAGCCCCTCTCTCAGTGGCACCTGAGCTGCACGGAGCCGCTGGCCGTGGCTGAGCAGGGAGAAGTCGGAGACGCTCTTCCTCAGGAATCCACCCTCCAAAAACAGCAGGTCCAGCCCAAAAGTGGAGGTCAGGTCCTGGGTGACTGAAGGGCAGAGAGATGCCCATGAGCACCCCTGGGTGTCTGGTGCAAGGGGTGCTAACAGGATGATCTTTAAGGTCCCCTCCAATCCAAACCTGTGGTACCACTCTGCATCTTCTTTCATTCTTGCAACACTCAAATGATTCAGCATTGCCAGGTTGGGTTTTTTTTCTCCCTTGCTATTCCACCTACACTGACCCTCTGCAAGGCCAGACTGAGCTAATTTGAAGGGGGACAGAAATGAGGGGTGAAGAATTCAGCAGATATTTAGCAAGTGCTGCTTTTTGCAGTCTCTGAAATTTGATTCTTTCTTTTAAATCTCAGGGCAAGAATCCTCCTCTCTGAAGATCTTAATAAAAATACAAAAGGAACTTGTCAGGGAAAGCACGGAAACTCCCACCAGCAACCTGCTGTTGGTTTCATTTCCAGCTGAAGTTCCTCTTTCAAACCAGCAGGATTTGGCAAAAGTTTGTGTTAGAGAAGGGCATGTTCATATCTCTGGTACTGGGGGACGTTCTCAGAAACCTCCCTGAGATTTTGGGGCATTCTACAGACCTGGATCCTCCTCTGGAGCTGCCTTTTCCCACCAACCCCTCCTTTAACCCTCTGAGGGGACCAAGGTGTCCCTTGTGCTGTCACCTGCCAGAGGCCCTGAGAAAGAGGAGGAGATGCCAACTTTGGAGAAGAAGTTGTAATTGTTGATCCGTGGGTCTCCCATGATGTCTTTCAGTATCTTCCTGGAAAAGAGAGGGAAAGGATGTGTCAGCACTGGGAGGGAGCGAAGGCAAGAGGTCAGTGGTCCCTACAGAAGGAAATATAATTTGCTAAAGTGTTTCTCAGGGTTGCTGACTGCCCAGAGCAGCGTGAGGAAAAAGTGAAAGCTTTAGATGTAGGCTACCCTGGAATTCCATTTTCCTCTGGATTATTAGGATAAACCAGGCAGATATTTTTCTGCAGCTTTTGCTTAGCTCTGAAAAATGTGAGTGCTTGGTTTGTTCTGTGCAGACAGGAAGATTATTGCAGGCACAAATTGTGCACTGCCCTGGGAGCCAGAGCTTCAGCCTCCAAGGACTCTGCTGAAGCCACAAGCCTGGGTCCTGCTGCCATGGGGCAGGATGACAAAATCAGGTTCTGCCTGGCTGTGTGACATCTGCATCCCTGTTTTTACTCCAGGGATATCCAGGCAGCCCCCATGAAGTGATGCTAGCACATTTTAGAGATATATTGGTCCAAACCCCAGAGCTGGATTGAGGAGGAGGAGGAGAAAAAGGGGATGCAGAGCAGAGGGAAAATGTCCCCGTGCCCTCAAGCCCCACCTTGCCAGGTGGTGGTGGTCACGCAGGCTGTTCTGCACCTTCAGCAGCAGGAACGTGGCCACCTCTGTCTCCATCTCAGTGGTGGCCAGCAGGATGTTGATGACATCCATGGGCAGGGGGTGGTTATCCAGGAGGATTTCTGCAGCTGCCAGGCGACAGGTTTTGTCATAACTCTTCCTCTTCTGGTGGAAAATCCTCCTCATCACTTGCTTCACCTGATGGGAAGGGGTAATTGAGAGTGAAGGGCACCCCAGCAGCTTGGCTTTGAGTGGGGAGGGGAGCACCAAGCCTCACACAACCTGCTCTCCTACCTTGCTGGAGACGTGGGGAGCGGGGAATCGCTGCAGGGCAGAGGTGGCAGCGGTGGTGACAGCCGTGGGACCGCCCTCAGCGTGCTCCAGGAGGGTGGGGATGGTCTCAGGGAGCCTTGCATTGCCCAGGGCCAGCAGGGAAATGACCACCCTGGGCTCCTCCTGGGCACCTCTGAGCCCCCCGAGGATGGTTTCCACCCCACGCTCCACCACCTGCTCGGGATTTGCAGGAGGAGAGGGGAGTGAGGGACAGGAGATATTCTGGGCACCCCTGGAATTGGGGGGTGTCCCAAAAAGCCAAGTGTGAGGGACTGCAGAGGACCCACCTGCAGCCCACAGAGCTTCTGCTGGCACAGCTTGCCCACCAGAGCGCCCACAGCAACTATTCCTGTCTCCCAGATCTCAGGTGCCAGCTGCCTCCCATCCAGCTTGTCCTGGGCATCAGGAAAGGGGTAACAGGAAGCAGGGAAAAAGAAATTGGAAAAAAAAAAAAAGAAAAGAAAAAAGAGATGGAGTTTGCTTTACTTCTTATCTCGAGCAAGTCAGGTGTCACTGGCTGGGGGCTGTGTACAAATCACAAACAGGACAGGGCTGCTGTGGAATGTGATTTGAGCTGTTTTGTTTTCCAGCATCAGTCTCATTACATGGTTATGACAATGGGAAGATGCCACTAGCTCACATCCCATGCAGCAGGCCAAAAAACTTAGTGTTACAACTTATAAGTAAGTTTTTTGAACAATCACACAAAGCAAAAGCCCATTGACAGTAGTTCTATCCAATCACCATAAGCACACGTACCTTTGGTTAAAACAATTCTTGCTTATTTCAAACACAATACCTGCTGGTAAGCCTTAAAACACAAGGCACAGAGCTCCATTATCAATCTTTGAACTCCCTAATATCTTGCTAGATAAACTTTTCTGTAGCTTAGGGAGTTATTCTAGACAAGCGTTAACACACAGACCATTGTTCTATTTGTCCTTGCTTTTCTACTGGTTAAATAATTTTTCTGCTGACCATTCTCATGGCTGCTGCTTAGCTCTAATCACAGTTCTACTACCTCTGGGGCCTGCCTTTTGCAGCTTTCCCAAAACCCTCTAATTTTGTGGATTCCCACAGTCAGGGAAAACTAGTTCTTACCTGCCTTGAAGGAGGCCATGCATGATTTAATTGGATAAAATGTTGTGGCTCTGAATTGAGATTTTATTATCTTTAATGCGCTGATACAAAGCATCTTCTGCTGGATTCTTTTCCTCTGGAAAGCATCTACTCCCATCCCATTAAATGCCCATGAAACAATCCCATGAGCAGGAAAATCAATTTCCACAGAAACGTTTCCCTTGTTCCATGGTGTGTGGATCCATCCCAGGATGGGGAAGAGGGGGAGATGTCCATACTCACCAGGACGAGCTGGAGAAGCTCTCCTGAAGGCCGGGGAGAGAAAGCTGCTGCGTAGAGAAACTTCTCCAGGAGGGATTTGGGCTCCTGGCTGAAATCCAGGAACTCTGAGAGCGCTGCCAAGGAAGCCACCGACTGTGTGGCCACCGCTGCCTCCACCAGGAAGGGGCTGGAGCAGGAGGAGGGAAATCAGCAGAGGCACAGCCCACAGAAACCCTGCAGTGCTTGGACAGGACAGGCATTGGGAGAAGCCAGAGAACACTGCCACTAGCCAGGATGGAGGAGCATGGAGAAGCTGCCATGGAGCAGCACCAACCATCCCCGTCTGTCTTGCCCAGTGCTCGGAATTTTGGAGCCACAGCTCCAGGGGCTCTCACCGTGCCTCCTCGGGGGCTCTCCTCAGCAGCTGCAGCACATCCCTCTTCTTGGCACTGCGCAGCATCTGGATGAGCCTCTGGAACTGCCAGGCTGTCGCCACCCTCGAGGTGTCTGTTCTGACTCTCTGCCTGTCAAACGCCTTCAGGAAGGCTCTCAGCTGCAAAGGTGAGGTTTGTTAGGGGGGGATTTAGCCTCTTTTCCCATGTTATCACAGGGTAACATTTGCACCAAAGCAGCCCTTCCAAAAGCACCACTGGGGTTTAACCCCAAACCCCACGAGTGCCCAGCCTGAGGGGGAGTTTTGGGGCTCAGCAGCATCACTGACCGACGGGCAGTGGGTGCAGACCCTCCTGAAGGGCAGGCTGGCCATGCCCAGGGGCTGGGGCCGTGCCCCCGTGCCAGCCAGCACATCCTCAAGGCTCTGTCCAGACACCTCTGCCAGCCCAGGCACTGCAGGAGACACCAGCTGGAGCTGCTGCCTGCGAAGGGAGAAACAGTCAGTGGGAAGTTTTGTGGTTTCCACCCTCCACGGCCAGGGGTTGGGATCATCCCTCACCTTGAGCTGATTTTGATGCCAGAGTGGGATCTCAGGGCTGGAGCCACCACGTGGCTTTCCTCTGCCAGGACTGACTGCAGCAGGCTGTCCCTCACCACGTACTGGCTTCTGCTGGAGGGCTGCCACTCCACTCCAAAAATCTTGGGAAAGGAAAGGCAATGAGGAAAAAAAGCAACCTTTTATTCCCCTTGCCCTCTCCCCAGGAGATTTCTCTCTTTACATTAGCAGGAAAAGAACTTTCCAGCCCACCAAGTCACCTACTTCACTTGCAAAATGTAGGAAAGGAAAATCCATCAGAGCCCACCTTCTTCCCAGGTGTGGGAGAAGGCACCACCAGGTGAGGACCAGCAAGGGGATGCTCCCAGCCATGGCTGATGCAGGCAGACAGAGGGGTGACACCACAGGGACTTGCACAACAAGGAGGTCTTGAGACCCCTGCCAGGGCCTGTGGGATCTCCATGGGAATGTCCATTTTTATACTGCATTCAGTAGAATTTGTATATTTTCGAAAAAACCCTTAAATTTTGGTTATGGCAGGTATGACTGCATTAAGACCCACGGGATTTCCTCTGTTTATGTCAGGGCTGAGCACAGGCTACTGCTTTCAGCAAAACAGAATCCTGTCAAAATAATCCCCCATGCAACGAGACCCAGAAACCATCCCTGCATCTGCAGCTTCCCAAGCAGGATCAGCTGACAGCTCAGAATTGATAACAGGAGCAGGGATGGGGTGACCCAGAGCACCTTTGCTGCTCCTTCCCACCTCGAGACCCTGCTGAGGGATGCTGGTGCATCCCACTTTGGGGATGGGTCTAAGAGTCCCATCCCAAGCTGGTGCAGAAGGCTGAAGCCAGCTGGGAATGGGAATCCAAGCCCACCTGCCAAAGGATTTTAGGGGTGGCCCTGCTGAGCCCCCCACAGTGAGAGCAATGGACTTGCTTTGTTCATGGAGGTGAATCCAGACTTTGGCTTCGAGCAGCTGAGGAGATCTTTGGTCTTGGTGATGGAATGGTTGGACACGGTGTAGGAGACCTGGCAGCTTCCAGAGGCATCTTCCTGAAAACAAACAGGAGTGACCACGAGTGTTAAACACTCTGTGGAGAGTACAGACACAAAGGCCAACCCAGCAAAGAGAACAGCAGCTAAAATCCAGAATGTGAGGCAAATCAGAGGGTGGTTGGACAGATCCAAGCCCATCTTTGTAAATTCAGGCTCTAAATTAAGATTTAATTAAGCACCTCAGTGACTGCATTTGGGGTTCTGAGGTTATTTCATGTTGCTCACAGGTCATTCCAGCTGGCTGCTGGCAAAGCAAATCCTGTTGGCAGGAATGCTTGTGGAGTTTTCCCTCTGCTGTTCCTACTGTCCAGGGAAAGGCTATGATTTTGTAAGGGGTGCCAATTGCTGAAAATTGGATTATTTTATTTTAACTCTTCTGCCTTTCCAAGAGTCACCCTTGCTCACAGCCCAGTTGGAGCAGCAGACCCAATGTTATTTATCCTGAATTTTGCCCCCTCTGCTGAAGCTCGTGGGCTGGCTGGGCTCCAGGGCCAACTCTCCTGATCCCTCTCTGGATTTTGGTCCCAGCTCTGGACCTACCTCCACTGTGGTGCCAGCATGGGGCTGAAGCTGGAACAGACTGGTGATGCCTCATTTCAGGTTGGAGATCAGGATGTTTTCTGCTTCATTCCCGTAGAAAGCTTTGACCTGGGAGGGCAGGAGGGGGTGCCTGGCTGAGGGGACATCTCTGGGGTCCCTGCAGGCTCCCTGCTGCCTTCCCTGGCAAAAGGGAACCTGAAAACACCCTGCAGACCCCTGAGGAATTTTCTCAAGGAGGCCCTTATCCCTCAATAGCATGAGGTCTGTGAATGCAGGAACACAAAATTTCCCTTTCCTTCCCACCCTGGGGTTCCACAGCCTCAGAGGAGAAGGCCAGAAAGGAGCTTATATCCCATGGTTAGGGCTGAAGAGCTTTAACATGGGATTCTGCAGCTCCAGCTGAGTCCTTCTGGAGCATGGGACTCCTCGTAGGGTCCAACATTGGCCAGTTCCTTCTGCTTTGAAATCAGAGGTGGAGCAGGAGCTCCCATGGATCTCATAGCCCAGAAAATCTAGGATGAGGACAGGAATGCTTTGCAGAGGGCATGAACAAGCCCAAGAGGTGTCCAGCTGACCTTGCCACTGCTCCAGGAGATGAACACTGGCTGCTGGAGCTCTGCCTGTGCCTCTGGGCTCAGAGCAATCTCTACAGGGGAGCCTCCGGTGCTGTCCTGGCTCCTCTGCTCCTCTGGCTGGTGTTGGGCCTTCAGGTCATGGATCTACAACAGCAGAAGATGCAGAAAGCAGTGACCAGTGTCTGCTCTGAGGCTGGTGTGCATTTCCCCTGCAGGCAGTGAATTTGGTCAGAGAGGTCATTTTTCAGCTGTCATGGGCTAGAAACAGAAGGGGTTGTGTGGAAACCCAGAGCAGTGGGAATATTTCTCTGTCTGCTCTGGGGTGCCCTGACCCCCAGAGCAGCACTGACTCTGACCTTCATTCATGGAGAAAGATTCCTACTCTTCAAGATAGACTAGAACCCACAAAAGTGCGTAATAGATTACAGTGAGTAGTGCAGATGTATCACTTGGTGAGAAATTTAGGTTTTGGGATTTTTAGTGTGTTTTGGATGGAAGCAAGATGGAGGGCACAGGGTGTCATCCTGAGTTTCTTCTTCATGCTGCTTCTTCCTCCTTCTCCATGGGTTTGGGTGGCATTTTGTAATTGGGTGGAAAAGTCCCCATTGCAGCTCTTTGGGATCAGTTATTGGGTTAAAAAATAACCCAGGTGTCAGTCCTAACTCTGATAGTTTCGTCTTAAAAGCCCTTCGAACAAGAGATTGTTGGCCATTTGGTGCCTCCTAATGAAAATCTGCCTGTCACTGTGATATTTCCTGATAAATCCCTTCAGGATTTTTCTACTGAGAGGCTGAGAAGCCTCAGAAAAGAAATGTAAAAAATAATTATCTGATTGCTTGGAACGTGGTCTGGAGGTTTCTTACAAACCTGTGCATCTTGGATTGGTACCATATGAATTGTTTTTACATAATGACAAATCCCAGCCAGCTGTGTCGGACACTAGGAGTCTGTCATGAATTTAATTATTCATTCTTCTCCAGACTCCTGATGTCTCATTTCTCCATTTTGTTGGTATATTATTAGAAGATGTGAAAGAAGAAAGCTGTGAGACAAGAAGAGGTCGCAGAAAGTAAGTAAGTGTACAAAAGTGTAAATCAGGTCCCAGAAAATCAGAAAGAAAGCAAGTGTCAGCCAGATCCCAGAAACTGAGAAAGGAAGTGTCACTCAGGTCGCAGATGGTCAGGAAGGAAGACAAGCAAGTGCCTCAGTCAGGTTCCAGAAGGTCAGAAATAAGGCGGCAAGCAAGTGCCTCAGTAAGGTCAAACGGGATCAGGAAGGAAGGCGGGAAAAAAGTGTCACTGCCAGGTCCCAGAGTAAGTGGAATTGAGGCAAAAAATGCCACAGTCAGGTCCCACAAGGTCAGGAAGGAAGGCAAGCAAGTGCCACAGTCAGGTCCTAGATGGTCAGGAAGGAAGGCTAGGAAGTACCACAGCAAGGTCACACGGGATCAGGAAGAAGGCGGGAAAAAAGTGTCACTGCCAGGTCCCAGAGTTTTTGGAAGGGAGGCAAAAAAATGCCACAGTCAGGTCCCACAAGGTCAGGAAGCCAGGCAAGCAAGTGCCAGAGACAGGTCCCAGAGGGTCAGGAAGGAAGGCAAGCAAGTGCCACAGTCAGGACACAGAGTGTCAGGAAGGAAGGCAAGAAAGTGCCACATTCAGGTTCCAGAGGGTCAGAAAAAAGGCGGCAGGCAAGTGTCTCAGTGAGGTCACACGGGATCAGGAAGAATGCGGGAAGCAAGTGTGACTACCACGTCCCAGAGTAAGTGGAATTGAGGCAAAAAAATGCCGCAGTCAGGTCCCAGAGGGTCAGGAATGAAGGGAAGCAAGTGCCACATTCAGATCCCAGAGGGTCAGGAAGGGAGGCAAAAAAATGCCACAGTCAGGTCCCAGTGGGTCAGGAAGGAAGTCAAGCAAATGCCACATTCAGGTTCCAGATGGTCAGAAATAAGGCAGCAAGCAAGTGCCTCAGTGAGGTCACACGGGATCAGGAAGAAGGCGGGAAGAAAGTGTAACTGCCAGGTCCCAAAGTGTGTGGAAGGGAGGCAAAAAAATGCCACAGTCAGGTCCCACAAGGTCAGGAAGGCGGCAAGCAAGTGCCACAGTCAGATCCCAGAAGGACAGACATAAAGCGGCAAGCAATTGCCACAGCCAGGTCCCAGAGGGTCAGGAAGCAAGGAAATCAAGTGCCACAATCAGATCCCAGAGGGTCAGCAAGGAAGGCGACAAGTGCCTCAGTTATGTTCCAGGGGGTGAGGAAGGACGGGAAGCAAGTGCTACAGTCAGGTCCCAGAGGGCCAGGAAGATAGTCAAGCAAGTTCCACAGTCAGGTCCCAGAGCGTGAGGAAGGGAGGCAAAAAAATGCCACATTTAGGTCCAAGAGGGTCAGGAGTCAAGGCAAGCAAGTGCCACAGTCAGATCCCAGAGGGTCAGGAAGGAAGGCAAGCAAGTGCCACAGTCAGGACACAGAGTGTCAGGAAGGAAGGCAAGCAAGTGCCACATTCAGGTTCCAGAGGGTCAGAAAAAAGGCGGCAGGCAAGTGCCTCAGTGAGGTCACACGGGATCAGGAAGAATGCGGGAAGCAAGTGTCACTACCACGTCCCAGAGTAAGTGGAATTGAGGCAAAAAAATGCCGCAGTGATTTTCCACAGGTCCAGGAAGGAAGGAAAGCAAGGGCCACATTCAGATCCCAGAGGGTCAGCAAGTAAGGCAAGCAAGTGCCACATTCAGATCGCAGAAGGTCAGGAAGGAAGGCAAACAAATTCCACAGTCAAGTCCCGGAGTGTCAGGAAGCAAGGAAAGCAAGTGCCACATTCACATCCGAGAGGTTCAGGAATTAAGGCAAGCAAGTGCCACAGTCAGTACCCAGAGGGTGAGGAAGGGAGGCCAAAAAATGCCACAGTCAGGTCCTAGAAGGTCAGGAAGGAAGGCAAGCAAGTGCCACAGCCAGGTCCCAGAGTGTCAGGAAGCAAGGAAATCAAGTGCCACAGAGAGATCACAGAGGGTCAGGAAGGAAGGCAACAAGTGCCTCAGATATTTTCCAGGGGGTGAGGAAGGAAGGTGGCAAGCAAGTGCCACAGCCAGGTCCCAGAAGGTCAGGAATCAAGGCAAACAAGTGCCATAGCCAGGTCCAGGAGGGTCAGGAAGGAAGGCAAGCAAGTGCCACTGTGAGCTCCCAGAGGGTCTCGAATCAAGGCAAGCAAGTGCCACAGTAGGGACCCAGAGCGTATGGAAGGAAGGTGGCAAGGAAGTGCCACAGTCAGGTTCCAGAATGTCAGGAAGGGGGTCAAGCAAGTTCCACTGTCAGGTCCCAGAGGGTGGGGAAGGGAGGCAAAAAAATGCGACAGTTAGGTCCAACAGGGTCAGGAGTCAAGGCAAGCAAGTGCCACAGTCAGGTCCCAGAGGGTCAGGAAGGGAGGCAAAAAAATGCCACAGTCAGGTCCTAGATGGTCAGGAAGGAAGGCAAGCAAGTGCCACAGAGAGGTCACACGGGATCAGGAAGAATGCGGGAAGCAAGTGTGACTACCACGTCCCAGAGTAAGTGGAATTGAGGCAAAAAAATGCCGCAGTCAGGTCCCAGAGGGTCAGGAACCAACGTAAGCAAGAGCCAGTCAGGTCCTAGAGAGTCAGGAAGGAAGGCAAGCAAGTGCCCCAGTCAGGACACAGAGGTTCAGGAAGGAATGCAGCAAGCAAGTGCCACTGTGAGGTCCAAGAGGGTCAGGAAGGAAGTCAAGCAAATGCCACATTCAGGTTCCAGATGATCAGAAATAAGGCGGCAAGCAAGTGTCTCAGAGAGGTCACACGGGATCAGGAAGGAAGGCGGGAAAAAAGTGTCACTGCCAGGTCCCAGAGTGTGTGGAAGGGAGGCAAAAAATGCCACAGTCAGGTCCCACAAGGTCAGGAAGGCGGCAAGCAAGTGCCACAGTCAGGTCCTAGATGGTCAGGTAGGAAGGCAAGCAAGTGCCACAGCCAGGTCCCAGAGGGTCAGGAAGCAAGGAAATCAAGTGCCACAATCAGATCCCAGAGGGTCAGCAAGGAAGGCGACAAGTGCCTCAGTTATGTTCCAGGGGGTGAGGAAGGGAGGCAAAAAAATGCCACAGTCAGGTCCCAGAGGGTCAGCAAGGAAGGCAAGACAGTGCCACAGTCATGTCCTAAATGGTCACGAAGGAAGGCAAGCAAGCGCCAGAGTCAGGTCCCAGAAGGTCAGGAAGGAAGGCAAGAAAGTGCCACAGTCAGGTCCCAGAGGGTTAGGAAGGAAGGCAAGAAAGTGCCACATTCAGGTTCCAGAGGGTCAGAAAAAGGCGGCAGGCAAGTGCCTCAGTGAGGTCACACGGGATCAGGAAGAATGCGGGAAGCAAGTGTCACTACCACGTCCCAGAGTAAGTGGAATTGAGGCAAAAAAATGCCGCAGTTAGTTCCAAGAGGGTCAGGAGTCAAGGCAAGCAAGTGCCACATTCAGGTCCTAGATGGTCAGGAAGGAAGGCTAGGAAGTACCACAGCGAGGTCACACGGGATCAGGAAGAAGGCGGGAAAAAAGTGTCACTGCCAGGTCCCAGTGTGTGTGGAAGGGAGGCAAAAAATGCCACAGTCAGGTCCCACAAGGTCAGGAAGGCGGCAAGCAAGTGCCACAGTCAGGTCCTAGAGGGTCAGGAAGGAAGGGAAGCAAGTGCCTCAGTTATGTTCGAGGGGGTGAGGAAGGAAGGTGGAAACAAGTGCCACAGTCAGGTCCCAGAAGGTCAGGAAGGAAGGAAAGCAAGTGCCACAGTCAGGACCCAGAGGGTGAAGAAGGAAGGCAAGCAAGTGCCACAGTCAGGACCCAGAGGGTGAAGAAGGAAGGCAAGCAAGTGCCACAGTCATGTCCTAGATGGTCAGGAAGGAAGGCTAGGAAGTACCACAGCAAGGTCACACGGGATCAGGAAGAAGGCGGGAAAAAAGTGTCATTGCCTGGTCCCAGAGTTTTTGGAAGGGAGGCAAAAAAATGCCACAGTCAGGTCCCACAAGGTCAGGAATCCAGGCAAGCAAGTGCCAGAGACAGGTCCCAGAGGGTCAGGAAGGAAGGCAAGCAAGTGCCACAGTCAGATCCCAGAGGGTCAGGAAGGAAGGCAAGCAAGTGCCACAGTCAGGACACAGAGTGTCAGGAAGGAAGGCAAGAAAGTGCCACATTCAGGTTCCAGAGGGTCAGAAAAAAGGCGGCAGGCAAGTGTCTCAGTGAGGTCACACGGGATCAGGAAGAATGCGGGAAGCAAGTGTGACTACCACGTCCCAGAGTAAGTGGAATTGAGGTAAAAAAATGCCGCAGTGATTTTCCACAGGTCCAGGAAGGAAGGAAAGCAAGGGCCACATTCAGATCCCAGAGGGTCAGCAAGTAAGGCAAGCAAGTGCCACATTCAGATCGCAGAAGGTCAGGAAGGAAGGCAAACAAATTCCACAGTCAAGTCCCGGAGTGTCAGGAAGCAAGGAAAGCAAGTGCCACATTCACATCCGAGAGGTTCAGGAATTAAGGCAAGCAAGTGCCACAGTCAGTACCCAGAGGGTGAGGAAGGGAGGCCAAAAAATGCCACAGTCAGGTCCCAGAGGGTGAGGAAGCAAGGCAAGCAATTGCCATAGCCAGGTCCCAGAGGGTCAGGAAGGAAGGCGCCAAGCAAGAGACACAGTCAGGTCCTAGAAGGTCAGGAAGGAAGGCAAGCAAGTGCCACAGCCAGGTCCCAGAGTGTCAGGAAGCAAGGAAATCAAGTGCCACAGAGAGATCACAGAGGGTCAGGAAGGAAGGCAACAAGTGCCTCAGATATTTTCCAGGGGGTGAGGAAGGAAGGTGGCAAGCAAGTGCCACAGCCAGGTCCCAGAAGGTCAGGAATCAAGGCAAACAAGTGCCATAGCCAGGTCCAGGAGGGTCAGGAAGGAAGGCAAGCAAGTGCCACTGTGAGCTCCCAGAGGGTCTCGAATCAAGGCAAGCAAGTGCCACAGTAGGGACCTAGAGCGTATGGAAGGAAGGTGGCAAGGAAGTGCCACAGTCAGGTTCCAGAATGTCAGGAAGGGGGTCAAGCAAGTTCCACTGTCAGGTCCCAGAGGGTGGGGAAGGGAGGCAAAAAAATGCGACAGTTAGGTCCAACAGGGTCAGGAGTCAAGGCAAGCAAGTGCCACAGTCAGGTCCCAAAGGGTCAGGAAGGGAGGCAAAAAAATGCCACAGTCAGGTCCTAGATGGTCAGGAAGGAAGGCAAGCAAGTGCCACAGAGAGGTCACACGGGATCAGGAAGAATGCCGGAAGCAAGTGTGACTACCACGTCCCAGAGTAAGTGGAATTGAGGCAAAAAAATGCCGCAGTCAGGTCCCAGAGGGTCAGGAACCAACGTAAGCAAGAGCCAGTCAGGTCCTAGAGAGTCAGGACGGAAGGCAAGCAAGTGCCCCAGTCAGGACACAGAGGTTCAGGAAGGAATGCAGCAAGCAAGTGCCACTGTGAGGTCCAAGAGGGTCAGGAAGGAAGTCAAGCAAATGCCACATTCAGGTTGCAGATGATCAGAAATAAGGCGGCAAGCAAGTGTCTCAGAGAGGTCACAGGGGATCAGGAAGGAAGGCGGGAAAAAAGTGTCACTGCCAGGTCCCAGAGTGTGTGGAAGGGAGGCAAAAAATGCCACAGTCAGGTCCCACAAGGTCAGGAAGGCGGCAAGGAAGTGCCACAGTCAGGTCCTAGATGGTCAGGTAGGAAGGCAAGCAAGTGCCACAGCCAGGTCCCAGAGGGTCAGGAAGCAAGGAAATCAAGTGCCACAATCAGATCCCAGAGGGTCAGCAAGGAAGGCGACAAGTGCCTCAGTTATGTTCCAGGGGGTGAGGAAGGGAGGCAAAAAAATGCCACAGTCAGGTCCCAGAGGGTCAGCAAGGAAGGCAAGACAGTGCCACAGTCATGTCCTAAATGGTCACGAAGGAAGGCAAGCAAGCGCCAGAGTCAGGTCCCAGAAGGTCAGGAAGGAAGGCAAGAAAGTGCGTCAGTCAGGTCCCAGAGGGTTACGAAGGAAGGCAAGCAAGTGCCACATTCAGGTTCCAGAGGGTCAGAAAAAGGCGGCAGGCAAGTGCCTCAGTGAGGTCACACGGGATCAGGAAGAATGCGGGAAGCAAGTGTCACTACCACGTCCCAGAGTAAGTGGAATTGAGGCAAAAAAATGCCGCAGTTAGTTCCAAGAGGGTCAGGAGTCAAGGCAAGCAAGTGCCACATTCAGGTCCTAGATGGTCAGGAAGGAAGGCTAGGAAGTACCACAGCGAGGTCACACGGGATCAGGAAGAAGGCGGGAAAAAAGTGTCACTGCCAGGTCCCAGAGTGTGTGGAAGGGAGGCAAAAAATGCCACAGTCAGGTCCCACAAGGTCAGGAAGGCGGCAAGCAAGTGCCACAGTCAGGTCCTAGAGGGTCAGGAAGGAAGGGAAGCAAGTGCCTCAGTTATGTTCGAGGGGGTGAGGAAGGAAGGTGGAAACAAGTGCCACAGTCAGGTCCCAGAAGGTCAGGAAGGAAGGAAAGCAAGTGCCACAGTCAGGACCCAGAGGGTGAAGAAGGAAGGCAAGCAAGTGCCACAGTCAGGACCGGGAGGGTGAAGAAGGAAGGCAAGCAAGTGCCACAGTCATGTCCTAGATGGTCAGGAAGGAAGGCTAGGAAGTACCACAGCAAGGTCACACGGGATCAGGAAGAAGGCGGGAAAAAAGTGTCATTGCCTGGTCCCAGAGTTTTTGGAAGGGAGGCAAAAAAATGCCACAGTCAGGTCCCACAAGGTCAGGAATCCAGGCAAGCAAGTGCCAGAGACAGGTCCCAGAGAGTCAGGAAGGAAGGCAAGCAAGTGCCACAGTCAGATCCCAGAGGGTCAGGAAGGAAGGCAAGCAAGTGCCACAGTCAGGACACAGAGTGTCAGGAAGGAAGGCAAGAAAGTGCCACATTCAGGTTCCAGAGGGTCAGAAAAAAGGCGGCAGGCAAGTGTCTCAGTGAGGTCACACGGGATCAGGAAGAATGCAGGAAGCAAGTGTCACTACCACGTCCCAGAGTAAGTGGAATTGAGGCAAAAAAATGCCGCAGTGATTTTCCACAGGTCCAGGAAGGAAGGAAAGCAAGGGCCACATTCAGATCCCAGAGGGTCAGCAAGTAAGGCAAGCAAGTGCCACATTCAGATCGCAGAAGGTCAGGAAGGAAGGCAAACAAATTCCACAGTCAAGTCCCGGAGTGTCAGGAAGCAAGGAAAGCAAGTGCCACATTCACATCCGAGAGGTTCAGGAATTAAGGCAAGCAAGTGCCACAGTCAGTACCCAGAGGGTGAGGAAGGGAGGCCAAAAAATGCCACAGTCAGGTCCTAGAAGGTCAGGAAGGAAGGCAAGCAAGTGCCACAGCCAGGTCCCAGAGTGTCAGGAAGCAAGGAAATCAAGTGCCACAGAGAGATCACAGAGGGTCAGGAAGGAAGGCAACAAGTGCCTCAGATATTTTCCAGGGGGTGAGGAAGGAAGGTGGCAAGCAAGTGCCACAGCCAGGTCCCAGAAGGTCAGGAATCAAGGCAAACAAGTGCCATAGCCAGGTCCAGGAGGGTCAGGAAGGAAGGCAAGCAAGTGCCACTGTGAGCTCCCAGAGGGTCTCGAATCAAGGCAGGCAAGTGCCACAGTAGGGACCCAGAGCGTATGGAAGGAAGGTGGCAAGGAAGTGCCACAGTCAGGTTCCAGAATGTCAGGAAGGGGGTCAAGCAAGTTCCACTGTCAGGTCCCAGAGGGTGGGGAAGGGAGGCAAAAAAATGCGACAGTTAGGTCCAACAGGGTCAGGAGTCAAGGCAAGCAAGTGCCACAGTCAGGTCCCAAAGGGTCAGGAAGGGAGGCAAAAAAATGCCACAGTCAGGTCCTAGATGGTCAGGAAGGAAGGCAAGCAAGTGCCACAGAGAGGTCACACGGGATCAGGAAGAATGCGGGAAGCAAGTGTGACTACCACGTCCCAGAGTAAGTGGAATTGAGGCAAAAAAATGCCGCAGTCAGGTCCCAGAGGGTCAGGAACCAACGTAAGCAAGAGCCAGTCAGGTCCTAGAGAGTCAGGACGGAAGGCAAGCAAGTGCCCCAGTCAGGACACAGAGGTTCAGGAAGGAATGCAGCAAGCAAGTGCCACTGTGAGGTCCAAGAGGGTCAGGAAGGAAGTCAAGCAAATGCCACATTCAGGTTCCAGATGATCAGAAATAAGGCGGCAAGCAAGTGTCTCAGAGAGGTCACAGGGGATCAGGAAGGAAGGCGGGAAAAAAGTGTCACTGCCAGGTCCCAGAGTGTGTGGAAGGGAGGCAAAAAAATGCCACAGTCAGGTCCCACAAGGTCAGGAAGGCGGCAAGGAAGTGCCACAGTCAGATCCCAGAAGGACAGACATAAAGCGGCAAGCAATTGCCACAGCCAGGTCCCAGAGGGTCAGGAAGCAAGGAAATCAAGTGCCACAATCAGATCCCAGAGGGTCAGAAAGGAAGGCAACAAGTGCCTCAGTCATGTTCCAGGGGGTAAGGAAGGACGGGAAGCAAGTGCTACAATCAGGTCCCAGAGGGCCAGGAAGATAGTCAAGCAAGTTCCACAGTCAGGTCCCAGAGCGTGAGGAAGGGAGGCAAAAAAATGCCACATTTAGGTCCAAGAGGGTCAGGAGTCAAGGCAAGCAAGTGCCACAGTCAGGTCCCAGAGGTTTAGGAAGGAAGGCAAATAAGTGCATCAGTCAGGTCCCAGAGGGTTAGGAAGGAAGCAAGCAAGTGCCACATTCAGGTTACAGAGGGTCAGGAAGGAAGTCAAGCAAATGCCACATTCAGGTTCCAGATGATCAGAAATAAGGCGGCAAGCAAGTGTCTCAGAGAGGTCACAGGGGATCAGGAAGGAAGGCGGGAAAAAAGTGTCACTGCCAGGTCCCAGAGTGTGTGGAAGGGAGGCAAAAAAATGCCACAGTCAGGTCCCACAAGGTCAGGAAGGCGGCAAGCAAGTGCCACAGTCAGGTCCTAGATGGTCAGGTAGGAAGGCAAGCAAGTGCCACAGCCAGGTCCCAGAGGGTCAGGAAGCAAGGAAATCAAGTGCCACAATCAGATCCCAGAGGGTCAGCAAGGAAGGCGACAAGTGCCTCAGTTATGTTCCAGGGGGTGAGGAAGGGAGGCAAAAAAATGCCACAGTCAGGTCCCAGAGGGTCAGCAAGGAAGGCAAGACAGTGCCACAGTCATGTCCTAAATGGTCACGAAGGAAGGCAAGCAAGTGCCAGAGTCAGGTCCCAGAAGGTCAGGAAGGAAGGCAAGAAAGTGCGTCAGTCAGGTCCCAGAGGGTTACGAAGGAAGGCAAGCAAGTGCCACATTCAGGTTCCAGAGGGTCAGAAAAAGGCGGCAGGCAAGTGCCTCAGTGAGGTCACACGGGATCAGGAAGAATGCGGGAAGCAAGTGTCACTACCACGTCCCAGAGTAAGTGGAATTGAGGCAAAAAAATGCCGCAGTCAGGTCCCAGAGGGTCAGGAGTCAAGGCAAGCAAGTGCCACATTCAGGTCCTAGATGGTCAGGAAGGAAGGCTAGGAAGTACCACAGCGAGGTCACACGGGATCAGGAAGAAGGCGGGAAAAAAGTGTCACTGCCAGGTCCCAGTGTGTGTGGAAGGGAGGCAAAAAATGCCACAGTCAGGTCCCACAAGGTCAGGAAGGCGGCAAGCAAGTGCCACAGTCAGGTCCTAGAGGGTCAGGAAGGAAGGGAAGCAAGTGCCTCAGTTATGTTCGAGGGGGTGAGGAAGGAAGGTGGAAACAAGTGCCACAGTCAGGTCCCAGAAGGTCAGGAAGGAAGGAAAGCAAGTGCCACAGTCAGGACCGGGAGGGTGAAGAAGGAAGGCAAGCAAGTGCCACAGTCAGGACCCAGAGGGTGAAGAAGGAAGGCAAGCAAGTGCCACAGTCATGTCCTAGATGGTCAGGAAGGAAGGCTAGGAAGTACCACAGCAAGGTCACACGGGATCAGGAAGAAGGCGGGAAAAAAGTGTCATTGCCTGGTCCCAGAGTTTTTGGAAGGGAGGCAAAAAAATGCCACAGTCAGGTCCCACAAGGTCAGGAATCCAGGCAAGCAAGTGCCACAGTCAGATCCCAGAGGGTCAGGAAGGAAGGCAAGCAAGTGCCACAGTCAGATCCCAGAGGGTCAGGAAGGAAGGCAAGCAAGTGCCACAGTCAGGACACAGAGTGTCAGGAAGGAAGGCAAGAAAGTGCCACATTCAGGTTCCAGAGGGTCAGAAAAAAGGCGGCAGGCAAGTGTCTCAGTGAGGTCACACGGGATCAGGAAGAATGCAGGAAGCAAGTGTCACTACCACGTCCCAGAGTAAGTGGAATTGAGGCAAAAAAATGCCGCAGTGATTTTCCACAGGTCCAGGAATGAAGGAAAGCAAGGGCCACATTCAGATCCCAGAGGGTCAGCAAGTAAGGCAAGCAAGTGCCACATTCAGATCGCAGAAGGTCAGGAAGGAAGGCAAACAAATTCCACAGTCAAGTCCCGGAGTGTCAGGAAGCAAGGAAAGCAAGTGCCACATTCACATCCGAGAGGTTCAGGAATTAAGGCAAGCAAGTGCCACAGTCAGTACCCAGAGGGTGAGGAAGGGAGGCCAAAAAATGCCACAGTCAGGTCCTAGAAGGTCAGGAAGGAAGGCAAGCAAGTGCCACAGCCAGGTCCCAGAGTGTCAGGAAGCAAGGAAATCAAGTGCCACAGAGAGATCACAGAGGGTCAGGAAGGAAGGCAACAAGTGCCTCAGATATTTCCCAGGGGGTGAGGAAGGAAGGTGGCAAGCAAGTGCCACAGCCAGGTCCCAGAAGGTCAGGAATCAAGGCAAACAAGTGCCATAGCCAGGTCCAGGAGGGTCAGGAAGGAAGGCAAGCAAGTGCCACTGTGAGCTCCCAGAGGGTCTCGAATCAAGGCAAGCAAGTGCCACAGTAGGGACCCAGAGCGTATGGAAGGAAGGTGGCAAGGAAGTGCCACAGTCAGCTTCCAGAATGTCAGGAAGGGGGTCAAGCAAGTTCCACTGTCAGGTCCCAGAGGGTGGGGAAGGGAGGCAAAAAAATGCGACAGTTAGGTCCAACAGGGTCAGGAGTCAAGGCAAGCAAGTGCCACAGTCAGGTCCCAAAGGGTCAGGAAGGGAGGCAAAAAAATGCCACAGTCAGGTCCTAGATGGTCAGGAAGGAAGGCAAGCAAGTGCCACAGAGAGGTCACACGGGATCAGGAAGAATGCGGGAAGCAAGTGTGACTACCACGTCCCAGAGTAAGTGGAATTGAGGCAAAAAAATGCCGCAGTCAGGTCCCAGAGGGTCAGGAACCAACGTAAGCAAGAGCCAGTCAGGTCCTAGAGAGTCAGGACGGAAGGCAAGCAAGTGCCCCAGTCAGGACACAGAGGTTCAGGAAGGAATGCAGCAAGCAAGTGCCACTGTGAGGTCCAAGAGGGTCAGGAAGGAAGTCAAGCAAATGCCACATTCAGGTTCCAGATGATCAGAAATAAGGCGGCAAGCAAGTGTCTCAGAGAGGTCACAGGGGATCAGGAAGGAAGGCGGGAAAAAAGTGTCACTGCCAGGTCCCAGAGTGTGTGGAAGGGAGGCAAAAAATGCCACAGTCAGGTCCCACAAGGTCAGGAAGGCGGCAAGGAAGTGCCACAGTCAGATCCCAGAAGGACAGACATAAAGCGGCAAGCAATTGCCACAGCCAGGTCCCAGAGGGTCAGGAAGCAAGGAAATAAAGTGCCACAATCAGATCCCAGAGGGTCAGAAAGGAAGGCAACAAGTGCCTCAGTCATGTTCCAGGGGGTAAGGAAGGACGGGAAGCAAGTGCTACAATCAGGTCCCAGAGGGCCAGGAAGATAGTCAAGCAAGTTCCACAGTCAGGTCCCAGAGCGTGAGGAAGGGAGGCAAAAAAATGCCACATTTAGGTCCAAGAGGGTCAGGAGTCAAGGCAAGCAAGTGCCACAGTCAGGTCCCAGAGGTTTAGGAAGGAAGGCAAATAAGTGCATCAGTCAGGTCCCAGAGGGTTAGGAAGGAAGCAAGCAAGTGCCACATTCAGGTTACAGAGGGTCAGGAAGGAAGTCAAGCAAATGCCACATTCAGGTTCCAGATGATCAGAAATAAGGCGGCAAGCAAGTGTCTCAGAGAGGTCACAGGGGATCAGGAAGGAAGGCGGGAAAAAAGTGTCACTGCCAGGTCCCAGAGTGTGTGGAAGGGAGGCAAAAAAATGCCACAGTCAGGTCCCACAAGGTCAGGAAGGCGGCAAGCAAGTGCCACAGTCAGGTCCTAGATGGTCAGGTAGGAAGGCAAGCAAGTGCCACAGCCAGGTCCCAGAGGGTCAGGAAGCAAGGAAATCAAGTGCCACAATCAGATCCCAGAGGGTCAGCAAGGAAGGCGACAAGTGCCTCAGTTATGTTCCAGGGGGTGAGGAAGGGAGGCAAAAAAATGCCACAGTCAGGTCCCAGAGGGTCAGCAAGGAAGGCAAGACAGTGCCACAGTCATGTCCTAAATGGTCACGAAGGAAGGCAAGCAAGCGCCAGAGTCAGGTCCCAGAAGGTCAGGAAGGAAGGCAAGAAAGTGCGTCAGTCAGGTCCCAGAGGGTTACGAAGGAAGGCAAGCAAGTGCCACATTCAGGTTCCAGAGGGTCAGAAAAAGGCGGCAGGCAAGTGCCTCAGTGAGGTCACACGGGATCAGGAAGAATGCGGGAAGCAAGTGTCACTACCACGTCCCAGAGTAAGTGGAATTGAGGCAAAAAAATGCCGCAGTTAGTTCCAAGAGGGTCAGGAGTCAAGGCAAGCAAGTGCCACATTCAGGTCCTAGATGGTCAGGAAGGAAGGCTAGGAAGTACCACAGCGAGGTCACACGGGATCAGGAAGAAGGCGGGAAAAAAGTGTCACTGCCAGGTCCCAGTGTGTGTGGAAGGGAGGCAAAAAATGCCACAGTCAGGTCCCACAAGGTCAGGAAGGCGGCAAGCAAGTGCCACAGTCAGGTCCTAGAGGGTCAGGAAGGAAGGGAAGCAAGTGCCTCAGTTATGTTCGAGGGGGTGAGGAAGGAAGGTGGAAACAAGTGCCACAGTCAGGTCCCAGAAGGTCAGGAAGGAAGGAAAGCAAGTGCCACAGTCAGGACCCAGAGGGTGAAGAAGGAAGGCTAGGAAGTGCCACAGTCAGGACCCAGAGGGTGAAGAAGGAAGGCAAGCAATTGCCACAGTCATGTCCTAGATGGTCAGGAAGGAAGGCTAGGAAGTACCACAGCAAGGTCACACGGGATCAGGAAGAAGGCGGGAAAAAAGTGTCATTGCCTGGTCCCAGAGTTTTTGGAAGGGAGGCAAAAAAATGCCACAGTCAGGTCCCACAAGGTCAGGAATCCAGGCAAGCAAGTGCCAGAGACAGGTCCCAGAGAGTCAGGAAGGAAGGCAAGCAAGTGCCACAGTCAGATCCCAGAGGGTCAGGAAGGAAGGCAAGCAAGTGCCACAGTCAGATCCCAGAGGGTCAGGAAGGAAGGCAAGCAAGTGCCACAGTCAGGACACAGAGTGTCAGGAAGGAAGGCAAGCAAGTGCCACATTCAGGTTCCAGAGGGTCAGAAAAAAGGCGGCAGGCAAGTGCCTCAGTGAGGTCACACGGGATCAGGAAGAATGCAGGAAGCAAGTGTCACTACCACGTCCCAGAGTAAGTGGAATTGAGGCAAAAAAATCCCGCAGTGATTTTCCACAGGTCCAGGAAGGAAGGAAAGCAAGGGCCACATTCAGATCCCAGAGGGTCAGCAAGTAAGGCAAGCAAGTGCCACATTCAGATCGCAGAAGGTCAGGAAGGAAGGCAAACAAATTCCACAGTCAAGTCCCGGAGTGTCAGGAAGCAAGGAAAGCAAGTGCCACATTCACATCCGAGAGGTTCAGGAATTAAGGCAAGCAAGTGCCACAGTCAGTACCCAGAGGGTGAGGAAGGGAGGCCAAAAAATGCCACAGTCAGGTCCCAGAGGGTGAGGAAGCAAGGCAAGCAAGTGCCATAGCCAGGTCCCAGAGTGTCAGGAAGCAAGGAAATCAAGTGCCACAGAGAGATCACAGAGGGTCAGGAAGGAAGGCAACAAGTGCCTCAGATATTTTCCAGGGGGTGAGGAAGGAAGGTGGCAAGCAAGTGCCACAGCCAGGTCCCAGAAGGTCAGGAATCAAGGCAAACAAGTGCCATAGCCAGGTCCAGGAGGGTCAGGAAGGAAGGCAAGCAAGTGCCACTGTGAGCTCCCAGAGGGTCTCGAATCAAGGCAAGCAAGTGCCACAGTAGGGACCCAGAGCGTATGGAAGGAAGGTGGCAAGGAAGTGCCACAGTCAGCTTCCAGAATGTCAGGAAGGGGGTCAAGCAAGTTCCACTGTCAGGTCCCAGAGGGTGGGGAAGGGAGGCAAAAAAATGCGACAGTTAGGTCCAACAGGGTCAGGAGTCAAGGCAAGCAAGTGCCACAGTCAGGTCCCAAAGGGTCAGGAAGGGAGGCAAAAAAATGCCACAGTCAGGTCCTAGATGGTCAGGAAGGAAGGCAAGCAAGTGCCACAGAGAGGTCACACGGGATCAGGAAGAATGCGGGAAGCAAGTGTGACTACCACGTCCCAGAGTAAGTGGAATTGAGGCAAAAAAATGCCGCAGTCAGGTCCCAGAGGGTCAGGAACCAACGTAAGCAAGAGCCAGTCAGGTCCTAGAGAGTCAGGACGGAAGGCAAGCAAGTGCCCCAGTCAGGACACAGAGGTTCAGGAAGGAATGCAGCAAGCAAGTGCCACTGTGAGGTCCAAGAGGGTCAGGAAGGAAGTCAAGCAAATGCCACATTCAGGTTCCAGATGATCAGAAATAAGGCGGCAAGCAAGTGTCTCAGAGAGGTCACACGGGATCAGGAAGGAAGGCGGGAAAAAAGTGTCACTGCCAGGTCCCAGAGTGTGTGGAAGGGAGGCAAAAAAATGCCACAGTCAGGTCCCACAAGGTCAGGAAGGCGGCAAGGAAGTGCCACAGTCAGATCCCAGAAGGACAGACATAAAGCGGCAAGCAATTGCCACAGCCAGGTCCCAGAGGGTCAGGAAGCAAGGAAATAAAGTGCCACAATCAGATCCCAGAGGGTCAGAAAGGAAGGCAACAAGTGCCTCAGTCATGTTCCAGGGGGTAAGGAAGGACGGGAAGCAAGTGCTACAATCAGGTCCCAGAGGGCCAGGAAGATAGTCAAGCAAGTTCCACAGTCAGGTCCCAGAGCGTGAGGAAGGGAGGCAAAAAAATGCCACATTTAGGTCCAAGAGGGTCAGGAGTCAAGGCAAGCAAGTGCCACAGTCAGGTCCCAGAGGTTTAGGAAGGAAGGCAAATAAGTGCATCAGTCAGGTCCCAGAGGGTTAGGAAGGAAGCAAGCAAGTGCCACATTCAGGTTACAGAGGGTCAGGAAGGAAGTCAAGCAAATGCCACATTCAGGTTCCAGATGATCAGAAATAAGGCGGCAAGCAAGTGTCTCAGAGAGGTCACAGGGGATCAGGAAGGAAGGCGGGAAAAAAGTGTCACTGCCAGGTCCCAGAGTGTGTGGAAGGGAGGCAAAAAAATGCCACAGTCAGGTCCCACAAGGTCAGGAAGGCGGCAAGCAAGTGCCACAGTCAGGTCCTAGATGGTCAGGTAGGAAGGCAAGCAAGTGCCACAGCCAGGTCCCAGAGGGTCAGGAAGCAAGGAAATCAAGTGCCACAATCAGATCCCAGAGGGTCAGCAAGGAAGGCGACAAGTGCCTCCGTTATGTTCCAGGGGGTGAGGAAGGGAGGCAAAAAAATGCCACAGTCAGGTCCCAGAGGGTCAGCAAGGAAGGCAAGACAGTGCCACAGTCATGTCCTAAATGGTCACGAAGGAAGGCAAGCAAGCGCCAGAGTCAGGTCCCAGAAGGTCAGGAAGGAAGGCAAGAAAGTGCGTCAGTCAGGTCCCAGAGGGTTACGAAGGAAGGCAAGCAAGTGCCACATTCAGGTTCCAGAGGGTCAGAAAAAGGCGGCAGGCAAGTGCCTCAGTGAGGTCACACGGGATCAGGAAGAATGCGGGAAGCAAGTGTCACTACCACGTCCCAGAGTAAGTGGAATTGAGGCAAAAAAATGCCGCAGTCAGGTCCCAGAGGGTCAGGAGTCAAGGCAAGCAAGTGCCACATTCAGGTCCTAGATGGTCAGGAAGGAAGGCTAGGAAGTACCACAGCGAGGTCACACGGGATCAGGAAGAAGGCGGGAAAAAAGTGTCACTGCCAGGTCCCAGTGTGTGTGGAAGGGAGGCAAAAAATGCCACAGTCAGGTCCCACAAGGTCAGGAAGGCGGCAAGCAAGTGCCACAGTCAGGTCCTAGAGGGTCAGGAAGGAAGGGAAGCAAGTGCCTCAGTTATGTTCGAGGGGGTGAGGAAGGAAGGTGGAAACAAGTGCCACAGTCAGGTCCCAGAAGGTCAGGAAGGAAGGAAAGCAAGTGCCACAGTCAGGACCGGGAGGGTGAAGAAGGAAGGCAAGCAAGTGCCACAGTCAGGACCCAGAGGGTGAAGAAGGAAGGCAAGCAAGTGCCACAGTCATGTCCTAGATGGTCAGGAAGGAAGGCTAGGAAGTACCACAGCAAGGTCACACGGGATCAGGAAGAAGGCGGGAAAAAAGTGTCATTGCCTGGTCCCAGAGTTTTTGGAAGGGAGGCAAAAAAATGCCACAGTCAGGTCCCACAAGGTCAGGAATCCAGGCAAGCAAGTGCCACAGTCAGATCCCAGAGGGTCAGGAAGGAAGGCAAGCAAGTGCCACAGTCAGATCCCAGAGGGTCAGGAAGGAAGGCAAGCAAGTGCCACAGTCAGGACACAGAGTGTCAGGAAGGAAGGCAAGAAAGTGCCACATTCAGGTTCCAGAGGGTCAGAAAAAAGGCGGCAGGCAAGTGTCTCAGTGAGGTCACACGGGATCAGGAAGAATGCAGGAAGCAAGTGTCACTACCACGTCCCAGAGTAAGTGGAATTGAGGCAAAAAAATGCCGCAGTGATTTTCCACAGGTCCAGGAAGGAAGGAAAGCAAGGGCCACATTCAGATCCCAGAGGGTCAGCAAGTAAGGCAAGCAAGTGCCACATTCAGATCGCAGAAGGTCAGGAAGGAAGGCAAACAAATTCCACAGTCAAGTCCCGGAGTGTCAGGAAGCAAGGAAAGCAAGTGCCACATTCACATCCGAGAGGTTCAGGAATTAAGGCAAGCAAGTGCCACAGTCAGTACCCAGAGGGTGAGGAAGGGAGGCCAAAAAATGCCACAGTCAGGTCCTAGAAGGTCAGGAAGGAAGGCAAGCAAGTGCCACAGCCAGGTCCCAGAGTGTCAGGAAGCAAGGAAATCAAGTGCCACAGAGAGATCACAGAGGGTCAGGAAGGAAGGCAACAAGTGCCTCAGATATTTTCCAGGGGGTGAGGAAGGAAGGTGGCAAGCAAGTGCCACAGCCAGGTCCCAGAAGGTCAGGAATCAAGGCAAACAAGTGCCATAGCCAGGTCCAGGAGGGTCAGGAAGGAAGGCAAGCAAGTGCCACTGTGAGCTCCCAGAGGGTCTCGAATCAAGGCAAGCAAGTGCCACAGTAGGGACCCAGAGCGTATGGAAGGAAGGTGGCAAGGAAGTGCCACAGTCAGGTTCCAGAATGTCAGGAAGGGGGTCAAGCAAGTTCCACTGTCAGGTCCCAGAGGGTGGGGAAGGGAGGCAAAAAAATGCGACAGTTAGGTCCAACAGGGTCAGGAGTCAAGGCAAGCAAGTGCCACAGTCAGGTCCCAGAGGGTCAGGAAGGGAGGCAAAAAATGCCACAGTCAGGTCCTAGATGGTCAGGAAGGAAGGCAAGCAAGTGCCACAGAGAGGTCACACGGGATCAGGAAGAATGCGGGAAGCAAGTGTGACTACCACGTCCCAGAGTAAGTGGAATTGAGGCAAAAAAATGCCGCAGTCAGGTCCCAGAGGGTCAGGAACCAACGTAAGCAAGAGCCAGTCAGGTCCCAGAGGGTCAGGACGGAAGGCAAGCAAGTGCCCCAGTCAGGACACAGAGGTTCAGGAAGGAATGCAGCAAGCAAGTGCCACTGTGAGGTCCAAGAGGGTCAGGAAGGAAGTCAAGCAAATGCCACATTCAGGTTCCAGATGATCAGAAATAAGGCGGCAAGCAAGTGTCTCAGAGAGGTCACAGGGGATCAGGAAGGAAGGCGGGAAAAAAGTGTCACTGCCAGGTCCAGAGTGTGTGGAAGGGAGGCAAAAAATGCCACAGTCAGGTCCCACAAGGTCAGGAAGGCGGCTAGCAAGTGCCACAGTCAGGTCCCAGAAGGACAGACATAAAGCGGCAAGCAATTGCCACAGCCAGGTCCCAGAGGGTCAGGAAGCAAGGAAATAAAGTGCCACAATCAGATCCCAGAGGGTCAGAAAGGAAGGCAACAAGTGCCTCAGTCATGTTCCAGGGGGTAAGGAAGGACGGGAAGCAAGTGCTACAATCAGGTCCCAGAGGGCCAGGAAGATAGTCAAGCAAGTTCCACAGTCAGGTCCCAGAGCGTGAGGAAGGGAGGCAAAAAAATGCCACATTTAGGTCCAAGAGGGTCAGGAGTCAAGGCAAGCAAGTGCCACAGTCAGGTCCCAGAGGTTTAGGAAGGAAGGCAAATAAGTGCATCAGTCAGGTCCCAGAGGGTTAGGAAGGAAGCAAGCAAGTGCCACATTCAGGTTACAGAGGGTCAGGAAGGAAGTCAAGCAAATGCCACATTCAGGTTCCAGATGATCAGAAATAAGGCGGCAAGCAAGTGTCTCAGAGAGGTCACAGGGGATCAGGAAGGAAGGCGGGAAAAAAGTGTCACTGCCAGGTCCCAGAGTGTGTGGAAGGGAGGCAAAAAAATGCCACAGTCAGGTCCCACAAGGTCAGGAAGGCGGCAAGCAAGTGCCACAGTCAGGTCCTAGATGGTCAGGTAGGAAGGCAAGCAAGTGCCACAGCCAGGTCCCAGAGGGTCAGGAAGCAAGGAAATCAAGTGCCACAATCAGATCCCAGAGGGTCAGCAAGGAAGGCGACAAGTGCCTCCGTTATGTTCCAGGGGGTGAGGAAGGGAGGCAAAAAAATGCCACAGTCAGGTCCCAGAGGGTCAGCAAGGAAGGCAAGACAGTGCCACAGTCATGTCCTAAATGGTCACGAAGGAAGGCAAGCAAGCGCCAGAGTCAGGTCCCAGAAGGTCAGGAAGGAAGGCAAGAAAGTGCGTCAGTCAGGTCCCAGAGGGTTGCGAAGGAAGGCAAGCAAGTGCCACATTCAGGTTCCAGAGGGTCAGAAAAAGGCGGCAGGCAAGTGCCTCAGTGAGGTCACACGGGATCAGGAAGAATGCGGGAAGCAAGTGTCACTACCACGTCCCAGAGTAAGTGGAATTGAGGCAAAAAAATGCCGCAGTTAGTTCCAAGAGGGTCAGGAGTCAAGGCAAGCAAGTGCCACATTCAGGTCCTAGATGGTCAGGAAGGAAGGCTAGGAAGTACCACAGCGAGGTCACACGGGATCAGGAAGAAGGCGGGAAAAAAGTGTCACTGCCAGGTCCCAGTGTGTGTGGAAGGGAGGCAAAAAATGCCACAGTCAGGTCCCACAAGGTCAGGAAGGCGGCAAGCAAGTGCCACAGTCAGGTCCTAGAGGGTCAGGAAGGAAGGCAAGCAAGTGCCTCAGTTATGTTCGAGGGGGTGAGGAAGGAAGGTGGAAACAAGTGCCACAGTCAGGTCCCAGAAGGTCAGGAAGGAAGGAAAGCAAGTGCCACAGTCAGGACCGGGAGGGTGAAGAGGGAAGGCAAGCAAGTGCCACAGTCATGTCCTAGATGGTCAGGAAGGAAGGCTAGGAAGTACCACAGCAAGGTCACACGGGATCAGGAAGAAGGCGGGAAAAAAGTGTCATTGCCTGGTCCCAGAGTTTTTGGAAGGGAGGCAAAAAAATGCCACAGTCAGGTCCCACAAGGTCAGGAATCCAGGCAAGCAAGTGCCAGAGACAGGTCCCAGAGAGTCAGGAAGGAAGGCAAGCAAGTGCCACAGTCAGGACACAGAGTGTCAGGAAGGAAGGCAAGAAAGTGCCACATTCAGGTTCCAGAGGGTCAGAAAAAAGGCGGCAGGCAAGTGTCTCAGTGAGGTCACACGGGATCAGGAAGAATGCAGGAAGCAAGTGTCACTACCACGTCCCAGAGTAAGTGGAATTGAGGCAAAAAAATGCCGCAGTGATTTTCCACAGGTCCAGGAAGGAAGGAAAGCAAGGGCCACATTCAGATCCCAGAGGGTCAGCAAGTAAGGCAAGCAAGTGCCACATTCAGATCGCAGAAGGTCAGGAAGGAAGGCAAACAAATTCCACAGTCAAGGCCCGGAGTGTCAGGAAGCAAGGAAAGCAAGTGCCACATTCACATCCGAGAGGTTCAGGAATTAAGGCAAGCAAGTGCCACAGTCAGTACCCAGAGGGTGAGGAAGGGAGGCCAAAAAATGCCACAGTCAGGTCCTAGAAGGTCAGGAAGGAAGGCAAGCAAGTGCCACAGCCAGGTCCCAGAGTGTCAGGAAGCAAGGAAATCAAGTGCCACAGAGAGATCACAGAGGGTCAGGAAGGAAGGCAACAAGTGCCTCAGATATTTCCCAGGGGGTGAGGAAGGAAGGTGGCAAGCAAGTGCCACAGCCAGGTCCCAGAAGGTCAGGAATCAAGGCAAACAAGTGCCATAGCCAGGTCCAGGAGGGTCAGGAAGGAAGGCAAGCAAGTGCCACTGTGAGCTCCCAGAGGGTCTCGAATCAAGGCAAGCAAGTGCCACAGTAGGGACCCAGAGCGTATGGAAGGAAGGTGGCAAGGAAGTGCCACAGTCAGGTTCCAGAATGTCAGGAAGGGGGTCAAGCAAGTTCCACTGTCAGGTCCCAGAGGGTGGGGAAGGGAGGCAAAAAAATGCGACAGTTAGGTCCAACAGGGTCAGGAGTCAAGGCAAGCAAGTGCCACAGTCAGGTCCCAAAGGGTCAGGAAGGGAGGCAAAAAAATGCCACAGTCAGGTCCTAGATGGTCAGGAAGGAAGGCAAGCAAGTGCCACAGAGAGGTCACACGGGATCAGGAAGAATGCCGGAAGCAAGTGTGACTACCACGTCCCAGAGTAAGTGGAATTGAGGCAAAAAAATGCCGCAGTCAGGTCCCAGAGGGTCAGGAACCAACGTAAGCAAGAGCCAGTCAGGTCCTAGAGAGTCAGGACGGAAGGCAAGCAAGTGCCCCAGTCAGGACACAGAGGTTCAGGAAGGAATGCAGCAAGCAAGTGCCACTGTGAGGTCCAAGAGGGTCAGGAAGGAAGTCAAGCAAATGCCACATTCAGGTTCCAGATGATCAGAAATAAGGCGGCAAGCAAGTGTCTCAGAGAGGTCACAGGGGATCAGGAAGGAAGGCGGGAAAAAAGTGTCACTGCCAGGTCCCAGAGTGTGTGGAAGGGAGGCAAAAAAATGCCACAGTCAGGTCCCACAAGGTCAGGAAGGCGGCAAGGAAGTGCCACAGTCAGATCCCAGAAGGACAGACATAAAGCGGCAAGCAATTGCCACAGCCAGGTCCCAGAGGGTCAGGAAGCAAGGAAATAAAGTGCCACAATCAGATCCCAGAGGGTCAGAAAGGAAGGCAACAAGTGCCTCAGTCATGTTCCAGGGGGTAAGGAAGGACGGGAAGCAAGTGCTACAATCAGGTCCCAGAGGGCCAGGAAGATAGTCAAGCAAGTTCCACAGTCAGGTCCCAGAGCGTGAGGAAGGGAGGCAAAAAAATGCCACATTTAGGTCCAAGAGGGTCAGGAGTCAAGGCAAGCAAGTGCCACAGTCAGGTCCCAGAGGTTTAGGAAGGAAGGCAAATAAGTGCATCAGTCAGGTCCCAGAGGGTTAGGAAGGAAGCAAGCAAGTGCCACATTCAGGTTACAGAGGGTCAGGAAGGAAGTCAAGCAAATGCCACATTCAGGTTCCAGATGATCAGAAATAAGGCGGCAAGCAAGTGTCTCAGAGAGGTCACAGGGGATCAGGAAGGAAGGCGGGAAAAAAGTGTCACTGCCAGGTCCCAGAGTGTGTGGAAGGGAGGCAAAAAAATGCCACAGTCAGGTCCCACAAGGTCAGGAAGGCGGCAAGCAAGTGCCACAGTCAGGTCCTAGATGGTCAGGTAGGAAGGCAAGCAAGTGCCACAGCCAGGTCCCAGAGGGTCAGGAAGCAAGGAAATCAAGTGCCACAATCAGATCCCAGAGGGTCAGCAAGGAAGGCGACAAGTGCCTCCGTTATGTTCCAGGGGGTGAGGAAGGGAGGCAAAAAAATGCCACAGTCAGGTCCCAGAGGGTCAGCAAGGAAGGCAAGACAGTGCCACAGTCATGTCCTAAATGGTCACGAAGGAAGGCAAGCAAGCGCCACAGTCAGGTCCCAGAAGGTCAGGAAGGAAGGCAAGAAAGTGCGTCAGTCAGGTCCCAGAGGGTTACGAAGGAAGGCAAGCAAGTGCCACATTCAGGTTCCAGAGGGTCAGAAAAAGGCGGCAGGCAAGTGCCTCAGTGAGGTCACACGGGATCAGGAAGAATGCGGGAAGCAAGTGTCACTACCACGTCCCAGAGTAAGTGGAATTGAGGCAAAAAAATGCCGCAGTTAGTTCCAAGAGGGTCAGGAGTCAAGGCAAGCAAGTGCCACATTCAGGTCCTAGATGGTCAGGAAGGAAGGCTAGGAAGTACCACAGCGAGGTCACACGGGATCAGGAAGAAGGCGGGAAAAAAGTGTCACTGCCAGGTCCCAGTGTGTGTGGAAGGGAGGCAAAAAATGCCACAGTCAGGTCCCACAAGGTCAGGAAGGCGGCAAGCAAGTGCCACAGTCAGGTCCTAGAGGGTCAGGAAGGAAGGCAAGCAAGTGCCTCAGTTATGTTCGAGGGGGTGAGGAAGGAAGGTGGAAACAAGTGCCACAGTCAGGTCCCAGAAGGTCAGGAAGGAAGGAAAGCAAGTGCCACAGTCAGGACCGGGAGGGTGAAGAGGGAAGGCAAGCAAGTGCCACAGTCATGTCCTAGATGGTCAGGAAGGAAGGCTAGGAAGTACCACAGCGAGGTCACACGGGATCAGGAAGAAGGCGGGAAAAAAGTGTCACTGCCAGGTCCCAGAGTGTGTGGAAGGGAGGCAAAAAATGCCACAGTCAGGTCCCACAAGGTCAGGAAGGCGGCAAGCAAGTGCCACAGTCAGGTCCTAGAGGGTCAGGAAGGAAGGCAAGCAAGTGCCTCAGTTATGTTCGAGGGGGTGAGGAAGGAAGGTGGAAACAAGTGCCACAGTCAGGTCCCAGAAGGTCAGGAAGGAAGGAAAGCAAGTGCCACAGTCAGGACCCAGAGGGTGAAGAAGGAAGGCAAGCAAGTGCCACAGTCAGGACCCAGAGGGTGAAGAAGGAAGGCAAGCAAGTGCCACAGTCATGTCCTAGATGGTCAGGAAGGAAGGCTAGGAAGTACCACAGCAAGGTCACACGGGATCAGGAAGAAGGCGGGAAAAAAGTGTCATTGCCTGGTCCCAGAGTTTTTGGAAGGGAGGCAAAAAAATGCCACAGTCAGGTCCCACAAGGTCAGGAATCCAGGCAAGCAAGTGCCAGAGACAGGTCCCAGAGAGTCAGGAAGGAAGGCAAGCAAGTGCCACAGTCAGGACACAGAGTGTCAGGAAGGAAGGCAAGAAAGTGCCACATTCAGGTTCCAGAGGGTCAGAAAAAAGGCGGCAGGCAAGTGTCTCAGTGAGGTCACACGGGATCAGGAAGAATGCAGGAAGCAAGTGTCACTACCACGTCCCAGAGTAAGTGGAATTGAGGCAAAAAAATGCCGCAGTGATTTTCCACAGGTCCAGGAAGGAAGGAAAGCAAGGGCCACATTCAGATCCCAGAGGGTCAGCAAGTAAGGCAAGCAAGTGCCACATTCAGATCGCAGAAGGTCAGGAAGGAAGGCAAACAAATTCCACAGTCAAGTCCCGGAGTGTCAGGAAGCAAGGAAAGCAAGTGCCACATTCACATCCGAGAGGTTCAGGAATTAAGGCAAGCAAGTGCCACAGTCAGTACCCAGAGGGTGAGGAAGGGAGGCCAAAAAATGCCACGGTCAGGTCCTAGAAGGTCAGGAAGGAAGGCAAGCAAGTGCCATAGCCAGGTCCCAGAGTGTCAGGAAGCAAGGAAATCAAGTGCCACAGAGAGATCACAGAGGGTCAGGAAGGAAGGCAACAAGTGCCTCAGATATTTCCCAGGGGGTGAGGAAGGAAGGTGGCAAGCAAGTGCCACAGCCAGGTCCCAGAAGGTCAGGAATCAAGGCAAACAAGTGCCATAGCCAGGTCCAGGAGGGTCAGGAAGGAAGGCAAGCAAGTGCCACTGTGAGCTCCCAGAGGGTCTCGAATCAAGGCAAGCAAGTGCCACAGTAGGGACCCAGAGCGTATGGAAGGAAGGTGGCAAGGAAGTGCCACAGTCAGCTTCCAGAATGTCAGGAAGGGGGTCAAGCAAGTTCCACTGTCAGGTCCCAGAGGGTGGGGAAGGGAGGCAAAAAAATGCGACAGTTAGGTCCAACAGGGTCAGGAGTCAAGGCAAGCAAGTGCCACAGTCAGGTCCCAAAGGGTCAGGAAGGGAGGCAAAAAAATGCCACAGTCAGGTCCTAGATGGTCAGGAAGGAAGGCAAGCAAGTGCCACAGAGAGGTCACACGGGATCAGGAAGAATGCGGGAAGCAAGTGTGACTACCACGTCCCAGAGTAAGTGGAATTGAGGCAAAAAAATGCCGCAGTCAGGTCCCAGAGGGTCAGGAACCAACGTAAGCAAGAGCCAGTCAGGTCCTAGAGAGTCAGGAAGGAAGGCAAGCAAGTGCCCCAGTCAGGACACAGAGGTTCAGGAAGGAATGCAGCAAGCAAGTGCCACTGTGAGGTCCAAGAGGGTCAGGAAGGAAGTCAAGCAAATGCCACATTCAGGTTCCAGATGATCAGAAATAAGGCGGCAAGCAAGTGTCTCAGAGAGGTCACACGGGATCAGGAAGGAAGGCGGGAAAAAAGTGTCACTGCCAGGTCCCAGAGTGTGTGGAAGGGAGGCAAAAAAATGCCACAGTCAGGTCCCACAAGGTCAGGAAGGCGGCAAGGAAGTGCCACAGTCAGATCCCAGAAGGACAGACATAAAGCGGCAAGCAATTGCCACAGCCAGGTCCCAGAGGGTCAGGAAGCAAGGAAATAAAGTGCCACAATCAGATCCCAGAGGGTCAGAAAGGAAGGCGACAAGTGCCTCAGTCATGTTCCAGGGGGTAAGGAAGGACGGGAAGCAAGTGCTACAATCAGGTCCCAGAGGGCCAGGAAGATAGTCAAGCAAGTTCCACAGTCAGGTCCCAGAGCGTGAGGAAGGGAGGCAAAAAAATGCCACATTTAGGTCCAAGAGGGTCAGGAGTCAAGGCAAGCAAGTGCCACAGTCAGGTCCCAGAGGTTTAGGAAGGAAGGCAAATAAGTGCATCAGTCAGGTCCCAGAGGGTTAGGAAGGAAGCAAGCAAGTGCCACATTCAGGTTACAGAGGGTCAGGAAGGAAGTCAAGCAAATGCCACATTCAGGTTCCAGATGATCAGAAATAAGGCGGCAAGCAAGTGTCTCAGAGAGGTCACAGGGGATCAGGAAGGAAGGCGGGAAAAAAGTGTCACTGCCAGGTCCCAGAGTGTGTGGAAGGGAGGCAAAAAATGCCACAGTCAGGTCCCAGAGAGTCAGAAATAAGGCAGCAAGCAAGTGCCTCAGTGAGGTCACACGGGTTCAGGAAGAAGGCGGGTAAAAAGTGTCCCTGCCAGGTCCCAGAGTGTTTGCAAGGGAGGCAAAAAATGCCACAGTCAGGTCCCAGAGGGTCAGGAAGGAAGGCAAGACAGTGCTGTATTCAGGTTCCAGAGGGTCAGAAATAAGGCGGCAAGCAAGTGTCTCAGAGAGGTCACAGGGGATCAGGAAGGAAGGCGGGAAAAAAGTGTCACTGCCAGGTCCCAGAGTGTGTGGAAGGGAGGCAAAAAAATGCCACAGTCAGGTCCCACAAGGTCAGGAAGGCGGCAAGGAAGTGCCACAGTCAGATCCCAGAAGGACAGACATAAAGCGGCAAGCAATTGCCACAGCCAGGTCCCAGAGGGTCAGGAAGCAAGGAAATAAAGTGCCACAATCAGATCCCAGAGGGTCAGAAAGGAAGGCAACAAGTGCCTCAGTCATGTTCCAGGGGGTAAGGAAGGACGGGAAGCAAGTGCTACAATCAGGTCCCAGAGGGCCAGGAAGATAGTCAAGCAAGTTCCACAGTCAGGTCCCAGAGCGTGAGGAAGGGAGGCAAAAAAATGCCACATTTAGGTCCAAGAGGGTCAGGAGTCAAGGCAAGCAAGTGCCACAGTCAGGTCCCAGAGGGTCAGGAAGGAAGGCAAATAAGTGCATCAGTCAGGTCCCAGAGGGTTAGGAAGGAAGCAAGCAAGTGCCACATTCAGGTTACAGAGGGTCAGGAAGGAAGGCAAGCAAGTGCCACAGTCAGGACACAGAGTGTCAGGAAGGAAGGCAAGAAAGTGCCACATTCAGGTTCCAGAGGGTCAGAAAAAAGGCGGCAGGCAAGTGTCTCAGTGAGGTCACACGGGATCAGGAAGAATGCGGGAAGCAAGTGTCACTACCACGTCCCAGAGTAAGTGGAATTGAGGCAAAAAAATGCCGCAGTTAGTTCCAAGAGGGTCAGGAGTCAAGGCAAGCAAGTGCCACATTCAGGTCCTAGATGGTCAGGAAGGAAGGCTAGGAAGTACCACAGCGAGGTCACACGGGATCAGGAAGAAGGCGGGAAAAAAGTGTCACTGCCAGGTCCCAGTGTGTGTGGAAGGGAGGCAAAAAATGCCACAGTCAGGTCCCACAAGGTCAGGAAGGCGGCAAGCAAGTGCCACAGTCAGGTCCTAGAGGGTCAGGAAGGAAGGCAAGCAAGTGCCTCAGTTATGTTCGAGGGGGTGAGGAAGGAAGGTGGAAACAAGTGCCACAGTCAGGTCCCAGAAGGTCAGGAAGGAAGGAAAGCAAGTGCCACAGTCAGGACCCAGAGGGTGAAGAAGGAAGGCAAGCAAGTGCCACAGTCATGTCCTAGATGGTCAGGAAGGAAGGCTAGGAAGTACCACAGCAAGGTCACACGGGATCAGGAAGAAGGCGGGAAAAAAGTGTCACTGCCAGGTCCCAGAGTTTTTGGAAGGGAGGCAAAAAAATGCCACAGTCAGGTCCCACAAGGTCAGGAATCCAGGCAAGCAAGTGCCAGAGACAGGTCCCAGAGGGTCAGGAAGGAAGGCAAGCAAGTGCCACAGTCAGATCCCAGAGGGTCAGGAAGGAAGGCAAGCAAGTGCCACAGTCAGGACACAGAGTGTCAGGAAGGAAGGCAAGAAAGTGCCTCATTCAGGTTCCAGAGGGTCAGAAAAAGGCGGCAGGCAAGTGTCTCAGTGAGGTCACACGGGATCAGGAAGAATGCGGGAAGCAAGTGTCACTACCACGTCCCAGAGTAAGTGGAATTGAGGCAAAAAAATGCCGCAGTGATTTTCCACAGGTCCAGGAAGGAAGGAAAGCAAGGGCCACATTCAGATCCCAGAGGGTCAGCAAGTAAGGCAAGCAAGTGCCACATTCAGATCGCAGAAGGTCAGGAAGGAAGGCAAACAAATTCCACAGTCAAGTCCCGGAGTGTCAGGAAGCAAGGAAAGCAAGTGCCACATTCACATCCGAGAGGTTCAGGAATTAAGGCAAGCAAGTGCCACAGTCAGTACCCAGAGGGTGAGGAAGGGAGGCCAAAAAATGCCGCAGTCAGGTCCCAGAGGGTGAGGAAGCAAGGCAAGCAAGTGCCATAGCCAGGTCCCAGAGGGTCAGGAAGGAAGGCGCCAAGCAAGAGCCACAGTCAGGTCCTAGAAGGTCAGGAAGGAAGGCAAGCAAGTGCCACAGCCAGGTCCCAGAGTGTCAGGAAGCAAGGAAATCAAGTGCCACAGAGAGATCACAGAGGGTCAGGAAGGAAGGCAACAAGTGCCTCAGATATTTCCCAGGGGGTGAGGAAGGAAGGTGGCAAGCAAGTGCCACAGCCAGGTCCCAGAAGGTCAGGAATCAAGGCAAACAAGTGCCATAGCCAGGTCCAGGAGGGTCAGGAAGGAAGGCAAGCAAGTGCCACTGTGAGCTCCCAGAGGGTCTCGAATCAAGGCAAGCAAGTGCCACAGTAGGGACCCAGAGCGTATGGAAGGAAGGTGGCAAGGAAGTGCCACAGTCAGGTTCCAGAATGTCAGGAAGGGGGTCAAGCAAGTTCCACTGTCAGGTCCCAGAGGGTGGGGAAGGGAGGCAAAAAAATGAGACAGTTAGGTCCAACAGGGTCAGGAGTCAAGGCAAGCAAGTGCCACAGTCAGGTCCCAAAGGGTCAGGAAGGGAGGCAAAAAAATGCCACAGTCAGGTCCTAGATGGTCAGGAAGGAAGGCTAGGAAGTACCACAGCAAGGTCACACGGGATCAGGAAGGAAGGCGGGAAAAAGTGTCACTGCCAGGTCCCAGAGTGTTTGGAAGGGAGGCAAAAAATGCCACAGTCAGGTCCCACAAGGTCAGGAATCCAGGCAAGCAAGTGCCAGAGACAGGTCCCACAGAGTGAGGAAGGAAGGCAAGCAAGTGCCACAGTCAGATCCCAGAGGGTCAGGAAGGAAGGCAAGCAAGTGCCACAGTCAGGTTCCAGAGGGTCAGAAAAAAGGCGGCAGGCAAGTGCCTCAGTGAGGTCACACGGGATCAGGAAGAATGCAGGAAGCAAGTGTCACTACCACGTCCCAGAGTAAGTGGAATTGAGGCAAAAAAATGCCGCAGTCAGGTCCCAGAGGGTCAGAAATCAACATAAGCAAGAGTCAGTCAGGTGCTAGAGAGTCAGGTAGGAAGGCAAGCAAGTGCCACAGCCAGGTCTCAGAGGGTCAGGAAGCATGGAAATCAAGTGCCACAATCAGATCCCAGAGGGTCAGGAAGGAAGGCAAAGGGGGTGAGGAAGGAAGGGAAGCAAGTGCCACAGTCAGGTCCCAGAGGGTCAGGAAGGAAGGAAAGCAAGTGCCACATTAGGATCGCAGAAGGTCAGGAAGGAAGGCAATCAAATGCTACAGTCAAGTCCCGGAGTGTCAGGACGGAAGGAAAGCAAGTGCCACATTCACATCTCAGAGGGTCAGGAAGGAAGGCAAAGGGGGTGAGGAAGGAAGGCAAGCAAGTGCACCGTCAGGTCCCAGAGGGTGAGGAAGGGAGGCAAAAAAATGCCACAGTCAGGTCCCAGAGGGTGAGGAAGGAAGGCAGCAAGCAAGTGCCACAGTCACGTCCCAGAGGGTCAGGAAGGAAGTCAAGCAAATGCCACATTCAGGTTCCAGAGGGTGAGAAATAAGGCAGCAAGCAAGTGCCTCAGTGAGGTCAATCGGGATCAGGAAGGAAGGTGGGAAGAAAGTCTAACTGCCAGGTCCCAGAGTGTGTGGAAGGGAGGCAAAAAAATGCCACAGTCAGGTCCTAGATGGTCAGGAAGGAAGGCAAGCAAGCGCCACAGAGAGGTCACCCGGGATCAGGAAGAATGTGGGAAGCAAGTGTGACTACCACATCCCAGAGTAAGTGGAATTGAGGCAAAAAAATGCCACACTCCGGTCCCAGAGGGTCAGGAATCAAGGTAAGCAAATGCCCCAGTCAGGTCCCAGAGGGTCAGGAAGGAAGGCAAGGAAGGGCCACAGTCAGGTCCTAGAGGGTGAGGAAGGGAGGCAAAAAAATGCCACAGTCAGGTCCCAGAGTTTCAGGAAGGAATGCAGCAAGCAAGTGCCACTGTGAGGTCCAAGAGGGTCAGGAAGGAAGTCAAGCAAATGCCACATTCATGTCCTAGATGGTCAGAAATAAGGCGGCAAGCGAGTGCCTCATTGAGGTCACACAGGTCAGGAAGAAGACGGGAAAAAAGTGTCACTGCCAGGTCCCAGAGTGTGTGGAAGGGGGGCAAAAAAAATGCCACAGTCAGGTCCCACAAGGTCAGGAAGCCAGGCAAGCAAGTGCCATAGCCAGGTCCTAGATGGTCAGGAAGGAAGGCCAAAAAATGCCACAGTCAGCTCCCAGAGGGTCATGATGGGAGGGAAGTTAGAGCCTCAGTCATGTTCCTGGGGGTGAGGAAGGAAGGCAGCAAGCAAGTGCCACAGTCAGGTTCCAGAGTATAAGGAAGTGAGGGGGCAAGAAACGGCCACAGTCAGGTCCCAGAGGGTGAAGAAGGGAGGCAAAAAAATGCCACAGTCAGGTCCCAGTGGGTCAGGAAGGAAGGCAAGACAGTGTCACAGTCAGGTCCCTGAGGTTCAGGAAACAAGGAAATCAAGTGCCACTGCAAGGTCCCAGAGGGTCAGGACGGAAGGCGAGGAGTGCCTCAGTCGTGTTCCAGGGGGTGAGGAATGAAGGCGGCAAGCAAGTGCCATTGTCAGGTCCCAGACGTTGAGGAACGAAGGCAGTAACCAAGTGCCACAGTCAGATTCCTGAGTGTCAGCAAGGAACGTAAGCAAGGGCCACAGTCAGGTCCCAGAGGGTGAGGAAGGAAGGCAAATAAATTCCACAGTCAGGTCCCAGATGGTCAGGAAGGAAGGTGGCAATCAAGTGCCACAGTCAGGTCCCAGACTGTCAGGAAGGCAAGTCAGTGCTGTATTCAGGTTCCAGAGGGTCAGAAATAAGGTGGCAAGCAAGTGCCATAGCCAGGTTCAGAGGGTCAGGAAGGAAGGCAGCAAGCAATGCCACTGCAAGGTCCCAGAGGGTCAGGAATCAAGGCAAGCAAGTGCCACAGGCCGGTCCCTGAGGGTCTGGAAAGAAGCCAAGGAAGTGCCACAGTCAGGTCCGAGAGGGTCTGGAAGGAAAGTAATCGTGTGCCAGGGTCAGGTTCCAGAGGATCAGGAAAGAAGGCAGCAAGCAAGTGCAAAAATCAGGTCCCAGAGGGTCAAGAAGCAAGGTTCTGGATGAATTACGTTGGTTATAAACATCATGAGATTGGAATAAAGTAAGTGTTTGGTGTTCTGATCATTATTGAGTTTTGTCCCTTCCACTGCTGTTCCTGACTCGATGTTGTCAATGGATCACCTCCATCCCACAGGCCCCAGATTTTCAGAGGTGCTGATGACCTGGGTCACTGCACCCCCTGGGAGGGAAGGTTAGCTAATGGGAAGGTTTTCCTGGGCCAATATTTGTGCCTGTGGTTTGGGTATTTGTGTGATCTCCAGGCTGACAGGTGATTCCTGCTTGTGTTTCCAGCCTGGTCTTAAAAAGCGTGGCCGGAGCAGCAGCTCTGCTTGGGCACTTTTAGAAATACCCAAGAGACACATTTTAATCCTGAAAGGAGGTTTCCTAAGCATGCCCATGGACAGGAGGGATATCTCCAGTGCCCTGGCCATCCTGGAAGTGCTGCCTGCTGGAATCAATATGAACTGCTCCATGACCTTACTGGGCCCTGAGGCCAGGCTAACTGGCCTGTAATTGCCAGGATCCTCCTTCCCACCATTGTTGTGGATGGGTGTCACACTGGCCAGCTTCCAGCCATCTGGAACCTCCCCAGTGAGCCAGGGCTGTCTGTAAATGATGGAGAGCAGCTTCCCAAGCTCATCTGCCAGTTCCCTCATCCCCTGGGGTGGATCCCCTCTGGGCCCACAGATTTATGAACATCCAAGCAGCTCAGCAGTTCTCTTACTGCCTCCTCCTGGATAACGGGGGGCCCATTCTGCTCCCTGGCACCATCCACCAGCCCAGGAGGACACTTGTCCTGAGGACAAGCTGTGTTCCCACTAAAGGCTGAGGCAAAGAAGGCATTGAGCACATCTGCCTTCTCCTCCAGGACATCCAATGTAAAGGTTTTATTGATATTCATCCTGATATCACCAAATATCAAGAACGCTACAAGTTCATCATCACCAGGCCCCAGGAGGCCTCCAACCCGCACATCTTCCCCAGCCCATCGCCATTGACAAAAATTCTAACACAGTCTTTCCCCTGGCCGGCTCACAGACCTGCTGTGACTCGTGCGCTCTGGCAACACGATCGGAATCTCGACAGGGCACCCTCCCAGCCTATCATAAATGCTAACAACATCCTATGTGCAGCTGTAAGCCGAAAAGAAAAACTTCATTTGCGTAAACTGCCAACGCCAAACACAGGATTCCGGAAAAAAACCACAGAGCAGCACCAGGTTCACCGCATCTGGGGTAATGACGTCACTAGAAAAGGGGAGGAGCCGAGCCGCGATTGGCTGCCTTCCTGGGCGCTAATTGGCCAATAGCTGAAACCCCACCTCCGAAGAGCAAGATTATAAATAACAGGAACGGAAGTGAGAGAAAGCGCGTCCTCCTCCGCAGCGGCGGCGGGGCTCGGAGGCGGCTCCAGCCCAGGTGGGACCCGCGGTCGGTGCTGCCCCAGCTCGGGGCTCGCTGTGGGCGGAGGGGGCCGCGGTGAGGGCCGGGGGGTTCTGGCGAGTTCCTGGTGGCGGCTTCCCCCGTGTGCCCCCTGCGCTGGGATCGCAGCCGAGGGAGCGGCTGCCCGCGCTCTCCTCCTTGCCCGGATGGCCGGCATGGAGCCGGTGCCGCGGCAGCGATGGCTCATCGCGGCTGCTCTCGCTGGGACGGAGGCGGCTGCTCCGTGCTCGGGACCCTTCCCGGCCGTGCGGCACCGGGCTGGGGGCCGCTGCTCGGGCGGGAGGTGTCCGTGCCCGGCTCGGGGCTGGCACGGCATGAACTTGAACCCAGTGCCTCAGAGCCCAAAGCGCTGCAGGCGCCGAGTGCGGGCACAAAGCGGCGCATCCTGCCCGCTCCGGGGCCGAGGCTTCTCGGCGCTGCGCTCTGTGCCGGGAGCCGCTCCGTGTGTCCAGGCAGGAGCCGCAGCGGCCGTGCCGGCGCTCGGTGTGCCCGGGCTCCGAGGCGCCGGGGCAGGGAATCATGCGGGGCACAACGGTGAGCAGCCCGGGGCTGCTGCTTCTCGCCCCTCGGCAGGCGGACTCCGAGCCGCAGCTGCCCCGGGCCAGCAGCAGCCGGCAGCTCGCAGGCGCTCTCAGCGCCCGGCCCGGCACGGAGCTGGGCTGCAGCGGCTGCAGAGCCACAGGGGCCGCGGCTGCGGCCACCGCAGAGCTCCCGGAGGCTGCGCTTGTCTCCGCACCTGCTGCCGCACCTCTGGGCAGCGGCGACAGCGCAGCCACAGCTGCCACCGCCCTCCTGAGCCCCGCACGGCCGGCACCAGCAGCGACCTCTCACCGTGTCCCTTTCAGGGTGCCACCAGCGTGGGTGGAAAGCTGTTCCCGAGGCCGAGCTCACAAAGGATCTGCTAGTCATGATGAAGCTCCTGCATCCCATGGAGGGACCAGCAGCCGCGGTTCCACACTTGCCTGGGGCCCAAGAAGCCTCTTGGAATAAGCAGGGGGATGCCACTTGTGAGCGTGCCTTGAGTGCAGATGTGGAGAATGGATTCTGCACCAGTGATGGGAGTGTGAGGGAGCCCCTGGCTCCCCAGGGCACAGCAGCAGCAACGGGCAATGAACACAAAAGCAACCTCAGAAGACTCCTGGGTGAGTACAGGGCTGCCCCTGTGGCCTCTAGGCAGGGGCCCGTGTCCTGTCCCAAGGCCAGGGCTGGCAGGTGTGTGGCTGTTTCCCGATGTCTGGAAGGGGCCTCGTGCTCTGCTGGGCCCCATCCGTGGCTGGAAGCAAGAGCCCCAGCTGCCCCCAAGGCTGTGCAGTTCTCCTGCTGCAGCCTGTGCCCACAGCTGTGTCCCTGCCTGTGCCCACAGCTGTGTCCCTGCCTGTGGCCAGGCTCTTGGCTCTCTGGCTGCCACCTGAGGGAGGCCCACACTGCCTCAGGGCTCCCTGCTCTGCTCCCTGGCCAGGGGCTGAGCAGATTGCAGGGCCGGCTCTGCTTCTGGCAGCCAGCAGCTCTTTCCTGCTCCAGGTGAATGGTTCAGGTGCCATCCCGTGGGCACGGCGGTGCTGATTCTGCTGCTCTTGGTGCTGGTGCTGGCTTTGGGGGCGGCCTTGGCTGTGCTGGCAGGTAAGGGAGGGGCAGCAGCGTGGGCCCAGCCCCTCGGGGCAGAGCGGGCTCCCTGCTCCCTGCACAGGGGAATCCTCAGACCTTCTCTTCTTCCCCCTGCAGCACCACAGGTTCCAGTCACCCCTGCCACTCTGCTGTTGGTTCAGGGCTGTCCCCATGGCTGGGTGGGCTACAATGGGGTCTGCTACTACTTCTCACGGGATTACAGCACGTGGGAGCAGGGTCAGGAACGGTGCTCCGAGCTCAATGCCTCCCTGGCCATTGCCCAGGATGAGGAGGCCATGGTGAGTGAGGGGCTGCGGGCGCTGTGGGGTGGCTGAGGGCAGCCTGGGGGCGCTCCTGGGCCGGGCTCGGTGCTCGCAGGGCCGGGGCTGCAGCCCTGGGCCGGGGCCTTGCAGGGAAGGAGCCCCGGCGTGCGGGGGCAGCCCCGGGCACGTGTCCCCCCGAGGGGCCGGGGCAGCTCCCACTCCTCTCTCCTGGGCAGGATTTGCTCTTCCGCCTCCGCGGGAACGGCGATTTCTGGCTCGGGCTGCGCAGACGGGGCGAGCGCCTGCACTGGGGGGACGGCCGCAGCTACAGCTCCCGGTGAGTGCCGGGGAGCCGGGCAGGGCCTGGGGGCACAGGGGCACAAGGGCTTCCCCTGGCAGCCAGCGCTGCCTCTGCTCCTCCCTGCAGGGTTCCTGTCCTCGGCAATTCCCAGTGTGTGTACCTGGCTGACGGGAAAAGATTCAGGAGTGAGATGTGCTCAAGTGAGCGGCCGTATGTCTGCAGCAAGGCCCAAGCTCCCCTGTAACAGGGGCTGCACAAAGGACCTTCTCCATGCTGGGCAGTGCCAGCTTCACCTCTGAGCCCAGCACAGCGCTGTCCTTCCTCAGCTGCGCCCTGTGCCTTGCACTTCCTCTCAGGGTCACCTCAGTGCCTCTTCATCCCCAGTGCCAGCGCTGGGCTGGGACTGCAAAGGAAAAGTCTCTGCAATCCATCCTGCCACTGATGCTGCCTGCAGTGAGTGCACTGCCCTCATGACACAACAAGCTCCAATGAGAAATCCAAATCGCCCTGGGCTCTTGGAAATCATCACAAACTGGTCTGAGTGTGGCACTTTTGGATTGTCTTTGGACAAGGAAGAACTGCTGACATGCTGAGGAGGAATCCCACTCTAGTGTATAGTAGAGATAATTCATGCTATATATGTGTTTAAAATATTGTAGAATCTGAGGTATGTCTGTTATCACCCTGGCTGGGAGCAGAGTCTCATGGTTTTTCAATTAATTCCTGGAAAACGTTAAGATAATATAAAGTCTGTTAACATATGAAGGAAACCTTCCTAGCCCATGATTGATAGTTTCTGTGGAAGGTCTAAATAACTCACGGGACTTGCACCTGGGAAGATTGCATCTATTGTACTCAAGAACCGGTGCCACTCTGCTACACACGAATACAAACTCTGCCAAAGTGCTCAGACATCCATCTAGACCCCTGGCCATACCTTGGTCTATTCCTGCACATGTATGACCCCAGTTCTACATGTGAAGAGACACCAAGGAACATACACAACGGAACATTCGGAACATTCGGTCATCCCTGCCTCAGGCAGAATAAACTGTATATAAAGTAGTGGCTGAAGCAGTGGGGTGTTCGATGCTGCCCGAGGCTGTGGTGGTTTTTTTTTTTCGGAAATTCTATTTTTTGCTAACGATCTAATAAATAATTGTTAAATTTTCTTATAAATTTGGCTATTGATTCGATCATTTATAACACCACATTTTGCATGAGGCAGCTGACTGTGAACAAGGCTCTCAGCTGCTGGCTCTTTCTCTGTGTCGCCTTCAAAGGAGAACAGTCGGAGCTGCTGCTTAGGGAAGGGAATTCGCTGCCACCGCCACAAGCCAGCCCAGAGCTGCTTCTCCTGCTGTGGGGCTGTGGGCTGAGCCTGTGCTGGTGAGAGCAGCCCCTGCACGGGCCCCTCAGTGTCACCCCTCAGTGCCGCAGGGCCCTGTCCCCCCTGCTCGGGTGCCCGGGATCCTGAGCTCGCCTCTCCCTGCCCTGCTCACACCCGGCTGCCGCTGCCGCACCCCTGCAGGAAGGAGCACTGGGAGGGATATCAGGAGCCCTGGGAAGGAACAGTGCTCCCAGCTCCTGCCCAGTGCTCTCCCCATCCCTGCCGGGCTTGCCAGGAAGAGGGAAACTGGCAGGGAACTGGGAGGGAACTGCTCAGCACTGTGCGAGGGGCAGCAGCCCCAGGGGTGAGCAGTGAGGAGGGGGACGTGCCCCCAGTCCCTCCCCAGAGCCCCAAAAATGGGATTGAAATGGAGGGGGGAAAGCTTTTCTGTAATTGTGTTTGAACTAGGGAGGATCCCCATTCACCTGTGATTTGAAGGGTGTCAGTTGAAGGAGAACACACCTTTTTCATCATTTTGTTGTCTCACTAGGCAGGCAATCATCGTTTCCAAGATTTTCATGTTTAAATGGAAGGAGAAATCCTTTATGGTGCTGTTTGAATTGAGGGAAAGAGCCCCATTTTCATCATCTCCAGGTTCAAACTGAGAGCAAACACGGCTGTCCCTGGTCTGAAAGGGCTTCCCTTGAGAGGAACCTCTTGATGTACCACTGTAAGAGTTCCATCGAGGGGGACCCTCCATTTGAAGGGACCATCATAGATGAAAAAGATGTCCTAAAGCCCCCCGAGCAGTCTTTTGTTGAGGGAAATTGAAGAGGGAAACTGCATTTCCACTCATTTTATGAGGCAAAATCGAGGCAAATCCCCTTCTTTGAGAATACCTGGGGCTGTGTCTGATTGCCACAGAGCAGGAGCAGCCTTGCCCTCAGCAGGTCACAGCCCTGTCCCATGAAGATGTGTCACAAAAGGGTCGGGAAAGACCACAGGACCTCAGCTTAGATGAGGCTTTTGACAGAGCCCAGAGATCTCATCCTGGAACTCTGAAAACACAGGAAAACCATGAGACAGCCCTGGGTCAGGGCACAGCAACCCTGCTGGAACAAGAGAAGGGACTAAAGGCTGAGCAGGCAGTGCAGGGAACGGCTGCAGACAGCCTGTTCAAAGAGATGCACCTGCAGCTGGAGAGCAAAACAGAGAGATCCCAAAGTGACACCATGTCTTGTGGGTAGTCACACAAAGCTATGTCAAAGTTCATGAAAAGCCAGCTATAAATAAGGCAGTGGTGTCTTATGAATAATGCCTGTTATAAAAATGAGTAAATTCACATGATGGAACCAATCTATCAGCAGTGACTGTCTCAGGAATTGGAGACAATATTCTTCCAGCATTCCTGTATCCATACAATGAAACACTGAACAGCTGACAATGGATAACAGCCATAATGTAGAACAACCACCCACTCTCCTGTGTTATCTGTGGGAGATAAACCAGAAGAGATCACAATCAATGATCCTGTTAGGCAGTGCAGCACTGACACCTGTGCAATCTGTGAAGGATCAAGGGCCCAACAAACTGTATCTTCTTCTATCCAAAGGCAGGTGTTTATCAGTGTTTCATCACAGCTGTTTCAGTTAGATCTGTCTTATCTCTAGAAGGAAATAACTCCATCTTGCAATGTAAACCAACATATTTAAACAAGATTAACTTAGGACGTAAAATTATTTGCAGAGTAATTCAATGTCACCTCGGTGGCATTAGAGGTACACTTAAGAGAACCTAAAGTTAACGTCTTTAATACTGAATAAAAATTGATCTTAACAAAACTTGAATAGAACATGAAATGGCTTAAAGTGAAGAAGACTGAAACGATCTCGTCCAAACTCAGCAACACTCAAACCTGGAAGAAATCCATCTCACCATAAATAACTCTTACAAAATTACCTCAATAGAGTAATAAAGGTAACATTACTCAGATCTGACTTTGCTTAATCTTATCAACACTAAAATCATATTCAAATAAAACATAACTGAACTAACAATGAATATCCTTAAAAGTTCTGGGTACTACAAAATGTAACTTAGTCTGATGCTATTAATACCAAAAAGCGCTGAAAATGTGAACAAAGCGTGGCTCAAATAACGGCCTGATGAATTTACTGGACTCTTGGTAGCTGCAAATTTTAAGGAACTGTTGCAGACATCGTTTATAGAAAATCCTTTCCTTAGGATTTTTCCTCCTGAGAATCTGAGAGGCCACAGGAACAAAATGTAAACAATGGTTATCTGCTGCTGTGGAATGCAACAGGTGTGTCTGTGATTGGCCCATGTTGGATGTTTGTAATTAATGGCCCACCACAGCCCAGCTGGCTCAGACAGACAGTCTGAGACACAAACCTTTGTTATCATTCCTTCCTATTCTATTCTTAGCTAGCCTTCTGATGAAATGCTTTCTTCTATTCTTTTAGTATAGTTTTAATATAATATATATCATAAAATAATAAATCAAGCCTTCTGAAACATGGAGTCAGATCCTTGTCTCTTCCCTCATCCTGAGACCCCTGTCAACACTGTCACATATAGATGCACACACATAAATAGTTAAACCAGTGCAAAAATAAATATTGATGCATCACTGATTCAGGCCAAAATGAGCCCCTGCTGCCATGGCCAGGTACGAAATGAAAGGAGGTGAAACCAGGGCAGGGATGAGGCCAGAGGGAAGTGTCAGGGTGTGTTTTGGCAGCCCCCCTTTTCCTGTTTGATGCCAAACCCCAGTTCCTGTTGGTGGGGTTTTTAGGCAAACTCTCTGAAAGGTTTGGTGCTGCCTCAGTTGTCCCAGCTCATAGATGCTCCATTCCATCCTCAGAGCAGCAGTTCCCCCTCAAGGACCACTCCTGTCTTGCTTCCTGCCCTTTGCACGCAGGGCAGGGCTGGGAGGGGACACTTGGGTGGTCCCCAGGGCCACTTTTTATCAAGGACCATTGTGGCAATGCCCAGCTGGTGGCACCTGCATGGGAGGGAGGGGAGAACAACATGGCTTTGCCCTCAGGGGTGTGGGAGCTGCTCTAAAGTCACCTCACTTAAATTGGGGCTTCCTGTGGAAACTTCAGGTGTTGGTGATTGACTTCACTGTGATTGACAATTCACTTCATTGGTGGCCATTGGTGCTGCTGCAATCCCTCAAAAAAGGCTTTATTTTCCTCTTTGCTGCTTTACACCCTTGGAAATGTCTCCTGCAGCCCTCTGGTTCTCAGAGTGATGGTGGAACCACTGCCTCTTTCAGTGTAATGAAGTCACTCTGTCCTTCCCCTTGTGTTTTTCATGGCCCCTCCCAAAAGCTGAAACCCAAACCTCGCCAGGCCATTCCTTAAATCCCAGGCACACTGGATTCCTCTGGATCTTTGCAGTGCCTGCTTTTACAAGTGCTTTGCAATCCCTGCTTGGATTTTACCATGGAAAAACTCTTCCACCTCTCTGTTGGGTGTTTCCATACAACATCACTACAGCTCATCACACCCTCAGCTCTTTAGGCTGCATCAGCCACAATATTTGGGCAAGGAGGGATTTTGGTGTTTGTAAGGAACAGGAGAGGCTTGCAGCTGGTGTGGTTGTGGCTTTTCTTTCTGGCATGGCCAGGCCGGGCTGGGTGGGTCTTGGAGCAACTTGGTCTGGTGGAGGATGCCCTGCCCATGGCAGGAGGTGGAATGAGATGAGATTTAAAGTCCCTTCCAACCCAAACCAGTCAGAGATTTGGGTTCTGTGAGATGGGGCAGAGCAGGTGCTTGTCCCCATTGCCCCATGAGAACTGGAATTACGGCTGAGTCTCGCCTTCTTCACTGCTCATTTCCCTGCTGCATCCCTTGAAGGGATGTTATTGCATCCCTTCAATAAATACACTTTTGGCCAGGACTGGAGTGGGTGGAACAGTTTTCTAGGAAAGCTTCAGCTTTCTTTCCCATGGCTTTTGCCAAAGGATTTGATCTCAGCCTTGCTGGCTCAGCTCAGCCACTTCCCTGCCTGACTCACCAGCCCTGGCCCTGAGCTTTCCCCCCAGCTTTTCCTGCAGGGATCTGCTCATGGCACAGCTGCTGTGCTTTGCTACTGTGTCCTGTGCAGCTTCCCAGCTGTGTCCCTGCACTCCTGACAGCTGGGCAGGGTATAACAGCACCCTGCCAGCTGCTGCTCCTGGGATGCTCCAGATTGATTCCCCTGTGGCTGTCAGAGAAGCTGTGCATGTCCCAGGAATGCCCTGCAGGGATCCTGGTGTGGTGTGCATGTCCCAGGAATGCCCTGCAGGGATCCAGCTGTGATGTGCATGTCCCAGGGCAGCTGCCAGCCCTGCAGTGGAGGTTTGGGATGTGCAGGTTCATGTGAGGTTTGCTGTTGCCACAGTTCAGCGCTGGGATTTCCACCACTGCTTTGGTGAGTTATAAACTGATTTTTAAAATTTTTAAATTTTTTAAATTTTTCATGGAGTTTGAGGACTCTCTGGGGGCCAGCAGTCAGGAAATACAATTCTTTGTGTTTCAGGCTGCCTAGGAAGGAGAGAGCAGTGGCTGATCAGAGAGAGCTCTGTCCAGCCCTTCAGAGCCGCCCCTCCATTAAATTCCCAAGGAGAGCCGATCCTCGCCAGTCTTTCAGCTGCATTCCCTCACTCTTCCTCGTGGTAGTTTTGTCTCTGCAGCAGCTGGAGCAGACAGGCAGGCAGACAGACAGGCAGACAATGTTTTATTGCCCCATTTGGAGGGCGATGTCCATGTGCTCTCCTGAGGGCTGGGGGGGATGTACTGGCAATAAGAGTGACTTGCAGGGGGAAAGAAAACACAAAACTGCTTGTGCTGGCAAGCCTGGCTATGGAGGGGCTTGACAGCTGGCCAGCAAGCAAAGCTGAGTTAATAGAAAAAATAACAATTAATGATTTTCGAGTGTATCCATAGCAAGGAAGGAGACAAAGCTGTCAGCATGTATCTTAGAAAAGATGCATGAGAATTTTTGCAAGCTAGACTATGAGCATAAGTAGATGTGTATGTGCCTTATTCAATTTCTGTAAGACTTTTATCAATTATATTGACGTGAATTACTTTGCACCAATGAATACAATAAGTTTCTGTGATGGAGTTAATGACTTAATATCAGACGTTGTTAAGAGTATATAAGCTGGAGAACACACAGAATAAAAAACTTATTTCTTTTTAGACCCTAATTGTCGCAGACATTTCTCCACAGAAATCCTTTCTTTCGGATTTCTGTGTCTTCGGGAGGCCAGAGGCCTCCGAAGAGAAGGTAAACAATTATTATCAGCTGCCGTGGAATGCAACAGGGACACCTTGATTGGCTCATTTCCTATGTTTATAATTAAGGGCCAATCACCAGGGCAAGTGAGGGGACTGAGTCCCTGGACACAACTTTGTTTGGGATTCTTTTCTATCTATTCTTAGCTTAGCTAGCAGCTCTGCAAACCTCTCTCTATATTCTATTTAGTATAGTCATAATGTATTATATATCATATCTTAATAAATCAAGCCTTCTGATCAAGATACAAGATTCACCGTCTCTCTATCACCAGCTGCGCCCACACAGGCACAGCAACACCCTAATGACGTGTTTGTCACGTCCGACCTAAAGGTGACACCTGGAGGCAGGAGGGGACGGCATTGCCACCCCGAACCCGGCTCAGGGGGTGAGGGCTGCCCAGGGCCAGCCCTGGTCCATCGCAGAGGTCCCTGGAGCTCCTGTGCCGCTCGTGGGACATCCCTGGGAGCCGGAGCGAGGGTTTGGGATGCGGCTGCAGCCACTGGAGGTCACTGCTGCTCTGCAGCTCCGCACGGAACGCGGCTCCTGGAGGGGCCACAGGAGCGCTGCGACATCCCTGGGAGATGGATGGACAGAGGCTGCCCTGGGGATCCTCACCAGCAGTCACACCTGGCACTCCAACCCCGCCCGATTGTCCCTGTCCCTCGCTGCTGGATGGAGGGACTCCTTGGAAGGCTGAGGGAGCTGGCAGGGGGCTCAGGCTGGAGCAAAGGAGGCTCAGGGGGCCCTTGTGGCTCTGCACAACTCCCTGCCAGGAGGGGACAGCCAGGGGGGGTCGGGCTCTGCTGCCAGGGAACAGGGACAGGACAAGGGGAAAGGGCCTCAGGCTGGGCCAGGGCAGGCTGGAAATGAGGGGAAATTCCTTCACAGAGAGGGCTGGCAAGCACTGGAACAGGCTGGGTAAAATAAATTCACATCCAGGTCCCTTTCTGCCCATCCAAACTGAGGGGACTCCATTCCAGCTCTGCAGGAACAGTGTCACCTTTACTGGGGACCTGGGGCTGAAAGGTCCCTTCTGGGAGGGTTTGAAGCCATTGCCAAGGAAATGGGTGACTTCACCAAAAGGCCCATGGTCCTTCATTGTGTTTGAGCATCTAACCAGGACTGGGAAAAATAACATCCTTGGGAGGGCTTGGAAAACATCAGGATTCAGCAGGACAGCAAAGCTGCCAGCAGCAATGCAAACTGGTGAAATCTGTATTCAGATGTCCTCCCCCCTTCCAAAGGGTCTGGAAACACATTCCCAACTCCAATCCCAGCTACAGGACCTGGTCCCTCTGGCAGGACAGGTATCCTTTGGGACTAGGAGTTCAGCTGATTTGGGGTAAATATCAGCTGGATGACAAATCCGCCTTTGTCAATCTCTAGAGGAGGAGGAAAAGGAAAGGCAGCACCCTAAATGCAGACCTAGAAAGCAGGTTCTTGCTGGAAGTGCCTCCTCCTTCTGCCCTTCCATGTGTCCAGGAGAGTTATGAGTCAAACAGAGACAATATGAAAATACAGAGCATTTATTTCTGTACATAACCAAAGCACTTGTAATTGGTGTCTCCAGATGGAAAACCAGGCAAGTCTCCTCCCTGAACCCGGAGACTCAGTGCTAACATTTCAGGCTCATAATTAACAAAAGAATATATACTCCATATCCCTCTTTTCTTTCCTAAAAAGCTTGTTTTGTAGCACACACACCACAATAAAAGAGCTAAAAAGGACTTTCAACGCACATTATTATCTGGAAGGAATGGAGAAATGCTGCTTTTTCCTCACCAGCCCTCTGATCCTGGAGGTGTTGGGTGGGGTGGATGACAACACTTCAGCTTGGGCAAGGAAGGTCATTTATTCCCTCCACTGGGGACTTCCAGCTGGCTGCAAATGTGTCCCCTCCTGACAGCTTTGGTAAACAGGCAGAAAACTCAGCATTTTGGGATGCAGTCCTCCAGGAGGGTTTCTTGGGCTCTCAGGAACTCATCCACTTGCAAACAAGGCTGTTTTTCATGAGGAAAAGCTTGGCTTCCAGCAAAGCCCTGCCCCATGAAAGGGAAGAGTCCAGGAGAGGGAAATCTGAGCCTTTGGGGTGTGCGGGCAGGTTTGCGGGCACGGGGTGTGTCTGTTCTTCAGCAGCTCCTCTTGTCCTTCCTCATCATCCTTCTGGCGTCCTTATTGCAGCATTCTCCTCATTCAAAGGTGGTTGTGGAGGAGAACCCCGAGGTGCTCTGGCTCCCTATTCCTTTTCTGCAGCCAGCAGGAGGTTGCAGACCCTGGAGTTGCTTTGGTGCAGGGCAAATTCCCTCCCGGGCACGGCGCCACGCCGGCCCCTCCGAGCGGTGCTGCTCCGGCTCCCGGCAGACTGGGACACTGAGAGCACTTCCCTGTGGGACAGAGGGACAGCAGCACGGGCAGGAGCCTCTGGTGGGGGTGGTGGATCTCACCCTTCTCCTCCCAGTCACCATCTCCTGATGGTCTCATGTGTCGCTATAGGACATGGAACAACACGAGCGCACACACCGCTGCTCTCAAGGTGAGGAAAAAAGGGAAATTTATTTTCTGACTCCAACATTTATAGATTTCTAAAAGTGACAGTGGATTGGAGGGTGACAGTGCCACGTCTCCAATGACACTGGACAAACCAACAGTCTATCAAATTTCTCCTCTTCTATAAAAGAATGCAAAACAATCAGTTATTTACAGAAAATGTGTGAGACAGTTTGCTACAAGAACGTAAACATCAGAAGGCTTAGAGAATCCTAAAAAATCAGAGCAACACTTATGGATGATTGTCGCAGACATCTTTTCATGAAAAATCCTTTCCTTAGGATTTTTCCTTCTGAGAAGCTGCGAGGCCTCAGGAACAAAATGTAAACATTGATTATCTGCTGCTGTGGAATGCAACAGGTGGGTCTGTGATTGGCCCATGTTGGATGTTTGTAATTAATGGCCAATCACAGTCAGAGTCCCAGACAGCTGCCTTTGTTATCATTCCTTTTTCTCTATTCTTAGCTTAGCTAGCCTTCTGATGAAATCCTTGCTTCTACTCTTTTAGTATAGTTTTAATGTAATATATATCATAAACTAATAAATCAAGCCTTCTGAAACATGGAGTCAGATCCTCGTCTCTTCCCTCATCCAAGAACCCCTGTGAACACCATCAGAGATGATGCTTCCACTCATATCAGGAACTTGTGGTCCCCCTCCCTCATCCCTACCAATTCCCACCCAATAAGTGCAACCATTAATCCTCTCCTCTTCCCTCCTTTCCCTCAAGCCCACCAGGATGTTTCTGCAGGATCTGGTGCTACCTGTATGGGACCTGCTCCTCTCTCAGCTGCAGGCACATGAGCACGGGGCTGCTGGAAAACCTCAGCTTGGTATCAAAGTGGATGGAGGTCTCCACCTCTGTCTGGCTCCTCAGGGTGGCTTGGAGCAAAGGGGAATCCAGTTCTGCCTGGAAATCCATGGCAAGGCTTCCCCTGGGAGAGAGAAGCATGTAGGGTCTGGTCACAGAGCAATGGCCTGAGCTGGGCACCAAACAACTCCATAAACACCTCAGTTAGAGGTCTGGCCATGGAAAATTTCTCTGTAAACATCAGGAAAGGCCGATGGACCCACCAGGAGAAGAGCAGGGAGCAGTGGAAATCCACCCTTGCCCTCCAGGTATTCCCATTCCCAGAGCCAGGCTGACCTGGCATTGACGCTGGTTTTCAGCTCCTGCTCCCAAATGCTCACGTCCATGTCAGCTGAGATGTCCAGCCCCAGCCCACCCTGGAGTCTGACGGTCACTTGGAGGCCCGACTGCAGAGGAATGACCTGGAAGATGGAAAAGGCAGAGCTCCCTGTGGCCAGGCACTGCTCCTGGATGAGTGCTGGCACCAGCAGGGCCTTGTGGCTGCTGGGAATGTCCATCCCAACCCTGCACCTCAGCCACGGGTCTCCCATGGCAGAACAAGCCATCCCACCGCTTTACCAACCCCAAGACACATCTGGCAGTGCCACCTCGCTCTCAGATCTGTGTCTGTGCTGTGCAACATCCACAGGCTCAGTTGGGATGTGCAGACAGGCCACTGCTTCCTCCCCAGCCAGTACCTGGTGATGGTCCATCAGCAGGAGGTTGCCCCTGACCACACTGGTGGGCTCTGCACTGCTCAGCAGGACCTTGCCCATCAGGTCTGTGTATCCCTGGAAGAAGACAATTGGCCGCAGCTGGACATCAAAGAAGGTGGCTGCCATCCCAGCCATGAGCTCTGGCTCCTCTTCTCCTTCCGAGAGGTTTTCTCCCATCATCGACTCCATCCCTTGTGCTTCAAAGGTCACCTGGAAGACAGAAGTGGACAGGAGCAGGACATCAGTGATGGAGTGATTTGGGTGAGGCATCCAAGCCATCCCTGAGGTGCCACTGAGGCGTCCAATCCATCCCTGAGGTGCCACTGAGGCATCCAAATCATCCCTGAGCACTCTGAGGTACCAGTGTGGCATCCAAGCCATCCCTGAGCACCCTGAGGTGCCAGTGTTCCATCCTCTGGTTTTGGGGGAGCAGGGGGCTCCCCTCTCCAGAGCAGGAGTCTGGTTTCACACCAGTGATTTGGGAATTTGACTTTTTCTGACACAGGACGTGCTGAGCACAGAGGTGAAGCACCACGAGGAGGTGAAGAGGGGACACAGGGACAGCAGTGGCACCCCTGGGCTGTGCTGTCACCCCCCTGCAGCCCCCAGCCCCTCTCTCAGTGGCACCTGAGCTGCACGGAGCCGCTGGCCGTGGCTGAGCAGGGAGAAGTCGGAGACGCTCTTCCTCAGGAATCCACCCTCCGCAAACAGCAGGTCCAGCCCAAAAGTGGAGGTCAGGTCCTGGGTGACTGAAGGGCAGAGAGAGGCCCATGAGCACCCCTGGGTGTCTGGTGGAAGGGATGCTAACTGGATGATCTTTAAGGTCCCTCCAACCCAAACCTGTGGTACCACTCTGCATCTTCTCCTTTCATTCTTGCAACACTCAAATGATTCAGCATTGCAAGGTTGGGTTTTTTTTCTCCCTTGCTATTCCACCTACACTGACCCTCTGCAAGGCCAGACTGAGCTAATTTGAAGGGGGACAGAAATGAGGGGTGAAGAATTCAGCAGATATTTAGCAAGTGCTGCTTTTTGCAGTCTCTGAAATTTGATTCTTTCTTTTAAATCTCAGGGCAAGAATCCTCCTCTCTGAAGATCTCATTAAAAATACAAAAGGAACTTGTCAGGGAAAGCACGGAAACTCCCACCAGCAACCTGCTGTTGGTTTCATTTCCAGCTGAAGTTCCTCTTTCAAACCAGCAGGATTTGGCAAAAGTTTGTGTTAGAGAAGGGCATGTTCATACCTCTGGTACTGGGGGACGTTCTCAGAAACCTCCCTGAGATTTTGGGGCATTCTACAGACCTGGATCCTCCTCTGGAGCTGCCTTTTACCACCAACCCCTCCTTTAACCCTCTGAGGGGACCAAGGTGTCCCTTGTGCTGTCACCTGCCAGAGGCCCTGAGAAAGAGGAGGAGATGCCAACTTTGGAGAAGAAGTTGTAATTGTTGATCCGTGGGTCTGCCATGATGTCTTTCAGTATCTTCCTGGAAAAGAGAGGGAAAGGATGTGTCAGCACTGGGAGGGAGCGAAGGCAAGAGGTCAGTGGTCCCTACAGAAGGAAATATAATTTGCCAAAGTGTTTCTCATGGTTGCTGACTGCCCAGAGCAGCGTGAGGAAAAAGTGAAAGCTTTAGATGTAGGCTACCCTGGAATTCCATTTTCCTCTGGATTATTAGGATAAACCAGGTGGATATTTTTGTGCAGTTTTTTCTTAGCTCTGAAAAATGTGAGTGCTTGGTTTGTTCTGTGCAGACAGGAAGATTATTGCAGGCACAAATTGTGCACTGCCCTGGGAGCCAGAGCTTCAGCCTCCAAGGACTCTGCTGAACCCACAAGCCTGGGTCCTGCTGCCATGGGGCAGCATGACAAAATCAGGTTCTGCCTGGCTGTGTGACATCTGCATCCCTGTTTTTACTCCAGGGATATCCAGGCAGCCCCCATGAAGTGATGGTGGCACATTTTAAAGATATATTGGTCCAAACCCCAGAGCTGGATTGAGGAGGAGGAGGAGGAGAAAAAGGGGATGCAGAGCAGAGGGAAAATGTCGCTGTGCCCTCAAGCCCCACCTTGCCAGGTGGTGGTGGTCACGCAGGCAGTTCTGCACCTTCAGCAGCAGGAACGTGGCCACCTCTGTCTCCATCTCAGTGGTGGCCAGCAGGATGTTGATGACATCCATGGGCAGGGGGTGGTTATCCAGGAGGATTTCTGCAGCTGCCAGGCGACAGGTTTTGTCATAACTCTTCCTCTTCTGGTGGAAAATCCTCCTCATCACTTGCTTCACCTGATGGGAAGGGGTAATTGAGAGTGAAGGGCACCCCAGCAGCTTGGCTTTGAGTGGGGAGGGGAGCACCAAGCCTCACACAAGCTGCTCTCCTACCTTGCTGGAGATGTGGGGAGCGGGGAATCGCTGCAGGGCAGAGGTGGCAGCGGTGGTGACAGCCGTGGGACCGCCCTCAGCGTGCTCCAGGAGGGTGGGGATGGTCTCAGGGAGCCTTGCATTGCCCAGGGCCAGCAGGGAAATGACCACCCTGGGCTCCTCCTGGGCACCTCTGAGCCCCCTGAGGATGGTTTCCACCCCACGCTCCACCACCTGCTCGGGATTTGCAGGAGGAGAGGGGAGTGAGGGACAGGAGATATTCTGGGCACCCCTGGAACTGGGGGGTGTCCCAAAAAGCCGAGTGTGAGGGACAGCAGAGGACCCACCTGCAGCCCACAGAGCTTCTGCTGGCACAGCTTGCCCACCAGAGCGCCCACAGCAACTATTCCTGTCTCCCAGATCTCAGGTGCCAGCTGCCTCCCATCCAGCTTGTCCTGGGCATCAGGAAAGGGTAACAGGAAGCAGGAAAAAAGAAATGAGGGGAAAAAAGAGAAGAAGTATGCTTTACCTCTTATCTCAAGCAAGTCAGGTGTCACTGGCTGGGGGCTGTGTACAAATCACAAACAGGACAGGGCTGCTGTGGAACGTGCCTTGAGCTGTTTTATTTTCCAGCATCAGTCTCATTACATGGTTATGACAGTGGGAAGATGCCACCAGCTCACATCCCAGGCAGCAGGCCAAAAAACTTAATGTTACAACTTACTTTATAAGCTTCTTGACCAATCACACAAAGCAAAAGCCCATTGACAGTAGTTCTATCCAACCACTATAAGCACAGGTACCTTTGGTTAAAACAATGATTGCTTATTTCAAATACAATACCTGCTTGTGAGCCTTAAAACACAAGGCACAGAGCTCCATTATCAATCTTAGAACTCCCTAATATGTTGCTAGATAAACTTTTCTGTAGCTTAGGGAGTTATTCTAGACAAGTGTTAATACACAGACCATTGTTCTAGTTGTCCTTGCATTTCTACAATTTAAATACTTTTTCTGCTGACCAATCTCATGGCTGCTGCTTAGCTCTAATCACAGTTCTGCTCCCTCTGGGGCCTGCCTTTTGCAGCTTCCCCAAAACCCTCTGATTTTGTGGATTCCCACAGTCAGGGAAAACTAGTTCTTACCTGCCTTGAAGGAGGCCATGCATGATTTAATTGGATAAAATGTTGTGGCTCTGAATTGAGATTTTATTATCTTTAATGCACTGATACAAAGCATCTTCTGCTGGATTCTTTTCCTCTGGAAAGCATCTACTCCCATCCCACTAAATGCACATGAAACAATCCCATGAGCAGGAAAATCAATTTCCACAGAAAGGTTTCCCTTGTTCCATGGTGGATCCATCCCAGGATGGGGAAGAGAGGGAGATGTCCATACTCACCAGGACGAGCTGGAGAAGCTCTCCTGAAGGCCGGGGAGAGAAAGCTGCTGCGTAGAGAAACTTCTCCAGGAGGGATTTGGGCTCCTGGCTGAAATCCAGGAACTCTGAGAGCGCTGCCAAGGAAGCCACCGACTGTGTGGCCACTGCTGCCTCCACCAGGAAGGGGCTGGAGCAGGAGGAGGGAAATCAGCAGAGGCACAGCCCACAAAAACCCTGCAGTGCTTGGACAGGACAGGCATTGGGAGAAGCCAGAGAGCACTGCCACTAGCCAGGATGGAGGAGCATGGAGAAGCTGCCATGGAGCAGCACCAACCATCCCTGTCTGTCTTGCCCAGCGCTCGGAATTTTGGAGCCACAGCTCCAGGGGCTCTCACCGTGCCTCCTCGGGGGCTCTCCTCAGCAGCTGCAGCACATCCCTCTTCTTGGCACTGCGCAGCATCTGGATGAGCCTCTGGAACTGCCAGGCTGTCGCCACCCTCGAGGTGTCTGTTCTGACTCTCTGCCTGTCAAAACCCTTCAGGAAGGCTCTCAGCTGCAAAGGTGAGCTTTGTTAGGGGGGGATTTAGCCTCTTTTCCCATGTTATCACAGGGTAACATTTGCACCAAAGCAGCCCCTCCAAAAGCACCACTGGGGTTTAACCCCAAACCCCACGAGTGCCCAGCCTGAGGGGGAGTTTTGGGGCTCAGCAGCATCACTGACCGACGGGCAGTGTGTGCAGACCCTCCTGAAGGGCAGGCTGGCCATGCCCAGGGGCTGGGGCCGTGCCCCCGTGCCAGCCAGCACATCCTCAAGGCTCTGTCCAGACACCTCTGCCAGCCCAGGCACTGCAGGAGACACCAGCTGGAGCTGCTGCCTGTGAAGGGACAAACAGTCAGTGGGAAGTTTTGTGATTTCCACCCTCCATGGCCAGGGGTTGGGATCATCCCTCACCTTGCGCTGATTTTGATGCCAGAGCGGGATCTCAGGGCTGGAGCCACCACGTGGCTTTCCTCTGCCAGGACTGACTGCAGCAGGCTGTCCCTCACCACGTACTGGCTTCTGCTGGAGGGCTGCCACTCCACTCCAAAAATCTTGGGAAAGGAAAGGCAATGAGGAAAAAAAGCAACCTTTTGTTCCCCTTGCCCTCTCCCCAGGAGATTTCTCGCTTTACATTAGCAGGAAAAGAACTTTCCAGCCCACCAAGTCACCTACTTCACTTGCAAAATGTAGGAAAGGAAAATCCATCAGAGCCCACCTTCTTCCCAGGTGTGGGAGAAGGCACCACCAGGTGAGGACCAGCAAGGGGATGCCCCCAGCCACGGCTGATGCAGGCAGGCAGAGTGGTGACACCACAGGGACTTGCACAACAAGGAGGTCTTGAGACCCCTGCCAGGGCCCCTGGGGTCTCCATGGGAATGTCCATTTTTATACTGAATTCAGTAGAATTAGTATATTTTCAAAAAAACTCATAAAGTTTGGTTATGGCAGGTATGACTGCATTAAGACCCACAGGATTTCATCTGTTTATGTCAGGGTTGAGCACAGGCTATTTCTTTCAGCAAAACAGAATCCTGTCAAAATAATCCCCCATGCAACAAGACCCAGAAACCATCCCTGCATCTGCAGCTCCCCAAGCAGGATCAGCTGACAGCTCAGAACTGATAACAAGAGTGGGGATGGGGTGACCCCGAGCACCTTTGCTGCTCCTTCCCACCTCGAGACCCTGCTGAGGGATGCTGGTGCATCCCACTTTGGGGATGGGTCTAAGAGTCCCATCCCAAGCTGCTGCAGAAGGCTGAAGCCAGCTGGGAATGGGAATCCAAGCCCACCTGCCAAAGGATTTTAGGGGTGGCCCTGCTGAGCCCCCCACAGTGAGAGCAATGGACTTGCTTTGTTCATGGAGGTGAATCCAGACTTTGGCTTCGAGCAGCTGAGGAGATCTTTGGTCTTGGTGATGGAATGGTTGGACACGGTGTAGGTGACCTGGCAGCTTCCAGAGGCATCTTCCTGAAAAACAAACAGGAGTGACCATGAGTGTTAAACACTGTGTGGAGAGGACAGACACAGAAGCCAACCCAGCAAAGAGAACAGCAGCTAAATTCCAGAATGTGAGGCAAATCAGAGGGTGGTTGGACAGATCCAAGTCCCTCTTTGTAAATTCAGGCTCTAAATTAAGATTTAATTAAGCACCTTTTGACTGCATTTGGGGTTCTGAGGTTATTTCATGCTGTTCACAGGTCATTCCAGCTGGCTGCTGGCAAAGCAAATCCTGTTGGCAGGAATGCTTGTGGAGTTTTTCCTCTGCTGTTCCTACTGTCCAGGGAAAGGCTATGATTTTGTAAGGGGTGCCAATTGCTGAAAATGAGGTTGTTTTATTTTAAGTCATCTGCCTTTCCAAGAGTCATCCTTGCTCATAGCCCGGTTGGAGCAGCAGACCCAATGTTATTTGTCCTGAATTTTGCCCCCTCTGCTGGAGCTCGTGGGCTGGCTGGGCTCCAGGGCCAGCTCTCCTGGTCCATCTCTGGATTTTGGTCCCAGCTCTGGACCTACCTCCACTGTGGTGCCGGCATGGGGCTGAAGCTGGAACAGACTGGTGATGCCTCGTTTCAGGTTGGAGATCAGGATGTTTTCTGCTTCATTCCCATAGAAAGCTTTGACCTGGGAGGGCAGGAGGGGGTGCCTGGCTGAGGGGACATCTCTGGGGTCTCTGCAGGCTCCCTGCTGCCTTCCCTGACAAAAGGGACCCTGAGAACACCCTGCAGACCCCTGAGGAATTTTCTCAAGGAGGCCCTTATCCCTCAATAGCGTGAGCTCTGTGAATGCAGGAACACAAAATTTCCCTTTCCTTCCCACCCTGGGGTTCCACAGCCTCAGAGGAGAAGGCCAGAAAGGAGCTTATATCCCATGGTTAGGGCTGAAGAGCTTTAACATGGGATTCTGCAGCTCCAGCTGAGTCCTTCTGGAGCATGGGACTCCTTGTAGGGTCCAACATTGGCCAGTTCCTTCTGCTCTGAAATCAGAGGTGGAGCAGGAGCTCCCATGGGCCTCATAGCCCAGAAAATCTAGGATGAGGACAGGAATGCTTTGCAGAGGGCATGAACAAGCCCAGGAGGTGTCCAGCTGACCTTGCCACTGCTCCAGGAGATGAACACTGGCTGCTGGAGCTCTGCCTGTGCCTCTGGGCTCAGTGCAATCTCTACAGGGGAGCCTCCAGTGCTGTCCTGGCTCCTCTGCTCCTCTGGCTGGTGTTGGGCCTTCAGGTCATGGATCTACAACAGCAGAAGATGCAGAAAGCAGTGACCAAGTGTCTGCTCTGAGGCTGGTGTGCATTTCCCCTGCAGGCAGTGAATTTGGTCAGAGAGGTCATTTTTCAGCTGGCATGGGCTAGAAACGGAAGGGGTTGTGTGGAAACCCAGAGCAGTGGGAATATTTCTCTGTCTGCTCTGGGGTGTCTTGACCCCCAGGGGAGCCCTGACTCCACCCTCATCCATGGAGAAAGCTTTCTGGACTTCAAGATAGACTGGAACCCACAAAAGTGTGCAATAGATTATAGAGAGCAGTGTAGGTGTGTCACTTGGTGAGAAATTGAGGGTTTGGGATTTTTAGTGTGTTGTGGATGGAAGCAAGGTGGAGGGCACAGGGTGTCATCCTGGGTTTCTTCTTCCTGCTGCTTCTTCCTCCTTCTCCATGGGTTTGGGTGGCATTTTGTAATTGGGTGGAAAAGTCCCCATGGCAGCTCTGTGGGATCAGTTATTGGGTTAAAAGGGAAAATAATCCAGGTGTCAGTTCTTCATTGGATAGTTTAGTCTTAAAAGCCCTTGGAAGAAGAGATTGTTGGCCATTTGGTGCCTTCTAATGAAAAGCTGCCTGTCACTGTGATGTTTTCTGAAAAATCCCTTCAGGATTTTTCTCCTGAGAAGCCTCAGAAAGGAAATGTAAACAGTAATTATCTGATTGCTTGGAATGTGGTCTGGAGGCTGCTGACCAACAGGTGCATCTTGGATTGGTTCCATATGAATTGTTTTTACTTAATGACCAATCCCAGCCAGCTGTGTTGGACTCTCTGAGTCTGCCATGAGTTTTATTATTCATTCTTGTCTATCCTCCTGATGTCTCCTTTCTCTCTTTCTTTAGTATCATGTAAGAGGATGTGAAATAAGGAAGGCGTGAGAGGAAAAGAGGAACAAAGAGAGAGGGACAGAGAGGAACCAAGAGGTACAACATCAGTCTTCTAAGAACTTGGAGTCAGATTCTCATCTCTCACCTCATCCTGGGGACCCACAACACCACAACACTTGGTGACCACAGCGGCCAAACTCACAGCAGTGAGACTGTTTTACTGATAAGAAATAATAAACTCTGAACATGAACTACTGTCTCAGTGCCTTCAATCCAGACCCAGAAAAACCAACAGGGTTGTAGCTCCTGGGGTGTTCCCAGCTGGAACCCCTGGCTGGGATGGCTGTAGCACCCCTGTACAGGAACCCCTGGCTGGGATGGCTGTACACCCCTGTACAGGAACCCCTGGCTGGGATGGATGTACACCCCTGTACAGGAACCCCTGGCTGGGATGGATGTACACCCCTGTACAGGAACCCCTGTCTGGGATGGCTGTACACCCCTGTACACACCTGCAGCTCCTGGGGTGTTCCCAGCAGGAATTCCTTGCTGGAATGGCTGTACCCCCCTGTACCCACCTGCAGCTGGAGCAGCTCCTCCCCATCTGGGTCCCTCCAGAGCTGCTGCAGACGGATCAGTGCCTCAGCCTGCAGCTGGGCTCCCCATGGGGATGGTGTGGAGGTGTGCTGCAGCTGGACAGCCAGGGAGTACTGGTACTGATACAGGCTCCTGGGATGGAAAGATGGCAGCAGATTCCCTGGGGAAAGATGGAAGTGTTGGAGGGAAGCAGTCGAGGATTGTGGATGCTGAGAGAGCAATGGATCGTTCCTCAGGCATCGTCCTGGGAAAAGCTGTGAGAAGCTCAGAGAAAGAATTGAAACAATTCTTATCTCCACCACCTGCTACACCTGTTACTAAGCAAATATAGAATGTGTTATAGAGATTTATTTACCAAAGAGTAATACTGTTTTAATTAGTTACCCAATAAGGTCAAAGCTGTATCAAACAAACTAAACAAAATTACGAGTTTCTTAAAAATATAATAATAATATAGTATAAAAAACCAAAACAATAGTTCAATCTTCTACATCTTAGAGTCAATCCTAATTACACCCACATCAGAGAAACCCCTACAACAGCAGTTCCTTAATTAACCTATTGGGTGACAGGTGTTATTAAAAACCAATCAGGTTCTGGATGAATTATGTTGGTTATAAATATCACAAGACTGTAATAAAGTAAGTTTTCGGTCTTCTGATCAGTATGGAGTTGTGTCACTCCCATTCCTGTTCCTGACTCGATGGTGGCAATGGATCACCTCCATCCCAGAGGGCACCTGGACACGCAGGTGCTGATGACCTGGGTCACTCCACCCCCTGGGAGGGAAGGCTAGCTGATGGGAAGGTTTTCCTGGGCAAATATTTGTGCCTGTGGTTTGGATATTTGGGTGATCTCCAGGCTGACAGCTGATTCCTGCTCGTGTTTCCAGCCCTGCCTCAGAAAGGATGGCTGGAGCAGCAGCTCTGCTTGGGCACTTTTAGAAATGCCCAAGAAACACACTTTAATCCTGAAGGGAGGTTTCCTGAGCATGCCCATGGGCAGGAGGGGTATCTCCAGTGCCTTTTCAGCACTGGGCATTAACTGGGGTACAATCAACACTTTTAGGGGAGAAAAGAAGCTGAATCCTTCATATTACGAGTTTTCCATCAGAACTTCTAACTCCTAATTAATTCTCTGTCTCTGGGCTAAGGCAAAATAAAGTTGGTGGGACAGCTTTAGTTCAAAACTCTCTGCTTTAATCTTTTGTTCTAGATTTATTTGAAGTCCCTTCTCTTGCTCATATACAAGTGTGATTGAATGGGGGGTGGTTGCCTTTGCCATGACAAAAGCAGTCAAATCTGTTTTCTGAAGTCACTTGAAATTCTCTTGCAAATTTGATGCACTTGCTAGACTTCTGAAATGTTTTACAGCTTTGCTGCTTTTAACAACAAAGGAATCAATGGAAGTCCAGCTCAGTCCCTGGGGCTTTCCTCTGTGAGACAGACTGAGGAATTTTGACAGTTCTGCACTCTGTGCAGTTTAAAAAGCTCCAGCTCTCTGATTTTCCCCATCCCATCATGGAAAGGACTTCCACAATCCCCAGAATTTCCCAGCCTCAGGAGATGCTCATGCTGTGTGCAGTTTGCCAGTCCCTGTTCCCTGCTTGGCTGCAGCCTGGGAGGATAAATGCTGGGATGAGCATCTCACCTCTCTGGGCATCCGGACCCCATCGAGTCCCTGGTCCCCAACCAGCCCAAAGCCTCTCTTACCTTTTGCTGCTCTCAGGAGGGAAAAGCAAAGCAGGCACAAGCATCCCCAAAGTGCCTGTGGATCCATGGTGGGTTCCAGGGCCCATCCAGTGGGCAGGAGCAGGGAAGGGAGGGGGCCGGGAGAGAGGAACCGCACAGCAAAAGTGCCAAATCAGCAGTGCCGGGCGATGGGGCCCGACCTGCTCCTGTCCCCGCCTCACCCAAGGAAAGGGAAATAATTAAACCTTTGTACCAACCCCCAGCAGCCGCGGAGGGTTTGGAAATCAGCTGGGGTTCGCCAAAGGCCGGCGGGAGGGGAGGAAAGCTGGGAGAAAAAGAGCAGCCTGATACGGGAGGGGGATGCTCAGAAAGCTGCTCTGTCTTTTGGAGATCTGTCTCTTCCCATCACAGGACAGAAAACAGTTCCTTTCAAAAGAAAAGCCCCAGAAGGGGGAAGGGGGAAACAGCTTTTTCATCCTTTTAGCTGGAGACTGGGATTTGCAGCCTGGAGGCTCAAGTTACTTAAAGGGCCAGGCTGGAGGGGACGGGGAGCACTGCTACCCCCAGAAAGAAATGGGAAAGGGCTTGGGAAATCCATCTCTAAACCCCTTGGCCCACTGACCATACAGCATTTTTATTAGTGCATGAACCCTCTGATTGCTGAGTTTAATTGTTTTCTGAAGACACCACAGTAAGGGCTGCTGATGCAGATCAGGGTCCTGGGAAGGCTTTTTGCTACAAGGAATGGGGGAGTGGAAGAGGGGGGCACTTCACGTGTCATTGTGGAAGTGATCTGCACATTGCAGTGGGATCAGAGCCCCAGGACTTTGCTGTGTTGGCATTTTCAAGGGCAAGTCTCCCAGCTCTGCATCACCACTGGGCTTTTGGGCCTCTACTGTGATCAGAAAATGAAAGCAGATCCAGCGGAGAGAAACCTGGGAAAATTCCAGTTATAGCTTTCCCATTTGTGGTGTCTTCACTTGGTCTTTTGTGGTCTTTATGGACAAATGCCCCATCTTTAATTTGAAAAATATCCTTCTCTTCAGTATTTTCATTTAGCTTTTCTAGACTCATAGAATGGTTTGAGGTGGAAGGGACCTTAAAGACCATTTTCTCTCAAGCCCCTGGCAAGGGCAGAGAAGCCCATGGCCCAGAGCAGCTGTGGCTGCCCCTGGATCCCTGGAAGTGTCCAAGGCCAGGCTGGACAGGGCTTGGAGCAGCCTGGGATAGTGGAAATTGTCCCTGCCCATGGCAGGGGGTTGGAATTGGGGGATTTTTAAGGTTCCTTCCAACACAAACCATGTTGTGGCTCTGGGGGATCTGTGCTCTGCAATGCAGTGAGAGCAAAGCACACTTCTCAGAGCATGAAAACTTCCTGCTGAGCACAGGAAGCCTTAGCTGTTTATCCAGCATGGGGGAAAAGGAAATATTTCAGGGTGAGGTGGTTGTGGAGGGTCTGAGCCCTGAAGGTGAGGTCCCAGAATGTTTGCTGGCTGCAGCTCAATAAAATACTGGAGAGGAAAGGCAAACAGAAATAGCCTGTGAAAAAAACCTGCTGATAAGGAAGCCTCAAAGGGGAGCTGAACTTTGGCAGGTTGGTTGTTTAGGTCTGGCTGCCAAGACTTTCCAGGGTTAGGATGTGAAAAACTGTGAGAAAACCTGGTTTTTCTTCTTCCAAACCTGCTTCTTCCTTCTGTCACTGAGAGAATCTGTGAAAAAGAATAAACCAGAAGAAGCCAGAGGGAGTTGAAAGCTTTGTGAAGCATTCTTCTCAAATCCCTCTGGGGTTGCCATGCTCTTGGAAAGGTGCCTTAAGGAACTTTGGACACCTGTGGGCAGATGGATGGTTCTAAAGTCAGTGCTGCTGGAATGCTGGGTGCTCCCCCAGCCCCTCGTGTACCACTCCAGTGTGAGCTCCCACTTCTGTCCAGTGAAGGGCCCTGGCTGCTGGGCCACCAGGGGGGATCCTGGCTGCAGGGCCTGGTGTGGCAGCTCTGAAACCCACGGGCAGAGCAGGGCAGAGCAGAGCAGGGGCACTCAGAGTGCCCAGGTCAGCGTGCCCAGGCCAGAGAGGCACACAGGGACCTCACCACCCTGCGCTGTGACATCAGGCTGGACTTTGGCAAAGGGTGGCCAGGCTGCACTCGCCTGGATGGAAGCCACAGGGGCTGCTGCATCACAGCCTGCAAACCCCAATTTCCTCCTCTTCCAAATGACCTTCAGCTCCAAAAGTCCCCGCACCCCATCCCCACCATCTTCTCCTGCCTTGCCACCTCCCTTTTTGCCATTGCAGTGGCAGGGAAAGCCCTGACTCTACCAACAAGCTCCATCAATCCTTCCCTCGAAGAGAAAAACTGAAGGGGAGTGAGCAGCTCCCACATGATTGTACTGGTGGCACTCAGAGGTCTCCAAAATCCCTGAACAGAGAGATTTCCTGGGGCTGTGTGGGTCAAGAGGCCCCAGGTGTGACCAGTGAGCACCTGAGGGCCCTAATGAGCTTTAATGACCCTAATGAGCCTCAGCTGGGGTCTCCTTAGGAGATGATTTCTACTCCTGCAAAGCAGCCAATCCCCTGCCCTGTGAGCAAGGGGAAAATATGACTGGTGCTTGTGTGAACTGGGTAGAAACCACACAATTTTAAGAAACAAAATCAATTCTGCTCAGTTAATTTTGGGTTTTGAAAGGTTTGGAGCTCTATAAATATATATTTACTGGTCTGGTTTTGGACCGGACACACACACACACATCTATCTATCTATCTATCTATCTATCTATCTATCTATCTATCTATCTATCTATCTATGTCTATATACATACATATATATATATGTATGTATGTATGTATATATATATACACACATGTATGTATGTATGTATATATATATATATATATATATATGTAATTTTTAAGCCAGCCCACCTGAGCTGGTCTGTAAGGCAGAAATGCCCTTTCCCACCTGTATTTTTTTAGCAGTTGTTCAGCAATTTCCTATGCAAGCACACAGCTATGGATTTTGTGGAGGAAAGCAGCCCACACTGGGGATGAGGCTGTGGTGAGATGTATAAAAAGAGCTACTCCCCCCTAGCCCTGTGAGCCCCCACTTGCAAGGAGCTGTCTGAGTGCTTTGTGTTTCATTGTCTGGAGGTTGCCCGGCTGCACTTTCCAGGACAGCCTCCCTTTTGTCCTCCTTTTTCTTTATGTTTCTCCTTCCCTCTGCCTGGAACAAGCTGTGGAAAAGCCCCTGGCCTGGCTGGCTCCCGATGAGCTGTTGCTTGCTAGAGATGGGGTCAGGGAAAGGGGGAAAGTCTGAGCACAACAAAGGGACAGGAGCTGGATTTGCATCTCAATCTGAGGCATCTCAAAGCCTGATAAGCTGAAAAAAGACTTTGTTCTGTTAATGCACAATTATATTTTGAGCAATTTTTGGAAAATGAGGCTGGGATCAACCTGGGGATGTTGTCTGGCCCAGTTCCCTGAGCCTGGTTTTGGCATGGGGAATGAATGCCTGACCTCTTTGCAGAGAGCTGCTGCTGACAGAGATTTCACAGTTTCTCTTGTGAATTTATCCCAGTATTTTGCTACTATGAAGAAATCTCCTCTTCCTACAACTTCCCTCTATTACCCCAGCTGAGTTAGAATTTAGTCACAGCCTTTTCTTTCCTCCTCCCTTCTTTTCTCATTTTCAATTCCAAGAGGCCGCAGCTGTCTCCCTTTTTCCTTCCTCTCTCACCTTCCAGGTCCTGATTCCCAGATCTTGTTCTTTCCTTATAAAACCCTTGATAACCCGCTCCCCACCTAAGGCTTCGTTGGGTCCTTGTTTTTCTACCTTCTGGCTGCTGTGGGTGAAGGTCTGGCTTTGAGGAGCACACCCTGCTCCCTCTGCTCCAGAAACCAGCCCTGCAGTTATCCCAATCTCCTGCTGCTGAGGGCTCCCTTAGGCTCCTGCTGAAATGAGAAATATCCTGGATAGTTTTTCCTTTCTTGAGATTAGAATGGTTTCTGCAGTTCCTTGATGATGGTTAAAACCCCACTGTACAAATGAAGGTTTTCCCCTTCCTCCCTCCACTCCAAGCTCCATCCTCTCCCTTATTTTGTCATCTCAACAACTGGTAAGGAAACCTTTCTCATCTTGTCAATTGGCAATGCAACTGCTCTTTAATTCAGTCTTAAAAATAGGTTTTAAAGTCCATGGTATTGATTCGAATTTTGGATGAAGTTGTTGGTGCCTAACAAGCTCTGTGCTGCTTTAAAGCCTTTCTGCAAGGCTCAAAGAATGCCCCTGGCAGGGAGTGCAGGAGCATTGTGCTCTCCTTGTTTAGAAATGGAGGGCATCAAACCAGGTTTCTTTAAAAGCCATTTTAAGTGAAATGGAGGCCCTGGCATTCCTTTGGGCAATGGTCCATTTAGGATAGAGCCACGGTGCCAGAAGCTGTTTGTCTGATGGTCAGTTCATGCTCTGCTCAGTGCAGGGCAGCCCCTCAAGAAATGCATGAGCCAAAGCCAGCAAGGAGAGGAAAAGAGCCGAGCTGAGCTGAGAGAGCTGGAGAGATGAAATGGCACAGATGTGCCTGGAGCATGGCCCTCCCCAGCAGCTTTGCTTACAGTTCAGTGTTCAAAAAGCTGAAAGCTGATGCTCACTCAGGACTTTGGGATCTGGATTGGAACTGCAGAGGGGATGAGCTCCCTTACTGGAACTGAGGAAGTGGAGTGCCACAAGGCTGCAGACAGATTGCTTCTCATTCAGCTTAAATTAAATATTGTTTTAGTTTTGGGATTTTATAAAGTATTCTTAGCGATCCTACAAGTGAAAGAAGAAAACAGAAATAGGCTGGAGCACCACTGGCACAGTAATTGATATTTCACTTTTCCTCTTTTCCCTTTAAAAATATATGTACATAACATGAAATTTTCAAACTCTGTAGTTTGGGAGAAACACTATCTTTTTCCCTTTCTTTGGAAGAGATGTGCAAGTCCTGAGACCCTGGGACAATGCTCCCTGCATTTTATTTATGCTTTTACAATTAAAAAAGGCGCAGATAAAATTGATAAGGAAGATACATCTCAGGAGCTCCCTGGGCAGCAGCCTCCAAACTCTTTGGGTGATGCCAAGAGCAGTAGGGTGTGAAGGCTGCTTTCCAGTCTGAGATTAATCCATAATAACCTGCTCACTGACATCAAAGTCACTGCTTAGAAGCCACTTGTTATTTCCCGAGGTGCAGGAGCTGGAGGGTTTGACAAAGCCTGGGCAGAATGATGAAGAATATTCCTGTCAGATTTCTGCTTCTCTCCTTGTGCCAGCAAGAGGAACCCATCCTCGTTAAGGGTTTTGTTCCTGTGTGACAGTGTGTAGTTCAGAGCTAAAGCCGTGCCCAGGAGCGTTCATTATTCAATCTGCGCTGCCCCCTCAGCCGTGTGAGCTCTGAGCAGTGCGCTGGGCAGAGGGGCCGTGCCAATTTCGGGCAGTCGGGCTCGGAGCTTCCAGGGTTTGGAGTCAAGAGCGGAGGCTGAGCTCCCTCTGTGGTCAGAGAGGGGAGACACCTTCCTGTGCAGGGAACGCTTTCCCAGCCGGGTTTGCTCTCCTGACAGCTCCAGTCTCGCCTCTTCAAGAGCAGAGCACGCTGTGCCCCCAGGGCTTTGCTGCTGGGAACACTGGGAGAGATCCTGGGAACACTGGGAGGGAACTGGGAGCACGGGAATGCCAGGAGGGAGCTGGGAGGGAGAGTGGGAGCAGCGGGAGTGAGCAGCAAGGAGCACTGGGAGGGATATCAGGAGCCCTGGGAAGGAACAGCGCTCCCAGCTCCTGCCCAGTGCTCTCCCCATCCCTGCCGGGGCTCGCCAGGAAGAGGGAAACTGGCAGGGAACTGGGAGGGAACTGCTCAGCACTGTGCGAGGGGCAGCAGCCCCAGGGGTGAGCAGTGAGGAGGGGGAAGTGCCCCCAGTCCCTCCCCAGTGCCCCAAAAATGAGATTGAAATGGAGGGGGGAAAGCTTTTCTGTAATTGTGTTTGAACTGGGGAGGATCCCCATTCACCTGTGATTTGAAGGGTCGCAACTGAAGGAGAACACACCTTTTTCATAATTTTGGGTGCCTCTATTGGTAGTGCCTCCCTTGGTACCATCTCCGTTTTCCATGATTTTTATGTTGAAATGGAAGGAGAAACTCTTTATGGTGCTGTTTGAATTGAGGGAAAGAGCCCCATTTTCATCATCTCCAGGTTCAAACTGAGAGCAAACACGGCTGTCCCTGGTCTGAAAGGGCTTCCCTTGAGAGGAACCTCTTGATGTGCCACTGTAGGAGTTCCATTGAGGGGGGACCTTCCATTTGAAGGGACCTTCACAGGTGGAAAAGATGTGCAAAAGCCCTCAGAATGGTCTTTGTAGAGGAAAATTGAGGAAGGAAACCTGAATTTCCTCTTCATTTTGCAAGACTAAATTGAGGAAAAATCCCCCTTGATTTGTCACAGTACAATCAGCCAGGACTCTGTTTCTTCATCCAGAAAAGGCTCATCTTTATTTTGCACAGCTCATATTTTAAAGGATTATCAGCTGGCACCATTTTAGGTCTAATTAGCTCACAATACTATGACAGTTCATTGGTCAGTAAAAGACATTTTGCATTTCCACTAAATTAAGTGTTTGCGTAGTGTACGTATGTTCTTCACTGATTCACATGGGACAGATTTCTTGGTTTTGAGAGTGTGAACCTGTTTTTCTTTACAACAATAGATTGTTCTGCAGACTGATTCTCATTCCTCTGATTCTCTCTCATGGGAATTAACAGACTAGCTGTGAGCTGCAGCCAGCCCAATCAGCAGGCCTAAGCCATGATATAAGTCATTTCTTTTATAGCATTTCTACCTATGTGCAACAATTCTCCTATCTTTTTGTTAAAAAAAAAAAAAAAGCTCATGTATTCTCATGTTTAAAAGAGTTTGTTCCTGGGAGATTACTATCTTTTTAAGGTTATTACTGGCTATCTCTTAGGTACAGGATAAGACACATGAAAGACAGGTTACAGTCAATCAATACTCCAATTTTGTATTCTCAAGACCAAACATGTCATTGACAAAGGGTCTTGCAGCATGGGAGAACACAATAACATGTCCAATGTCTCTCAGGGAATGGAAATAAATGACCATAGTTCTAAAGCCCCTATGGCTGGAACTCAGGAGTTGTGCTGCCCTGGCAGGAGGAAGCCCAGCAGCTGGGAATGTTGGCCTTGGCATCACTGAATGTGTTTCTGGAAGCCTGGAGCAGGAATAGCTGAAGAGGTTTGGTAGAACACAATATCAGGGTGGTAAATACTGTAGGACAGAAGGCCTCTGTTCAGTTTCCTCTCCAAGTCTCCTGGCACAGCCATGGGCTGGCAGTCCTGCCTCTGTCCCTGTCCTGGCCACCAAGGCTGAGTGGGGACAAGGTCACCTCTCTTCTCCCTGGGCCTCGCTTGCTCGGAGGCCATCGATGCCTGATCAGGTGAGCAGGTGACCCCTTTAAAGCTGCTGATGATAAAACACATGCACCCCTTCTGCCTCAGTCCATCAATCAGCCAGGCCCTGCCATTGCACACTCACCTGGAGATCCTCATGTGTGGGGCTTGGCCCAGCTGTGACTCAGACTCACCTGGATTTTACCCCCAAAGAGCCAGGCATTGGTTTCCAGCCCTGGGAATCATTTGTTTAATTCAGGGCCAGCCTGAGAGTTCTCCCATGAGCCATTGGTGTTTTTATGTTAAGTTGCACAAGTTCTGCTCCCCTAGTGCTTACTTGTTTCCCCCTTATGGTTACAGTTCTAGAGTGTTCCACCCCTGCATGTATCTGTTGTTGCTTCCCCTTTGTTTGGAGTCTTTGGATCCCGCCCCTCTTATTGTGCATGGCTTCCCCACGTTTGTTGTTTCTCACCCTTTATTAAAGTTCTTTCCAGGCAGCTCCATCGAACCCGCTCCCTTTCATTTTCACCACCCTGGCTGGAAGTCAGGGAAGAAGAGAGAGGTTTGTCACAGCCACCCTCACTATGACACAGAAAAGCCTTTAAAATACTTTTAGTATAAATATTGCATTGTTCAGGCATTCTTTAGGAGCCAGTTCCCATTTCTGTTTTTAAGATAACAAGCATGTCTCTTGCTATGAACGTCAAAACAAAACAATACATGCAGTGAAACAAGCAACTGACAGTAATCAAGAATAAGTCAGATAATACACATAATAAATCACACTTGTGTAATTGGATGATTATCAATGTCTTAAACACTGCACCATCACCCAGAGCCTGCAGCAGCTGACAAGGTGAGGACCTGGAGATCCATTCACAGGAAAGATGTCCAAGCTCACTTTAAAAATAGATCCAACTGTCTTATTGGTATAGGGTCAAATTGCCAAGGCCAAGAGACTTGAATATAGTTTTGAGGCAGAAAACATCTGGGTTTGTCGGCAATTTTCCAACCAGGTGGAGCCAGGGCCTGGCCAGAGCCCAGACCCTCATTGGGAGGGTCTCCCTCACATACCTTAAAAACAAATCTCTCAATAATAGCAGCTATGAGATGCCCCAAACACAGCAAACTGCTGGAGTGCTCCTGTGAGAATACCTGGGGCTGTGTGTGATTGCCACAGAGCAGGAGCAGCCTTGCCCTCAGCAGGTCACAGCCCTGTCCCATGAGGATGTGGCACAAAAGGGTCGGGAAAGACCACAGGACCTCAGCTCAGATGAGGCTTTTGACAGAGCCCAGAGATCTCATTCTGGAACTCTGAAAACACAGGAAAATCATGAGACAGCCCTGGGTGAAGGCACAGCAATCCTGCTGGAACAAGAGAAGGGACTAAAGGCTGAGCAGGCAGTGCAGGGAACGGCTGCAGACAGCCTGTTCAAAGAGATGCATCTGCAGCTGGAGAGCAAAACAGAGAGAGCCCAAAGTGACACCATGTCTTGTGGATAGTCACACAAAGATATGTCAAAGTTCATGAAAAGCCAGTTATAAATAAGATAATGGTGTCTTATGAATAATGCCTGTTATAAAAGTGAGTGAATTCACATGACTGTCTCAGGAACTGGAGACAATATTCTTCCAGCATTCCTGTATCCATAGCAATGAAACACTGAACCGCTTACAATGGATAACAGCCATAATGTGGAACAACCACCCACTCTCCTGTGTTATCTGTGGGAAATAAAGCAGAAGAGATCACAATCAATGATCCTGTCAGGCAGTGCAGCACTGACACCTGTGCAATCTGTGAGAGGATCAAGAGCCCAAAAAACTGTATCTTCTTCTATCCAAAGGCAGGTGTTTATCAGTGTTTCATCACAGCTGTTTTAGTTAGATCTGTCTGCAGTTATCTCCAGAAGAAAATAACCGTATCTTGCAAAGTAGACAAACATATTTAAACAAAATTAACTTAAAATCAATTGCAGTGGAATTTGATGTCACATCAATAGAATTAGAGGTACACTTAAGAGAATTTAAAGTAACATATTTAATACTGAATAAAAACTGATCCTATTAAAACTGGAATAGAACATGAAATGGCTTAAAGTGAAGAAGACAGAAACTTGATATCGTCCAAACTTAACAACAGTCAAACCTGACAGAAATCCACCTCGACATAAATGACTCTCAAAGAAATTAATTCAATATAGTAATAAATGTAACATTACTCAGATCTAACTTTGTTTAATCTTAGCAACACTAACATCATATTCAAATAAACCAGAACTGAACTAACAATCAATATCCTTAAAAGTTCAGGGTACTACAAAATGTAACTTAGTCTGCTGCCATTAATACGAAAAGACACTGAAAATGTGAACCAAGAAAGGCTGAAATAACGGCCTGATGGATTTACTGGAGGGATTAGAAAAGTGTGACAAATACCGTGACTCTATGTAATTTAACACTGAGAAAAACTCATGGTAAATGCAGATTTTATGGAACCATAAATTTATTACAACTTTTAAAGTGCAACTCTATCGAAGGAAAAAACTATGTAGAATTTGGCAAACTGTCCAACAAACCAGCAGCTTCTCGAGATGGTATTTAGAGTAACACCATATGGTAAATGTTACCAGCTTTTCTGTTAAAGAAATTAGATTGTGTTATTCTGCACATAATAATAAAAATAAAAATAAAAATAAAAATAAAAATAAAAATAAAAATAAAAATAAAAATAAAAATAAAAATAATAAATCGGATTTACCGCTTTGAATCTCCAGTAACAACACTTAGAGAAACCAGAGTTCACGGAAAACGCAAGATTAACTTCAAATAAGCATTTCAGCACATGTTTACGGCATTCTAGCACACGTTCCGTGAGGCTTCAGTGCCCAGGGGCAGTCAGAGCCCTTCGGCAAATGCCGGGGGTTCGCCCCGCCGCAGGGCTGGGGAGCCACGGGGGGAGTGAGTTCGGCCGGGGCCAAGCGGAGCCGCCGGGCAAAGCCGAGCCCCGGGAGCGGGGAAAGCGCCGGCGGCAGCGAGGGCAAAGCCGAGCGGGGAGAGCCGAGCTGGGACCCGCCCGGGGCTCGGGGTGAGGCGGGGCAGCCCCGCGCCTGCCGCCACCGCAGGGGGTTTGCACTGCGCTCAGCCGGGCCCAAGGGACTCGGGTTCACATCCCGCAATCCGGGCCGGCAGCGACGGGAGGCGGCGGAACGGTGACGGAACCGATCCCGAGAAGGCGGCGGGAACCCCGGGCAGAGCGGCCGCACCTCCGAACAGCGCTCCCGGGCCGCCCCTCCGAGCCGCGCTTGGCTGCGTTCCCGCACGCTGAATAATCCAAAGGGCAAAATCCCTCCCACACCGACATCAGCTTTAACAGAGCGGCGGCAGCGGCCGTGCCCGCTGTGTCTGGCCGGCACCGGAGCGGCGGCGGTGGCGGAGCTCGGAGGCAGCTGCAGCCCAGGTGGGACCGCGGTCGGTGCTGCCCCAGCTCGGGGCTCGCTGCGGGCGGAGGGGGCCGCGGTGAGGGCCGGGGGGTTCTGGCGAGTTCCTGGTGCCGGCTTCCCCCGTGTGCCCCTGCGCTGGGATCGCAGCCGAGGGAGCGGCTGCCCGCGCTCACACAACCACAGAATCTCTGGGCTGGGTTGCAAGAGACCTCCAAGATCATCGAGTCCAACCCAGCCCCAACACCTCGATTAAACCCCGGCACCCAGTGCCACATCCAGTCTGCTTTTAAACACATCCAGGGATGGTGACTCCACCATCCCCCTGGGCAAACCATTCCAGTTTTTATCACTCTTTATACATAAAAACCTTTTTCCTAATATCCAACCTATATTTCCCTTGGTGCAGGTTAAGGCTGTGTCCTCTGGTTCTCTCAGTGCTGCCTGGAGAAAGAGCCCAGCCCCACCTGAGCACAGCCACCTTTCAGGAGCTGCACAGAGTGATGAGGGCACCCCTGAGTCTCCTTTTCTCCAGGCTGAGCACCCCCAGCTCCCTCAGGGGTTCCTCACAGGGTTTGTGTTCCCAGCCCCTCTCCAGCCTCGTTGCCTCCTCTGGACGCGCTCCAGCGTCCCAACGTCCTTCCCAAGCTGAGGGGCCAGAGCTGGACACAGCACTGCAGGTGTGGCCTCACCAGGGCCGGGCACAGGGGCACAGTGACCTCCCTGCTCCTGCTGGCCACACCATTCCTGATCCAGGCCAGGAGCCCTTGGCCTTCCTGGCCACCAGGACACACTGCTGGCTCATGTTCAGCCGGCTGTCACCAGCACCCCCAGGTCCCTTTGTGCCTGGGCACTGTCCAGCCACACTGTCCCCAGCCCAGAGCATGGCAGGGGTTATTGTGGCCAAAATGCAGCACTGGGCACTTGGATTTATTAAACTTCACCTTCCTGGACTCTGCCCATCCATCCAACAGCTCCAGGTCTCTCTGCAGAGCCCTCCTGCCTTCCCACAGATGGACACAGCTCCCAGCTCAGAGCCCTCTGCAGATTCACTAATGAAAGCCTCAATGCCCTCATCCATGGGGTCAGTGCAAACACTGAACAGAGCTGGCCCCAGCACAGAGCCCTGAGGGACACCCCTGGTGCCTGGCCCCAGCTGGATGCAGCACCCTCAGCACCACTCTCTGGCCCATCCAGCCAGGGCTGAGCCCAGCACAGAGTGCTCCTGTGCCAGCCCTGGGCTGCAGCTTTTCCAGGAGGGAGCTGTGGCAGACACTGCCAAAGGCCTTGCTGGAGCCCAGACAGACACATCCACAGCCTTTCCTGCACCCACCAGCAGGGTCACCTGCTCATGGAAGGAGACCAGGGTGGTCAAACATGCCCCAGCCCTCCTAAACCCCTGCTGGCTGCTCTGACACCCTGGCCATCCTGGAAGTGCTGCCTGCTGGAATCAATATGAACTGCTCCATGACCTTACTGGGCACTGAGGCCAGGCTAACTGGCCTGGAATTGCCAGGATCCTCCTTCCCAACCTTGTTGTGGATGGGTGTCACATTGGCCAGCTTCCAGCCATCTGGAACCTCCCCAGTGAGCCAGGGCTGGTGGTAAATGATGGAGAGCAGCTTCCCAAGCTCATCTGCCAGCTCCCTCATCCCCCTGGGGTGGATCCTCTCTGGGCCCACAGATTTATGAACATCCAAGCAGCTCAGCAGTTCTCTTACTGCCTCCTCATGGATAACAGGGGGCCCATTCCGCTCCCTGGCACCATCCACCAGCCCAGGAGGACACTTGTCTTGAGGACAAGCTGTGTTCCCACTAAAGGCTGAGGCAAAGAAGGCATTGAGCACCTCTGCGTCCTCCTCATCTGCAGTTACTGAGTTCCCTCCCGCATTCAAAAGAGAATAAAAGCTGGTCTTTCCCTTCCTTTTACCATTAGTATATTTGTAAAAAACAGTTTTTATTATCCTTTACAAAAATTGTCAAATTAAGTTCAAACTGAGTTTTGGCCTCCCTAATTATTCCCCAAATACCACAGGCACTGCCTTCAATACTTCCTGAGAAACCTGGCCTTCCTTTTGTTCCTAAATTCCTTCAAAATATTGATGCCCATGCAGGCTGGACATTTTCCTTGCTGATTCATCTTTGGGCTCACAGGGAGAGTCTGTTCCTCCCTCAACATCTCTGCTTTGAAGCATGCCCACCGTACCTGGACCCCTTTGTTTTTAAGGGCTGCTTCCCAAGGAATTCTCTGAATAAGTCTCCTAAATAGGCCAAAGTCTGCCCTCACGAAGTCTAATGTAAAAATTTTATTGATGTTCCTCCTGATATCAACAAATATCAGAGCACTGTAATTTCATGATCACCATGCCCCAAGAGGCCTCCAACCAGCACGGCTCCCACCAGCCCATCCCTCTTTACAAACCACAATTCTAACACAGCCCCTCCCCTGGAAGGGTCACTCACCAGCTGTGACTCGTGAACCCAGGCAACACGCCCCAAATGCTCTCAGTCTGCACCTGGCTCATTTCCGGGTGCTCCTGAGCCCCGGCAATATTCCCTATGTGCCACTGCTTTCCACCTGGCCCATTCCCGGATGCTTCTGAGCCCTGGCAACGCCCTGAAATGCGGTGACTCTCAGCAGCTCCAGGAGTTCAGAGTGGGCAAAATGGGAGTGAGGGACAGGAGGCAGCTGGTGCCAGTGGGGGAAATGGCTTTGCTGGAGCTGGCTGGGAGAGCAGGAGGGGGAAGCAGAAAGTGGTGCCAAGTAAAGGGGAGAGAAAGAGGGACAAGGCTGGAGCGGTGGAAGGCACTGGGGATGGCCATGGGGCAGGCGGGCATTTTGCTTTGCAGCTCTGTGGGAGGAAACCAAGAGCTATCAAATCCCTGCAGGAAAAGAGGGGAGAAATAGCAGGCTTTTTAATAGGTAAAACAGGTGTATTGAACTCAAACTGACACCCTTTTAATAGTTCTGTCTGTAAAAAAATTTTTACTCATTGAGCTAATATCTTTTCTGTCTTCTTTTTTAAGGGATATTGTTTAACTCTAACTGATTGTTTCCTCTATTGAAACTTAATTTGCACCGGGAGTGCATTCTTTGCTCTCCGTGGTTTATTAGAAGCCCACACATTAGGAGATACCTGATCCATTATTTTCCTTTACTTCTAAAATAATCTCTTTATCTTTTGCTTTTAACTGCTACACAAACTTATAAATGCCCACTTGTTTTCCAAGTTTATATTTTGATAATTTGCAAAAATATGCTTTTTCAGATTGGCCAATTGCTCCCCTTACCATAACATAATCATCTCTTATAGGCATTAAGGCTTTATGTAACACTGAGAAGGTTACCCCCATCTCTACTAAAAATTCTATTTTTTGTAGTTTCCATTTTTCTCAAATAACCTTTTTCCTTGCTCCTCACAAATAATTGCCACTAAAATCCTTTTAACTCTCTGAGTCCCCTTTGTTTCTTTAAAATGACAAGGTGCCTGTCTCGGCCTTTTCTACCTAAATGTCTGTCTATACCACAGCTTTTCACAATGAATACAGCAAAAACAAACCTGGGGTTCAAAAGGGCAGCCCTTCAAACAAGTAACTTCTACCAAATTTGGTCTCTTCTGATTTTTATTTTTATTTATAGGACACGTCAGTTACTTATTTTTATTTACTCCATCTAAACTGTGTTTCACAAAATATTACAGTCTTTTCTTCATTTTTTCTGCACAATCCAATCTTCAAGTACTAAGTGTGACTTCAAACACACTAACTTTAAATCTCTGGTTCAAAATCAACTTGATTAAAGTGTTATTTCTACTGATACAGGGCACAGCCATTTTGCTGCCTTGCGTAATAACAATAATATTGTCTTGCACAAATTCCTAAAGATCAAATCCAAACTACTGAGGCAAAGAGTCCCCTTTGATCTGTCTAGCCACCATTAAAACAAATGAAAAGTCTGTCCCTGATACAGCAAAAATTCTAATATGCCCATAAACAAATGGGGGGAGGGGAAAATTCTTAGAATTTTTTAAACTTATTTTTAAATGTATGTAAATCGCTACACTGTAGGTTTTTTGACATAAAATGCTGCACTTGTTGCGAACAGATTCTTAAAATCTCTTCAAACACAACCATACAATCCCGAGAATCAACTTATCAAAATGTGGGGAAAAACCACACAACTCTCTCGTACCTCAAATCTCAGGAATCAACTTATAACAAGCTGTCTCCATTACAGCTCTCACAGCCCACACACATGGGTTCAAGTTAAAACCCTTCTAAAAGGGTTGCTTAACCTTTTAAACTCAGACTCAAACTTAATGTACAGCTTGACAAGACTGTTAACACAAAACAAAAATTACCAGTTTATTACAATTATAATTTTTACACAATAACAGCAAAATGTCACCCAACCAGATGAATCTAAAGTTGCAAGTTTGTAAACTCCACAAGGAGAGGGACCACAAAGATACCATGCTACAGTATTCAACCCTTGCTTCTCAGGTCCCACAGGCAAAGGACTGGTTAATACCTGAACACAAAGTGCTAAGAAAGACTTGTTATAATCTAATATTAAGTGTCACAGGGAATACTGTTCCCTGCAAGTAGAAAGTTCACACACACAAACTCTCCAGAAAAGGGGTATTTCTTTCCACACACATAATCTCACTGGGAAAAGGGGTATCTCTTTCTACAAACAAACTCACTGGGAAAGAGGTATTTTTTCCACACACATAAAATCACTGGGAAAGGGATTATTTCTTTTTACACACACAAATTCACTGGGAAAGGGGTATTTCTTTCCACACACATAAACTTAGTTATAACAACCTTAAATCAGGATTTGCCTTTATGACTGATAGCCCCAAATTACTAGCAAACTGAGCCCTCTATGGCAAAACAAATGGCAAAATCCCCTTCTGCCAGCAACAAAACCCCGAGGTTGCTATAACAGTTCAACAACTCTTTCTGCTGGTAACCAGATTTCAACTGCAACTTCAGCTGCAGGCACATTCCAGAGGCACAAGTCATGCATGGGACATCTTCCACGACTTACCAAACAGCCCTTCTTGATCCACGTATGCTTTACAGATCACTATTTAAAAGTGTTTCAATTTTTAAACCTAGTGTTTTGTCTGGAGTTTTAGTAGTCAGGGGTCCTTGTCTGCTGTTGGATGAACAGTCCAGGCAGTGGAGCCCACTCTTCCAGGAATATCCCCGAGGGGGTCCACGTCCTGAGCTGGTCTCACAGCCAGGCAGAGTCTCCCCCTGGCTGCCTCGCCAACTGAATCAGTAAAACTGAAAATCACTGACAAAGACTCTCTCAGTAGTCCAAGTTAGAAAGTGGTATGTTTATTATGCTCGCAAGTGGCATGGGAGGGGTCGTTCCCGAAATGTGTGACAGCGTTGCACAAGGATTTTTGCCTTCTATTTATTTCCCAAAATAATACTTATGAACAATCCCAGCAGCTCCCATCGCCACTGTGTAATAAAATAAGGCTATTAGTCCTTCAGGCGTGCACGATTCTTCTCTTTAATTGGGTCGGTGGTCTCAAATTGGGGCAGTGGTCCCAGGGATGAAGTCAGGAAGGTCTTTGCCAGGTCTCTGTGACCCTCTTGCACAATCCAAGGCCCCCTGCTTCATGATGGATTAACACAGAACCCAGGTGTTGGGCATTGTTCTGCTGGTTTCAATATGTTCCTATAATGGCTCATTTGCACCATTTCCTTCTACAAATAAACTCATAATATTATAACAACTAGCTTTAGCTTAAGCATCTAATATTCATTAACTTCTCGTTGGTGTATCTAACTTAAATAAGAATTGGTTCTAACCTTGAGCTAAAATGTTAAATTTTTAAAATCATAATTCAGCACGTGGTGGGCATCGCTGATCTTTTAGATTCATTATATCTGCCTGAAATGCAAAGGCGCCGCGGGGGGGAGGGAGGGGGCGTGGCAGTCCCGAGAAACCGCGGTAATAAAAAAGGACCCAGGCCGGAGGTCCGGGAAAAGAATCCCAGCCCTCGGGGGGGCTGCTTCTGGGAGTCTCCTTGGCCCGGGCGCCCCTCTCTCGCCGCGATACGCGGACCGCCCCTCGCTGCTTCCCCACAGCGCGCTGATTGCTGGAAGAGCATTACCAAACCCACATCTGCTTTAAAATGCTGTAGGACGGGACACGCCCGGTCTGTTTGTCCAGGACCGAAAAAGCGAGGCGGCACCCTGAGCCGAGCGAGAGGATGGCGGAGTTCGGAGGCGGCTCCAGCCCAGGTGGGACCGCGGTCGGTGCTGCCCCAGCTCGGGGCTCGCTGCGGGCGGAGGGGCCGCGGTGAGGGCCGGGGGGATTCTGCCGAGTTCCTGGTGCCGGCTTCCCCCGTGTGTCCCCTGCGCTGGGATCGCAGCCGAGGGAGCGGCTGCCCGCGCTCTCCTCCTTGCCCGGATGGCCGGCATGGAGCCGGTGCCGCGGCAGCGATGGCTCATCGCGGCTGCTCTCGCTAGGACGGAGGCGGCTGCTCCGTGCCCGGCACCGTTCCCGCCCGTGCGGCACCGGGCTCGGGGCCGCTGCTCGAGGGGGAGGTGTCCGTGCCCGGCTCGGGGCTGGCACGGCATGAACTTGAACCCAGTGCCTCAGAGCCCAAAGCGCTGCAGGCGCCGGGTGCGGGCACAAAGCGGCGCATCCTGCCCGCTCCGGGGCTGAGGCTTCTCGGCGCTGCGCTCTGTGCCGGGAGCCGCTCCGTGTGCCCAGGCAGGGAGCCGCAGCGGCCGTGCCGGCGCTCGGTGTGCCCGGGCTCCGAGGCGCCGGGGCAGGGAATCGTGCGGGGCACAACGGTGAGCAGCCCGGGGCTGCTGCTTCTCGCCCCTCGGCAGGCGGACTCCGAGCCGCAGCTGCCCCGGGCCAGCAGCAGCCGGCAGCTCGCAGGCGCTCTCAGCGCCCGGCCCGGCCCGGAGCTGGGCTGCAGCGGCTGCAGAGCCACAGGGGCCGCGGCTGCGGCCACCGCACAGCTCCCGGAGGCTGCGCTTGTCGCCGCACCTGCTGCCGCACCTCTGGGCAGCGGCGACAGCGCAGCCACAGCTGCCACCGCCCTCCTGAGCCCCCGCACGGCCGGCACCAGCAGCGACCTCTCACCGTGTCCCTTTCAGGGTGCCATCAGCGCGGCTGCAAAGCTGTTCCCGAGGCCGAGCTCACAAAGGATCTTCCAGCACTCCTGATGTATCAGTAGCAAGGTGCTGATTGTTCCAGGGAAACAGATGCTGGCTGTGAGCTAGAGGAGAGAGAATTCATGGAGTCCATTCAGGAAGCTGCGAAGAAATTCCTGCATCCCCAGGAAAGACCAGCATCTGCGGTTCCACACTTGCCTGGGGCCCAAGAAGCCTCTTGGCACCAGCAGGGGGATGCCACTTGTGAGCGTGCAGTGAGTGCAGATGTGGAGAATGGATTCTGCACCAGGCGTGGGAGTGTGAGGGAGCCCCTGGCTCCCCAGGGCAAAGCAGCAACGGGCAATGAACACAAAAGGAACCTCAGAAGATTCCTGGGTGAGTGCGGGCCCACTCCTGTGCCCTCTAGACAGGGGCCCGTGTCCCCTCCCAAGGCCAGGGCTGGCAGGTGTGTGGCTGTTTCCCAATGTCTGGAAGAGGCCTCGTGCTCTGCTGGGCCCCATCCGTGGCTGGAAGCAAGAGCCCCAGCTGCCCCCAAGGCTGTGCAGTTCTCCTGCTGCAGCCTGTGCCCACAGCTGTGTCCCTGCCTGTGCCCACAGCTGTGTCCCTGCCTGTGGCCAGGCTCTTGGCTCTCTGACTGCCAGCTGAGGGAGGCCCACACTGCCTCAGGGCTCCCTGCTCTGCTCCCTGGCCATGGGCTGAGCAGATTGCAGGGCCGGCTCTGCTTCTGGCAGCCAGCAGCTCTTTCCTGCTCCAGGTGAACAGTTCAGGTGCCATCCCGTGGGCACGGCGGTGCTGATTCTGCTGCTCCTGGTGCTGGCGCTGGCTTTGGGGGTGGCCTTGGCTGTGCTGGCAGGTAAGGGAGGGGCAGCAGCCTGGGCCCAGCCCCTCGGGGCAGAGCGGGCTCCCTGCTCCCTGCACAGGGGAATCCTCAGAGCTTCTCCTCTTCCCCCTGCAGCACCACAGGTTCCAGTCACACCAGCCACTCCACAGTGTGTTCTGGGCTGTCCCCATGGCTGGATTGGCTACAATGGGGTCTGCTACTACTTCTCACTGGAATACAGCACGTGGGAACAGGGTCAGGAACGGTGCTCCGAGCTCAATGCCTCCCTGGCCATTGCCAAGGATGGGGAGGCCATGGTGAGTGAGGGGCTGCGGGCGCTGTGGGGTGGCTGAGGGCAGCCTGGGGGCGCTCCTGGGCCGGGCTCGGTGCTCGCAGGGCCGGGGCTGCAGCCCTGGGCCGGGGCCTTGCAGGGAAGGAGCCCCGGCGTGCGGGGGCAGCCCCGGGCACGTGTCCCCCCGAGGGGCCGGGGCAGCTCCCACTCCTCTCTCCTGGGCAGGATTTGCTCTTCCGCCTCCGCGGGAACGGCGATTTCTGGCTCGGGCTGCGCAGACGGGGCGAGCACCTGCACTGGGGGGACGGCAGCAGCTACAGCTCCCGGTGAGTGCCGGGGAGCCGGGCAGGGCCTGGGGGCACAGGGGCACAAGGGCTTCCCCTGGCAGCCAGCGCTGCCTCTGCTCCTCCCTGCAGGGTTCCTGTCTTTGGCACTTCCGAGTGTGTGTACCTGGCTGACAGGAGATTCAGGAGTGACAACTGCTCCAATGTGCGGCCATATGTCTGCAGCAAGGCCCAAGCTCCCCTGTAACAGGGGCTGCACAAAGGACCTTCTCCACGCTGGGCAGTGCCAGCTTCACCTCTGAGCCCAGCACAGCGCTGTCCTTCCTCAGCTGCGCCCTGTGCCTTGCACTTCCTCTCAGGGTCACCTCAATGCCTCTTCATCCCCAGTGCCAGCGCTGGGCTGGTGCTGCAAAGGAAAAGTCTCTGCAATCCATCCTGCCACCGATGCTGCCTGCAGTGACTGCATTGCCCTCATGACACAACAAGCTCCAATGGGAAATCCAAGTTGCCTGGGCCTCTTGGAAATCATCACAAAGTGGCCAGAATGTGGCACTTGTGAACTGTCTTTGGAAGAGGAGGAAGAACTGCTGACACCTGATGAGGAGGAATCCCACTTTTGGTATCAGGCACCTGACTGTGAAGAAGGGTCGGTCAGCTGCTCGTTTTCTCTCCCTCTGTCGCCTTTGTAGGAGGACAGTCGGAGCTGCTGTTTGGGGAAGGGGATTTGCTGGCACCGCTGTTATAGGAGAAATTATGTAAATTGGTGTATATTTCAGTTATATTTTATGTATTATGCAGATGTGTTGTATTACAGTACATATTTTATTTAGTTGTTGTTTTGCACTGGGTCATAGGAAGTTTGTACTGAGTATGTTATGTAATGTAGACTGTTCTTTCCCCTCTCCCTCACATGGTGTTTCCCTCATGCACCCCTCTGCTGTACCCCCTGGTGGTCTGTTCCCTGGTTACCCCTCCGCTCACCCCTCCTCACTGGTATCCCATTGTCCTCTTCCCCCGCACCCATCCTCAGGTATAAAATCCACTGCAAGGTGGGCATGTGCTCCTTTAACGCCGGAGTGGTCTCTGGAGCCAAAATTGTCCATTCCCAAGCCAATAAATAGGACACTCCTCTGCACGTGGAGAGCAGCACTTCTTGTCTTTTACTTTGTCCATGTAAGATCATGTGGGCCAGAATCTAGAGTGAGCCGGATTGGTGTCATACAACAGCCTGACATACTCGGATTTTTACAAATAATAACTTGTAAAACAAAACTTAGTACATAAATGCACAAGCCAATACTTATATTTGTTATTTATAACATTCTTCAACAAGCTCGATTGCATAATCCAAATTGTCCTGGGCTCTTGGAAATCATCACAAACCGGCCTAAAGGTGAGAATTTTGGACTATCCTTGAAAGATGTGAGAAATGATCCTCACTTAAAAAATTTTAAAGGTTTACTTAACCTTAAAAAAATACAACAGACTGAATAAGGAAAAATTACAGCACTGGGGGTCTCTGTGACTGTGAACCACATTTACAACATGGATGTTCTGCCTTTTATATCCTCAGCCCCTGCCAAAGTTTTGTCAGTCAGCTCCTTCTCTGCCTTCCACAGGTCGAGATCACTTCCTCACACCTTGATTGGAGCTCAGGTGTTGTCCTGTGGCCCCTCCTGGCAATGAGCCGGCCCTCCCCAAATGCCCTGGGAACTGAGGCTGCCCATGGGGTTGATACTCATAGCAGGTGTATCTTAGTGGTGAGTACAGAGGCCAACTCAGTCTTGCCTTCTGGTTCCTGTTGTATTAAAAGACAGCTGAGCAATGACAGAGGCCTGGGGTGCCTTTCTTGCCCCCACCTTACCAAACTTCTGGGATTGCTGCCCACAGCAGGGCTATGGAATCTTCTTGGTGTTGAACACAGGGGCCAACCTGGTCTTGCCCTCTGATTTTTGTTTCACTCTACTTCTTGATCCTTATGGAAACTGCCCCAATGCCTCTGATGTTTCCCTGTGTACTTCCCCTCAACAGATGCTTGTGATTCTCATCTATTAAAACAGGACAATTACATCAATAAACAATACAGTTCAAACTCCCTGTCCAAAGTGTTAGTTATATAATAATCTTCAAGCTGGTGGAAGCTCAACTCCACTTTTCAGACATCTTCAGTCTTTGGTTCTCTCTCACCTTTTATAGTCTATTCTTTGGTTTCTCTCGCCAGCCTTTAATTCTGTTGCCCTGAGTCCCTCTCGCTCTGTGGCTGGCATGACCCATTCAGCTCTCAGGTAGAAGGATCCTTCCAAGCCAAAAGGATTTCTGAAGCTGTCCTAACCTGCAGCCCCTGGGTGCCTTCAGGCCATCCATCCAAAAGGAAAAGTGGCTTCTGGACCCCGAGAGAGCCCAGTGATCTGTTGGCAGGAGAAATCAGGAATGGTGAAGGAGATTCCAGCTCTGCTGGTTGCTGTTCCTCCCCATTAGAAAGGAGGGGATCAAGCACATTCCATCAGCCTTTGCTTCCTCAGGGCATCAGATCCCATCTGAGAGAAGGAAATGCTAAAAACCTCACCATGCCACTAAAATGAGGAACTTTTCTTGTGGGTCCCAAATACAAATTCCAACAAAGCCCAGCTGGTGTTGAAAATTACATTCATATTCAGGGGCCAAAACCACTGCCACCGATGCTGCCTGCAGTGAGTGCATTGCCCTCATTATATGTGAGAAGCATGGCTCAGTATTTACACTTATTGTAAAAGTTTATGTTCATTGCAGGTTAAAATCCCACCCTGGGATGCTTGGTTATTTGCATACAGTTAGTTTAAACTATGTTTTCCATTTTTTCGAGCTACATGCATATTTATATGAGTTTTTCAGAATTGAAAAATAACTTTGAATTTACATGTTGTTTTGTTTGTTTTTGACTTTTGACTTGTGTCGTAGTGTGTTGCAATTTCCAGTTTTAGCCATCCCAGTCCTTTCCGAGGTGTGGCAATACCTTCTCCCTTCCCCTCCCCTTGCCTCCTGGTAAGTGCTGTATGTCAAGCTTAACCTTTCAGCAAGGGCATCGTGTGATTGTCAGAAGTTCAAAAGATGCTTCTCAGCCCTGGCACCATTGGCCTGTCTAAGTGTCATTGTCCCCAGAGACTCCCCCCTTCCCACCTGGTTGGTGGCACACCTATCCCTTCCCTCCCCCTTCTCCCCGAGCTTAAAAGGACACTGAGACCATGCAGTCGGCATTCTGTTGTAGCTGTTACAAGATTCAGAGATCTGTGACCCTGGAATAAAACTCTGGATTAACCCCTATGGGAGAATCCCTCTCCTTTTCCTCTTCACCTTGCACCAGAGGTAATACTGAGTTCCTGCTTGCCTGGACTTGTCCCAAGTGCCTATCTGCAACATCCAGCCAGCCAAAGGTGTCTCTGAGGTGAAACACCACAGCTGCCGCCTTTGGTTCAGCAGCAAGGGCCAGATGAGCCCAGGCACGTTCCATCTGGTAATATTGGGATCCTATTCCAATGTTTTGGCGCCCAACGTGCGGCTGATCAACTCTGCAGCCCCAAGAATCTTCTTGGAATCTCAGAACCTTGGAAAGACTTTAAGGCATCCACTGAGCATCCACTGGAAGGGCTTTGGCTGCATGGCTCTCCAGAGAGACTTTGGGACTGACCCCACAAGAAGTCTCATGGAACGCTCTGCATCTCTGGAAAGTGCTGCTCCTTTCTGGTGAGTGATTTTTTGGAGGAGAATAGGGGAGCCCCTCCTGCCTGTGGGGTCCTATTCTGGTGAGGAGAACAGCCTGCCTGGCCTTGCTACCATATTCTAATAGACTTGTCTTCAGGAATAGGGGAGGACATATTACAGTAATAGCACTCTACATTTACAAAACTGCTCCTAACATACACGTAATAGCTGCCTCTCAATGGTGAGAGCAAACCATCACAACATTCATCTATAAAACACCCCACTTTTCTTTTCCTATGCATCATTTTTCTCAAACAATTAGCTCTAATTTTTGATTCTGATAATCTGCTCTTACTTCTCAAAAAAAAAAAAAATTAATGAATCATACTAGCATCTGTTGATGTGGGTGAGGACAGTGGGAACAGAAGGCAAAATCTCACCTTCTTGTTAAGCCACACCTATTTGGAATGGACAAAATGGGATCACTGAGGTCTGGTTAGGTTTTTTTACTCCCATCTACCGTGTCCATGAGGCTGCTACTCACAGCAGGTGTATCTTAGTGATGAGTACAGAGCCCAACTTGCCTTCTAGTTCCTCTTGTATTAAAAGACAGCTGAGGAATCACAGAGGACTGGGGTGCCTTTCTTGCCCCCACCTTGCCATGCCTGTGGGATTGCTGCCAAAAGCAGGACTATGGAATCTTCTCAGTGCTGAACACAGGGGCCAACCTGGTCTTGCCCTCTATTTATTGTTTCACTCTACTTGTTGGTCCTTAAGGAAACTGCCCCAATACTTCTGATGGTTCCCTGTGTACTTCCCCTCAACAGATGCTTGTGATTCTCATCTATTAAAACAGGACAATTACATCAATAAATGATAAAGTTCAAACTCCCTGCCCAAAGTGTTAGTTAAACAATCTTCAAGCTGGTGGAAAGTTGACTCCACTTTTCAGATGTCTTCCATCTTCCTTGGTTCTCTCTCACCTGCTCTGCATATTTACAGTCTATTTTTTGGGTTCTCTCACCAGCCTTTAATTCTGTTGCCATGAGTCCCTCTCGCTCCGTGGCTGGCATGGCCCATTCAGCTCTCAGGTAGAAGGATCCTTCCAAGCCAAAAGGATTTCTGAAGCTGTCCTAACCTGCAGCCCCTGGGTGCCTTCAGGCCATCCATCCAAAAGGAAAAGTGACTTCTGGACCCTGAGAGAGCCCAGTGATCTGTTGGCAGCAGAAATCAGGAATGGAGAAGGTGATTCCAGCTCTGCTGGGTGCTGTTCCTCCCCATTAGACAGGAGAGGATCAAGCACATTCCATCAGCCTTTGCTTCCTCAGGACATGAAATCCCTGAAGTGACAAGGCCACCTCAGGGCCACCAGATCCCATCTGAGAGAAGGAAATGCTAAAAACCTCACCATGGTCTCAGCCACTAAAATGAGGAACTTTCCTTGTGGGTCTCCAATACCATTTCCAACAAAGCCCATCTGGTGCTGAAAATTGCCTTCACATTTAGGGGGCAAAACCAATAAGGAGTCACAGACATCTGAGGTAAAATGAGGGTCCCATAAAAGTAAAATTTCTCTTTGTTTTTAATAGAGGCAGATTTTCATCTTTTAAGCCCAACTCTTCTCTGACACACAAAGGGGCATAAAATACAGAAACACTTTAGTTCCAACTTGAAACATTTGTTTTTTGGCAATTCTATTTGTACATGAAGTGTGGCTGGATGAACACTACTGAAGCACACAAATACTAAGACTACTACTGCAAACAGCAGAAATTACTGAAAATACTCTTCTACTGGCAGGAAGAGTAAACATGTCTAAAGGTTTCCTTGTATGGAGAGTAGCTATAATGAATGATTCCAACATCAAAATCAACTGGAAAAATTATTTTGGGTAAAGTGTTAAAGAAATGAATACTGTATTATAGATATATATTATAGTATTGGACTCTTGTATATATTAAAATGGATTCTATAAGTGTGATGTTAAAGTGACTTTGCTAAAAGTACATAGTTTCTATTTCTGTTGCTAACTAAAACTTGGAAATAGCTGATCTAGATATGCTTGTGTTAAAATGCTTGCTTGGTTGAGATAATATCCAAGGAATATATGATGCCAACTATCAGCACTCATCTTCTGAAGGCAGTGTGGACCCAAGCCCAAGAAGTGAAGGTGATGATAAAATTAACTAAAACCACAACCAAGAAACATGCATGCTGTATAAAGCAGGACCCGAGGTAGAGCCATGCAACCACTTCTTGGGACATGTAAACCGGATTGGGAAAAAATGAACATATGCACCAGGCTGATGCAAAAGAAATGCTATGTAATTTTGTTTTCAAACTAGGAAGGATGCTCCATGCTGAGGGCCAAGACACACCTGGCTGTAACCTCTGCTTTGTTGTCTTTGTCTCCTATTAAACTCCTTCATTAAACTTTCATATTTTACCAGGAGAGGGAACAGTGCTTGTTCAGGTATTTTCTGAGTCATATTTTCAAGATGAAAAGCAGAAACTTAACTGTCTGAGGGCAAGAGAGCATTAGAGTGAGTAACAGTTTGACATGAGAAGAGTTTAGGGAAGTGACAAAAAAGCTTTTTATCTGACGGAAATTCTATTGAACCACTAAGGAGCTGAACAAACCTTTGTGAAAGATACTTGTAAAAGCAATGGAACTCGGGAATTTCCTCTTCCCCGTCTGGCCGGCAGTGAGGTACCACAGCCAGGCGGGCGCTGCCACGGGGCCGGGCTGGGCCCCTTCCCCATCCCAGCCCCGCTGCCGGGCAGGGAGAGGGGGATGCTGCGGGCCGGATGGAGCCGGCCTTGCTCTCATCTCGCTGCTTGTTACAGCCCCAGCCCGGCCCAGCCGAGCCCCGGGAGCAGCCCCAGGCCAGCATCGGGATTTTACCGCAGAGAAGCGGCCGCAGCCATCGGGCAGAGCAAGGAGAAGCCGCCTCTGTCCCACCCAGCCCAGCCCGAGCGCTGCTGGTGCTGGTGCTGCTGGTGCTGCTGCTGCTGCTGGTGCTGGTGCTGCTGCTGCTGGTGCTGGTGCTGGTGCTGGTGCTGCTGCTGAGCTCCGGCCGGGCTGATCAGATCGGAGCCGCTCCCCAGCCGCAGCTCCGGGTCTGGAACGGGGTCAGGGCAAACACCTGCAGGCTCCAAGCAGCACACAAACCCTTTCAGTGCTTCAGTTCTCTCTGAAGTGAGAGAGAAGAACAAGAGACGAACATGTAAAAGAACAACATGAAAACATCATGGTCAGTGCAGAGGCAGTTAAGTCCAAAATGTGAGGGATGAGGAGATGCCTTGATTTTAAAGCTGGAATCCTCTTATAAGCTATGGAGAAAAGACACTTTTTCCCTATAACGCATAAAACTATGGGGAGATAAAGGGTTCAAATTGATACCAGCCAAAGGCCTGCACACTAAATTAAGCAGATATTAATGTGGCTGTAATCCCATGAGAAGTTTGAACAGAGAAAGAGACAAGAGTAATCCCATATTGCCAGGAGAAAATCTCTGTTCCCAGGGATGAAAATTTTTTTGGAAATAAATAATAATCACTTTTGCCTCTCACCAGCTCATATTTAAAACAATACTCCATAAGTCAACACAACCTAGAAACAAGCTGTAAGAAGGATGTAGAAAATGACAGAAGCTTCATGATAAATTTCCCCCATGGAGCTGCTACTTGTGACCAAATTAGGAACCAGGAGAAAACTCTTCCCTCTTGTGGAGAAGTCTCCATAACACTAATAAGAGGGACCTCTCTCTCTAAATGAACTGAAGAAAGACCTTTTAGAGGTAGTAAACTAGCTGGAAATTTTTGGTTTTGTTTCTTTACTTTGTCAGTGGAGAGAAAAAAAAGTTGTGGCAGAAGTAGAGGTTTTAGAAGTTTTCTAAAGGATTTGCTTTAATTCTTGCTAATATTTTCCTTTTAATTACTATTAATAAAATTTTCTTTATACCTTTTTGAAGTTTTAAGACTGTTTTCACTTTTTCCAAATCCTATCTCACAGCAGCAGGAAATGAGTGCACTAGTGATTGATCAGCACCAATACCACTGCACAGTTCACTGTAAGGCTCGGCTTTTTCAGAGAGAGGAGAGGGCAGCAGAATCTTACCAAAGCTTTGCAACTTTGTGTCCTCTCACCGAGAATAAAACAAAAGTGACTACACTGTTATGAATGAGGTCCCTATATGTCTAATTAAATAAACCACAAAATTAGAACTTAGCACCAATTTTAATTGAGCAGCAATTTGATATAAAATAATACAATCAAATATAATCAAGCAGATATAAAATAATTTGACAGTGGTTTGGATAAAGCATAAGCAAAACCGATCGATCGGGGTTCGGGGAGGGTTTTTCTCACTCTGCCTCATGTACAAAAGGCAAAAGGATCCAAACGCAACTTATATACTGTATGTTAACACATACTCATACATAATTTCCTGTAAATCCTCTCCTGTTTTCGATTATTGAAATCTGTGTCACTGCACTGCACAGCACATGCTCCGCCTGTTGCTAAAGGGTTTTTGGCCTTTCGGGGATTGTTTCTGATGAAGGCTTCTCCTCATCCTCACTGTCCTTTGAACAACCCCACAGGCTGCACATGTGGCCGAAGTCTTGTGTCCTAGAAGCCAGCTTTATATTCCAAAAAGGAGCCTTATTATTTCATACATACCTAGAATCATCCCAATTTTATCCATCTCAAGACCAATTCTGCTTTGCGAGTCATCCCAACTTTGTTTGTCCCACGTCTGATTCTGTTTTAGGATATTGCTTATCTCAATACTCTATCCTCTATCCTATTTTTCCATGAACATCTGAGAACATCTGTTTCATGACAGTAATTAGATATCCTTTTCCTCTATTACTGTTTAACAAATATTTTCTAAAATATCAATATAGTTATAATTGTTAGCAGGAATAATATTCATTTAGCACAATTTCTCCCATTTTCTCTTTTGATCATATTGATTCATGCTTTCTATTAAAAGACTGAATCTCAGTATCATCTTCATCCCCAAAAATCCAGGTATTCACATTCCCTCATTTCTCTTTTTGATGAAATTCAGTATGTGGTATTTTGACTTACATAATGCAGGCGATAAAACATGGTCTAGGCAACAATTCCAATAATGAGTCCAGCTAGTATAAACCACCAGATTTCCCCAAAGTGGTTCCAACTTTTAACAGGCACAATTTGCTTCTTTTGATCAACACTTTTCCATTGTTATTTCTTTTTGGACAGCATTTTGATGTGTTCTTTTTTTCACAATCTCCTCCTTTTTCAGCCATTAGATAGTCCAAGGCCAATCTGCTCTGATAGACTGTTACTAGCAGGTGCATGCTTTGTTGGGTAGCGGTTTTGTTCAAACTGATCTCAATTACCTTTTGCAGTCTTATCAACTGATTTAACATATAGTTTGGAGTTCTATATTCCCCAGATCTGTTTTGAGCCCAAACAGCTTGATCATAAAAGTTTATGATCCTTTCTGTGTGCCATTCATTTTCACTCCATTTATAGCTGCCCCTAATCAAAAGGTTTAGGTTTGCCTTGTTATTGCCCATGGCTTTATCAAGTGGGGCTTTCTCCAGTGGATTTCCCTTGGACCAGGGCAGGGTGCAGGAGGAGGGTTGGATAACTCCTGACCTACAGGTCCCTTTCCATCTCCGGGGTAACTGACTGCACACTCGCTGTCCACAAATCCAATATAGCCCATCAGGGGCCTTCCATGTTCTACTTCTATTGTCTGGTTGATTCCAATTGGGATCTGTATTTTCTATGGAATGGTAAGGGCCAGCTACAGAAATAATATACCAGCACAGACTAATTTAATTGTCCCACTTGCAATCGTTTCTCTTTGTTGTTCTCCAATACCCATTGGTTTTGTTTGGCCACCAGGTCATCGTTCTATTATCTGAATTTACAATTAAGGTGGATTCTCTGGGGGCATATCCCACCTCTTTTGTATAGTTCTTTCCTTCTCAAGTTATACAAACTGCTCCAATTACCTGGTGACTTAAAGTACACCCTCCAGGCAATTTTATTTTGTCAGAAATTTGGGTGTATTTCCCTTTTAGAAAGTGTTCTGGAGCTAGACCTTTACCCCTCTATGGCCATCTTTCAGCCATTTGAGTTCCCCCATAAATCCAACCTTGATTAACCCAACTGAGTTGCGATTTTTTGCATTAAGTCTACAAAACTATTTCTACCTGAAGTTGGCAAATCCCAGTCGCTATTTTGGTGCCTTCATTGGTTATACCACACCCTTGGATTTCCCCCTTTATTCTTACCTTGCTGGTTTTGTTCTGAATTTCCTCACTCTTCTCTTTTTGGGAAACAAAGGAATTCTCCCTCTGTGGGCCAGTCTGGGCTGGAAGGCGTCCATTGGCCCAATCCTAGATTAACTCCCCCCCAATAGGCTCAGCCATTCCTGTGGCAAGTTTGTAAATTTGTCTGGTTGTAACATTCTGCATCCACAGAGTGATGTACTGCAAAAAGAGTCATTGAATTGTGGCTGTCCCACAGGAGTTGGTAGCATTTATTGCAGGGGTTGCAGATGCACAGGGAGTGAGGATCCATGTCAGGAGCAGGTACCTCAGGAGTCTGCACTCTCCATGTCTCTCAAAGCCCCTTGGGCTGCAGCCAAGGGCTGAGATTGTCTTCTCGGTAGCAGAATTTGTGTCCTGGAACCTCATTGCTGGTACCATTTCTGCTGAGCCAATCTCCACTCTTGCCCCTTGGATACAATGATTATAGCACAGGATACTATTTCTGTGTGCACCCCTCAATACAATGATTATAGCACAGGATACTATTTCTGTGTAGCCCACCTGGGTGCAGGGGTGATGGCACAGGATGCTTACAGTCTGGAGGCACTGTCCTATCGGTTCCCCTGGGTTAATTGACAGTTCTTTTTTTATTAAATAAAAGGGACTTTGGAGACCTACGAACTACAGGAAATGTTTTAACACTCTTTTCTATAATACAAATACTAAAACGATTTAGTTAAGCAATAAAAAAATAAAAAATGTTCTTAGATCTAACTTACTGGTTGCTATTTACTCTGATGTTGGGGATAATTACTAAATCATCTTTGCCACTGGTAAACACACCTGCAATGCCCATCTGTATCAGAAAAATGTGGATGGTGTGACTTATAAATTTCTTTCCCTCCACAGCTGTCAGTGATAACACAATTATCTGTTACCAAACGGCATACTTCCTCTCTTGCCTGTTCATAGGCTATTACCGATAAAACTCATTGGTCTCTGTCTTCTATTAATTGAACAGTTGCATGAAATGTTCTATCTCTATTACTTAAAGGTTTTCCTATAAAATCACTGAAAAGGCGTGTGATTGTAAGCTGTTCAAGTGATTTAAGCAGGTTAAACAAAGCAGTTGATTTCTCCCTTCTTCTATTTTGGTTCCCTTCCACCATGAGTTAAACTGTACAGACAATACAAGTCCACGGGAGATAGCCTAGGCCATGCCCAGCACACATCCAGTGCTCTGTTTCTTTCTGCCACTAGTCCCTGATTCCAGTGTCTCAGAAGACACTGAATTCATTCTTTGTGATGTTGTTTGATCTCCAGACAGAGTGGGGTTACTCGTCACAGTGATTCCAGAATTGATGGCAAGCTAGTATTTGAGCAAAGTTAAAATTTTACAGAAGTTTTCCATCTGTAGTCAAGCTGTTTGTATGTTCCACGTGAGCTCACTACTGTATCAGTGTATCCACACTCTGGACCCAACCCTGATGTTGGGTAACCCCTGCAGCAATGTTAATACCTGTTAATGTTAACACCCCTCCCTACAGGAGTTACATTCAATGCCTACAATTAGTAGCTTGCATAAAAATTTCTAGTGGACATAAACTATACATTTTAGCCAGCCTTTGGTACACATTGTACATATTCCCTTTGCTGTAACACAATTACTTTGACAAAGAAAACAAATAACACATATCAAACACTCACACAGGTAGTTTGACCAAACTACATAAAACATACATTCATTACTCTAAAAACTTTAACCCCAAATTATTTGCTTTTATCACTCCAAATTGTAATCCAAATCTTGGAATAATAGGTTTCAACAAAATTTTGTCTACTCTTTGAGCTGTAGCCCGAGCTGCAGGGACTGCTTCTACCTACAGAGTCAATTAATAACTAATAGATATTTCCACCTGATGACTCTGGGTAATTCTGTAAAATCAATCTGGATCCTTCTAAATGGCCTGTACACTATACGGCAGCCCCAAGAATGATGAGTCCTCAACACCTTCTTGTTCATTTTTACCATGTGAAACATCCCTGAGTAATTTGTTTGCTGATTTCAAATACTCCTATATATCCATAATTTTCTTTTTTTTCATTTTCACAAAGTGCTTGCCCTTGTGAGGACCAAGTCTTAATTTTACCAAGGGCTCTTTTGGTGTTTCAGTCCTCATTAAATACAGTCCCTGACCCTCCTACTCCGCCTGAAACCTCTTTTTATCCTGTTTCATTTTCCTTCAGAATTTGCACAGGTGTCCCATCTCATGGCAATAGAAACAGGTGGGTCTCGAGTCATTAGGGGTAGAATTTAGATTACGCTGATGTCTCAATGCTTTTGTGAACCCTTCTGCATTTTTCTTGTTGTTTTAAAACCTTCTCTCTCTCTACTCCTTTCCCTTCCCCTATTCTTGACACTCATACACATACAATCTTTGCATACAAACAGTTCCTGCACTTTTTCTACAACTTTCTGTAGCTCTTCCTCTAAATTTCCCAAGTCATCTAATATGCTCATCACGTTTCTCCAAGATCTATTATTGGGGTTCATTTCTAAAAGCTAATGCAAACCTCTTAAAAATGTTGGAACAGTTAAAAGTTCACTACCATCCCCAGGGGACTGTCCTGGAGAATTGCTCCCCACGCTGTTCAGAAATCCCCTTTTTTCTGGGTAACCCTGCGAGCCTCCCTCCTGAGCACTCGCTCCCAGGTACAAGACACCACCTCTCTTGCCCTGGTTTCTGGCAGGTAAATAACCAGGAGTTCCTGGTAACTGGGAAATCCTCACTCACTCTTCTCACTCGTGGTTTAATCCCCTCTAATACTTGCTCATCTCTTGTCGCTCACTTGTTCCTGCCTGATTCCACTCGTCCCGATATGCTCCCACCTCTCACTCTTTCTGGCTTCATCCTCCACAATCCTCTGTCGCCCTGGTTTTCTAGGATTTTCTAAGCCTTCTGATGTTGACATTCTTGTAGTGAACTTTCCCACACACTTTCTGTAAACAACTCATTGTTTTTTCATTCCTTTATGGAGGAGGAGAGAGTTGATGGGCGGTTGGTTTGACCTGTGGCATTGCAGAGGTGTCACTGTCACCTTCCAATCCACTGTCACTCTTGTAAAACTATAAATAGTGGAGTCAGAGAATAAAACTTCCCTTTTTTCCCTTCACCTGAAAGCGGTGGTGTGTGTGTGTTCTTTCGTGTCGGTCGGCGACAATCCTCCTTTCTCACTTACTAAGCCCTTTTTTAATTACTTTTGCTAAAATTAAACCACACTCACTCGCCCTTTATACATGCATGGCACAGCTGGGTCAGCTCATCTGCTCACCCCCTTCTCACAGGAATTGCAAAGCCTGGTCAAAACCCTTAACACCGCAAAACTGTCGCTTCCTTCCTTAGCCAGGAGGGCAGAAATCTGACCCTCAGCAGCACCCACTTGCTCTGTGATGCGGTCACATCTCAAACTCTCACACAAACACACACACATCTCCCCTTAGCCGGCCAAGGCCCTTGCAGGACTGTGACTACCGTGGCCCTCGGAGTGTGAGGTCACGTCATAAGCACCCCACACTTACACACAAACACAAATGCAAGCACACAGCTGCCTTCACCCCACCTCGGGATACTCACAGACTCCTTTTCTCACAAGGATTTTTGTGCACACTGAAGTTTTATGGGTGCTCTCACCTTTAGCTGGCACTCTTAAGCCAGCCCATTTGCATGTTTCCTACCACTAGCTTCCTTTGCTTATGCTTTTTCAAAATTGGAACTCCTCCAGGGGAGTCCGGTCTGACCACCTAAAAACTGGTGTGGAACCCCTTCCCAAGGCTGGCCGTCCTTCCCAGGGCCAGAGTTCTTGGGTTCTGGCAGCAAATTGTTATGAATGAGGTCCCTATATGTCTAATTTAATAAATCACAAAATAAAATTTAGCACCAATTTTAATTGAGCAGCAATTTTATATAAAATAATACAATTAAAAATAATCAAGCAGATGCAAAGAAAAAAAATTGGCAGTGGCTTGGATAAAGCATAAGCAAAATCGATCAGGATACGGGGAGGGCTTTTCTCACCCTGCCTGACATACAAACGACAAAAGGATCCAAACAGAGCTTATATACTGTATGCTAACACATATTCATCAATATTTTCCTGTAAATCCCCTCCTATTTTTGATTCTTTAAATCTATGTCACTGCACTGCACAGCACATGCTCCATCTGTTGCTAAGGAGTCTTTTGGCCTTTTGGGCATCTCTTCAGAGGAAGGCTCACTGTCTTCTTCACTGTCCTCTGAATAAGGTGACAGTTTAGGCAGGTGCATTAACCTTTGTGTTATGTAAGTAAGCATTATGTTCCAACTAAGTCGTATTATTTTGTAGATAATACTGGTATTCCAGATTCCATATTTGGAATCGTCCCAGGTTTGCTCATCCCGAGACTGATTCTGTTTTAGGATATTGCTTATCTCAATACTCCATCCTATATCCTACGTTCTCAAGAACGTCTGAGAGCACCTTTCCTGACACTAATGGCACATCCACGCGATCTCCTCTCCTGGCGGCGGCCAGGGAGCTCCTTGCCGCTTTCCCCGCACGCTGAATGGGCCAAAGCGGCGTCTCCCGTTTCCCTGCTGTGCATAAATACGGTGACAGCAGCAGCCGTGCCCGCTGTGCCTGCCCGGGAGCGGAGCGGCGGCGGCACCGGAGCCCGGCGAGGCGGCGGCGGAGCTCGGAGGCGGCTCCAGCCCGGGTGGGACCCGCGGTCGGTGCTGCCCCAGCTCGGGGCTCGCTGCGGGCGGAGGGGGCCGCGGTGAGGGCCGGGGGTTCTGGCGAGAAAAGAACTTCTCTATGCTGGGCAGTGCCAGCTTCACCTCTGAGCCCAGCACAGCGCTGTCCTTCCTCAGCTGCGCCCTGTGCCTTGCACTTCCTCTCAGGGTCACCTCAGTGCCTCTTCATCCCCGGTGCCAGCGCTGGGCTGGGGCTGCAAAGGAAAAGTCTCTGCAATCCATCCTGCCACCGATGCTGCCTGCAGTGAGGGCATTGCCCGCATGACACAACGAACTCAAATGGGAAATCCTAATCGGTCTGGGATGTTGGAATTCACCAACTGGCCGGAATGTGGTGACACAATTGGACTGTCTGTGGAAGAGGAGGAAGAACAGCTGACACGTGCTGAGCAGGAATCCCTCTTTCGGCATCAGACACCGGACTGTGAACAAGGGTCTCTCAGCTGCTGGCTCTTTATCTGTGTCGCCTTTGGAGGAGGACGGTCGGAGCTGCTGCTTGGGGAAGGGAATTCGCTGCCACCGCCACAACCCAGCCCAGAGCTGCTTCTCCTGCTGTGGGGCTGTGGGCTGAGCCTGTGCTGGTGAGAGCAGCCCCTGCACGGGCCCCTCAGTGTCACCCCTCAGTGCCGCAGGGCCCTGTCCCCCCTGCTCGGGTGCCCGGGATCCTGAGCTCGCCTCTCCCTGCCCTGCTCACTCCCGGCTGCCGCTGCCGCGCCCCCGCTGCCCCTCGGGCGCTGCTCCGAGCTTTGGCTGCTCCGGAGCCGCGAGGAACGGATTTGTGCAGAATCTTTAAAAACAGATAGAAACTTCACACGGTCTTGTATATCTGTATGCAAATATGGAGGTCAGGTGTGTTGACTTAGGAAAGCTATGGAATAGAGATGATATTCTTTAGAGAGAGATTGAACTAGAAATATGTTTTAATAAGTTTTAAAATGTGGCTTTATAAAAAGAGTAGATATTTCATAGGATTAGAACCGTGAAAGATACATTGTAATAGGACTATGTGAGGTACAAATAGAGGTGATTAGTGTTAGAATAATAATAATGTTGTGTGGTAAAAGCTCATACCTTGAAAAACATTTATAAATTATTGCAATGAGGAAAAAAATTAGCTTTTAATGGAATAAAATTGAGTTTTATATTTCTTATCTTTCATTCTTTGTGGAGACTAATAATAAAATCAAATCTTTTAAAACACTTCACAGTTGCCCTGTCTTTATAGAAACTAAAAAAACAAACAAAACAGTACTTGTATTACATAAAACCCAATAACTCAACTATTTTTCAAGCAGTTGAAAAACCTCAAAATACTTTTTGTTCAGTGCTACCACAAAGGAACAAAAGCTTAAATAATTAGTTCTTCTACAAAATAAAGACACAGTCAAGACATCTAGCTTCGTCACTAGCTCAAATCAAACAGAAACCAATATTATCTCCTATTACACAACATCAAGCAAGTTTTAATAAACGTAATCCAGCACGAAATATCCAAGCAACCCAAAGACGTTTATAAAAGCCTTAAAGCTCGAATCAAACAGAATTCGTATAATATCTAAAACAAAACCACCTAAAAATTTTACTATCTTAAGTCCAAAAGCAGTTTCCAACTATAAATAATACTTCTGTGTTCACCTTCCCTCTGAGACCCAGTTAAACTCAAACTGTACAATGCTTTTACCATAAACCAGAACCACACAAACACAAAATTATAACCTCCAGATCATACTTTAATGAACTAATTTGAAAAACCTGCAAAGCTTTCCACTTCCTGTGTGCAGCCCCTGCGCGTCCCCAGCCGTGTCTCCGAGCCCTCCCTCCCTCCAGCCCTGCCCAGAGGCCCCGCAAGCCCGAGCGGAGCCGCGCTGCCCCCGGCGCTGCCCCGCAGCCCCCGCCGCTCTCCCGGCTCAGCCCCCGCTGCCATCCCCGGCCCGCCCGGCATCTTCCAGCCCTGCCCGGCCGGCAGCGAGGGCAGCTCTGCCCAGCTCAAGGAGCGAGGCTGCTCTGCCAGCGCTGCAAAAACCCGAGCTCTGACTGCGGCAAAGAGAGCAACGAGAGAAAAACCCGCGATTGGCAAACTCCTCCACAGGGAAATGAAGCAGGGCACGGACTCTGGATCAGAAGAAGAGTTTACCCCTTCCATCCCAGCCCCGTGAACACACAACGGGAACTGACTGACTGGGCTGAGATTAGACCTAAACTCGTGCAAGAGAAAGATTTTCATTCACCATACAGAAAACTCCTTGCTGTGCCAGTTCGATATAAGGAAAATAATGCTAATCCTCGGTGGGAGCCTATAGCACATTGGGATATTGAGAAGTTAAGAAAATCTTTTAAAGACAACAGTTTAACTCCCCGTATTTTAATAACATGGTGAGAAGTAGATATGATTCTTATCACCTCACACCTTCAGACTGCTGTAACATTTCATCTGTAATTTTAACAAACTCACAATATAGTCTGTGGGACTTGGAACAGTGAAAGCATCTTCACAGACCGATGGAGAGCTCTGCTAGAAGTCCTAAAGGCCAACTAACAATCAGTCAATTAGCTAGAGATCCTCCAAACCATAAAGCTGAAGACGAAGCCGAATCCCTTTCTAGAGCAGGAAAAAGAGATATTAGAAATACAGCCAGAAAGACTCTTTTAACTGTACAACTGCGAGAACCCATGAAAATGCCAATTCTCTGATTCAACAAGGCACAACTAAACCTTCTCTTGCCTTTTTAGATCGCTTGGCACAAGCAGTTCAAAAGCAGTGTCCCAAGGAAACAGCACATCCTCATTGAATTAAACCCTTGCTTTACTGATACAAACAATAAATGTAAAAGGGTTCTTTTACCACACCAGCCACCAACAGTGCCACCAATGCTCTCAACTTGTGGTAAGCTCAGCATCCTACACCACATCGTGACCATACAAGCTCCCACACTGAGGGAAAAACTTACAAAGTCCCGAGATCTGCTGGGAAATAAATTCCAAAGAGTTATTGAGGCTCAAAGCAAAACTATTGAAAAACCCTCACTGCCTTCCAAGTAGAGTCCATTAAAGAGCCATGTTTTAACTGAAAAAATATTCAGTCATTTTAAAAAAAAGACAATTGTGAAGCAGAGAAAAAACCAAAATCACCTGATACTTACCCTCAGTACAAAAAAAGGAGACATTATACCGATGGCTGTCGCTCCAAATTTAACATAACCGAAAAGCCTCTGTCGGGAACTTCAACAAGATCTCACAGCGCCACCGTGTCACAAAACAAAGAACGGCGGCTCCATCGCAAACAAACTTGGAGCAGATGCAATTTGTAAAATCACCAGAAATCTCCCCAGCAACCCCGACTTATTACCCCCCAGGGGCACTACTAACAACTTCAACTGCAAACTAACAACTTCTACATTAACATACCTTTAAAGAAACTTTTGTCATCAATTTCTGCCCACAGGGATTACTAGTACTTCATCATGGAGACAGGACTTTTCAATTCTAAGCAGAGACAAAAACATAATTCTTAGATTTTCAGTCTTCCCAACTATTATTTCAGTACATTGTAACCAAGAGCTGATAGCTTTATCTCTTGCTTACAGCACTCCAGCAGTAATTCAACCCAAAACAATAAGAGCTCTCACTGCTGCCTTGCCAGTGACTGTAACTGAGCAAGACATCCATGGAGAGCCTGTGCTTTTAACTAAGCCAACTGTGCACCAAGGAACAGCACCGAGAGCTGTAGCCCACAGCTGATGGCCTTTGGGTGGGAGGTGTCCCCAGTGAGCAGCCACAGCCCCCTTGCAGCCTGAGCCAGGGCAGTGGGACAGTGAATGTCACAGCTGGGCTGGGCACTGGCACAGAGGGCACTGCAATTCCTGCTGTGCTTCAGCCCAGCCATTGCAATCTGGCAGCGCCCATGGGGGCTCTCCCAAGAGCCAGAACAGTCACACTGAGTGTGCACAGTGAGCTCATGGGGACTGCCACCAGTGCTGAGGGTGAGCCAAGGATCACCCGGGCCCTCGTGGGGCACAAACCCATCCCAGCAGAGAAGGGAGACTCGCTGGCCCAGTGCAGAACAGAAACAGAAGGGAGTTTTTAACGAGAGCCACAGCAGCACTGACCACTCCAAAGTTATCATCAAAAACTAACAACCCTGACTAAGGGAGTCAGAAGCCTCTAGCAGGGAAAAACTAAATACTCTCAAAAATTAATGCATGAACAATTACAAAATAATCACATCAAACCCACAAATGGCCCTTAGAATTCCCCAGGGTTTGTCATTCACAATAAAATGTGTGATTCCTGGAAATTACTCCAATCTCCTGCTGCTGAGGGCTTCCATAGGCTCCTGCTGAAATGAAAAATACCCAGGAAGCTTTCCCTTTCTTGAGATTAGAATTGTTTCTGCAATTCCTTGAGGCGTGAGCATGATGGTTAAAACCCCACTGTGCAAATGAAGGTTTTCCCCTTCTTCCCCCCACTCCATGCTCCATCCTCTACCTTATTTTGTCATCTCAACAACTGCTAAGGAAACATTTCTCATCTTGTCAATTGGCAATGCAACTGCTCTTTGATTCAGTTTTAAAGTAGGTTTTAAAGTCAGGCTCTGCCCATGCTATTGATTTGAATTTTGGATAAAGTTGTTGGTGCCTAACAAGCTCTGTGCTGCTTTAAAGCCTTTCTCCAAGGCCCAAAGAATGACCCTGGCAGGGAGTGCAGAAGCGTTGTGCGCTCCTTGTTTAGAAATGGAGGGCATCAAACCTTGTTCCTTTAAAAGCCATTTTAAGAGAAATGGAGGCACTGGAATTCCTTAGGGAAATGTTCCATTTAGGATATAGCCACAGTGCCAGAAGCTGTTTGTCTGATGGGCAGTTCATGCTCTGGTCAGTGCAGGGCAGCCCCTCAAGAAATGCATGAGCCAAAGCCAGCAAGGAGAGGAAAAGAGCCGAGCTGAGCTGAGAGAGCTGGAGAGATGAAATGGCACAGATGTGCCTGGAGCATGGCCCTCCCCAGCAGCTTTGCTTACAGTTCAGTGCTCAAAAAGCTGAAAGCTGATGCTCAGGACTTTGGGATCTGGCTTGGAACTGCAGAGGGGATGAGCTCCCTTACTGGAACCCAGGCAGTGGAGTGCCACAAGCCTGCAGCCAGATTGCTTCTCCTTCAGCTTAAATTCAATGGGTAGTTTTAGTTTGTTTCTATTTTTGTCTATTTGTTTGCTTTTTTTCGGGTTTTTTTAAGTAACCTTAGAGATGCTACAAGAAGAGAAAGAACAGAGCATAAATAGGCTGGAGCACCACTGGCACAGTAATTGTTATTTTTCTCTTTTCCTTTTAAAAATATATGTGCGTAACATGAACTTTTCAACTCTATGGTTTAGCAGAAACAATCGTTTTTTCCTATCTTTGGAAAAGATATGCTAATCCTGAGACCCCGGCCAATGGTCTCTGCATTTTATTTATGTTTTTACAATTAAACAAGGGACTGATAGGATTGACAAGGAAGATAGAACTCAGGAGCTGCCAGGCAGCAACCTCCAAACTGTTTGGGTGATGCAAAGAGCAGTAGGGTGTGAAGACTGCTTTCCAGTGCCAGATTAATCCATAATCACCGGCTCAGTGACATCAAAGTCACTTCTTAGAAACCACTTGTTATTTCCCGAAGATCAGGAGCTGGAGTGTTTGACCGAGCCTGTGCCGCGCCCGCCGGATCCAGCAGCGCTGGAAGCTCCAGGAGCAGCTCAGCGCCTGCTCCGCGCTCGGCCCTGCGAGCCCGGCCCGGAGCGGGGGCTCCGGACACATCCCCGTGCTGGGGCAGAGCCGCTGCTCGGCCCGGGGATCCTTTATCCCCCTGCTGCGGCTGCCGGGGGCCGAGGGCACAGTCCTGCTTCCGAGGCTGGAACCCTGCTGCTTCACCGCTCCTTCTCTTGCCATGATTTGTGTCATAATAAATTCAAAGATTTCCCCCCAGTCGTGTCCCTTTACAGCAGTGACGGGTGAGAGATCTCTGCCTGGCCTTTGCCGATCCTCGAGCCTTTCCTGCTGTGTTCAGTTGCCTGCCCAGGGGCAGGAGCAGAGGCTCAGAGCGCTTTTGTTGGTACCGGGCACCTGGCCTGGCCCAGCCCAACCCAAGAATCCCCACGATAATTCCTTGTTGAGAGCCCCATCAGCGGCTTCCCCGGGGCCGCGCTTCTTCCCCAGCTCCAACAGCCTGGGGCCCTTTTTCTTACAACGGTTTTTTTTTTCGGAAAAAGGAGGGATCTGACTTCTCCCCTCCTCCCCTCTGTTCCTCGCCCCCCGCTGCCCTCCCTGCACGCTGATTGCTCAAAAGGACCAAGATCCCTCCCGCTCCAGACATTTTCTTTATCCTGTTGCCCGCTGTGTCTGGCCGGGACGGGAGCGGAGCGCCGGCGAGGCGGCGGCGGAGCCCGGAGGCGGCTCCAGCGCAGGTGGGACCGCGGTCGGTGCTGCCCCAGCTCGGGGCTCGCTGCGGGCGGAGGGGGCCGCGCTGAGGGCCGGGGGGTTCTGCCGAGTTCCTGGTGCCGGCTTCTTCCGTGTCCCCCTGCGCTGGGATCGCAACCGAGGGTGCCACTGTAAGAGTTCCATCGAGGGGGAGCCTCCATTTGAAGGGACCTTCACAGATGAAAAAGATGTGCAAAAGCCCCCAGAATGGGCTTCAGTGAGGGAAATTGAGAACGAAACTGCATTTCCACTCATTTTAGGAGGCTAAATTGAGGAAAAGTCCCCCTTGATTTGTCACAATACAAACAACTGTGACCCGTTTCTTTATCCAGAAAAGGCTCATCTTTACTGCGCAGCTCATATTTTATAGGATTATCAGCTGGTACCGTGTTAGATCTAATTGGGTCACAATACTCTGACAGTTCATTGGACAGTAAATGGCATTTTGCATTTCCACTAAACCTCTCCATTTTTGGTTTGTTTATATATATATATTTTTCACTGATTTGCATGAGACAGATTTCTTAGTTTTGAGAGTGTGAACCTGTTTTTCTTTACAACAATAGATTGTTCTGCAGACTGATTCTCATTCCTCTGATTTTCTCTCTTGGGAATCAACAGACAAGCTGTGAGCTGCACCCAGCCCAATCAGCAGGCCTAAACCATGATATTGTAAGGCATTTCTTTTATAGGATTTCTATCTATATGCAACAATTCTCCTTCTTTTTGTTAAAAAAAAAGCTTATGTATTCTGATGTTTAAAGCAGTTTGTTCCTGTGAGATTACAATCTTTTTAAGGTTATTACTGGTTATCTCTTAGGTACAGGATAAGGCACATGAAAGACAGGTTACAATCAATACTCCAATTTTGTATCCTCTAGTCCAATCATGTCACTGACAAAGGGTCTTGCAGCATGGGAGAACACAAAGATCATGTCCAATGTCTCTTAGGGAATGGAAATAAATGACCATAGCTCTACAGTCCCTATGGCTGGAACTCAGGGGATGTGTTGCCCTGGCAGGAGGAAGTCCAGCAGCTGGGAATGTTGGCCTTGGCATCACTGAATGTCTTTCTGGAAGCCTGGAGCAGGGAATAGCTGAAGAGGGTTGGTAGAACACAACATCAGGGTGGTAAATACTGTAGGACAGAAGGCCTTTGTTCAGTTTCCTCTCCGAGTCTCCAGGCACAGCCATGGGCTGGCAGTCCTGCCTCTGTCCCTGTCCTGGCCACCAAGGCTGAGAGGGGACAAGGTCACCTCTCTTCCCCCTGGGCCTCGCTTGCTTGGAGGCCATCGATCACCTGAGCAGGTGACCCCTTTAAAGCTGCTGATGATAAAACACATGCACCCCTTCTGCCTCAGTCCATCCATCAGCCAGGCCTTGGCATTGCACACTCACCTGGAGATCCTCATGTGTGGGACTTGGCCCAGCTGTGACTCAGACTCACCTGGATTTTACCCCAAAAGAGCTGGGCATTGGTTTCCAGCCCTGGGAATCATTTGTTTAATTCAGGGCCAGCCTGAGAGTTCCCCCATGAGCCATTGGTGTTTTTATGTTAAGTTGCCCAAGTTCTGCTCCCCTAGTGCTTACTTGTTTCCCCCATATGGTTACAGTTCCAGAATGTTCCACCCCTCAGTGTATCTATTGTTGCTTGCCCTTTGTTTGGGGTCTCTGGATCCTGCCCCTCTTGTTGTGCACAGCTTCCCCACATTTGTTGTTTCTCACCCTCTATGAAAGTTCTTTCTGTGCAGCTCCATCGAACCCGCTCCTTTTCATTTTCACCACCCTTGCCTGAAGTTAGGGAACCAGAGAGGTTTGTCACAGCCACCCTTCCTGTGACAGTTACAGAAAAGCCTTTAAATACTTTTAGTACAAATATTGCATTGTTCAGACATTCTTTAGGAGCCAATTCCCCTTTCTTTTTGTTTTAAAAATAACAAGCATGTCTCTTGCTATGAACACAAAGGGAACAGCAAAAAAAAAAACAATACATGCAGTGAAACAAGCAACTGACAGTAATCAAGAATAAGTCAGATAATGCATGTAATTAATAACACTTGTGAAATTGGATGATTATCAATGTCTTAAATACTGCACCATCACCCAGAGCCTGCAACAGCTGCCAAACCTCATTTCAGTGAGGACCTGCAGATCCCTTTCCAGGAAAGGTGTCCAAGCTCACTTTAAAAATAGATCCAGCTGCCCTATTGGTATAGGGTCAAATTGCCAAGTCCAAGGGACTTGAATATAGTTTTGAGGCAGAAAACATCTGGGTTTGTTGGCAATTTTCTGACCAGGTAGAGCCAGGGCCTGGCCAGAGCCCAGACCCTCATTGGGAGGGTCTCCCTCACATACCTCAAAAACAAATCTCTCAATAATAGCAGCTATGAGATGCCCCAAACACAGCAAACTGCTGGAGTGCTCCTATGAGAATACCTGGGGCTGTGTCTGATTGCCACAGAGTAGGAGCAGCCTTGCCCTCAGCAGGTCACAGCCCTGTGCCATGAGGATGTGGCACAAAAGGGTCGGGAAAGACCACAGGACCTCAGCTCAGATGAGGCTTTTGACAGAGCCCAGAGATCTTATCCTGGAACTCTGAAAACACAGGAGAACCATGAGACAGCCCTGGGTCAGGGCACAGCAACCCTGCTGGAACAAGAGAAGGGACTAAAGGCTGAGCAGGCAGTGCAGGGAACGGCTGCAGACAGCCTGTTCAAAGAGATGCACCTGCAGCTGGAGTACAAAACAGAGAGAGCCCAAAGTGACACCATGTCTTGTGGATAATCACACAAAGATACATCAAAGTTCATGAAAAGCCAGCTATAAATAAGGCAATGTTGTCATATGATTAATTCCTGTTATAAAAATGAGTGAATTCACATGATGGAACCGATACATCAGCAGCAGCTGTCTCAGAAATTGGAGACTATTCTTCCAGCATTCCTGTATCCATACAATGAAACACTGAACAGCTTACAATGGATAACAGCCATAATGTAGAACAACCACCCACTCTCCTGTGTTATCTGGGGAAGATAAACCAGAGGAGATCACAATCAATGATCCTGTCAGGCAGTGCAGCACTGACACCTGTGCAATCTGTGAGAGGATCAAGGGCCCAACAAACTGTATCTTCTTCTATCCAAAGGCAGGTGTTTATCAGTGTTTCATCACAGCTGGTTCAGTGGGATCTGTCTTTTCTCTTGAAGGAAATAACCACATCTTGCAATGTAAACAAACATATTTAAACAAAATTAACTTAGGTCTTAAAATTAATTGCAGTGTAATTCAGTGTCAACTCAGTAGCATTCGAGGTACACTTAAGAGAATTTAAAGTAACATCTTTCATACTCAATAAAAACTGATCTTAAAACTGAAATAAAACATGAAATGGCTTAAAATGAAGAAGAGTGAAACCTGATCTTGTCCAAACTCAGCAACACTGAAATCTGACAGAAATCCACCTTAACATAAAAGATTAGTAAAAAATTAACTCAATAGAGTAATAAAGGTAACATTACTCAGATCTAACCTTGCTTAATCTTAACATTGCTAAAATCATATTCAAATAAAACAGAACTGAACTAGCAATCAATATCCTTAAAAGTCCTGGGTTCTACAAAATGTAACAGTCTGATGCTATTAATACCAAAAGGCACAGAAAATGTGAACCAAGCGTGGCTGAAATAACGGCCTGATGGATTTACTGCAGGGATTAGAGAAATGTGGCAAATACATTGACCCTATGTAATTTAACATTGAGAAAAACTCATGGCAGCCACAAATTTTAATGAATTTACTGAAACCTTTTAAAGCTCAATTCTACTAAAAGAAACAACAAAGTAGAATTTAGCAAAGCGTCCAAGAGATCAGGAGCTTCTCAAGATTGTATTTAGTGTAATACCATGTGGTAAATGTTCTCAGCATTTCTGCTAAAGAAATTAAATTGTGTTATTCTGCACATGATAATAATGAGGCACTGCATGTACCGCTTTGAATCTCTCCAGTAACAATTCTCAGAGAAATCAGAGTTCACGAAAAACACAAGATTAACTTTAGAAAAGCATTTCAGGACATGTTTACGGCATTCTAGGGGAGGGTGAGGCTTCGGTCCCCAGGGGCAGTCAGAGCCCTTCGGCAAATGCCGGGGGTTCGCCCCGCCGCAGGGCTGGGGAGCCACGGGGGGAGTGAGTTCGGCCGGGGCCAAGCGGAGCCGCCGGGCAAAGCCGAGCCCCGGGAGCCGGGAAAGCGCCGGCGGCAGCGAGGGCAAAGCCGAGCGGGGAGAGCCGAGCTGGGACCCGCCCGGGGCTCGGGGTGAGGCGGGGCAGCCCCGCGCCTGCCGCCACCGCAGGGGGTTTGCACTGCGCTCAGCCGGGCCCAAGGGACTCGGGTTCACATCCCGCAATCCGGGCCGGCAGCGACGGGAGGCTCCGGAACGGTGAAGGAACCGATCCCGAGAAGGCAGCAGGGAGCGCCGGGGCGCGGCGGGGGAGCCTCCGATCCGCGAGTGGCTGCGCTCCCGCCTCTGATTGCTCAGATCGGCCAAAATCCCTCCCACACTTGACGCTGTCCGTGTAGAAGTGAGGGGGTACGAGTCGCACCCATTGTGACCGGAGGCGCAGCGGCTATCGCGCCCAGAGCCCGGCAAGGCTATAATAAAGCTGGGAAGCGGCTTCAGCTCAGGTGCGACTCGCGGTCAGTTTTGCCTCAGCTCGGGCCTCGGCGTTCTGGCGAGTTCCATGTGCCGGATTTCTCCGTGTGCCCAGGCGGGGAGCCGCAGCGGCCGTGCCGGCGCTCGGTGTGCCCGGGCTCCGAGGCGCCGGGGCACGGAATCATGCGGGGCACAACGGTGAGCAGCCCGGGGCTGCTGCTTCTCGCCCCTCGGCAGGCGGACTCCGAGCCGCAGCTGCCCCGGGCCAGCAGCAGCCGGCAGCTCCCGTTTCAGGGGCGAGGCCGCCAGGAGCCGAGCCGGGCCGGCAGTGTCGCTCTCAGGAGCGCGGGCAGCGGCAGGAGCGGCTTGGAGTGCGACCGTCCGGGGGCAGGGGCGGCGGGGAGGAGGCTGTGGGCAGCGGCATCGCGGGGAGCGGGGCCGCGCCCAAAGGCGCCGAGGGGCCTGCGGTGCCGGCGGGCGGGGGCTCGGGGGGTGAGCTGGCGGCCCGGCCTCCCATTGTGCCCACTCTGAACAGAGATTTTTGTTCTTGGAGGCACATAATTTTATTACTCTTCTCTCCGTTTCAACTTCTTATAGGATTACAGTGACTTTAATGTTTGTTTGCTTTGCTGTGGAGTCTTTTGTTTGATATTAATTACAACTATATCTCTCCATACCTTTAAGTCTTAGAGAAAAAAGTCTTCTTTCCATAGTTTTACCACAGGGTTTTAACTTTAAGGCATTTCTTTATTTCTCTTGTTTGGGTTTAATTTCTTCTTTACTGTCTCAGAAGCTGTACAGCTTTTAGTAGCTACACTTTTGCATCGCTTTTTTAAATACATCCCGTGCAAAACCAAAACTGGTGGATGTCGTCGAGAACTGGAATACAGTTTATCTGCCTGAGCTGCAAAGGCGCGATGGGAGGGGTCGGCCGCTGCGAATGCTGTGCGAAAACCGCGCGCTAAGGAAAAGGGACCTGTGAAAAACGCCAATCACTTGTTTTTAAAAATTTTAAAAGTGTAATAGTAATAAAATGTTTAGGACAATATGAGGCAATAAAAACAAAGAGTTACAGACGTCCGGGTACCTTTTTCTGGGCATCACGAACCCAAAAAAGGACAGCCATTAACAAAGGATTAATCCTTAAGAACAATAGCCCGTTGCATATTCATACACTTCTTCCATGATGCATAAATTCCATTCAAACACAATATTCCCTCTCATCAGTGTCAGCTTCTTCCTTCTAATCCTAACAGCGCCGTCGAGGTCGGAAGAAGTTCCTTTCTTCTGATAAGAAGGCAATAAATTCCCTTTCTCTGAAAGATTTAGGTGTCTTGTGGCTGCTATCTCGCTGCAACCCCTTCTTGTTAAACAAAGCATCTTACATAGCATAGTTTCTATTTTAACAAATTTTTTATAGCCTAAAACTATATTTAACACAGTACTAAAGAGAATTAATACATCATTACTTTCTAACGCAACACATATAATATTCATTTTAATATTTGCGAAAAGCCAATCATAAAATACATGCGTTTTTCACAATTCCCACTCTTATTCTTTGTAAATCATTTGGCTTGAGCAATATTTTTATCTACTTGCATCTTCTGGGCTATGCTGGCAAAATAAAACCAAATTACACAAGTAAGAAATATAAGAACAGTTGTAACAAAAAAAGAAAGATCTGAATTTCTTCTAATACATTACCCCACCAGCTAGATTTTAACATTGTTGTCTAATTTTTGGACTGGTACCTGGGTTATTATATGCTTATATATTTTTCTTCTTTGATTTCTTTTGCTTTTTCTAGAATGACATTTATATGGTCATCAATTTTCAACAATCTGATATATTGAACTTTCCACAGACACCCCCTTCTTTGGCCAATAAATAGTCTAAAGCCAACCTATTCTGATACACCACAGTTTTTGTTTGGCTTTGCTGGCCAAATAAAAACTTAATATTAACTCTAATTCTTGGGAGCCTTATTTGCTATCATTTCTATAACTGCTTGGAGTCTTGTAATACGATTCAACAGATAATTTGGAGTCAATACAGAGTTAGATTGCTGTGCTGGTTATACCTTTTCATTTATTATTTGTTTTTTTTTTTACCAAATCTTGAACTGTATCTTCAAGATTAAATTTAAAACAAATCTATCTCTCTCTCTTTGGACATTCAATTCTAAATCTTTTACCACTTTTTCCTAAATTTCTTGTAATCTAATAATATACTCCATTTTGCCTAGAGGTTCTTAATTTAGATGGGTTATAACAGTGGCTGTTGACATAGGTATGTGTAATAAAGGAGGAACTTTGGTTTCTTTCTATGTGATGATTTCTGTAGCATTTTTGACACGATCTTTCTGGTATCCCGAAAGGGAAAAGACAACAAATGAGTGCCAGAAACAGGAATAACAGAGGTCCAGTATGGCTTATACTCCCACCTTCCATGCCTGTGAGGTTCCAACCCACAGCTGGTCTATTTGATCTTCTCACTGGGGAAATACAGAGGCCGATCTGGTCTTGCCCTGTATTTTCTTGTCATTTTCTCTTAACTAATTTCCAGGCAAATTGTTTTTAACACTCTTTAACCGTGGTCTCCTACTGTTCCTCAGGTATCTCTCATTCAACAGGCACTAATAATTCCCATCCACAAAACTAGTTATTACTATAACACTTTTTGCAATAAGAGCATAAATTTTGTGAACTACAATACTTATTACTCTCACAATTTAAGCATTTACTTATAACCCAGCTAGCATGTCCAGTATTGGAATGAATCAAATAAAGTTTACTAATGGAAATGGCAATTCCCCTTCTCCCCTGTACAATTCTCAGGCTAAGGTCAGAATACAAAAACAGTCTTGATCCTTCTATCTGAGGTATTCCTTCCCAAGGAGATGTTTTATTCAGGCAGTGCTCAAAACTAGTGATATAAGCGTTATCTTATTTCTTAATTCAGTGTTATTCTTTGTATATTTCTTGGATAATTTGGGTTTTCCCTGACTACTACCACTCAGATCCCACTGGAAAGTCAGTTCAGTATCACCCGGTTTAAATGTGATAGTCCATTTTTCAGGTTTCTTCACAAGTCCTTTGATTCTGCTGGCATGAAATTCACCTTCTTTCTGTGATTCTGGTTGTTGCTTCAGTAGTACCTGGAAAGGACTTCTTAATAGCATAGTAATAAAAGAAAGATAATACTGCATTAACTTTTACTATTCGCTTTCCTTCTAAACTTTCTGGGTTTAGCTAAAAGCTTTCTCTACAGCAGCCTCTTCTCCTTCAGGAAAAAAAAAAACCTTCTCGTTAATGGCAAAACAAAAGAAAAAACAAAAAAACTTCTCACTTAAGAAAAATAAACCGCTTTGTGAAGTTTGGAGAGTCATCAATCTCTGCTTTGATTTTATCTTTTAGTGCTGGCCCCCCTGCCCCTCTTTTCACAGCCTTGCTGTCAGTGCTGTTCTTGGCCTTACCCTCGGTGCTGCCCCTTGGCTGCAGGGCCGGAGCAGGGGAGAGCAGCCACGGGCATGGGGACCCTGGGGGCTGCCCTGGGTCTCTCTTGCCCTCTCTGTCTCTCTTCTTCGCTCTCTCCCCTTCTCTCTCTCTCGGCCCACTTCCCGGGCCGACGCTGCCATCCTGGACTGGGGACCCCGACAGTCTGGGAGCCCCCCCGGCAGTTCTGCCACGGAGCCAGCTCGCTCCTGGCCACAAACCTGTGTCCTCTGCTGCCAGCCCCGCCCGGGGCACCTCCATGGATCGGTCCCTGCCGCAGCCCCCGAGACCCCGCCGCTCGTAGGGAGCGGTCAGACACCTCCCAGCCTTGACAACCCCAAACTTGGTGTCCCCAGGTGCTCCTGACATTATTTTTCTTTCTCTAGTCAAGTTATCCTCTTCTCTCTTCAAGGTGGGCCTGTTCTGCTAAACTCTTTCTGGACCCCAGTTCGGCATTGAATAAACTCTTAACAACCACGTGTTAAGACACTTTCTTGTCTTTCATGCAAAAAAATTCACACTTCTCTTCTAGCACCAAGATGTCATCACTCCCCATTCCGACATCTCAGAGTTTCTTAACTACCTCCCTACTTCAAGTTCTCTCTTTCTTCTCTTGTTACTTTTTTTTCCCTCTGATTCAACACCCCTCAGATGGTACGAGGTGAACCTAATTTACTTCCAAAGCTTACAGCTTTTTTACTGGGATTGAAGTACCTGTTATAGCTTAAATACAAACTGGCAAGCTGTGGCTTACTGGGTCTAACATCTTTGATATATAAGCTACTAGATATTTTTTACTCTTCCTCACTCCTGAATTAAAATTTTATGAGCTACTCCATTTTCTGTATTGATGTATAAACGATAAAGGTTTTTTTTAACAAGGGTAAACTTAAAGCTGGTACTTAGGCTAGTTTTAACTTAACTCTTTTAATTTAACAATATCTTCTTTGGTCCATTTCATATCATCTTCCTCTGTAGATTTTTCATACTCAAATTTTACTGCCTGTGTGTACCCCTCAATCGATAAGTCATAATAGTTCAATAATCCAAATAATTTTCTGATCTCCCTCTTTGAAGAGAGAGGGAGAAGGGATTCTTGCAATCTTCTCATGGTTGGGTTTCCAGCTACCTTTATTTATTAGGTGTCTAAGATATTTTACCTCTCGTTCTACAAATTACAATTTCCCTTTTGATACCCTTAGTCCTCTTTTCCCCGAGAAAATTCAAAAGTTATGTAGTAGCTTCTCTCACTTCAGCTTCTTCTGATAGTAGAAGATCATCCACATATTGGATAATTTGTATTCCAGGAGGAGTAGGGAAATCAGGCAGTATTGTTTCTAAAGCCTGCCCCTCCAGTAGTACTGTTTCTAAAATTTGGGGATTCTGTAAACCTCTGTGGTAATTTTGTCCATCTTAATTGCTGCTTTCTCGCAGGTTTTTTTGGATCCTCCCATTCAGAGGCAAAAATATCTCAGCTCTCCTTGGCTAGTGGGCAAACCCAAAAAGCCTCTTTAAGATCTACTGCACAAGACCACTGATGCTGGGGTGGGACTTAGAAGAGTAAAGCATTTGGTACCACTGGTTAGTGAGTCTGAGTTCTTTTATTAACATCCCTTAAATCTTGTACTTGTCTATAACTCCCATTTGACTTCTTTATTGGGAGAATAGGGTGTTATGAGGAGACATACAAGGTTCTAATGCCCCATCCTCTATTAGTCCTTCTATTACTGGCTTCAAACCTTCCCAGACGTACACGTATGGGACAATCTTCTCTCTCCATTGTAACCCTTTTGGGGTCAATATTTAATCCTACCCTATTTTCCTCCTCAGCCCAAACTTCTTTGTTGATTTTTTTTTTCATCTACTTGGCCTAATTTCAAAACTCTAGCTGTCATTTTCCCATTTTCTGATATAACTACTATTCTTAATTGCACTTGTAAGACTCCTCCCGATAAATTGTTACCTGCCCCTGGGACCAATAACACATCTGCCATCTAAATTTTAGTTTCTTCTCTCAATTACCACATCTTTAATGACTAGAAATGTAAAACTTTCTCTTCTTGCCCCATATGCTTTCACTATATGTTTGCTCACACTATAACTTTTTGGAACATTTAACAGGAAAGTTCTCTCTGCCCCTGTGTCTATTTCAAATTCCAATTCTTCTTCTTGGGGGACTCACTTTTAAAGGTATCACAGGCTCCAGATGGTATTTGTCCCCCCCCCCCCCCCAAAAAATTAGAGCCTCTGACTTGATTTTTTTTAATGTGCCCATTTCTTTAAAGATTTTCAGATCTGCTGCTTACTTAGGACCATTTTCCTTTTTCTCTCAAGATTTCTTATCTATTTAGTTGGAGTTTCTTCTTTCCCCTTTAAAAGCTGTCCTTCAAAAACCTTTTGTTTTCACATTTTGCCTTTGATATGCTGTCTCATTTTTTCCCTTGATTATGTAATTACAATAATTATTCATGTGTTTACTCCCCTCCTCATTATTTTAACCCCACTCAGGAGGTGCAGTTGGCGTTTTGTCTTCTCTGGGGGTCCCCGCGGATTATCTTTTTCTTAAGCTTTTATTTCTGTTACTCTGATTAATTGCTTTGCTTCTTGAGAAAAATATTATTTTCATCACCGACCACATCTCTTCTCAAGTATAAATGTTTGGACTTAAAAGTTGGTCTAATTGTTCAACTATGCCTATGGGATTCTTCAAATATCCCTTGTACTTATTTCTTAAAATTTCAGACCTCAGACAAAGTCAAAGGAGCATTTACAAACTCTGATCTGTCCCCTCCTATGAGAACCTTTCGTAATGGAAATAGACCAATCTCTTTATCCCATTCTTTTTGGATTTTTATCTTCTATAGCCTTTCTCTCGTATTTTTAGGAAGAATCAGGAGAGGGCTTTCTTCTAACTGAACTTTTAGTGTTTCGATAAGGTGATTCTTTTAGAGAGTTTCCCTGAGCAGCTGGAGCTGTGGTTACCGAGGGAACGGAGCTCAGGGCAGGACGGGGAGACTCGGCACAGCTCAGGGTCTGGGGGCTCCAAAGGCGGGGTCTGCAGCCGGGATGGCCCGAGGGGATCGGCACAGCTCAGGGTCTGGGGGCTCCAGAGGCGGGGTCTGCAGCCGGGATGGCCCGAGGGGATCGGCACAGCTCAGGGTCTGGGGGCTCCAGAGGCGGGGTCTGCAGCCGGGATGGCCCGAGGGGATCGGCACAGCTCAGGGTCTGGGGGCTCCCAAGGCGGGGTCTGTGGTTGGGATCGCCCGAGGGGCTGTTCGGGTACAGACCAAGCTGCAGCGTGGATTGCCCCCTCACGGCTCACGGTGGCTGATCCGGCAGAGACAAAGCCGGGACTGACCCCGGCTGCAGCGGCGGGAGCCGACAGAGTCAGGGCAGCCTGGGATGGGACAGACGGGACAGACGGGACAGACGGAACCCCCTCGGCGCGGTCAGCGCGGTAACCACGGTGCGCAGGGCAGGACAGACCCCCAGCCCCGGCACGAACTGCGGAGCGACCACGGGCCAGGCGGCCGGACCGGGACAGACGGACCGGGGCAGACGGACTGGGACAGACGGACCGGGATAGACGGACCGGGACAGACGGACCGGGACAGACGGACTGGGACTGACGGACTGGGACAGACGGACTGGGACTGACGGACTGGGACAGACGGACTGTGCAGACGGACTGGGACAGACGGACCGGGAGAGACGGACCGCGAGAGACGGACCGGGACACACGGACCGGGACAGACGGACTGTTCCGGAGCTGGCACAGGGGCTGGGAGGGGTGGTGCAGCTGCGAACGAGAGGGAATGGACGGGAATGGATGAGGTAATTTGTTCTCAGCTTTATACTTTCCCCATTTTGCTTTTATTGCCTTTCAAAAATGTTATTTTCTTACAGCCTCCCCCCTCCCCAGCATGTGGTATTCTCTTTTTCTTCTGGATTAATCGGTTTTTACAAATAAATCCAGAGCTTAACTTAACTTAAATCTAAACTTCTGCTTGGCTGCTTTGAAATGGTTGACGAGCTAACTCACGACCTTCTCATATTGGTTTTCTCATCACCCTTTAATTTATCTTTTGGCAAATTATACATGTTTCAGGTACTTGTTTTTCTACTCTTAAAGTCTCAGTGCACCCATAATTCTTTTAATAAAATGATCACACAAAGCCTGAGTATCCCACCTGGCTTTTTGATACATGTCCTCTGCTGTTCCCTAGTAAGTGTTCTATTATCTAATTGTCTTCCATCAAGATGTTTCTATTTCCCTGATTTCTCTTGTTCGCCACCTATCTTGTTTTAATTCCCTCTTGTTTTGTTTTTTTTCTCTAAACTTGGGAATTTCCAATTTTTCTTCATTTGGAGTTAATATCAACTCTTTCAGCTCTATTTTCTGCTGCGTCTTTAGCTTCCTGATCTGCCAATGATTTTTTCTTATTTCTGGGTTTTTACCTTTTGGGGTCCTTTAATATGTATTATTACGATCTCTCTTAGATAATTTTAATGCCTCTAAAACCTCAAAAATACGTTTCTCATGTAATAATCTTTTTCTTCTTTAATTAAGTAATCTCCCTTTTTAAATTTTTCTTAAGGTATGTCCTACTCCAAAGGCATACCTTCAATCAATATATAACTCCTTCCTTTTGTGTTAAATTTTCTAATGCTCTTTTTAAGTATATAATTCACAAGTTTGCATGTTTTTTCTCATCAACTTCTGCATACCCTCTATTTTGCAAGGAGTTGTATTTCCGTTTGTTAACATAACTCCCAAAGTGCTATCTTGTGGTATTTCTGTTGGTAATTTTTTTTTTCTCCTGTTTTCTTTCCTGTATCCACCTTACTGGATTTCTGTCTCATTTTTCAATATTCTATCTATTCATCCCCTGCTTCCATTTTTCACTTTTTACTAACAACTTAAATACCACTTTTCTTTCAACTACTTACACCCAAAAATCTTTTTTTCTCACACTGCTTTTCAATACAATCCCCCTCCCTCCAAGGAGATATGGTAAGGCTTAAAATGCACAATCGACATTACCTATACTTTCATTCGTCTACATTCACTGACTTTTATTTCTCATTCACTTTCACACATTCCTTCACACTCTCAAGACACAAAGTGGATCCTTATTGCTAGAAAATCACAGCTCCTTGTGGTCCCCTCTTTCGCTTTGGGGTTTACCTCCAGGTCTCAGTGTCACCAGACCCCCTAGAAGGGCCCTGACTCTGGCTGCCTCCGGTGCCCATTCACCTGTGGGGCTGTCTGCGTGTCACTCACGCTCTTCAGCTACGGCCCCTCACACGCCCAGGGAACACTAGCTTGGTTCGCAGGTCCCTCACTCTCTTCGGCCCAAAAGTCCCCACCTGCCCAGAAATTATAGCCTGGTGTGCAGGTCACTCACTCCTCTTTCCACTGCCTCCCCCTTCCCACCTGCCTGGGAAGTTGAGGCTGACTTTGTGTGTGTGTCACTCTCACACACCACAAAACAACAATAAGGTACCTTTTACTTTCACATCACCTATTACAAGTTTAGGTGTTACTGGCCAGTCCCGGTGCTATTGGATGTCCCTCAACCCAGCTGTGTTATCCAACCCAAAATGCTCTTGGGCAATTTCTCCCTCAATCTTGCTGTGTTGTCCAACCCCAGATGCTCTTGGGTAATCTTCCTTCAGTCCTGCCGTGTTGTCCAACCCCTGATGCTCTTGGGTATTTTTCCCTCAATCCAGCTGTTTTGTTCAATCCCAGTTGCTCTTGGGCAATTTCCGTCCCTCAACCCAGCGGTGTGGTACAACTACAGATGCTCTTGGGCATTTAATTTGTTTTGCTGTGTTGTCCAACCCTGGATGTTCTTGGGCATTTTTATCCCTCAATCCTGCTGTGTTGTTCAACCCTGGCTCTTGTTGGGCAAAAATTTTTCCCTCAATGTAGCTGTGTTGTCCAACCCTGGATGCTGTTAGGCAAAATTTTCATCCCTCAATCTAGCTGTGTTGTCCAACCCTGAGTGTTCTTGGGCATATCCTCACTCCGACACAATTCTGCTCAACCCTGCTCTTGGATGCTCTTGGAATAGAAATCCCTCATCCCAGCACGCTTTAGAGGCCCCTCTTGTTTCCTAGTGGATTGGGCTAGGAAACCTTGCTCCCTAACTCCGAGGGGTCCAACCCCTCCCTGAGACCCAGTCCCAGTCACCCCAGGGGATACTTTCACTCTCTTATGAATTGCTTTGTCTCTTTACTGGCTGCTTTTCTCGCAAAAAGAAGAAAACACAGCATGGGAGACTCCAGCACTCACTTGGTAGGTTTGGGACCACCAGCCTGCCTCTCATTCACACACATTCATCCCCCCGTACCTGCCCCCCTGAGAAATACTTACCAATCCCTTTTCCTTCCCGGGTTCTTCGTGTGCACTACTAGTCTTAGGCGGCCAATTACCACGGTTGTAGGGAGCCTTGTCACCTTCTGTTTGTTTTATTGCCTCCTTTTGTCCACAGATCATAACCTACATCTGTCGGTCACCCCAAGGGAAACAGAGCGATGTTGCCAAATAGGGCAGGGTGCGCCTTCCTCACCCTGACTCTCCTAAAGCACCGGCAGCGAGGTGTTAGTAACCATCCTCTGCTACCAAATAGTGAAAAACGCCAATCACTTGTTTTTAAATTTTCGAAAGTTTAATATAATAAAATAGTTAAAAATAATAGTAACACAATAAGAGTAATAACAATTTGGACAAACTGAAATAGGACAATATGAGACAATAAAAACAAAGAGTTACGGACATCCGGGTACCTTTTTGTGGGCATCACGAGCCCAAAAAAGGACAGCCATTAACAAAGGATTAACCCTTAAGAACAGTAGCCCGTTGCATATTCATACACTTCATCCATGATGCATAAATTCCATTCAAACACAGGATTCTGTCTGGTCAGTGTCAGCTTCTTCCTTCTAATCCTAACAGCGCCTTCGAGGTCGGAAGAAGTTCCTTTCTTCTGATGAGAAGGCAATAAATTCCCTTTCTCTGAAAGATTTAGGTGTCCTGTGGCTGCTATCTCGCTGCAAGCCCTTCTTGTTAAACAAAGCATCTTACATAGCACAGTTTCCATTTTAACAATTTTTATAGCCAAAAACTTTATTGAACACAGTACTTAAGAGAATTAGTACAGCATTACTTTCTAACACAACACATATAATATTCATTTTAATATTTGCGAAAAGCCAATCATAAAATACATGCATTTTTCACAGTTCTAAAGTATTCATAGAGATGCTACAGGTGAAAGAAGAGAACAGAAATAGGCTTGAGCACCACTGGCACAGTAATTGATATTTTACTCTTCCTCTTTTCCTTTTTAAAATATGTGTAGCTGACAAGATAACTTTTAACTCTGTGATTTGGGAGAAACACTCTTTTTTCCCTTTCTTTGGATGAGATTTGCAAGGCCTGAGATCCTTGGCCAATGCTCCCTGCATTTTATTTGTGTTTTTACAATTAAACAAGGGCCCGATATGATTGACAAGAAAGATACAACTCAGGAACTCACTGGGCAGCAGCCTCCAAACTGTTTGGGTGGTGCCAAGAGCAATCGGGTGTGAAGGCTGCTTTCCAGTGCGAGATTAATCCATAATAACCTGCTCACTGACTTCAAAGTCACTGCTTGGAAGCCACTTGTTATTTCCTGAGGTGCAGGAGCTGGAGTGTTTGACAAAGCCTGGGCAGAATGATGAAGAATATTCCTGTCAGATTTCTGCTTCTCTCGTTGTGCCAGCAAGAGGAACCCATCCTCGTTAAGGGTTTCGTTCCTGTGAGACAGTGTGTAGTTTTCCTAGCCGGGTTTGCTCTCCTGGCAGCTCCAGTCTCGCCTCTGCAAGAGCAGAGCACGCTGTGCCCCCAGGGCTTTGCCGCTGGCAGCACTGGGAGAGATCCTGGAACACTGGGAGGGAACTGGGAGCACAGGGAATGCCAGGAGGGAGCTGGGAGGGAGAGTGGGAGCAGCGGGAGTGAGCAGGAAGGAGCACTGGCAGGGATATCAGGAGCCCTGGGAAGGAACAGCGCTCCCAGCTCCTGCCCAGTGCTCTCCCCATCCCTGCCGGTGCTTGCCAGGAAGAGGGAAACTGGCAGGGAACTGGGAGGGAACTGCTCAGCACTGTGCGAGGGGCAGCAGCCCCAGGGGTGAGCAGTGAGGAGGGGGAAGTGCCCCCAGTCCCTCCCCAGTGCCCCCAAAAATGGGATTGAAATGGAGGGGGAAAGCTTTTCTGTAATTGTGTTAGAACTGAGGGGATCCCCATTCACCTGTGATTTGAAGGGTGTCAACTGAAGGAGAACACACCTTTTTCATAATTTTGGATGCCTCCCTTGGTAGTGCCTCCCTTGGTGGCACCTCCATTTTCCATGATTTTCATGTTGAAATGGAAGGAGCAACCCTTTATGGTGCTGTTTGAATTGAGGGAAAGAGCCCCATTTTCATCATCTCCAGGTTCAAACTGAGGGCAAACACGGCTGTCCCTGGTCTGAAAGGGCTTCCCTTGAGAGGACCCTCTTGATGTGCCACTGTAAGAGTTCCATCGAGCGGGATCCTCCATTTGAAGGGACTTTCATTGACAAAATAGATGTCCAAAAGCCCCCAGAATGGTCTTTCTTGAGGAAACTGCATTTCCCCTCATTTTAAGAGCCTAAATTGAGGAAAAATCCCCCTTCGTTCACTTTTCATCCAGGATTGAGTTGAGGGGAGACCCTCCTTATGATTTAGGGATCTAAATCGAGAGGGAACCTCCATTCCCTCTTGATTCAAGGCTTTGAATGGAGACAAGCGGGAGTTTTCCCTTGATTTAATTCACTAAGAAATTGAAAAAGAATGGTAAAGAGGTGCGACAGTGGTCACAGGGGTCTTTGGATGAGGGAAGAGATGAGGATTTGACTCCATATTTCAGAAGGCTTGATTTATTATTTTACTATATATATTACATTAAAACTATACTAAAGAATTGAAGGGAAAGTTTAATCCCAGAAGGCTAGCTAAGCTAAGAATAGAATGGAAAAGAATGAAGACAAAGGTCTGTGGCTCGGACAGAGAGAGAGAGCCAGCTCTGCCCTGAGTGGTCACTGATTCCAAACATCCACACAAGACCAATCACGGATCCACCTGTTGCATTCCACAGCAGCAGATAACCATCATTTATATTTTGTTTCTGAGTCCTCTTAGCTCCTCAGAAGGGAAAAAATCCTAAGAAAGGATTTTCACAAAAAGATATCTACGACAAAGACGAGCTGGCGTTGCCAGATTGGCACTCAATTTATGACTGACAGGCACCGAGCGCCGAGAGCGACAGAGCGCTTTTGCTGGCACTGGACACCTGGCCCAGCCCAAGAATCCCTGCCAGAATTCACTGTTGAGAGCCCCAGGAGCACCTTGCCCGGGGCTGCTCTCCTTCTGCGGCCTCAGTGGCCTGGGCCACCTCTGTCCTAGCAGGCCTTCTGTCGGGACATGAGTCTCGGTGCCCCCGCGGAGCTCCACACGCTTTGCTGCCCCGCTCGCTCGCTCCTTTCCCTGCTGCTGCTGGCGGCGCTCGGAATCGCTGCCGTCTGCCCCTGAGGCGAAGCCCCGCTCGCAGCGAGCTCTGCCGGGCCGCGGCACCAGCGGCAGTGCCCGCGAAGCCCGAACCGGTGGGTGTGCCGGCACCGGAGCGGCGGGCGTGTCATTCCGTTTGTCCCATTGCGGAGCGGCAGCGGTGTCCATAGCCCGGCGAGGCGGCGGCGGAGCTCGGAGGCGGCTCCAGTCCAGCTCCGGGCTGCGCTTGTCTCCGCAGCTGCTGCCGCACCTCTGGGCAGCGGCGACAGCGCAGCCACAGCTGCCACCGCCCTCCTGAGCCCCCGCACGGCCGGCACCAGCAATGACCTCTCATCGTGTCCCTTTCAGGGTGCCATCACCGCAGCTGGAAAGCTGTTCCCGATGCCGAGCTCCCAAAGGATCTGCCCGCACTCCTGATGTCTCGGGAGCAAGGTGCTGTTTATTCCACACAGAGAGGTGCCAGCTGTGAGCAGGAGGAGAGTGAACTCTGCACCATTCATCAGGTGGTGAATGAACCTCTGGAGATCAGATCAGCAACAAGAAATACACTCAGAAGATTCCTGGGTGAGTACTGGGCCACCCCTGTGGCCTCTAGGCAGGGGCCCGTGTCCCCTCCCAAGGCCAGGGCTGGCAGGTGTGTGGCTGTTTCCCGATGTCTGGAAGAGGCCTCGTGCTCTGCTGGGCCCCACCCGTGCCTGGAAGCAAGAGCCCCAGCTGCCCCCAAGGCTGTGCAGTTCTCCTGCTGCAGCCTGTCCCCACAGCTGTGTCCCTGCCTGTGGCCAGGCTCTTGGCTCTCTGGCTGCCAGCTGAGGAAGGCCCACACTGCCTCAGGGCTCCCTGCTCTGCTCCCTGGCCATGGGCTGAGCAGATTGCAGGGCTGGCTCTGCTTCTGGCAGCCAGCAGCTCTTTCCTGCTCCAGGTGAACGGTTCTGGTGCCATCCCGTGGGCACGGCGGTGCTGATTCTGCTGCTCCTGGTGCTGGTGATGGCTTTGGGGGCGGCCTTGGCTGTGCTGGCAGGTAAGGGAGGGGCAGCAGCCTGGGGCCAGCCCCTCGGGGCAGAGCGGGCTCCCTGCTCCCTGCACAGGGGAATCCTCAGACCTTCTCCTCTTCCCCCTGCAGCACCACAGGTTCCAGTTACACCTGCAACCTCACAGTGTGTTCTGGGCTGTCCCTTTGACTGGGTTGGGCACAAGGGGGTCTGCTACTACTTGTCATGGGATTTCAGATCGTGGGAGCAGGGTCAGGAACGGTGCTCCGAGCTCAATGCCTCCCTGGCCATTGCCCAGGATGAGGAGGCCATGGTGAGTGAGGGGCTGCGGGCGCTGTGGGGTGGCTGAGGGCAGCCTGGGGGCGCTCCTGGGCCGGGCTCGGTGCTCGCAGGGCCGGGGCTGCAGCCCTGGGCCGGGGCCTTGCAGGGAAGGAGCCCCGGCGTGCGGGGGCAGCCCCGGGCACGTGTCCCCCCGAGGGGCCGGGGCAGCTCCCACTCCTCTCTCCTGGGCAGGATTTGCTCTTCCGCCTCCGCGGGAACGGCGATTTCTGGCTTGGGCTGCGCAGACGGGGCGAGCGCCTGCACTGGGGGGACGGCAGCAGCTACAGCTCCCGGTGAGTGCCGGGGAGCCGGGCAGGGCCTGGGGGCACAGGGGAACAAGGGCTTCCCTTGGCAGCCAGCGCTGCCTCTGCTCCTCCCTGCAGGGTTCCTGTCCTCGGCAGTTCCCAGTGCGTGTACCTGGCTGACAGGAGATTTAAGAGTGAGAACTGCTCCCATGAGCGGCCGTATGTCTGCAGCAAGGCCCAAGCTCCCCTGTAACAGGGGCTGCACAAAGGACCTTCTCCACGCTGGGCAGTGCCAGCTTCACCTCTGAGCCCAGCACAGCGCTGTCCTTCCTCAGCTGCGCCCTGTGCCTTGCACTTCCTCTCAGGGTCACCTCAGTGCCTCTTCATCCCCGGTGCCAGCGCTGGGCTGGGGCTGCAAAGGAAAAGTCTCTGCAATCCATCCTGCCACAGATGCTGCCTGCAGGGAGTGCATTGCCCTCATTATATGTGAGAAACGTGTCTCAGTATTTACACTTATTATAAAAGTTTATTACGGGTTAAAATCCCACCCTTGGATGCTTGGCTATTCACACACAGTTAACTTAAACTATGTTTTCCATATTTTAGAGCTACATGCATATTTATACAATTTTTTCAGAATTCAGACATAACTTTGAATTTACACGTTGTTTTTTTTGTTTTTAACTTTTGACTTGTGTTGCAGTGTGTTACAATTTCCTGGTTTAGCCATCCCAGTCCTTTCCGAGGTGTGGCAATACCTTCTCCCTTCCCCTCCCCTTGCCTCCTGGTAAGTGCTGTAGGTCAAGCTTAACCTTCCAGGAGGGGCGTTGTGTGATTGGCAGAAGTTCAAAAGATGCTTCTCAGCCCTGGGGTCATTGGCCTGTCTAAGTATCATTGTCCCCTGAGACTCCCCCCTTCCCACCTGGTTGGTGGCACACCTATCCCTTCCCTCCCCCTTCTCCCCGAGCTTAAAAGGACACTGAGACCATGCAGTCGGCATTCTGTTGTAGCTGTTACAAGATTCAGAGATCTGTTACCATGGAATAAAACTCTGGATTATACCCTACGACAGAATCCATCTCCTTTTCCTCTTCACCTCGCACCAGAGGTAATACTGACTTCCTGCTCGCCTGGACTTGTTCTAAGTGTCTATCTGCAACATCCAGCCAGCCAAAGGTGCCTCTGAGGTGAAACACCACAGCTGCCGCCTTTGGTCCAGCAGCAAGGGCCAGACAAGCCCAGGCACGTTCCATCTGGTAATATTGGGAACCTATTCCAATGTTTTGGCGCCCAACGTGCGGCTGATCGACTCTGCAGCCCCAAGAAGCTTCTCGGAATCTCAGAACCTTGGAAAGACTTTAAGGCAGCTGAGCATCCACTGGAAGGGCTTTGGCTGCATCGCTCTCCAGAGAGACTTTGGGACTGACCCCACAAGAAGTCTTGCGGAACGCTCTGTGCCTGTGCAAAATGCAACTCCTTTCTGGTGAGTAATTTTTTGGAGGAGAATAGGGGAGCCCCTCCTGCCCGTGGGGTCCTATTCCGGTGAGGAGAACAGCCTGCCTGACCTTGCTACCATATTCTAATAGATTTGTCTTCAGGCCATCTTGTACTTTAAAGTAATAGATTTAATTTTTTTCTTGTGGTTCTATCTTATTGTATTTTCACTCCCTGATAATGAGGGTCCGTAAAGTCTTTTTTTTCCATGTTCTGGTTTTTATTTCTGTTGAACTTGTCTTTCTGATAAGAAAGTCCCTGAATGTGGGAAATCAATTATTTTACACCATTTTCTGAGTTAGTTACATTGTTGTAATGTGTTTTTCACTTTGTAATACTTTCAAGTAGTTTTGTTTTGTATCCCTGTATTTTTCCCAAATGGTTTATCCCAGATTGTACCCCCTCCCTTTACCTGTGTAATCCCTCTCCCTGGCTGAGATCATCCCCAAATCCCCACCCTGGCTCTCTGTCAATCACTCAGCATCCCATCCCCTCCATCTAGAAGCTTTGGTCCAGATCGTTGAGTGATCAGCCAGAGGCCAGGGGTCAGCCCCCCCAAGAGTTTCCTCACATGCTGTCCTAAATGTCCATGCCCCAGTGCCCATCCCTTAGGGTCACTCATTGGTCAGTAAAATGTTATCTACTTTCAGTTTCCACCTCCCTTTAAATGTAACCTTGGCACCTCTCCCAGGGCTCTCAGCAGGAGCCCCCTGAGGTGCAGGAGCTCCCCAGCGCCCCAGAATAAAACCTTGGATTAACCCCTGCTAAGAGTCGGCCCTTTATCTTCTCCCAGTATCTCTGGTGTCTCCTCTGCTGCAAATGTGACCAGCCCAGCTGCCCTCAGTACCCTCGGGTGTCTCCCCGCTGTCAGCCAGGTCAGGGCTGCCCCCGCGGTGTCTGGGACTGGGGACTGGCCGAGGGTTCCTGAGAGGCTCCCAGAGGGACAGAGACATTACATGAAACAATAATTTCAACATTTCAGTCTCTATTATGCTATGGTCTAAGATAGTATCTATTACACCACTATTTATAAAAGCTATAGGGTGCATACATAAACTGACAGATTATACTGCATCAAAAGCAGTAATTACATGTTGTACTATAACAGGATTTTTGTGATGCATAATAACTTGCAAAACAAATGTGAATACATAAATGCAGAAGCCAATGCCTATATTTGTTTTAAATAACATTATACAACAAGCTCAAGTAGGAAATCCAAATTACCCTGGGCTCCTGGAAATCATCACAAACTGGCCTGAAGGTGAGAATTTTGGATTGCCCTTGGAAGATGTGAGAAATGACCCTCACTTTCAAAATCTTAAAGGTATTTTAAAATTAAAAAAAATACAACAGACTGAATAAGGAAAAATTACAGCTCTGGGGAGGGTCTCTATAACTGTCAGCCACTGCTCATTTACAAAATGGATACTCTGTCTTTTATACCCTCAGCCCCGCCCAAATTTTTGTCAGTCAGCTCCTTCTCTGCCCTCCACAGGTGGAGATCACTTCCTCACACCTTGATTGGAGCTCAGGTGTTGTCCTGTGGCCCCTCCTGGTAATGAGCCAGCCCTCCCCAAATGCCCTGGGAACTGAGGGGGAGGGAAAGGGGAATAGGGGGGACATATTACAGTAACAGCACTATCCGTCTACAAAACTTCTCCTCACATACCTGTAATAGCTGCCTCTAAATTATGAGAGCAAACATCACAACATTCATCTGTAAATAAAACCCCAATTTTCTTTTCCTATGCGTCATTTGTCTCAAACAATTAGCTCTTATTTGTGATTCTGATAATCTGCTCTTACTTCTCAAAAAAAAAAATTTAATGAATCATACTAGCATCTGTTGATGTGGGTGAGGACAGTGGGAACAGAAGGAAAAATCTCATTTTTCTTTTAGCCACACCTATTTGGAATGGACAAAATGGGATCACTGAGGTCTGGTTTGGTTTTTTTACCCCCATCTACCGTGCCCATGGGGCTGCTTCTCATAGCAGGTGGATCTTAGTGTTGAGTACAGAGGCCAACTCAGTCTTGCCATCTGGTTTCTGTTGTATTAAAAGACAGCTGAGCAATGACAGAGGTCTGGGGTGCCTTTCTTGCCCCCACCTTGCCATGCCTATGGGATTGCTGCCCACAGCAGGGCTATGGAATCTTCTCAGTGGTGAACACAGGGGCCATCCTGGTCTTGCTCTCTATTTCTTGTTTCACTCTGCTTGTTGGTCCTTAAGGAAGCTGCCTCAATACCACTTAGGTTCCCTGTGTACTTCCCCTCAACAGATGCTTGTGATTCTCATCTATTAAAACAGGACAATCACATCAATAAATGATGAAGTTCAAACTCCCTGCTCAAAGTGTTAGCTAAACAATCTTCAAGCTGGCTGGAAGCTGGACTCCACTTTTGGAACATCTTTGAGCTTCTTTGGTTGTCTCTCACCCAGTTTGGATGTCTTCAGTCTATTCTTTGGGTTCTCTCACCAGCCTTTACTTCTGTTGCTGTGAGTCCCTCTCGCTCTGGGGTTGGCACAGCCCATTGAGCTCTCAGGTAGAAGGATCCTTCCAAGCCAAAGGGATTTCTGAAGCAGTCCCAGCCTGCAGCCCCTGAGTGCCTTCAGGCCATCCATCCAAAAGGAAAAGTGACTTCTGGACCCTGAGAGAGCCCAGTGATGTGTTGGCAGCAGAAATCAGGAATGGAGAAGGTGATTCCAGCTCTGCTGGGTGCTGTTCCTCCCCATTAGACAGGAGAGGATCAAGCACATTCCATCAGCCTTTGCTTCCTCAGGGCATGAAATCCCTGAGGAGACAAGGCCACCTCAGGTCATCAGATCCCATCTGAGAGAAGGAAATGCTAAAAACCTCACCATGGTCTCAGCCACTAAAATGAGGAACTTTTCTTGTGGGTCCCCAATACCATTTCCCACAAAGCCCAGCTGGTGCTGAAAATTACATTCACATCCAGGGGGCAAAACCAATCAGGAGTCACAGACATCTGAGGTAAAATTAGGGACACATAAAAGTAAAATTTCTCTTTGTTTTTAATAGAGGCAGATTTTCATCTTTTAAGCCCGACTCTTCTCTGACACACAAAGGGGCATAAAATATAGAAACACTTTAGTTCCGACTTGAAACATTTGTTTTTACTCAATTCTATTTGTACATGAAGTGTGGCTGGATGAACACTACTGAAGCACACAAATATTAAAACTACTACTGCAAACTGCAGAAATTACTGAAAAGTCTCTTCTAGTGGCAGCAAGAGTAAACATGCCTAAAGGTTTCCTTGTCTGGAGAGTAGCTAAAATGAATGATTCCAACATCAAAATCAACTGGAAAAAATTATTTCCGGTAAAGAGTTAAAGAAATGAACACCGTGTTACAGATATATATTATAGTATTGGATTTTTACATATATTGAAATGGATTCTATAAGTGTGGTATTAAAGTGACTTTGCTATAAGTGTATAGTTTCTATTTCAGTTGCAAGCTAAAACTTAGAAATAGCTGATCTAGACATGCTTGTGTTAAAATGCCTGCTTGGTTGAGATAATATCCAAGGAATATATGATGCCAACTATCAACACTAATCTTCTGAAGGCAGTGTGGACCCCAGCTCAAGAATTGAAGGTGATGATAAAATGGACTAAAACCACAGCCAAGAAATGTGCATGCTCTAAAAAGCAGGACCCGAGGAAGAGCCATGCAAAACAGTTCTTGGGGCATGTAAACTAGTTTGGGAAAAAATTTACATATACACCAGGCTGATGCAATAGAAATGCTATATAATTTGTGTTTCCAAACTGGCAGGTGTGCTCCACGCTGAGGGCCAAGACACACCTGGCTGTAACCTCTGCTTTGTTGTCTGTGTCTCCTATTAAACTCCTTTATTAAACTTTTATATTTTACCAGGAGAGGGAACAGTGTTTTTTCCCACTGTATTTCAGGTATTTGCTCAGTTGCATTTTCAAGATGGTTCACACAAACGAAATAAGGGCAAGAGAGTATTACAGTGAGTAACAGTCGGACATGGGAAGAATTTGGGGAAGTGATAAAAACGGTTTCTGTCTAACTAACCGTCTGTTGAACCACTAAAAATGGAACATGCCTCTGTGGAGGACACTGATAAAGACCAAAGGAACCCGTGAATTTCCCCTTCCCCTTCTGGCACAGAGTGAGGTACCACAGCCGGGTGGGCGCTGCCACGGGGCCAGGCTGGGCCCCTTCCCCATCCCAACCCCGCTGCCGGGCAGGGAGAGGGGGATGCTGCGGGCCGGATGGAGCCGGCCTTGCTCTCATATCACTGCTTGTTACAGCCCCAGCCCGGCCCAGCCGAGCCCCGGGAGCAGCCCCAGGCCAGCATCGGAATTTTACCGCAGAGAAGCGGCCGCAGCCATCGGGCAGGGCAAGGAGAAGCCGCCCCTGTCCCAGCCAGCCCAGCCCCGAGCGCTGCTGCTGCTGCTGCTGCTGGTGCTGCTGGTGCTGGTGCTGCTGCTGCTGGTGCTGCTGCTGCTGGTGGTGCTGGTGGTGCTGCTGCTGCTGGTGCTGCTGCTGGTGCTGCTGCTGCTGCTGCTGGTGCTGGTGCTGCTGCTGCTGCTGCTGCTGGTGCTGCTGCTGCTGGTGCTGCTGCTGGTGGTGCTGGTGGTGCTGCTGCTGCTGCTGCTGCTGGTGCTGCTGCTGCTGGTGCTGCTGCTGGTGGTGCTGGTGGTGCTGCTGCTGCTGCTGCTGCTGGTGCTGCTGCTGCTGGTGCTGCTGCTGCTGGTGCTGCTGCTGCTGCTGGTGGTGCTGGTGCTGCTGCTGCTGCTGAGCTCCGGCCGGGCTGATCAGATCGGAGCCGCTCCCCAGCCGCAGCTCCGGGTCTGGAACGGGGTCAGGGCAAACACCTGCAGGCTCCAAGCAGCACACAAACCCTTTCAGTGCTTCAGTACAAACTCGAGTGAGAGAGACGAACAAGATACAAACGTGTAAAAGAACAACATGAAAACATCAAGGTCAGTGAGGGGGAAGTTAAGTCCGAAATTGGAGGGACGAGGAGATGCCTTGATTTTAAAGCTTAAATCCCCTTATAAGCTATGGGGATAAGACAATTTTTCCTATAATGCATAAAACTATGGGGAGATGAAGGGTTCAAATTGATATCCAACAAAGGCCTCCACACTAAAGTAAGCAGATGTTAAAGTAGCTGTAATCCCATGAGAAGTTTGAACAGAGAAAGAGGGAAGAGTAATCCCATACTGCCAGGAGAAAATCTCTGTTCCCAGGGAAGAAAATTATTTTGGAAATAAATAATAATCACTTTTGCCTTTAACCAGCTCATATTTAAAACAATACCCCATAAGTCATCATGACCCATAAACAAGCTGTAGGAAGGATGTAGAAAATGACAGAAGTTTCATGATAAATTTCACCCGTGCGGCTGCTATTTGTGACCAAATTAGGAACCAGGACAAAACTGTATCCTCTTGTGGAGAAGTGTCCATAACACTAACAAGAGGGACTTCTCTCTCTAAAGGAAGAAAGATTTTTTAGAGGTAGTAAACTAACTGGAAATTTTTGGTTTTGTTTCTTTACTTTGTCAGTGGAGAAAAAACAGTTGTGGGAGGAGTAGAGGTTTTAGAAGTTTTCTGAAGGGTTTGCTTTAATTCTTGCTAATTTTTTCCTTTTAGTTACTATTAATAAAATTTTCTTGATACCTTTTTGAAGTTTTAAGCCTGCTTTCATTTTTTTCTAATCCTATCTTACAGCAGCAGGAAATGAGTGCACTAGTGATTGATCAGCAGGAAATGAGTGCACTAATGATTGATCAGCACCAAAACCACTGCACAGTTCACTGTAAGGCTCGGCTTTTTCAGAGAGAGGAGGGAGGAGCAAAGCTTAGCAAAGCTTTGCCAACTTTTTGTCCTCTCACAGAGAATAAAACAAAAGTGACTACACTCTTATGAATGAGGTCCCTATATGTCTAATTTAATAAACCACAAAATTAGAACTTAGCACCAATTTTAATTGAGCAGCAATTTTATTTAAAATAATACAATCAAATATAATCAAGCAGATATAAAATAATTTGGCAGTGATTTGGATAAAGCATAAGCAAAACTGATTGACTGGGGTACGGGGAGGGTTTTTCTCACCCTGCCTGACATACAAAAGGCAAAAGGATCCAAACACAACTTATATACTGTATGCTACATACACATACTCATCAATCTTTTCCTGCAAATGTAAATCCCATCCTGTTTTCGATTATTGAAATCTGTGTCACTGCACTGCACAGCACATGCTCCGCCTGTTGCTGAGGGGTCTTTTAGCCTTTCGGGGATTGTTTCTGATGAAGGCTTCTCCTCATCTTCACTGTCCTTTGAACAACCCCACAGGCTGCACATGTGCCCCAAGTCTTGTGTTATAGAAGCCACCATTATATTCCAAAAATGAGGCTTATTATGTCATAGATACCTGTCCATCCCAAGACCATTTTGTCCATCCCAAGATCAATTCTGCTTTGGGAGTCATCCCAAATTTGTTTGTTCCAAGGTTGATTCTGTTATAGAATATTGCTTATACTCCATCCTCTATCCTATTTTTCCATGAACATCTGAGAACATCTGTTTCGTGACACTAATTACATATCCTTTTCCTCTATTACATTTAACAAATATTTTCTAAAATATGGATATAGTTACAATTCTTAGCAATAATCATATCCATTTAGCACAATTTCTCCCATTTTCTCTTTTGATCATATTGATTCATGCTTTCTATTAAAAGACTGAATCTCAGTAACTTCTACAACCCCAAACATCCAGGTTTTCACATTCCCTCATTTCTCTTTTTGATTAAATTTAGTATGTGGTATTTTCACTTACATAACATGGGAGATCAAAATGGTGGTCTAGGCAACAATTCCAATAATGAGTCCAGCTAGTATAAACCACCAGATCTCCCCAATGGGGTTCCAACTTTTAACAATGAGTTAAAATTCACTTCTTTTGATAATTTCCATTGTTATTTATTTTTAGACAGCGTTTTAATGTGTTATCTTTTTCACATACTCTTCCTTTTTCAGCCATTAGATAGTCCAAGGCCAATCTGCTCTGATACACTGTTACTAGACGATGCATGCTTTGTTGGGTACCAACTGTTGGAACTGTTTTGTTCCAACTGACCTCAATTACCTTTTGCAGTCTTATCAAATGATTTAATGTATAGTTTGGGGTTCTATATTCTCCAGATCTGTTTTGAGCCCAAATAGCCAGATCGTAAAAGTTTATGATCCGTTCTGAGTGCCATTCATTTTCACTCCATTGATGGCTGCCCCTAATCAAAAGGTGTAGTTTTGCCTTGTTATTGCCCATGGCTTTATCAAGTGGAGCTTTCTCCAGTGGATTTCCCTTGGACCAGGGCAGGGTGCAGGAGGAGAGTTGGATAACTCCTAACCTACAGGTCCCTTTCCATCTCTGGGGTAAGTGACTGTACACTCACTGTCCACAAATCCAATATAGCCCATCAGGGGCCTTCCATGTTCTACTTATATTGTCTGGTTGATTCCAATAGGGATCTCTATTTTCTACGGAATGGTAAGGGCCAGCTACGGAACTATTATACCAGCACAGATTAATTTGACTGTCTCACTTGCAATCGTTTCTCTTTGTTGTTCTCCAATACCCGTTGGCCACCAGGTCATAGTTCAATTATCTGAATTTACAATTAAAATAGATTTACAGGGGGTATGTCCCATCTCTTTGGTATAGTTCTTTCCTTCTCAAGTTACACCAACTGCTCCAATTACCTGCTGACTTAAAGTCCACCCTCCAGGCCATTTTATTGTCTCAGAAATTTGGGTGTATTTCCCTTTTTAAAGGTGTTCTGGAGCTAGATCTTCTCCCCTCCATGGCCCTCTTTCAGCCATTTGAATTCCTCCACAAATCCAAGATGTTGATAAATCCAACTCGGCTGTCATTTTGTGCATTAAGTCTACAAAAAGATTTCTACCTGAGGTTGGCAAATCCCAGTCACTATTTTGCTGCCTTCATTGGTTATACAACACCCTTGGATTTTTCTCTTTATTCTTACATTGCTGGTTTAGTTCTGCATTTCCCCACTCTTCTCTTTTTGGGAAACAAAGGAATTCTCCCTCTGTGAGGCAGTCTGGGCATAAAGGCGTCCATTGGTGCAATCCTAGATTAACTCTACCCAACAGGCTCAGGCATTTCTGTGGCAAGTTTGTAAACTTGTCTGGTTGTAACATTCAGCATTCGCAGAGTGATGTACTGCAAAAACAGTAATTGAATTGTGGCTGTCCCACAGGAGTTGGCAGCATTTATTGCAGGGGTTGCAGATGCACAGGGTACCAGGATCCATGTCAGGAGCAGGTACCTCAGGAGTCTGGACTCTCCACCTCTCTCACGGCCCCTTGGGCTGCAGCCAAGGGCTGAGATTGTCTTCTGGGTATCACAATCTCTGTCCTGGAACCTCATTGCTGGTACCATTTATGCTGAGCCAATCTCCACTCTTACCCCTCGGATACAGTGATTATAGCACAGGATACTATTTCTGTGTGCACCCCTCAGATATAGTGATTATAGCACAGGATACTATTTCTGTGTGCACCCCTCAATACAATGATTATAGCACAGGATACTATTTTCTGTGTAGTCCACCCGGGTGCGAGGATGATAACACAGGATCCTTACAGTCTGGAGGCACTGTCCTATCACTTTCCCTGGCTTAATTGACAGGTTTTTATTAAATAAAAGGGACTTGAGATTTGCCAACCACAGGAAATGTTTTAACACTCTTTTCTATAAAACAAATACTAAATCAATTTAGTTAAGCATTAAAAATAAAATTGTTGTAAGATCTAACTTACTGGTGTCTTTTTACTCTGATATTGGGGATAATTACTGAATAATCTTTTCCACCGGTAAACACACCTGCAGTGCCAATCTGCAGTGGAAACAAATCTATGGTGTGACTCATAAATTTCCTCCCCCTGCACAGCTGTCGCTGATAACACAGCTATCTATTACAGAATGGCACACTTGCTCTCTTGCCTGTTCATAGGCTATTACAGCTCAAACTCATTGGTCTCTGTCTTCTATTAATTGAACAGCTGCATTAACGGTTCTATCTCTATTACTTAAAGGTGATCCTATAAAATCACTGAAAAGGCATGCTGTTGTAAGCTGGTCACATAAGCAATTTAAGCAGGTTAAACAAAGCAGTTGATTTTCCCCTTCTTCTATTTTGGTTCCCTTCCCCCAGGAGTTAAACTGTACAGACAATACAAGACCACGGGGGACAGCCTCGGCCATGCCCAGCACATCCAGCGGTCTGTTTCTTTCTGGACCTCTGTTGCTGACATTAGTCCCTGATCCCAGTGTCTCAGGAGATGCTGAATTCATTCTTTGTGATGTTGTTTGGTCTCCAAACAGAGTGGGGTTACTCGCCCCAATGATTCCAGAATTGATGGCAAGCTGGTGTTTGAGCAACGGTTAAAATTTAACGAAATTACCAAATTTTCCATCTGTAGTCAAGCTGTTTGTATGTTCCAGCTGAGCTGACTAATGTATCAGTGTGTTCACACTCTGGACCTAACCCTGATGTTGGGTAACCCCTGCAATGTTAATACCTGTTAATGTTAACACCCCTCCTTACAATAGTTACATTCAATGCCTACAATTCGTAGATCGTATAAAAATTTTTAGTGGACATAAACTATACTTCTCAGCCAGCCCTTGGTACACATTGCTCATTTTCCCTCTGCTGTAACGCAATTACCTTGACAAACAAAACAAATCACACATATCAAACATTCATACACTTAGTTTGGCCAAACTACATAAAACATACATTCATTACTATAAAAACTTTTACCCCAAATTATTTGCTTTTATCATTTCAAATTCTAATCCAAATCTTGGAATAATAGGCTTCAACAAAATTTTGGCTGCTGTTTGAGCTGTAACCCGAGCTGCAGGGACTGCTTCTACCCACTGAGTCAATTAATAACTAATTGATATTTCCACCTGCCCACTCTGGGTAATTCCATAAAATCAATCTGGATCCTTCTAATTGGCCTGTATACTATATAGCCGCCCCCAAAGGGATGAGTCCTCCACACCTTTTTTTTTCACTTTTTGGCAAGTGAAATGTCCCTACGTATTTTTTTTCTGATTTCAAATATTCCTATATACCCATACAATTTTCAAAAAGGATCACAAAGTGCTCTTTTTCCTCAGTGACCTGTCAATGTCTGTCTGGCTAAGGGTTTTAGTCCTACCATCAGGGAGAATCTATTGCCGGCCTTTCAGATTTCCCCCCAACTTCTTTATGGCTACTAACTCTGCTAAGGAAAATGTATGGTGTTTTATTCTGTGTTTTTGCTTTCCAAAAAGTCAAAATTACACTGCTGTTTTCCCTCAAGGCACATTTTTGCTTCATTGTCAGTCAGTTAGGGGACGTAATCAAGATAGCCTCATATTTTACTACTGTTTTAACTGTTTGTACAACTCATTCAGTTCCTCTAATTCTTTTTCAGTGATCTTTTTTCACATCAATTTTTGTTTCCTTTTGTTTTTCTTCTATTTTCCCCTTTAATGCTACACTTCTTATATTTATATTTGGGTCGTTTTCATTTTCATCTTTCTCAAAACAAAGAAATCTTTCCTATTGAGGACAAATTTGATCTCTACAAGGATAAGGAGCTTGTCTATTGAATCCTTAATTTTTCCCTACCCAGCACATTTTTCTGTTTTTAACATACACACCTGTGAAGCTGCTGTGATTCTGACAGGCAGCACTAACACATGAATGTGCCACTAACACAGGGTGCATCTTGTCCCTGACCTTCATAAAGTGATTGTCACAGGGATCTGAGTTATTTTGATTTTGTTTTTGCACAGTTTGTTTTCTCATTGTTTGCTCTTGCACTGCTTGTTTTATCATCACTTGTTTCTGCATTGCTTGTTCCCTTCCTATTTCTTAACTTTGTTCCATGCAGTTTTATGGTTTTTGCCAGTTGCCAAGGGTATCATAATAAGCACAGTGAAGATAACCAACCCCTGGTGTATTAATCCTTCTCCTTGAATGTTCATAAGTCCCCTTTCTTTCCAAATTTTTCTAGAAGTGTGTACTACTCCAAAAGCATATTTCAAGTCCATCTAAATGATCCCTTCCCAATGCTTTAATAGCAACACAGAGAATAATGCAAGTCCAGGATGGGCTAAGGGGACCAGATTCCTATCCTTCTACTTTATCTTCACTAATTATAGCATTCCCAGATTTTCTTTTCCCATCTATCACTCAAGATGAGCCTTCTAGAAATAATTTTTTTCCTCTTTGTAACACCTATTCTCTTGAATCAGGGCACATTTTTTGTTTGTTGCTCTGTGTGTAGTCATGCATCAGTTCTTTCCCTGGGACATTGTAGAGAAACTGAGTGGGGCTTTTTATATTCAGGAGAGATTTTTCTGTTTTTCAGCTAATGGACTGAATATTTCACTCTTCTGTTTCACCAGAATACCATACAGCATCGCACATCTCCAATTACAAATTTTCTTTAATTGGGGAGAAGGGGGGTTTATCCTAATTCCTAGGGCTATTATTAAATCCTTTCCTAACAAATTATTTCCAGCCTCTGGTAATAACAATAAGTCATTTACCCCAAATTTTTCATCTCATTCAATTTGTAATTTTTTAATCACAGGGACATGGAACAGTTGTCCCCCAACTCCAGTTACTGAGATGCATTCCTGACTTCATTTGCACTCTTGACATAACTTTCTTATGGTGGTCCTAGAGGCTCCTGTGTCTACTAAAAATATCATTTCTGTGAGGACCAAGTCATAATTTTACCAAAGGCTCTTTTGGTGTTTCAGTCCTCATTAAATACAGTCCCTGACACCCCTACTCCTCCTGAAACCACTTTTCATCCTGCTTCCTTTTCCTGCAAAATTTCTACAGCTGTCCCTTCTCATGGCAATAGAAACAGGTAAGTCTCGAGTCATTAGGGGTAGAATTTAGATTACTCTGATGTCTCAATGCTTTTGTGGATCCTTTGGTGTTAGTACCCTTCTACGGTTTTCTCATTGTTTTAAAACCTTCTCTCACTCTACTCCTTTCTCTTCCCCTACACTTGACGCTCATACACATACAATCTCTGCACACAGTTCCTGCACTTTTCTACAACTTTTTGTAGCTTTTGCTCTAAATTTTCCAAGTCATCTAATATGTCCATCACGTCTCCCCAAGATCTAGTATTGGGGTCCATTTCTAAAAGCTAATGCAAACCTCTTAAAAATGTTGCAACAGTTAAAATTCACTACCATCCCCAGGGGACTGTCCCCGAGAATTGATCCCCATGCTGTTCAGAAATCCCCTTGTTTCTGAGTAACCCTGTGAGCCTCTCTCCTGAGCACTCGCTCCCAGGTACAAGATGCCACCTCTCTTGCCCTCGTTTCTGGCAGGTAAATAACCAGGAGTTCCAGGCACCTGGGAAATCCTCACTCACTCTTCTCACTCGTGGTTTAATCTCCTCTAATACTTGCTCATCTCTTGTCACCCACTTGCTCCTGCCTGATTCCACCCACCACAATAAGCTCCTGCCTCTCACTCTTTCTGGCTTCAGCCCCCACAGTCCTCCTTTCTCACTAACTCAGCCCTTTTAAAATTACTTTTGCTAAAATTAAACCACACTCACTCACCCTTTATACATGCATGGCACAGCTGGGTCATCTCATCTGCTCACCCCCTTCTCACAGGAATTACAAAGCCTGGTCACAACCCTTAGCAGAGCTAAACAGTCACTTCTTTCCTTAGCCAGGACTGCGGAACTGGCAGTCCCCACCCACTCTGTGATGAGGTCACATATCAAGCACTCACACAAACACACAAACAGAGGTCCCCCTCTCTCTGTGGCTAGATCAGCCTCAAACACACAGAGGTGCCCACATTCTCTCTGTCACTAGGTCACATCTCAAAAAATCCCACAAACACACAAACAGAGGTCTGTGACGAGGTCACATCTCAAACTCTCACACAAACATACAAATGTAGGTCCATGCTTGCTCTGTGACTAGGTCACATCTCAAACTCTCACACAAACACACAAACATCTCTCCTTAGCCGGCTGAGGCCCCTGCAGGACTGCGACTACCGCAGCCCTCGGAGTGTGAGGTCACAACATAAGCACCCCACACATACACACAAACACAAATGCAAGCACACACCTGCCTTCACCCCACCTCGGGATACTCACAGCCTGCTTTTCTCGCAAGGATTTTTGTGCACACAGAAGTTTTATTGGTGCTCTCACCTTTAACTGGCACTCTTAAGGCAGTCCCTTTGAGGCTTCCTACCACTAGCTTCCTTTGCTAATACTTTAACAAAACTGGAACTCCTTCTCCAAGGGAGTCTGGTCTGAGTTTGGGACCACCTAAAAACTGGTGTGGAGCTCCTTCCCAAGGCTAGCCGTCCTTCCCAGGGCAAGAGTTCCTGGGTTCTGGCACCAAATTGTTATGAATGAGGTCCCTATATGTCTAATTTAATAAACCACAAAATAAAATTTAGCACCAATTTTAATTGAGCAGCAATTTTATATAAAATAATACAATTAAAAATAATCAAGTAGATGCAAAGAAAAAAATTGGCACTGGTTTGGATAAAGCATCAACAAAATCAGTCGGGATACGGGGAGGGTTTTTCTCACCCTGCCTGATGTACAAAGGACCAAAGGATCCAAACACAACGTATATACTGTATGATAAGATATATTCATCAATATTTTCCTGTAAATCCCCTCCTATTTTTGATTCTTTAAATCTATGTCACTGCACTGCACATGCTCCAGCTGTTGCTAAGGGGTCTTTTGGCCTTTCGGGGGTCTCTTCAGAGGAAGGCTCACTCTCTTCCTTGCTGTCCTCTGAATAACCTGGCAGGTTGGGCATGTGCATTAACCTTTGTGTTATGTAAGTAAGCATTATGTTCCAACTAAGCCATATTATTTTATAGATAAGACTGGTATTGCAGATTCCATATTTGGATTCGTCTCAACTTTGCTCATCCCGAGACTGATTCTGTTTTAGGATGTTGCTTATCACAATACTCCATCCTGTATCCTACGTTCTCATGAACATCTGAGAAGGCCTTTCCTGACACTAATGGCACATCCACGCGATCTCCTCTCCTGGCGGCGGCCAGGGAGCTCCTCGCCGCTTTTCCCGAACGCTGAATGTGCCAAAGCGGCGTCTCCCGTTTCCCCGCTGTGCAGAAATGCGGTGACAGCAGCAGCCGTGCCCGCTGTGTCTGCCCGGGAGCGGAGCGGCGGCGGCACCGGAGCCCGGCGAGGCGGCGGCGGAGCTCGGAGGCGGCTCCAGCCCGGGTGGGACCCGCGGTCGGTGCTGCCCCAGCTCGGGGCTCGCTGCGGGCGGAGGGGCCGCGGTGAGGGCCGGGGGGTTCTGGCGAGAAAGGACCTTCTCCACGCTGGGCAGTGCCAGCTTCACCTCTGAGCCCAGCACAGCGCTGTCCTTCCTCAGCTGCGCCCTGTGCCTTGCACTTCCTCTCAGGGTCACCTCAGTGCCTCTTCATCCCCAGTGCCAGCGCTGGGCTGGGGCTGCAAAGGAAAAGTCTCTGCAATCCATCCTGCCACCGGTGCTGCCTGCAGTGAGTGCATTGCCCTCATGACACAACGAACTCAAATGGGAAATCCTAATCGGTCTGGGATCTTGGAATTCACAAACTGGCCGGAATGTGGTGACACTATTGGACTGTCTGTGGAAGAGGAGGAAGAACCGCTGACACGCGCTGAGGACGAATCCCTCTTTCGGCATCAAGCACCTGACTGTGAGGAAGGGTCTCTCTCTCTCTCTCTCTCTCTCTCTTTCTGCTTCGGAGGAGGACGATTGGAGCTGCTGCTTGGGGAAGGGAATTCGCTGCCACCGCCACAACCCAGCCCAGAGCTGCTTCTCCTGCTGGGGGGCTGTGGGCTGAGCCTGTGCTGGTGAGAGCAGCCCCTGCACGGGCCCCTCAGTGTCACCCCTCAGTGCCGCAGGGCCCTGTCCCCCCTGCTCGGGTGCCCGGGATCCTGAGCTCGCCTCTCCCTGCCCTGCTCACTCCCGGCTGCCGCTGCCGCGCCCCCGCTGCCCCTCGGGCGCTGCTCCGAGCTTTGGCTGCTCCGGAGCCGCGAGGAACGGATTTGTACAGAATCTTTAAAAATGTGATACAAAGTTCACATGGTCTTGTATATCTGTATGCAGATATTGAGATCAGGTGTGTTTATTTAGGAAAGCTACGGAATAGAGATGACATTATAGTCCGGTTGAATTCAAAACAAGCTGTACAATACAATAAGTTTACATAAAAGGGTATATATTTAAACAAGGCTTGAGAAAAAAAATAGATATTTTAGAGAATTAGAACTCTGATAGATGCATTGTAATAGGATTATGTGAGGTAAAAATACAGGTGATTGGTGTTAGAAGTAATATAGTAGCATTGTGCAGTAAAAGCTTATAGCTTGAAAAGCATTTATAAGGTATTGTAATTAGGAAAGAAGTTAACTTTTAAGAAAATAACGTTGAGGTTTATATTTCTTATGTTTCATTCTTTATTAAGACTAATAATAAAATATTTTAAAACACTTCTCAGTTATGCCGTCTTTATAGAAACTAAAAAAACCAACAAAACAGTGCTTCCATTAGAATAAGAACAAAAACACCGCTATCTTTTATCAAGTTAAAAATCTCAAAGTACTTTTTTTTCAGTGCTACTACAAAGAAACAAGACCTAAAGAATTAGTTCTTCTACAATAAACCCAAAAAACAGTCAAGACTTCTACCAACATCATGAGCTCAAGTCAAACATAAACCAATATTATCTCCTATTACAAAACATCAAGCAAGCTTTAAAATACATAATCAAGCACAAAATATCCAAGCAACCCAAAGACGTTCATAAAAGCCTGAAAGATCCTTAAAGATCTAATTCTTATAATATTTCAAAAAACAAAACCTAAAAATTTACTGCCTTAAGTCCAAAAGCAGTTTCCAACTACAAATACTTCTGTGTTCACCTTCCCTCTGAGACCCAGTTAAACTCAAACTCTACAATACTTTTACCATAAACCAAAATCATACAACCACAAAATTATTACCTCCGTATCACGCTTTAATGAACTTATTTCAACAAACTGCAAAGCTTTCCACTTCCCCATTCTTGTGTGCAGCCCCTGCGCGTCCCCAGCCGTGTCTCCGAGCCCTCCCTCCCTCCAGCCCTGCCCAGAGGCCCCGCAAGCCCGAGCGGAGCCGCGCTGCCCCCGGCGCTGCCCCGCAGCCCCCGCCGCTCTCCCGCCTCAGCCCCCGCTGCCATCCCCGGCCCGCCCGGCATCTTCCAGCCCTGCCCGGCCGGCAGCGAGGGCAGCTCTGCCCAGCTAAAGGAGCGAGGCTGCTCTGCCAGCGCTGCAAAAACCCGAGCTCTGACTGCGGCAAAGAGAGGAACGAGAGAAAAACCCGCGATTGGCAAACTCCTCCACAGGGAAATGAAGCAGGGCACGGACTCTGGATCAGAGGAAGAGTTTAACCCGTTCCATCCCAGCCCCGTGAACACACAACGGGAACTCACTGATTGGGCTGAGATTAGATCTAAACTCGAGCAAGAGAAAGATTTTAATTCACCATCAAGAAACCTCCTTGCTGAGCCAGTTCGATATATGGAAAATAATGCGAATCCTCAGTGGGAGCCTATAGCACATGAGGATATTCAGAAGTTAAGAAAAGCTTTTAAAGACAACAGCTAAATTCTCAGTATTTTAATAACGTGGTGAGAAGTAGATATGATTCTTATCACCTCACATATACATATTCAGAGGGCTGCAATATTTCATCTGTAATTTACCAAACTCACAATATATTCTGTGGGACTTGGAAAAGCAAAAGCATCTTCACAGACCGATGGAGAGCACTGCTCGAAGTCCTAAAGCCCAACTAACAATCAGTCAATTAGCTAGAGATCCTCCAAACCATTAAGCTGAGGACCAAGCCGAATCCCTTTCTAGAGCAGGAATAAGAGATATTAGAAATGCAGCCAGAAAGACTCTTTTATCTCTACAACTGCGAGAACCCATGAAAATGCCGATTCTCTGATTCAACAAGCCACAACTAAACCTTCTCGTGCCTTTTTAGATCGCTTGGCACAAGCAGTTCAAAAGCAGTGTCCCAAGGAAACAGCACACCCTCATTGAATTAAAGCCCTGCTTTACTGATACAAACAATAAATGTAAAAGGGTTCTTTTACCAGCCCAGCCACCAACAGTGCCACCAATGCTCTCAGCTTGTGGTGAGCTCAGCCCTCCACAGCACATCGTGACCATACAAGCTCCCACAGTGGGGGAACAACTCACAAAGTCCCGAGATCTGCTGGGAAATAAATTCCAAAGAGTTATTGAGGCTCAGAGCAAAACTATTGAAGAGACCCTCACTGCTTTCCAGGTAGAGCCCATTAAAAAGCCATGTTTTTCGTGTAAAAAAAAAAACAACTCAGTCATTTTAAATAAGACAGTTCTGAAGCAGAGAAAAACACAAAATTACCTGATACTCACCCTCAGTACAAAACAAGAGAGGCATTATACCGATGGCTGTCGCTCCAAATTTAACATAACAGAAAAGCCTCTGTCGGGAACTTCAACAAGAGCTCACAGCGCCACCGTGTCACAAAATAAAGAACGGCGGCTCCATCGCAAACAAACTTAGAGTAGATGCAATTTGTAAAATCACCAGAAATCTCCCGAGCAAGCCCGACTTATTACCCCCAGGGGCACGATGCAAACTTACAACTTCTACATTAACATATCTCTAAACAAACTTCTGTCATCAATTTATGCCCACAGGCGTTACTAGTACTTCACAAGAGAGACAGGACTTTTTAATTCTCAGCAGAGACAAAAACATAGTGCTTAGATTTTCAGTGTTCCCAACTATTATTTCAGTACACTGTAACCAAGAGCTGATAGCTTTAGCTCTTGCTTGCAGCACTCCAGCAGTAATTCAACCCAAACCACTCAGAGCTATCACTGCTGCATTGCCAGGGACTGTAACTGAGCAAGACATCCATGGAGAGCCTGTGCTTTTAACTAAGCCAACTGTGCGCCAAGGAACAGCACCGAGAGCTGTAGCCCACAGCTGATGGCCTTTGGGTGGGAGGTGTCCCCAGTGAGCAGCCACAGCCCCCTTGCAGCCTGAGCCAGGGCAGTGGGACAGTGAATGTCACAGCTGTGCTGGGCACTGGCACAGAGGGCACTGCAATTCCTCCTGTGCTTCAGCCCAGCCATTGGAATCTGGCAGCGCCCATGGGGGCTCTCCCAAGAGCCAAAACAGTCACACTGAGTGTGCACAGTGAGCTCATGGGGACTGCCACCAGTGCTGAGGGTGAGCCAAGGATCACCCGGCCCCTCGTGGGGCACAAACCCATCCCAGCAGAGAAGGGAGACTCACTGGCCCAGTACAGAACAGAAACAGAAGGGAGTTTTTAATGAGAGCCACAGCAGCACTGAGCACTCCAAAATTATCATCAAAAACTAACAACCCTGACTAAGGGAGTCAGAAGCCTCTAGCAGGGAAAAACTAAATAATCTCAAAAATTAATGCATGAACAATTACAAAATAATCACATCAAACCCACAAATGGCCCTTAGAATTCCCCAGTGTTTGTCATTCACAATAAAATGTCTGATTCCTAGAAATTACTTCAATCTCCTGCTGCTGAGGGCTTCCTTAGGCTCCTGCTGAAATGAAAAATATTCAGGGAAAAGTATTCCCTTTCTTGAGATTAGAATGGTTTCTGCAAGGTGTGAATGGTTTCCTTGAGGTGTGAGCATGATGGTTAAAACCCCACTGTGCAAATGAAGGTTTTCCCCTTCTTCCCCCCACTCCATGCTCCATCCTCTCCCTTACTTTGTCATCTCAACAACTGCTAAGGAAACCTTTCTCATCTTGTCAATTGGCAATGCAACTGCTCTTTAATTCAGTTTTAAAGTAGGTTTTAAAGTCAGGCTCTGCCCATGCTATTGATTTGAATTTTGGATGAAATTGTTGGTGCTTAACAAGCTCTGTGCTGCTTTAAAGCCTTTCTGCAAGGCTCAAAGAATGACCCTGGCAGGGAGTGTAGGAGCGTTGCGAGCTCCTTGGTTAGAATTGGAGGGCATCAAACCTTGTTCCTTTAAAAGCCATTTTAAGTGAAATGAAGGCCCTGGAATTTCTTTGGGAAATGGTCCATTTAGGATAGAGCCATAAATGAGCCTTAATTGGTCTTATCCCGGGGCAAGCTATCACAGCTCCAGTGCTCTGCCCCCAAGGGGACTGAGTGCCAGAGGCCAGCTCGCTCTCAGACCAAGGCCGCGGGTCAGCCCCTAGCAAGCAGGGAATATTCAGCTCTTAGTGATTAGGCAGCTCTTGTGATTTCAGCTTTGTTTGCTAGGTAGCTTTTTCCCTTGGCTTAAGGCTCCAGCAGACGGTCGAGAGAGGAGAAGGAGAAGACTGGCTGGCTGTAATTGTGTTGGAACTGGGGAGATCCCCATTCACCTGGCTATTCCACGAGTTTGGCTTTATTGCAGGGTTCCGTGAAGGGTCTCAGCTCTTCTTCTTCCGAGTTAGTAGGGGTACAGTATGCTACTTTTGTAGCCTTGGCCCAGATCCAATCCAGACCAATGGCAAAGGCGTTAGAGTGACCATAAGTGACCAATAGAAGGGTTAACAAGATATTGCCTTACATGGCTATAGGGATAGGGTATAGAACGGATGTCACTGGAGTCAGGAAGCTTCTTTGCTGCTGTGTCAGCATTAGATTCTCCAAGGGGCCCTGGCTAAAGCTGAGGGGTTTACTACAGAGCCACAGTGCCAGAAGCTGTTTGTCTGATGGTCAGTTCATGCTCTGCTCAGTGCAGGGCAGCCCCTCAAGAAAGGCATGAGCCAAAGCCAGCAAGGAGAGGAAAAGAGCCGAGCTGAGCTGAGAGAGCTGGAGAGATGAAATGGCACAGATGTGCCTGGAGCATGGCCCTCCCCAGCAGCTTTGCTTACAGTTCAGTGCTCAAAAAGCTGAAAGCTGATGCTCAGGACTTTGGGATCTGGCTTGGAACTGCTGAGAGGATGAGCTCCCTTACTGGAACTCAGGCAGTGGAGTGCCACAAGCCTGCAGCCAGATTGCTTCTCCTTCAGCTTAAATTCAATATTCTTTTAGTTTTGGGGTTTTATTAAGTATTCCTAGAGATGCAACAAGTGAAAGAACAGAGCATAAATAGGCTGGAACACCACTGGCACAGTAAGTGATATTTTGCTCTTCATCTTCTATTTTCAAAACATATGTAGATAACATGAAATTTTAAACTTGGTGGTTTGGGAGAAACACTCTTTTTTCCCTTTCTTTGGATGAGATATGCTAATCCTGAGTGCCTGGGGCAATATTACCTGCATTTTTAAAATATTTTTACAATGAAACAAGGGGCTGATAGGATTGACAAGGAAGATACAATTCAGGAGCTCCCTGGGCAGCAGCCTTCAAACTGCTTGGGTGATGCAAAGAGCAGTAGGGTGTGAAGGCTGCTCTCCAGGGTGAGATTAATACATAATAACATGCTCACTGACTTCAAAGTCACTGCTTAGAAGCCACTTGTTATTTCCCGAGGTCCAGGAGCTGGAGGGTTTGACAGAGCCTGGGCAGAATGATGAAGAATATTCCTGTCAGATTTCTGCTTCTCTCCTTGTGCCAGCAAGAGGAACCCATCTTCGTTAAGGGTTTTGTTCCTGTGTGACAGTGTGTAGTTCAGAGCTAAAGCCGTGCCCAGGAGCGTTCATTATTCAATCTGCACTGCCCCCTCAGCCGTGTGAGCTCTGAGCAGTGCGCTGGGCAGAGGGGCCGAGCCAATTTCGGGCAGTCGGGCTCGGAGCTTGAAGGGTTTGGAGTCAAGAGCGGAGGCTGAGCTCCCTCTGTGGTCAGAGAGGGGAGACACCTTCCTGTGCAGGGAACGCTTTCCCAGCCGGGTTTGCTCTCCTGGCAGCTCCAGTCTCGCCTCTTCAAGAGCAGAGCACGCTGTGCCCCCAGGGCTTTGCTGCTGGCAGCACTGGGAGAGATCCTGGGAACACTGGGAGGGAACTGGGAGCACAGGGAATGCCAGGAGGGAGCTGGGAGGGAGAGTGGGAGCAGCGGGAGTGAGCAGGAAGGAGCACTGGCAGGGATATCAGGAGCCCTGGGAAGGAACAGCGCTCCCAGCTCCTGCCCAGTGCTCTCCCCATCCCTGCCGGGGCTCGCCAGGAAGAGGGAAACTGGCAGGGAACTGGGAGGGAACTGCTCAGCACTGTGCGAGGGGCAGCAGCCCCAGGGGTGAGCAGTGAGGAGGGGGAAGTGCCCCCAGTCCCTCCCCAGTGCCCCCAAAAATGGGATTGAAATGGAGGGGGGAATGCTTTTCTGTAATTATGTTGGAACTGGGGAGGATCCCCATTCACCTGTGATTTGAAGGGTCTCAATTGAAAGAGAACACACCTTTTTCATCATTTTGGTGCCTCCCTTGGTGGCACCTCCATTTTCCATGATTTTCATGTTGAAATGGAAGGAGCAACCCTTTATGGTGCTGTTTGAATTGAGGGAAAGAGCCCCATTTTCATCGTCTTCAGGTTCAAACTGAGAGCAAACACAGCTGTCCCTGGTCTGAAAGGGCTTCCCTTGAGAAGACCCTCTTGATATGCCATTGTAAGAGTTCCATCAAGGGGGACCCTCCATTTGAAGGGACCTTCACAGATGAAAAAGATGTCCTAAAGCCCCCAGGATGGTCTTTCTGAGGGAAACTGAAGAGGGAAGCTGCATTTCCCCTTGTTTTAGGAGGCTAAATTGGGAGAAAATCTCCTTCTCTGAGAATACCTGGGGCTGTGTCTGATCCCACAGAGCAGGAGCAGCTTGCCCTCAGCAGGTCACAGCCCTGTCTCATGAGGATGTTGCCCGATTGATAAATGACACAAAACTCGGATAAGTTTTGTGGGTGCTTTATTAAGGGCCTGGGGAACTGGGGGACTCACGTCCCAAAATCCCAGCCCCCAAATTCACGTATGGGTGCTTCCCTCTTATACATGCGATTCACAACAAAGTCTCCAAGAAACAGTTTCCCGTTCCCCTTGCCTGGTCACAGACCCCTTGTGATACATTCCTTGGTTCACAAACAAGATCATTAATCCTCTGCTTATCTTATTCTAAGAGCATTGTATGCTGCCTCCAGACAGGTTAGCATTCTTACTTTCCTGCACTAGTTTAATTATTTATTAAATCCCTAAGACTACCTGCTAGGTTACACACAAAACCCAACACACTTTCAACGGCTACAAAACTACTTTTTAACAAACCAGTTCACACACAACTCACTATAATTAAATATTTTGCTAAATTTCATTTCTTTTCCAACAAGGATGTGTCACAAAAGGGTCGGGAAAGACCACAGGACCTCAGCTCAGATGAGGCTTTTGACAGAGCCCAGAGATCTCATCCTGGAACTCTGAAAACGCAGGAAAACCATGAGACAGCCCTGGGTCAGGGCACAGCAACCCTGCTGGAACAAGAGAAGGGACTAAAGGCTGAGCAGGCAGTGCAGGGAACGGCTGCAGACAGCCTGTTCAAAGAGATGCACCTGCAGCTGGAGAGCAAAACAGAGAGATCCCAAAGTGACACCATGTCTTGTAGATAGTCACACAAAGATATGTCAAAGTTCATGAAAAGCCAGCTATAATTAAGGTAATGTTGTCTTATGAATAATTCCTGTTATAAAAATGAGTGAATTCACATGATGGAACCAATCTATCAGCAGTGACTGTCTCAGGAATTGGAGACAATATTCTTCCAGCATTCCTGTATCCATACAATGAAACACTGAACAGCTTACAATGGACAACAGCCATAATGTGGAACAACCACCCACTCTCCTGTGTTATCTGGGGAAGATAAAGCAGAAGAGATCACAATCAATGATCCTGTCAGGCAGTGCAGCACTGACACCTGTGCAATCTGTGAGAGCATCAAGGGCCCAACAAACTGTATCTTCTTCTATCCAAAAGCAGGTGTTTATCAGTGTTTCATCACAGCTGGTTCAGTGGTATCTGTCTTATCTCTAGAAGAAAATAAGTGTATCTTGCAATGTAAAGAAACATATTTAAACAAAACGAGCTGAGGACTTAAAATTAGTTGCAATGTAATTCAATGTCACCTCAGTAGTATTAGAGGTATATTCAAGAGAACTTATGGTTATATCTTTAATTGAAATTGACCTTAACAAAACTGGAATAGAACATGAAAAGGCTTAAAGAGAAGAAGACTGAAACCTGACTTTGTCGAAAGTCAGACACACTTAAACTTGATACAAATACACCTGGATGTCACTCTGGATTTTTAAGATTTCCTAAGCCTTCTGATGTTGACATTCTTGTAGTGAACTTTCTCAAACACTTTCTGTAATTAACTCATTGTTTTGCATTCCTTTATGGAGGAGGAGAAAGTTGATGGACTGTTGATTTGACCAGTGTCATTGGAGAGGTGGCACTGTCACCCTCCAAACCACTGTCAGTTTTGGAAAACTATAGATGTTGGAGTCAGAATATAAACTTCCCCTTTTCTTCACCTTGAGAACAGCGGTGTGCGCTTGTGTTTTTTCGTGTCCTATAGCGACATCTGGTGATACCGAGGTGTACTGCAGCCTAGGCTGAGACAGAGTCCCGATTGCCGGCGAGTCCCCCGCTCTCTGGTGCTTTGCCTGCTGTTCTTGTGGTGATGGCAACCTCTGTGCGTTTCGAGGAGGATTCCCTCATTTTGGACATCTGGAGGGAGGGGTCCTGGAGTGGAAACAGCTTTCTGGCTCCTGGAGCGATTTTGAGAGGTTGTTCCAGTGGGCCAGGGAGCGGGGGTTCTTTCCGGACCCTGCGAAGGCGTTCTCCAGGGAGGCGTGGTCACTCATGGGGGTCCGCCTCATGGAGGCCCTCTTTGATGATTGCACCGTAGACGTGGGATCGCTGCAGGTGCAGTGGAAAAAGTGTGAGGAGCTTTGGCAGGGATCTGGTTCATGTGCCCCTCAGAGTTCCCAGGGGAGCCCTCCTGTCCCGGATGTGGACGAGGGGGAGCTTGAGTTTCTGTGCGATGTGAAGCCCTCCCCCTCCCAATCCCAGGACGGTGTGCTGGGGGACGGATCCGACTGGGGGGATGGTGATGGTTCCCCCGGACTGGATTGGGCTCCTGGCCAGCTGGTCCCGAGTCCAGGGGGCAGAGCCCCGTGGGCTTCTTGGGGCTCTGTGGAGTCGGCGGGCTGTCCTCGACCTGCCCCGCCCCACGCAGGAGGCGGGGCAGGGGACGTGCTTCCCTCTCTTTGTGCCTTCCTGGCCTTTGAGGGTCAGCCTCTGCCTCAGACTGAGTCTGATTTGGTGATGACTTTTTTTCCGAACTGCGGTGTTTCCACGACGTTCCCCCTGATCGCGGCAGGAGTGGGCTCGCCCGCCTCTGAGTCGGGCTCCTCAGCAGGGTGGGCGACTTCACCCTTCTCCGGGCCTGAGCAGCCTGCTGGGCATATGCATTCCGTGGAAGCAGTCGGGGACGGGGAGTCGGTCGGTGTCCCGTCCAGCCCCGCTCCGGTGGGTGGGCGCCCCGCTCCTCTCCGCTCGGCTGGGGCGGTGCCCGCTGTGGAGTCTTGCAGCTCAGGATGGACGCTCATCGGGGGTGTGCCGGGCTCCCTTGTGCCCCCCCGCAGTGACGCGGCTCCGCAGGCTGTACCTCTCTTGGTGTCCCGCTCCTCCGCTGTGTTGGGGACCGGGGGCCCCGCACCGGTCTCGTCCCGGCCCGCTCTGGGTTTGTGGGTCGTGCCGGCACCTGCATCTGCCGAGGCGCCCCCTGCCAGGGCTGCGGCGCAACGGGGCGCTGAGGTGTTTACCTTTAGCGCAAATGCTGACACGGCCGGCGGGAGGCCGGTGGGTGCCCGGGACCATGGCACTTCCTCGTCGAATTTGTGGACGCTTCCCTCGTGCCAGGTGACCACGCGTCCAAGGAACCCCGTGCGTTTCTGGCGAGAAGCCAGAACTAAGACCGTAGAGATGACTGAGCCTGTCTCCTCACAGCATCTGCAGGGTTGCGGAGCAGGCTCCTCTGGCTCTGCCAGTGCTGCAGGGGGCGCAGGGGCGAGTGGTGTTGACCTGACTCCCAGTCAGTCGTCCCCTCTTGTCCCTGTGGCGCCCAAGGACCGGGACACAGCAGGTGCGGTGGCTCTGTCAGGGGGTTCCCAGGCTTTCTCTCTTCTCAGGGGTGTTACTCATAACACCCATGAACCCCTTTCTGGAGAGGGTTGTCCATGAAGCGGTTGCTCAGCATGAAGCTGAGAGGGAAGTCCATGAAGCGGTTGCTCAGCATGGTTTGGGGTCTGCTGAGGTTATGCAGACTCTCCAGAGGGTTGCTAGGGACATGCTGACGCCTCATAACCTCTGTCGTGTGGCATGGTCTCTTTTTGACCCTGTGAAGTTTGATGTTTTTGAGACCAAGTGGGCTTGTTTGGCGGCCCACGCAGTGGTGCAGAATGCTGCACTGGCACCGCAGGACCCCAGACGTGGGGTTGTTGCTGACATGCTGTTGGGCACAGGACTTTATGAAAATGTTCAGGGGCAGGTTGGATTTGATCCCCTTGTGCTTGACCAGTGCCACATGCTGGGCATGGCAGCGATTGTTCAGACCCTGGAAATGGCTGCTCCGAAGCAGCCATTTGCGACCATTGTCCAGGGGGATGATGAGCCTTTCATGGCATTTGCAGCAAGGCTGACTGCGTCTGTGGAGAAGCAGGTGCCTGATCCTGTGGCAAAGAGGGTTGTGATTGCAAATCTTGTGAGGTGTAATTGCAATGCTGCTTGTAGGAGGGTCATAGTGGCTCTGCCTGGTTTTCCTATTGTCTCCCAGATGGCAGAGACATTGTCCCCTCGGGTCAGAAGTTGGCTGCCGTGGCTGCCACTGTGCAGAGAGTTTGGGCAGCACTGCAGGGTGGGCGGCCACAGCAGGGGACTGCACAGGCTGGCAAGAAGCGGGGGAAGAAAGCACAGAAGGTCAAATTCCCCATGTTCTTGTGCAGTCGGTGTGGTAGGCCGAATCACATGTCCAATGTTTGCAAGGCAACTGTTCATGTTAATGGCCAAGTTTTACCGGGCTTGGGAAACGCGAAGCGGAGCACGCAGGAGGGACGCACCCAGACACAAGCTTCTCTCCAGACCCCAGAGCTGATGGAGATTTGCTTAGCCGGCTTGCAGCCAGCACCGTGGATCAGCAGGTGCGGATGTCTGCACCGCAGCAACAGTTGTCTTAGAATCTTCTGAAATACACAAGGTTCTCCTGGATGCCTTTGGTCCCTTGGGTGGGGGCATGAGTGCTCTGCTTATGGGGAGGTCTTGTGCCACCCTTCAGGGCATCATTGTGCACCTGCGGCTCATTGATGCAGATTTCACAGGACAGATTTGTGCCATGGCCTCCACACCCCCCATCCCCATCACGATCCCGAAAGGGACGCAACTTGTTCAACTTGTGCCTTTTAAGTCCTCTGTTCACAGGACAGCTGGTTGTGTGGAGCTGGTGGCTTTGGATCCACTGGGCCACCTCGAGTTCACTGGACTGCTGTCCTGAACAAGGACCGTCCTGAGATGCTGTGTACCCTGTCCGTTCATGATGCGACGCCGTCGGAAATCCACCTCCTCAGGTTTCTTGACAGTGGTGCTGATGTCACGGTTCTCTCCCTTGCCGCCTGGCCCCCAGAGTGGCCCTTGGATCCAGTGGGGATGTCTGTTGTGGGCCTGGGAGAGATGGCACAATGCTACGTGAGCCAGTGGCCCGTGCTGGTCACGAACCCGGAGGGACAGACGGCCTGGGTTAGGCCTCATGTTACTTCTACTCCTGCCAACCTCTGGGAGAGGGATGTTCTGTCTGTCTGGGGGGTGCGCATCGGGATGGATTTTTGATGGGGGCCACTGCAGTGAAGGGCGCAGAGTGTCCTACGCCTCCTATATGGTGGCTGGTAGACAAACCTGTTTGGGAGAAGCAGTGGCCCTCCCTCAAGATAAATTGGTCACCCATCAGAATCTGGTGCAGGAGCAGTTGGATCAAGGTCATCTGGAGCCTTCTACCAGTCCCTGGAACACTCCTGTCTTCTGTATCAAAAAGAAATCTGGGAAATGGAGGTTGTTGCAAGACCTCCGAAAGGTTAATGTGGTGATGGAAAGCATGGGAACATTGCCATTACCTACCATGCTTCCTGCAGGCTGGCCGGTCCTCATTGTGGATCTGAAGGATTGTTTCTTTTTGATTCCTTTGCATCACGATGACAGACCAAAGTTTGCCTTCTCAGTGCCAGTGATTAATGAGGCTGAGCCTGCACAGAGGTATCAATGGAGGACATTGCCTCAGGGCATGCGCAATTCTCCTGCCATATGCCAGTGGTATGTGGCCCGTGCCTTGTCTGGAGTTCGCAAGCAGTTTCCTGATGCATGTCTGTATCATTTTAAGGATGACATTTTGGTTGCTGCCCAGTTTGAGCTGCTGAGGATTCACCCTCGGTTGCTCGATGCTTTGCATGCTTATGGACTGCAGGTGGCTCCAGAAAAGGTTCCACAACAACCACCTTGGAAGTACTTGGGGATCAAAATTCTGGAACGGATGATCTGTCACCAGGAGATGCAATTTGTGCATTCTGTGAAGACACTGAACGATGCTCAGAAATTGGTAGGTGTCGTCACTTGGTTACATCTGTACTTGGACTAACCAATGCACAGCTGTCTCCTCTGTATGATTTGTTGAAAGGAGACTCTGATCTAAAGTCACCTCGCACACTGACCCCTGAGGCGCGTAAGGCGTTGGAGGTGGTTCAGCAAGCTGTTTCGGCTTGCCAAGTTTATCACATTGATCCCTCCATCGATGTCATTGTGTTCATCACCACTCCAGATTCGCATCCCACGGGCATCATTGGCCAATGGAGTGACAAATGGTCTGATTCCTTGCACATTTTGGAATGGGTTTTCCTGCCCCATAAGCAGAAGACGGCAACTGCATTTTTTGAGCTGGTTGCTCACTTGATAATTGTAGTATATGGTAAAGATAATGAATGCTATTTATGTATAAAATATTGTAAAATCCAAGCTATGTCTTTTGACCACCCCAGCCAGGAGCAGAGCCTTATTTTTATTCAACTAGTTCCCGGACGATGTTAAGATAATATCAAGTCTGTTAATGTATGAATGGAACCTTCCTGAGGGATGATCACCGACTTCCCTGGAATGTAGGAGTGATCTCGCACCTCGAAGATTGCATCTACTACACTGATCACCGGTGTCACCCTCTTACATATGAATGTTGACTTCTGTGGAATGCTCTGACAACATCCAGATACCTGGAACCAGACTTTTGTCTAACCCTGCACATGTATAGCCCCAGTTCTTCATGTGAATGGACACTAAGGAACATTCGGTCATCTCTGCCTCAGGCAGAATAAGCTGTATATAAGCTCACTGCGTGAAGGGGGAGAGACTGTGACATTTTTGGTGGTCAGATCCAGGTTCACCCAGTGTCGATCCCGGGGTTGACACTGCCTTGGCTGTGGCGGTTTGTTTTCTGATTGAAATTCTGTTTCACTGACAATCTAATAAATCATTGCTAAATTTTCCTACAAATTTGGCTCCTGATTTGATTATTTATAACAATTATCAAATGACGGCAACAGTGTGTGCAATTGATGGGTGCGGGTCTTGCAAAGATCATACTCCCGGTGCAATGGGAGGATTTTGACTGGAGCTTTGCAAACAGTGTGTCCCTGCAGAGTGCTCTGGAAAATTTTTCCTGGGGTCCTGGTCCACCTGGCTCCACCATCTTACTGCTCTTAGGTCTGTGTTCATCACCTTGGGATCATGTCACTTCGTATTTAAGTCCTTTTTCCAAAATCGCCGCAGGATCATGTCAAAATCACTTCGGGGTCACCAATGGTTGACATCGTATTGCAAAAGTTCCATACACTCTTAGTGATTTCTCATGGACAGCTCCTTGCAGCAATGACTCCTTCCTTCTCACAGCACAACCAATAAACTCCAGCTTTCTTCTCAACCAGTTAACCCTTTTGTAGCACTCATCTTCTTGTTGGACACAGCTATGGCCGTTTAAGGGCAGGCCTGTTCCTAATCTTTGGTGATTAGCACAGCTGCAACTCCTCAGGTGTGAGACTGCCTTCTGCACTATTTTCTTACATTCTATCCTTCCACATATATATATATATACATATACATATATATCTATATCTATCTATCTATCTATCTATCTATCTATCTATCTATCTATCTATCTATCTATCTATATAAACTAGTTATACATACTTGTTATTCCTATTCTCATATCTTTGCCTGAGAGCCTCTTAATTTCAGAATTATAATAATTCAGAGGGAGGGTGGTTACATTTTCCATTGCCATGGAGGCTCCTGCCTTCCTTAGCAGACACCTGTCTTTCAAACCAAAACACCCCCATCCCTCTGTGCCACTGTGTGGGGAGGAGGGAGGGAGGGAAGGAATCGGGGATAAACTGGAGCCCAGGAAGGAGAAAGCGCTGTGGGGAATGTGCATTTTTAAGATTTGGCTACTTCTCATTCCATTGTTCTGAGGGTTTTTTTTTTTTTTATATTCTATTAATTTCCCCAGTCCTGTTATGCTCATGATGGGTGAGAGATCTCTGGCTGCCTTTATTGAGAGCCCCGAGCCCTTCCTGCTGTGTTCTGTTGCCTGCCCAGGGGCAGGAGCAGAGGCTCAGAGTGCTTTTGCTGGCCCTGGGCACCTGGCCTGGCCCAGCCCAGCCCAAGAATCCCTGCCAGCATTCCCTGCACCATTACCCGGCCCCTCGGTGGCTCCAGCTACACGGGCAGGCGGCTCCAGGAGTTCAGAGCGGGCAAAATGGGAGTGAGGGAGAGGGGGCAGCTGATGCCAGTGGGTGAAATGGCTTTGCTGGAGCTGGCAGGAGGGGAGGATAGAGAAAGTGGTGCAAAGTGTTCTGGTTTAGGGCAATTTGGGGAGAAAATCCTCTAAAGGTGGTTCCTCTAGAAAGCAAATTCAAGCTGCCCCACCTCCAACTGGTTTGGGAAAAAGCTTTCCTTGGATAAAAGTGGAAAAACTGTTCATTTGACAGGCAAAGCATTCAGCAGCACAAAAAATGATCAATATCAAACAATGGAACCTCTCACTGTGTGAAGAGATTACAAACTCAGAAAGTCCCCTCTGTGGGATGTAGCTTAGTTCATTCAGTCCCTTATCAGTCTCTTATCAGTCTCTTATCAGCCCCTCTGGTGCCAGGCCCCACCTGGTGGGTTATAGGTGCTCTTCTGGTGTTCAGTCCAGGGCAGGTTTAAACAGGAACAAAGAAAAAGGAAAACCCACAGTACAGGGAACTTCTCTACCTCAGCAAGGTAAAAATTAACCAAAAGGAAGGAGAGCTCTGCCTTGCCATCTGTTCTGCAGACAGCTCCATCTCCATGAGCAGCCTTGTGCAGAGTAAGTGCAGTTTGTGATAACAATCTGTGCCTTCTTCTCTGCCCCTTTGCTCTCAGAACCTGCCTTAAAGGTGCAGTCTCGTCCTGCGGCCACTGGAGCTGATGGTCCGGCTACCCGCTCCCGGAGTGACCGGTGGAGACTGAGAATCCTGCCACTCCCAGGTTCTTGGCGAGAATCCCTGAGTAGTGGCTTTGTCTGCTGCGTGGTGATGCAGGCGAGAGCAGGACTGAGAAGTACTGAGGCAAAGGAAGGAAGGAGTGGACGCGCGTTTGGATGCCAAGGCACTTTATTAGCCCGGGCGGGGCCAGTGACGGTGTCAGGTAGAAACCATTAGGGAGGCACTTATAAAGGGGAAGGGTGTAACAGACCGGGACATGAGGGACCAGTGAACAAAGCCCAGGGATGGAGCGAGGGACACACAGAACCAATAGGAAGGGTCCAGGGGAGGGAAATGGCTCAGGGGACAAATCATATGTTAGGTGAGGGATGATTGACACAGAAGGTTCTCAACATGAGAGGGGACGGTTACAATGATTGACAGGTAACAGGTGGGAGGAACAAACCATTAGGAGGGAGAATGTGGAGGGAACTGAGGGCCAAACCAAAATTTTAACTTATAAATAATAACCAACTTTGCAATAAACCCATATAAAGCACACATTGCTACAAAAGGGGCAAAACTAATTTCTGGGCTAAACAGACAAATGGGAATATGAGTGTCATAAAGTCTCCCCAGGACACTTTCCTGATAAGGAGGCAAGAATTCTTCTCTTGGGATCTTGGTGTGTTCTTGCTGTTATCTCTATGTGAAGAATTTCTTGATTATCTTATCCATTTCTCAAGCTAGTTACAAAAAGTATCTTACATCACATAGTTTCTACTTTAATATTATGCTGTAGCCTAAAAACAATATTTACTTAAAAGAGATTAATACAGCACTGCCTAAAAGAGATTAATATAGCACTACTTAAAAGAGACGAATGCACTGTAACTTTCCAACATAACTCGTATAGTGTGAAAAATGCATATTTTATGATTGGCCTTTTACAAATATTCAAATGAATATTATACGTGTTGTGTTAAAAAGTTGTGTCGTATTAACTTTCTTCAATAGTGTGCTAAATAGTTTTAGGTTATGACATAATGTTAAAATAGAAACTATGCTATGTAAGACACTTTTCTTCTAAAGAAAGGACTCACATTGAGATAGCCACAGGACACCCAAATCTTTCAGAGAAAAACAATTTATTGCTCCATTATTGAGTTCTTCCTGCCTCGCTCAGTCCTGAAGACACCATCAGGATTCAGAGGAAGAAGCTGACACTGACCAGACAGAATCCTGTTTTTGAATGGAATTTATGCATCATATATGAAGTGTATGAATGTGCAACCAGCTGTTGTTTTTAAGGGTTAATCCTCTGTTAATGTGGGTCCTTTTTCAGGCCTATGCTGCCTAGAAAAAAGGCGCCCAGACTGTCTGTAACTCTTTGTTTTTATTGTCTCATATTGTCCTAATCCAAATTGTCTAAATTATTTAATACTCTATAATTATATTGCTATTTTAGAACCATTTTATTTTTATTAAACTTTTAAAAATTTTAAAAACAAGTGGTTGGCGTTTTTCACATATAGAATTCATTTTAATATTGAGAAGAGCGAATAACATAATAATTTTCACAGTAGCATTGTGTGGCAAAAGTTTTCAGCTAATAGGTTTGTGAAAAAATCCAATCACATCCACCTAAGCTGCTGCTTTCTTTTCATCTCTGGATCTTCCCACTGAAATGCAAAATAATCTCTGCTGTCCTCCAGTAGAGGACAAGTCCAGAAAACATCCTTCAAGTCAATCACGCTGTACCACGTGTCCTCAAGAGAAATGTTGTTTAACAAAGTATAAGGATTAGAGACCATGGGGAACAAAGTCTTAGTTCTCTGATTCACAGCTTGTAAATCTTGCACCAGCATAAAGCTGCTGTCTGTCTTTTTCACAGCCAGAACTGGGATGTTGTGCCAAGACATACACAGCTCCAACATTCCTTTCTTTATCAACTCATCAATCACCGGTTTCAGTCCCTTCCTGTATGCTTTTTTTTTCCCGTTTCTACATCTTTTATGATCAGAACCTCGAAAGATTCTCCCTTTGCCCCGATTACCATCATGGAATTGTCGCTCAGAGAGCACCCCTTCGGCACCTGTTGTACAGCTGTCCATTCCGCCCCCGAGTCTACCATAAACCACATTTCCTGCCTGTGGGGTCCTACTTCTAATTTTATCAAGGGCTCCCTCAGTGTTCTGGACCCCAAACTGAAAAGTCCCTGACATCCCTAATCTTCTTGAAACATCGTCTGGTCTTTGGCTTTGTTGGGACAATTCCTTTGGATGTGTCCCTTTTGCTTGCAGTAATAGCACTCAAAATCTCTCCTCTGATTGTTCAGTCCTTTTCCCTGTGAAGAACTCTGTTTCTTCACTGGCACCTTTTTTGCCATATCTCTACCCTGTTCCTGCTTTTGTGCTTCCCTTACCACAGCTGCCAATACCTTTGTTCTTACCATCCATCTCTCTGTTCTAGCTTTTTCTGAATGTCCTCACAGGATTTTGCTACAAACTGAGTTTTTAGCAAAACCATCCTGAGCGGAGAATCGGGATCCGTCCCCGAATACACTCTCAAACGCTTGCGGAGTCTCTCCAACCATTCCATGGGAGTCTCATCCTTCTCCTGGCACTCCCTGAGTATCTTGCTTATGTTCTGTCCCTTGGGTACCGCTTCCCTGATACCTTGAATTATCATATTTCTCAAATTTATAATTCTCTGCCTCCCCTCCTCCATCTGGGCATTCCAATACAGTTTCTGGTTTGGCTACTTCTCGTCCCTGCTCCCCTCATTGGGGTTTCTCTTTTCCCAGTCTTTGATCGCGGCTTGCCTGATCATGTCTCTTTCTTCGCTGTTAAACAGTGATCTTAGGATCGCTTGGAGATCCTCATAGGTGTGTATGCTGGTCTCTAGAAATTCATCCAGCCTTTCCGCCACCCCCAAAGGATCATCCATCAATTTTCCCATCTCTTTCTTGAACGCCTTCACATCATTGGTGTCGATTGGTGCATGTACAAAGCCAATCATTCCCGCGGCCATCGGCACCTCCCTTAAAGGGAAGAAGCCGGGCTTCTCTTCCTCATCCCCGCTGTCTCCCGTGGTTGCCCTCCTTGTCTGCTGCCTTGTCCGATGGGCCGGGGGAGAGCTGTCTCTGGGGATGGTTACCTGTTTTTCTTTGGTTTTGGGAAGGGTTGGCAGCAGCGGCTGCTCACATGGGAGCGGAGTTGCTGCCGCTGCTTGTTCGCGTGGAAGGGAAGGCTCTGCAGCCTGCTCTGGTGGGAGCAGTGGTGCTGAGAGCTGACCCAGCGGGATCGCCGCCTCGAGAGGCAACATGGGCGCCAGCTGTGCCTGAGCTGGTCCAGGCTGGGGCAGAGGAACAAGGTAAGGAAGTGGAAGATTTTCCAAAGGTTCCCATTCCTTTCCCCTGTTTGCCACACGCTGGAGGGCTTGTACCAGGTATAAATTCATACAAGCGTACCTCCACATCTTGGCATACTCAATTTCCTCAAAATCCTGTGGCTGGTGATCATACAAGGACTTGAAAGTCCAAGCCTCAAATGTGCCAAACACCGGCCACACCATGTATTTTCCAATCTCCTTCCCTCCCCATTTTTCCATACAAAAATGGATCATTTTCTCTTTGGATCTGCCTGCTCTTCCTGGGCTCTCATCCCAATGTTCTAGCATCCACCCCAACGGACTATCTCTTGGGACTTCTGGCAGAACTTTCCCGGGACCCTGGGGAGATTTTTCCTGGGGTTTTCCCTGAAACCTGCTCTTTCCCAACCCCATTTTTCCAAAAATCCCTCCTACGATTTTTCTCACCTTGTCTCCTCTGGCTGGGACGTTGGTCACAAGTCCCAAATCCTTGTCCGATGTCAATTTCCTGAGCTTGTGAAACACCACCAGTCTTAGTCAAGCGGAGAACTGTACTGCTGACTTTTCAACTGATCTCCAGTTTTCTTACCTGTTTTCCCCAGATCAGAAGGCAGATGAACTCCTAGAGTTTTCTAGGACCGTCTCTTCCCCCACCTGACCCAACCGTGACCAGTTTTCCTCTTCGAACTCCCCCCAAGCCTCAGGTCCCGCATGTGTCAAGCAAAACTTTCCGCTTCCCCCTTGACAGACCAAGTCCCTCATGGGAAGGTGGAACTGCGATCGTGGGGTCCGCACTCGCTTCGTGACAGAGTCACGTCTCACACACACATTCGGTCACACCCCAATCAACCACGCGATACTCACGGTTCCTTTTCCCGCATGGATTCTTCGTGCACATCGATTTTCCGAGTGGAAAAAGCACCTAGGGCTCGGAGATCGCCTGGATCTTTCTGAGTTTCCAAGAACTGGGCCAGTTTTTATCCCTCTTTGCCTGTGGCTCCAGTTTCAGTTTGGTGATTTTTGATTTGGCCTCGCGGACTCCAATCCCGCTCAGACTGCTGAAATCAGCGGGGCGCCCTCCAGGTGGGAAGGGGTCCCGAATCACAAATGCAAATCATGTCAGGGGCATCAGATTGTTAGAAAAGATCAAATCATGAGCCAAAATTATCAAAACTTTATCAAAGATTTATTAATTTGTCTGCGAGACTGAAGTCCGGTATTTGAAACCACCACAGCCAAAGATACAGTGTCGAGCCCGGGGTCAACACTGGGTGAACCTGGAACTGACCTCCAGAGTGTCAGAGTCTCCTCCTCAGTTCACACATGCTGCCTCTTGCAGTGAGGTTTTATACAGTTTATATTGCCCAAGGCAAAGATGACCAAATTTCCTTTGTATCTCTTCACATGCATCGCTGTTTCTTTCCACGTGCAGAGCTGGACAAAAGCCGGGTCCAGGTGTATAGTCAGTGTCAATATCTGGGAAGTCATGTATTCAGATGTATCAGTTGGGCGCTGCTGACTATCTTGATAGATGCAATCGGCAAGGCGATAATCGCTCTTGGGTGGCTCCCGACAATTCGGGAAATTAACGATCAGCATCCATGGAGCCTCTATTCTTATGTTAAGGCGTCAATGGTTATCCAGATGTGTGTCTGGGAACTTGTTGAATCTGAATAAGACAGCTGCTCCTGGCTGAGGTCGTCAAAAGACATGGTTTGGATTTCACAATATTATATACATCGATAGCATGAATTATCCCTACCATATATTACATTCTCATTCCCTTGCTCTGATTTGTTTGCTAATAAATTAAATTAAAAATAATGTCCCCACTCTGGCCTTCTTTTGCCTATGAAGGTTGAGAGATCTGTTGGTAAATGATGGAGAGCAGGTTCCCCAGTTCATCTGCCAGCTCCCTCATCCCCTGGGGTGGATCCCATCTGGGCCCACAGATTTATGAACATCCAAGCAGCTCAGCTGTTCTCTGACTGCCTCCTCCTGGATAACAGGGGGCCCATTCTGCTTCCTGGCACCATCCACCAACCCAGGAGGACACTTGTCTTGAGGACAAGCTGTGTTCCCACTAAAGGCCGAGGCAAAGAAGGCATTGAGCACCTCTGCCTTCTCCTCATCTGAAGTTACTAAGTTCCCTCCTGCATCCAAAAGAGAACAAAAGCTGGTCTTACCCTTCCTTTTACCATTAGAATATTTGTAAAAACATTTTTATTATCCTTTACAAAAGTTACCAGATTAGGTTCAAGCTGAGCTTTGACCTCCCTAATCTTTCCCTACGTACCCTAGCAACCCCCTTAAATACTTCCTGAGAAACCTGACCCTCATTCCAAAGATGATACATCCTCCTTTTATTCCTAGTTCCTTCAAAACCTCATTCCCCATCCAGGCTGGATGTTTGCCTCTTTACTCCTCTTTGGGCACACAGGGACAGTCTGTTCCTGTATCCTCAAGATCTCTGTTTTGAAGCATCCCCACCCTTCCTGAACTCCTTCGTTTTTAAGGGCTGCTTCCCAAGGAACTTGAATAAGTCTCCTAAACAGGCCCAAGTCTGCCCTCAGGAAGTCTAATGTAAAAATTTTGTTGATGTTCCTCCTGATATCACCAAATATTGAGAACACTGTAATTTCATGATCACTGTGCCCCGGGAGGCCTCCAATCAGCACATCTCCAAACAGCACATCTCCAAACAGCACATCTCCATTTACAAACAATAATTAACAAAGTTCCATCCCTGGATGTCTGACTCACAAGCTATGATTGCTGTGCCCTGGAAAGACTCCATGAGTGGTTTGGACGCCGACCAGGTTCCTTCTTGTCGGCTCGGGCTCCCTGCACAACGTCTCTCTGTATTTATCATGACCCAGTGTGCGTTCCAGCTGCTCGGGCTCCCTGCCAAATAGTTGTCCTTGCTGTGACCCTAGGCCAGGCTCCCTCGCTCGCCTCCTCTCCTCCCCGCCCCTCGCTGCTTCCCCTGGCGCTGTTTGCTCAACACGGCCAAAACCCCTCCCACACCCAGATGGGCTTCGCCCTGCGGCGGCAGCGGCCGGGAGCGGCGGCTCTGACCGGGACCGGAGCGGCGGCGGCGCCCGGAGTTCGGGGGCGGCTCCAGCCCAGGAGGGTTCCGCGATCGGGTGTGCCCCGCTCGGTGCTGAGGGGAGGCAAAGGGGCCGCTGCTCGGGCGGGAGGTGTCCGTGCCCGGCTGGCATGGACTTGAACCCAGTGCCTCAGAGCCCAAAGCGCTGCAGGCGCCGAGTGCGGGCACGAAGCGGCGCATCCTGCCCGCTCCGGGGCTGAGGCTTCTCGGCGCTGCGCTCTGTGCCGGGAGCCGCTCCGTGTGCCCAGGCAGGGAGCCGCAGCGGCCGTGCCGGTTGTGTCAGAATTTAGTCCCAGCCTTTTTTTGCCTCCTCTATTCTCCTGTCTTTTTTCTCTTTTCTGTTCGAATGTCAAGAGGCCTCAACTGCCTCTCGTTTTCCTTCCTCTCTCACCTTCCAGTTCCTATTTCCCAGACTCTGTTCTTTCCATATAAAATCCTTGATAACCCGTTCCCCACTTAAGGCTTTGTTGAGTCCTTGTTTTTTCTGCCTTCTTGCTGCTGTGGGTGAAGGTCTGGCTTTGAGGAGCACATGCTGCTCTCCCTGCTCCAGAAACCAGCCTTGCAGTTATCCCAATCTCCTGCTGCTGAGGGCTTCATTAGACTCCTGCTGAAATGAGAAACATCCTGGAACATTTTCCTTTCTTGAGATTAGAATGGTTTCCATAAGCCCTTGAGATGTGACCATGATGGTTAAAACCCCACTGTGCAAATGAAGGTTTTCCCCTTATTCCCCCCTCTCCATGCTCCATCCTCTCCCTTACTTTGTCATCTCAATAACTGCTAAGGAACCCATTCTCATCTTGTCAATTGGCAATGCAACTGCTCTTTAATTCAGTTTTAAAATAGGTTTTAAAGTCAGGCTCTGCCCATGCTATTGATTTGAATTTTGGATGAAGTTGTTGGTGCTTAACAAGCTCTGTCTGCTTTAAAGCCTTTCTGCAAGGCTCAAAGAATGCGCCTGGCAGGGAGTGCAGGAGCGTTGTGCACTCCTTGTTTAGAAATGGAGTGCATCAAACCAGGTTCCTTTAAAAGCCATTTTAAGTGAAATGGAGGCCCTGGAATTCCTTTGGGCAATGGTCCATTTAGGATAGAGCCACAGTGCCAGAAGCTGTTTGTCTGATGGTCAGTTCATGCTCTGGTCAGTGCAGGGCAGTCCCTCAAGAAAGGCATGAGCCAAAGCCAGCAAGGAGAGGAAAAGAGCCGAGCTGAGCTGAGAGAGCTGGAGAGATGAAATGGCACAGATGTGCCTGGAGCATGGCCCTCCCCAGCAGCTTTGTTTACAGTTCAGTGTTCAAAAAGCTGAAAGCTGATGCTCACTCAGGACTTTGGGATCTGGCTTGGAAATGCAGAGGGGATGAGCTCCCTCACTGGAACTCAGGCAGGGCAGTGCCACAAGGCTGCAGCCAGATTGCTTCTCCTTCAGCTTAAATTCAATGGGTAGTTTTAGTTTGTTTCTATTTTTGTCGGTTTGTTTGCTTTTTTTCGGGTTTTTTTAAGTAACCTTAGAGATGCTACAAGAAGAGAAAGAACAGAGCATAAATAGGCTGGAGCACCACTGGCACAGTAATTGTTATTTTTCTCTTTTCCTTTTAAAAATATATGTGCGTAACATGAACTTATTAACTCTATGGTTTAGCAGAAACAATCGTTTTTTCCTATCTTTGGAAAAGATATGCTAATCCTGAGACCCCGGCCAATGGTCTCTGCATTTTTTTTATGTTTTTACAATTAAACAAGGGGCTGATAGTGTTATGAACAAAAATTCGGTTAATATTTTTTTTGTGAGAAAAAGTTACAAAAAGGCAGCCAGATCACTGTCCCTGCCAAAATTCTGCGTGTTTTCTTATTGTAATCACGGGTCGTTGTGGCTAATTGCTCCTTTTGTATTAGCAGAGCCTTACCCGAGGCTAAGTTGTACCTTTCCCAGAATAGTGAAGACACCTGAGGAGGTGGGGGGGGTTATGCAAAGTGACTCCAAGACCAGAATGCTGTGTGGGTCCCCCGCTGTACTGAGAAGACCCCAAAACCAACGAGCCAAATAAGAGTTGAGAGACTGGAGTGATGTCTGGATGTGAGGAGCGGAGTGCTGGGCCTGCAGAGATGCTGGAAACCTTCATTATTCCTCACCCTGTCTTCGAGAGCCCCCGGGCCGGGTCTGGGAGGAAGCGAGACTCGTACCAAACCAACAACTGAAAGTGATCAACAGGCCCTGAAGGCTCCCAAGAGGATCTGATCCCCAGCTCTGCTCCTGGTGGATAAAGCTGCGCATATCCTCCTCTCTGAGTCGCCCTGGGAGACGACGGGAGACTGTCAGCCCTGCCGAGCTGCCCAATCCTGAGCGGATCACTTCTAATAAAGGCATTAAAGAGGAGAAGAAGTCTCCTGGCCCTGTTTATTTCAATAGGATTGACAAGGAAGATACAACTCAGGAGCTGCCAGGCAGCAACCTCCAAACTCTTAGGGTGATGCAAAGAGCATTAGGGTGTGAAGACTGCTTTCCAGTGCCAGATTAATCCATAATCTCCGGCTCAGTGACATCAAAGTCACTTCTTAGAAACCACTTGTTATTCCCCGAAGTTCAGGAGCTGGAGTGTTTGACCGAGCCTGTGCCGCGCCCGCCGGATCCAGCAGCGCTGGAAGCTCCAGGAGCAGCTCAGCGCCTGCTCCGCGCTCGGCCCTGCGAGCCCGGCCCGGAGCGGGGGCTCCGGACACATCCCCGTGCTGGGGCAGAGCCGCTGCCCGGCCCGGGGATCCTTTATCCCCCTGCTGCGGCTGCCGGGGGCCGAGGGCACAGTCCTGCTTCCGAGGCTGGAACCCTGCTGCTTTACCGCTCGTTCTCTTGCCATTATTTGTGCCATAATAAATTCAAATAATTCCCCCCCACTCGTGTCTCTTCTTCCGGTCTCCGTTGAGTGATCTCTGCCTGGCCTTTGCCGATCCTCGAGCCTTTCCTGCTGTGTTCAGTTGCCTGCCCAGGGGCAGGAGCAGAGGCACAGAGCGCTTTTGTTGGTACCGGGCACCTGGCCTGGCCCAGCCCAACCCAAGAATCCCCACGATAATTCCTTGTTGAGAGCCCCATCAGCGGCTTCCCCGGGGCCGCGCTTCTTCCCCAGCTCCAACAGCCTGGGGCCCTTTTTCTTACAACGGTTTTTTTTTTCGGAAAAAGGAGGGATCTGACTTCTCCCCTCCTCCCCTCTGTTCCTCGCCCCCCGCTGCCCTCCCTGCACGCTGATTGCTCAAAAGGACCAAGATCCCTCCCGCTCCAGACATTTTCTTTATCCTGTTGCCCGCTGTGTCTGGCCGGGACGGGAGCGGAGCGACGGCGGCACCGGAGCCCGGCGAGGCGGCGGCGGAGCCCGGAGGCGGCTCCAGCCCAGGTGGGACCGCGGTCGGTGCTGCCCCAGCTCGGGGCTCGCTGCGGGCGGAGGGGGCCGCGCTGAGGGCCGGGGGGTTCTGGCGAGTTCCTGGTGCCGGCTTCTTCCGTGTCCCCCTGCGCTGGGATCGCCGCCGACGGTGCCACTGTAAGAGTTCCATCGAGGGGGAGCCTCCATTTGAAGGGACCTTCACAGATGAAAAAGATGTGCAAAAGCCCCCAGAATGGGCTTCCGTGAGGGAAATTGAGAACGAAACTGCATTTCCACTCATTTTAGGAGGCTAAATTGAGGAAAAGTCCCCCTTGATTTGTCACAATACAAACAACTGTGACCCGTTTCTTTATCCAGAAAAGGCTCATCTTTACTGCGCAGCTCATATTTTATAGGATTATCAGCTGGTACCGTGTTAGATCTAATTGGGTCACAATACTCTGACAGTTCATTGGACAGTAAATGGCATTTTGCATTTCCACTAAACCTCTCCATTTTTGGTTTGTTTATATATATATTTTTCACTGATTTGCATGAGACAGATTTCTTGGTTTTGAGAGTGTGAACCTGTTTTTCTTTACAACAATAGATTGTTCTGCAGACTGATTCTCATTCCTCTGATTTTCTCTCTTGGGAATCAACAGACAAGCTGTGAGCTGCACCCAGCCCAATCAGCAGGCCTAAACCATGATATTGTAAGGCATTTCTTTTATAGGATTTCTATCTATATGCAACAATTCTCCTTCTTTTTGTTAAAAAAAAAAGCTTATGTATTCTGATGTTTAAAGCAGTTTGTTCCTGTGAGATTACAATCTTTTTAAGGTTATTACTGGTTATCTCTTAGGTACAGGATAAGGCACATGAAAGACAGGTTACAATCAATACTCCAATTTTGTATCCTCTAGTCCAATCATGTCACTGACAAAGGGTCTTGCAGCATGGGAGAACACAAAGATCATGTCCAATGTCTCTTAGGGAATGGAAATAAATGACCATAGTTCTAAAGACCCTATGGCTGGAACTCAGGGGCTTTGCTGCCCAGGCAGGAGGAAGTCCAGAAGCTGGGAATGTTGGCCTTGGCATCACTGAATGTCTTTCTGGGAGCCTGGAGCAGGGAATAGCTGAAGAGGGTTGGTAGAACACAACATCAGGGTGGTAAATACTGTAGGACAGAAGGCCTTTGTTCAGTTTCCTCTCCGAGTCTCCAGGCACAGCCATGGGCTGGCAGTCCTGCCTCTGTCCCTGTCCTGGCCACCAAGGCTGAGAGGGGACAAGGTCACCTCTCTTTTCCCTGGGCCTCGCTTGCTCGGAGGCCATCGATCACCTGAGCAGGTGACCCCTTTAAAGCTGCTGATGATAAAACACATGCACCCCTTCTGCCTCAGTCCATCAATCAGCCAGGCCTTGCCATTGCACACTCACCTGGAGATCCTCATGTGTGGGACTTGGCCCAGCTGTGACTCAGACTCACCTGGATTTTACCCCAAAAGAGCTGGGCATTGGTTTCCAGCCCTGGGAATCATTTGTTTAATTCAGGGCCAGCCTGAGAGTTCCCCCATGAGCCATTGGTGTTTTTATGTTAAGTTGCACAAGTTCTGCTCCCCTAGTGCTTACTTGTTTCCCCCATATGGTTACAGTTCCAGAATGTTCCACCCCTCAGTGTATCTATTGTTGCTTGCCCTTTGTTTGGGGTCTCTGGATCCTGCCCCTCTTGTTGTGCACAGCTTCCCCACATTTGTTGTTTCTCACCCTCTATGAAAGTTCTTTCTGTGCAGCTCCATCGAACCCGCTCCTTTTCATTTTCACCACCCTTGCCTGAAGTTAGGGAACCAGAGAGGTTTGTCACAGCCACCCTTCCTGTGACAGTTACAGAAAAGCCTTTAAATACTTTTAGTACAAATATTGCATTGTTCAGACATTCTTTAGGAGCCAATTCCCCTTTCTTTTTGTTTTAAAAATAACAAGCATGTCTCTTGCTATGAACACAAAGGGAACAGCAAAAAAAAAAACAATACATGCAGTGAAACAAGCAACTGACAGTAATCAAGAATAAGTCAGATAATGCATGTAATTAATAACACTTGTGAAATTGGATGATTATCAATGTTTTAAATACTGCACCATCACCCAGAGCCTGCAACAGCTGCCAAACCTCATTTCAGTGAGGACCTGCAGATCCCTTTCCAGGAAAGGTGTCCAAGCTCACTTTAAAAATAGATCCAGCTGCCCTATTGGTATAGGGTCAAATTGCCAAGTCCAAGGGACTTGAATATAGTTTTGAGGCAGAAAACATCTGGGTTTGTTGGCAATTTTCTGACCAGGTAGAGGCAGGGCCTGGCCAGAGCCCAGACCCTCATTGGGAGGGTCTCCCTCACATACCTCAAAAACAAATCTCTCAATAATAGCAGCTATGAGATGCCCCAAACACAGCAAACTGCTGGAGTGCTCCTATGAGAATACCTGGGGCTGTGTCTGATTGCCACAGAGTAGGAGCAGCCTTGCCCTCAGCAGGTCACAGCCCTGTGCCATGAGGATGTGTCACAAAAGGGTCGGGAAAGACCACAGGACCTCAGCTCAGATGAGGCTTTTGACAGAGCCCAGAGATCTCATCCTGGAACTCTGAAAACACAGGAAAATCATGAGACAGCCCTGGGTCAGGGCACAGCAACCCTGCTGGAACAAGAGAAGGGACTAAAGGCTGAGCAGGCAGTGCAGGGAACGGCTGCAGACAGCCTGTTCAAAGAGATGCACCTGCAGCTGGAGAGCAAAACAGAGAGAGCCCAAAGTGACACCATGTCTTGTAGATAATCACACAAAGATACGTCAAAGTTCATGAAAAGCCAGCTATAAATAAGGCAATGTTGTCTTATGATTAATTCCTGTTATAAAAATGAGTGAATTCACATGATGGAACCGATACATCAGCAGCAGCTGTCTCAGAAATTGGAGACAATATTCTTCCAGCATTCTGTATCCATACAATGAAACACTGAACAGCTTACAATGGATAACAGCCATAATGTAGAACAAGCACCCACTCTCCTGTGTTATCTGGGGAAGATAAACCAGAGGAGATCACAATCAATGATCCTGTCAGGCAGTGCAGCACTGACACCTGTGCAATCTGTGAGAGGATCAAGGGCCCAACAAACTGTATCTTCTTCTATCCAAAGGCAGGTGTTTATCAGTGTTTCATCACAGCTGTTTCAGTGGGATCTGTCTTTTCTCTTGAAGGAAATAACCACATCTTGCAATGTAAACAAACATATTTAAACAAAATTAACTTAGGTCTTAAAATTAATTGCAGTGTAATTCAGTGTCAACTCAGTAGCATTCGAGGTACACTTAAGAGAATTTAAAGTAACATCTTTCATACTCAATAAAAACTGATCTTAAAACTGAAATAAAACATGAAATGGCTTAAAATGAAGAAGACTGAAACCTGATCTTGTCCAAACTCAGCAACACTGAAATCTGACAGAAATCCACCTTAACATAAAAGATTAGTAAAAAATTAACTCAATAGAGTAATAAAGGTAACATTACTCAGATCTAACCTTGCTTAATCTTAACATTGCTAAAATCATATTCAAATAAAACAGAACTGAACTAGCAATCAATATCCTTAAAAGTCCTGGGTTCTACAAAATGTAACAGTCTGATGCTATTAATACCAAAAGGCACAGAAAATGTGAACCAAGTGTGGCTGAAATAACGGCCTGATGGATTTACTGCAGGGATTAGAGAAGTGTGGCAAATACATTGACCCTATGTAATTTAACATTGAGAAAAACTCATGGCAGCCACAAATTTTAATGAATTTACTGAAACCTTTTAAAGCTCAATTCTACTAAAAGAAACAACAAAGTAGAATTTAGCAAAGCGTCCAAGAGATCAGGAGCTTCTCGAGATTGTATTTAGTGTAATACCATGTGGTAAATGTTCTCAGCATTTCTGCTAAAGAAATTAAATTGTGTTATTCTGCACATGATAATAATGAGGCACTGCATGTACCGCTTTGAATCTCTCCAGTAACAATTCTCAGAGAAATCAGAGTTCACGAAAAACACAAGATTAACTTTAGAAAAGCATTTCAGGACATGTTTACGGCATTCTAGGGGAGGGTGAGGCTTCGGTCCCCAGGGGCAGTCAGAGCCCTTCGGCAAATGCCGGGGGTTCGCCCCGCCGCAGGGCTGGGGAGCCACGGGGGGAGTGAGTTCGGCCGGGGCCAAGCGGAGCCGCCGGGCAAAGCCGAGCCCCGGGAGCGGGGAAAGCGCCGGCGGCAGCGAGGGCAAAGCCGAGCGGGGAGAGCCGAGCTGGGACCCGCCCGGGGCTCGGGGTGAGGCGGGGCAGCCCCGCGCCTGCCGCCACCGCAGGGGGTTTGCACTGCGCTCAGCCGGGCCCAAGGGACTCGGGTTCGCATCCCGCAATCCGGGCCGGCAGCGACGGGAGGCGGCGGAACGGTGAAGGAACCGATCCCGGAGAAGGCAGCAGGGAGCGCCGGGGCGCGGCGGGGGAGCCTCCGATCCGCGACTGGCTGCGCTCCCGCCTCTGATTGCTCAGATCGGCCAAAATCCCTCCCACACTGACGCTGTCCGTGTAGAAGTGAGGGGGTACGAGTCGCACCCATTGTGACCGGAGGCGCAGCGGCTATCGCGCCCAGAGCCCGGCAAGGCTATAATAAAGCTGGGAAGCGGCTTCAGCTCAGGTGCGACTCGCGGTCAGTTTTGCCTCAGCTCGGGCCTCGGCGTTCTGGCGAGTTCCATGTGCCGGATTTCTCCCTGTGCCCAGGCGGGGAGCCCCAGCGGCCGTGCCGGCGCTCGGTGTGCCCGGGCTCCGAGGCGCCGGGGCAGGGAATCATGCGGGGCACAACGGTGAGCAGCCCGGGGCTGCTGCTTCTCGCCCCTCGGCAGGCGGACTCCGAGCCGCAGCTGCCCCGGGCCAGCAGCAGCCGGCAGCTCCCGTTTCAGGGGCGAGGCCGCCAGGAGCCGAGCCGGGCCGGCAGTGTCGCTCTCAGGAGCGCGGGCAGCGGCAGGAGCGGCTTGGAGTGCGGCCGTCCGGGGGCAGGGGCGGCGGGGAGGAGGCTGTGGGCAGCGGCATCGCGGGGAGCGGGGCCGTGCCCAAAGGCGCCGAGGGGCCTGCGGTGCCGGCCGGCGGGGGCTCGGGGGGTGAGCTGGCGGCCCGGCCTCCCATTGTGCCCACTCTGAACAGAGATTTTTGTTCTTGGAGGCACATAATTTTATTACTCTTCTCTCCGTTTCAACTTCTTATAGGATTACAGTGACTTTAATGTTTGTTTGCTTTGCTGTGGAGTCTTTTGTTTGATATTAATTACAACTATATCTCTCCATACCTTTAAGTCTTAGAGAAAAAAGTCTTCTTTCCATAGTTTTACCACAGGGTTTTAACTTTAAGATTAAGGCATTTCTTTATTTCTCTTGTTTGAGATTTAATTTCTTCTTTACTGTCTCAGAAGCTGTACAGATTTTAGTAGCTAAAACTTTTGCATCGCTTTTTTAAATACCTCCCGTGCAAAACTAAAACTGGTGGATGTCGTTGAGAACTGGAATACAGTTTATCTGCCTGAGCTGCAAAGGCGCGATGGGAGGGGTCGGCCGCTGCGAATGCTGTGCGAAAACCGCGCGCTAAGGAAAAGGGACCTGTGAAAAACGCCAATCACTTGTTTTTAAAATTTTTAAAAGTTTAATAGTAATAAAATGTTTAGGACAATATGAGACAATAAAACCAAAGAGTTACGGACATCACGAGCCCGAAAAAGGACACCCATTAACAAAGGATTAATCCTTAAGAACAATAGCCCGTTGCATATTCATACACTTCTTCCATGATGCATAAATTCCATTCAAACACAGGATTCTGTCTGGTCAGTGTCAGCTTCTTCCTTCTAATCCTAGCAGCACCTCCAAGGCAGGAAGAAGTTCGTTTCTTCTGATGAGAAGGCAATAAATTCCCTTTCTCTGAAAGATTTAGGTGTCCTGTGGCTGCTATCTCGCTGCAAGCCCTTCTTGTTAAACAAAGCATCTTACATAGAATCGTTTCTATTTCAACAATTTTTACAACCTAAAACTGTATTTAACACAATACTTAAGAGAATTAATACAACATTACGTTCTAACACAACACATATAATATTCATTTTAATATTTGCCAAAAGCCAATCATAAAATACATGCGTTTTTCACAATTCCCACTCTTATTCTTTCTAAATCATTTGACTTGAGCAATATTTTTATCTACTTGCATCTTCTGGGCTATGCTGGCAAAATTAAACCGAATTACTCAAGTAAGAAATATAAGAACAGTTGTAACAAAAAATGAAAGATCTTAATTTCTTCTAATACATTACCCCACCGGCTAGATTTTAACACTGTTTTCTAATGTTTGGAATGGTACCTGGGTTTATATATGCTTATATATTTTTCTTCTTTGATTTCTTTTGCTTTTTCTAGAATGACTTTTCTATGGTCATCAATTTTCAACAATCTGATATATTGAACTTTCCACATACACCCCCTTCTTTGGCCAATAAATAGTCTAAAGCCAACCTATTCTGATACACCACATTTTTTGTTTGGCTTTGCTGTCTTAATATTAACTCTAATGCCTGGGCAGCCTTATTTGCTATCATTTCTATAACTGCTTGGTGTCTTGTAATACGATTCAACAGACGATTTGGAGTCAATACAGAGTTAGATTGCTATGCTGGTTTTACCTTTTCATTTATTACTTGGTTTTTTTTACCAAATCTTGAACTGTATCTTCAAGATTAAATTTAAAACAAATCCATCTCTCTCTTTTTGGACATTCAATTCTAAATCTTTTACCACTTTTTCCTAAATTTCTTGTAATCTAATAATTTGCTCCGTTTTGCCTAGAGGTTCTTAATTTGCATGGGTTATAACAGTGCCTGTTGACGTAGGTATGTGTAATAAAGGAGGAACTTTGGTTTCTTTCTATGTGACGCTTTTTGTAGCATTTTTGACACGATCTTTCTGGTATCCCGAAAGGGAAAAGACAACAAATGAGCGCCAGAGACAGGAATAACAGAGGTCCAGTATGGCTTATACTCCCACCTCCCATGCCTGTGAGGTTCCAACCCACAGCAGGTGTATTTGTTCTTCTCGGTGGTGAAATACAGAGGCCAATCTGGTCTTGCCCTGTATTTTCTTGTCACTTTCTCTTAACTAATTTCCTGGCAAATTGTTTTTGACACTCTTTAACTGTGGTCTCCTACTGTTCCTCAGGTATCTCTCATTCAACAGGCACTAATAATTCCCATCCACAAAACTAAGTTATTACTATAACACTTTTTGCAATAAGAGCATAAATTTTGTGAACTACAATACTTATTACTCTCACAATTTAAGCAATTACTTATAACCCAGCTAGCATGTCCAGTATTAGAATGAATCAAATAAAGTTTAATGGAAACGGCAATTCCCCTTCTCCCCTGTACAATCCTCAGGCTAAGGTCAGAATACAAAAACAGTCTTGATCCGTCTATCTGAGGTATTCCTTCCTAAGGAGATGTTTTATTCAGGCAGTGCTCAAAACTAGTGATATAAGCGTTATCTTATTTCTTAATTCACTGTTATTCTTTGTATATTTCTTGAATAATTTGGGTTGTCCCAGACTATTACCACTCAGATCCCATTGGAAAGTCAGTTCAGTATCTCTGTTGCGCCCTGTCTCTCTCTCTCTCTCTCTCTTCTTTTCTCTCTTCCTCTTTCCTTGTCTCTCTCTTCTTCTCTCTCTCTCTCTCTCTTCTCCTCTCTCTCTCTCCTCTTCTCTCTCTCGGCCCCCTTACCGGGGCCGACGCTGCCATCCTGGGCTCGGCACCCCGACAGTCTGGGAGCCCCCCCGGCAGTTCTGCCACGGAGCCAGCCCGCTCCTGGCCGGCAAACCTGTGTCCTGTGCTGCCAGCACCGCCCGGGGCACCTCCATTGATCGGTCCCTGCCGCAGCCCCCGAGACCCCGCCGCTCGTAGGGAGCGGTCAGACACCTCCCAGCCTTGACAACCCCAAACTTGGCATCCCCAGGTCCTCCTGACATTCTTTTTCTTTCTCTTTCTTTCTTATCCTCTTCTCTCTTCAAGCAGGACCTCTTCTGCTAAACCCTTTCTGGACCCCAGTGTGGCATTGAATAACCTCTTAACAACCATGTGTTAAGACACTTCCCTGCCTTTCATGCAAAAAACTCCATTCACACTTCTGCTCTCTTCTAGCACCAAGATGTCATCACTTCACATTCCAACATCTCACAGTTTGCTAACCACCTCCTTACTTGAACTTCTCTCTTTCTTCTCTCTCAATTGTAAGTCTTACGGGGTCGATATTTAATCTTCCCCTATTTCTTTCTCCAGCCCAAACTTCTTTGTTGATATTTTTTTCATCTTCTTGGCCTAATTTCAAAACTCTAGCTGTCATTTTCCCATTTTCTGATATAACTACTATTCTTAATTGCACTTGTAAGACTCCTCCCGATAAATTGTTACCTGCCCCTGGGACCAATAACACATCTCCCATCTAAATTTTAGTTTCTTCTCTCAATTACCACATCTTTAATGGCTAGAAACGTAAAACTTTCTCTTTTTGCCCCTTTTGCTTTCACTATATGTTTGCTCACACTATAACTTTTTGGAACATTTAACAAGAAAGTTCTCTCTGCCCCTGTGTCTATTACAAATTCCAATTCTTCTTCTTGGGGGACTCACTTTTAAAGTTATGACAGGCTCCAGATGGTATTTGCCCGCCCCAAAAACTTAGAGCCTCTGACTTGATTTTTTTTAATGTGCCCATTTCTTTAAAGACTTTCAGATCTTCTGCTTACTTAGGACCATTTTCCTTTTTCTCTCAAGTTTATCTATTTATTTGGAGTTTCTTCTTTCCCCTTTAAAAGCTGTCCTTCAAAAACCTTTTGTTTTCGCATTTTGCCTTTGATATGCTGTCTCATTTATTCCCTTGATTATGTAATTACAATAATTATTCATGCTCTTACTCCCCTCCTCATTATTTTAACCCCACTCAGGAGGTACAGTTGGCGTTTTGTCTTCTCTGGGGGTCCCCGTGAATTATTTTTTCTTAAGCTTTTATTTCAGCTGCTCTGATTAATTGCTTTTCTTCTTGAGAAAAATATTATTTTCATCACCGACCACATCTCTTCTCAAGTATAAATGTTTGGACTTAAAAGTTGGTCTAATTGTTCAGCTATGCCTATGGGATTCTCCAAATATCCCTTGTACTTATTTCTTAACATTTCAGACCTCAGACAAAGTCAAAGGAGCATTTACAAACTCTGATCTGTCCCCTCCTATGAGAACCTTTCGTAATGGAAATAGACCAATCTCTTTATCCCATTCTTTTTGGATTTTTATCTTCTATAGCCTTTCTCCCGTATTTTTAGGAAGAATCAGGAGAGGGCTTTCTTCTAACTGAACTTTTAGTGTTTCGATAAGGTGATTCTTTTATAGAGTTTCCCTGAGCAGCTGGAGCTGTGGTTACCGAGGGAACGGAGCTCAGGGCAGGACGGGGAGACTCGGCACAGCTCAGGGTCTGGGTGCTCCCAAGGCGGGGTCTGCAGCCGGGATGGCCCGAGGGGATCGGCACAGCTCAGGGTCTGGGTGCTCCCAAGGCGGGGTCTGTGGCTGAGATGGCCCGAGGGGATCGGCACAGCTCAGGGTCTGGGTGCTCCCAAGGCGGGGTCTGTGGCTGGGATGGCCCGAGGGGATCGGCACAGCTCAGGGTCTGGGTGCTCCCAAGGCGGGGTCTGTGGCTGGGATGGCCCGAGGGGATCGGCACAGCTCAGGGTCTGGGTGCTCCCAAGGCCGGGTCTGTGGCTGGGATCTCCCGAGGGCTGTTCCGGTGCAGGCCGAGCTGGAGCGGGGATCGCCCCCTCACGGCTCACGGTGGCTGATCCGGCAGAGACAAAGCCGGGACTGACCCCAGCTGCAGCGGCGGGAGCCGACAGAGCCAGGGCAGCCAGGATGGGACAGACGGGACAGACGGGACCCCCCTCGGTGCGGTCAGCGCGGTAACCACGGTGCGCACGGCAGGACAGACCCCCAGCCCCGGCACGGCCAGCGGAGCGACCACGGGCCAGGCGGCCGGACTGGGACAGACGGACCGGGACAGACGGACTGGGACTGACGGACTGGGACAGACGGACTCTGCCGGAGCCAGCACAGGGGCTGGGACGGTGGTGCAGCTGCGAACGAGTGAGGGAACGAACGGGAATGGATGAGGTAATTTGTTCTCAGCTTTATAGTTTCCCCGTTTTGCTTTTATTGCCTTTCAAAAATGTTATTTTCTTACAGCCTCTCCCCTCCCCAGCATGTGGTATTCTCTTTTTCTTCTGGATTAATCGGTTTTTACAGATAAATCCAGAGCTTAACTTAAATCTAAAATTTTGCTTGGATGCTTTGAAATGGTTGACGAGCTAACTCACGACCTTCTCATATTGGTTTTCTCATCACCCTTTAATTTATCTTTTGGCAAATTATACATGTTTCAGGTACTTGTTTTTCTACTCTTAAAGTCTCAGTGCACCCATAATTCTTTTAATAAAATGATCACACAAAGCCTGAGTATCCCACCTGGCTTTTTGATACATGTCCTCTGCTGTTCCCTAGTAAGTGTTCTATTATCTAATTGTCTTCCATCAAGATGTTTCTATTTCCCTGATTTCTCTTGTTCGCCACCTATCTTGTTTTAATTCCCTCTTGTTTTGTTTTTTTTCTCTAAACTTGGGAATTTCCAATTTTTCTTCATTTGGAGTTAATATCAACTCTTTCAGCTCTATTTTCTGCTGCATCTTTAGCTTCCTGATCTGCCAATGATTTTTTCTTATTTCTGGGTTTTTACCTTTTGGGGTCCTTTAATATGTATTATTACGATCTCTCTTAGATAATTTTAATGCCTCTAAAACCTCAAAAATACGTTTCTCATGTAATAATCTTTTTCTTCTTTAATTAAGTAATCTCCCTTTTTAAATTTTTCTTAAGGTATGTCCTACTCCAAAGGCATACCTTCAATCAATATATAACTCCTTCCTTTTGTGTTAAATTTTCTAATGCTCTTTTTAAGTATATAATTCACAAGTTTGCATGTTTTTTCTCATCAACTTCTGCATACCCTCTATTTTGCAAGGAGTTGTATTTCCGTTTGTTAACATAACTCCCAAAGTGCTATCTTGTGGTATTTCTGTTGGTAATTTTTTTTTCTCCTGTTTTCTTTCCTGTATCCACCTTACTGGATTTCTGTCTCATTTTTCAATATTCTATCTATTCATCCCCTGCTTCCATTTTTCACTTTTTACTAACAACTTAAATACCACTTTTCTTTCAACTACTTACACCCAAAAATCTTTTTTTCTCACACTGCTTTTCAATACAATCCCCCTCCCTCCAAGGAGATATGGTAAGGCTTAAAATGCACAATCGACATTACCTATACTTTCATTCGTCTACATTCACTGACTTTTATTTCTCATTCACTTTCACACATTCCTTCACACTCTCAAGACACAAAGTGGATCCTTATTGCTAGAAAATCACAGCTCCTTGTGGTCCCCTCTTTCGCTTTGGGGTTTACCTCCAGGTCTCAGTGTCACCAGGCCCCCTAGAAGGGCCCTGACTCTGGCTGCCTCCGGTGCCCATTCACCTGTGGGGCTGTCTGCGTGTCACTCACGCTCTTCAGCTACGGCCCCTCACACGCCCAGGGAACACTAGCTTGGTTTGCAGGTCCCTCACTCTCTTCGGCCCAAAAGTCCCCACCTGCCCAGAAATTATAGCCTGGTGTGCAGGTCACTCACTCCTCTTTCCACTGCCTCCCCCTTCCCACCTGCCTGGGAAGTTGAGGCTGACTTTGTGTGTGTGTCACTCTCACACACCACAAAACAACAATAAGGTACCTTTTACTTTCACATCACCTATTACAAGTTTAGGCGTTACTGGCCAGTCCCGGTGCTATTGGATATCACTCAACCCAGCTGTGATATCCAACCCCTAATGCTCTTGGGCAATTTCTCCCTCAATCTTGCTGTGTTGTCCAACCCCAGATGCTCTTGGGTAATCTTCCTTCAGTCCTGCCGTGTTGTCCAACCCCAGATGCTCTTGGGTATTTTTCCCTCAATCCAGCTGTTTTGTTCAATCCCAGTTGCTCTTGGGCAATTTCCGTCCCTCAACCCAGCGGTGTGGTACAACTACAGATGCTCTTGGGCATTTAATTTGTTTTGCTGTGTTGTCCAACCCTGGATGTTCTTGGGCATTTTTATCCCTCAATCCTGCTGTGTTGTTCAACCCTGGATCTTGTTGGGCAAAAATTTTTCCCTCAATGTAGCTGTGTTGTCCAACCCTGGATGCTGTTAGGCAAAATTTTCATCCCTCAATCTAGCTGTGTTGTCCAACCCTGAGTGTTCTTGGGCATATCCTCACTCCGACACAATTCTGCTCAACCCTGCTCTTGGATGCTCTTGGAATAGAAATCCCTCATCCCAGCACGCTTTAGAGGCCCCTCTTGTTTCCTAGTGGATTGGGCTAGGAAACCTTGCTCCCTAACTCCGAGGGGTCCAACCCCTCCCTGAGACCCAGTCCCAGTCACCCCGGGGGATACTTTCACTCTCTTATGAATTGCTTTGTCTCTTTACTGGCTGCTTTTCTCGCAAAAAGAAGAAAACGCAGCATGGGAGACTCCAGCACTCACTTGGTAGGTTTGGGACCACCAGCCTGCCTCTCATTCACACACATTCATCCCCCCGTACTTGCCCCCCGAGAAATACTTACCAATCCCTTTTCCTTCCCGGGTTCTTCGTGTGCACTACTAGTCTTAGGCGGCCAATTACCACGGTTGTAGGGAGCCTTGTCGCCTTCTGTTTGTTTTATTGCCTCCTTTTGTCCACAGATCATAACCTACATCTGTCGGTCACCCCAAGGGAAACAGAGCGATGTTGCCAAATAGGGCAGGGTGCGCCTTCCTCACCCTGACTCTCCTAAAGCACCGGCAGCGAGGTGTTAGTAACCATCCTCTGCTACCAAATAGTGAAAAACGCCAATCACTTGTTTTTAAATTTTCGAAAGTTTAATATAATAAAATAGTTAAAAATAATAGTAACACAATAAGAGTAATAACAATTTGGACAAACTGAAATAGGACAATATGAGACAATAAAAACAAAGAGTTACGGACATCCGGGTACCTTTTTGTGGGCATCACGAGCCCAAAAAAGGACAGCCATTAACAAAGGATTAACCCTTAAGAACAGTAGCCCGTTGCATATTCATACACTTCATCCATGATGCATAAATTCCATTCAAACACAGGATTCTGTCTGGTCAGTGTCAGCTTCTTCCTTCTAATCCTAACAGCGCCTTCGAGGTCGGAAGAAGTTCCTTTCTTCTGATGAGAAGGCAATAAATTCCCTTTCTCTGAAAGATTTAGGTGTCCTGTGGCTGCTATCTCGCTGCAAGCCCTTCTTGTTAAACAAAGCATCTTACATAGCACAGTTTCCATTTTAACAATTTTTATAGCCAAAAACTTTATTGAACACAGTACTTAAGAGAATTAGTACAGCATTACTTTCTAACACAACACATATAATATTCATTTTAATATTTGCGAAAAGCCAATCATAAAATACATGCATTTTTCACAGTTCTAAAGTATTCATAGAGATGCTACAGGTGAAAGAAGAGAACAGAAATAGGCTTGAGCACCACTGGCACAGTAATTGATATTTTACTCTTCCTCTTTTCCTTTTTAAAATATGTGTAGCTGACAAGATAACTTTTAACTCTGTGATTTGGGAGAAACACTCTTTTTTCCCTTTCTTTGGATGAGATTTGCAAGGCCTGAGATCCTTGGCCAATGCTCCCTGCATTTTATTTGTGTTTTTACAATTAAACAAGGGCCCGATATGATTGACAAGAAAGATACAACTCAGGAACTCACTGGGCAGCAGCCTCCAAACTGTTTGGGTGGTGCCAAGAGCAATCGGGTGTGAAGGCTGCTTTCCAGTGCGAGATTAATCCATAATAACCTGCTCACTGACTTCAAAGTCACTGCTTGGAAGCCACTTGTTATTTCCTGAGGTGCAGGAGCTGGAGTGTTTGACAAAGCCTGGGCAGAATGATGAAGAATATTCCTGTCAGATTTCTGCTTCTCTCGTTGTGCCAGCAAGAGGAACCCATCCTCGTTAAGGGTTTCGTTCCTGTGAGACAGTGTGTAGTTTTCCTAGCCGGGTTTGCTCTCCTGGCAGCTCCAGTCTCGCCTCTGCAAGAGCAGAGCACGCTGTGCCCCCAGGGCTTTGCCGCTGGCAGCACTGGGAGAGATCCTGGAACACTGGGAGGGAACTGGGAGCACAGGGAATGCCAGGAGGGAGCTGGGAGGGAGAGTGGGAGCAGCGGGAGTGAGCAGGAAGGAGCACTGGCAGGGATATCAGGAGCCCTGGGAAGGAACAGCGCTCCCAGCTCCTGCCCAGTGCTCTCCCCATCCCTGCCGGGGCTCGCCAGGAAGAGGGAAACTGGCAGGGAACTGGGAGGGAACTGCTCAGCACTGTGCGAGGGGCAGCAGCCCCAGGGGTGAGCAGTGAGAAGGGGGAAGTGCCCCCAGTCCCTCCCCAGTGCCCCCAAAAATGGGATTGAAATGGAGGGGGAAAGCTTTTCTGTAATTGTGTTAGAACTGAGGGGATCCCCATTCACCTGTGATTTGAAGGGTGTCAACTGAAGGAGAACACACCTTTTTCATAATTTTGGATGCCTCCCTTGGTAGTGCCTCCCTTGGTGGCACCTCCATTTTCCATGATTTTCATGTTGAAATGGAAGGAGCAACCCTTTATGGTGCTGTTTGAATTGAGGGAAAGAGCCCCATTTTCATCATCTCCAGGTTCAAACTGAGGGCAAACACGGCTGTCCCTGGTCTGAAAGGGCTTCCCTTGAGAGGACCCTCTTGATGTGCCACTGTAAGAGTTCCATCGAGCGGGATCCTCCATTTGAAGGGACTTTCATTGACAAAATAGATGTCCAAAAGCCCCCAGAATGGTCTTTCTTGAGGAAACTGCATTTCCCCTCATTTTAAGAGCCTAAATTGAGGAAAAATCCCCCTTCGTTCACTTTTCATCCAGGATTGAGTTGAGGGGAGACCCTCCTTATGATTTAGGGATCTAAATCGAGAGGGAACCTCCATTCCCTCTTGATTCAAGGCTTTGAATGGCGACAAGCGGGAGTTTTCCCTTGATTTAATTCACTAAGAAATTGAAAAAGAATGGTAAAGAGGTGTGGCAGTGGTCACAGGGGTCTTTGGATGAGGGAAGAGATGAGGATTTGACTCCATATTTCACAAGGCTTGATTTATTATTTTATGATATATATTACATTAAAACTATACTAAAGTACAGAAGGAAAAGTTTAATCTCAGAAGGCTAGCTAAGCTAAGAATAGAATGGGAAAGAATGAAAACAAAGGTTTGTGGCTTGGACAGAGAGAGAGAGCCAGCTCTGCTGTGAGTGGTCACTGATTCCAAACATCCACACAAGACCAATCACGGATCCACCTGTTGCATTCCACAGCAGCAGATAACCATCATTTATATTTTGTTTCTGAGTCCTCTTAGCTCCTCAGAAGGGAAAAAATCCTAAGAAAGGATTTTCACAAAAAGATATCTACGACAAAGACGAGCTGGCGTTGCCAGATTGGCACTCAATTTATGACTGACAGGCACCGAGCGCCGAGAGCGACAGAGCGCTTTTGCTGGCACTGGACACCTGGCCCAGCCCACGAGTCCCTGCGAGAATTCACTGTTGAGAGCCCCAGGAGCACCTTGCCCGGGGCTGCTCTCCTTCTGCGGCCTCAGTGGCCTGGGCCACCTCTGTCCTAGCAGGGCTCCTGTCGGGACAGGAGCCTCGGTGCTCCCGCGGCGCGCCACACGCTTTGCTGCCCCGCTCGCTCGCTCCTTTCCCTGCTGCTGCTGGCGGCACTCCGAATCGCTGCCGTCTGCCCCTGAAGCGAAGCCCCGCTCGCAGCGAGCTCTGCCGGGCCGCGGCACCAGCGGCAGTGCCCGCGAAGCCGAACCGGTGGGTGTGCCGGCACCGGAGCGGCGAGCGTGTCCCGTTTGTCCCATTGCGGAGCGGCGGCGGTGTCCATAGCCCGGCGAGGCGGCGGCGGAGCTCGGAGGCGGCTCGAGCCCAGCTCGGGGCTGCGCTTGTCTCCGCACCTGCTGCCGCACCTCTGGGCAGCGGCGACAGCGCAGCCACAGCTGCCACCGCCCTCCTGAGCCCCCGCACGGCCGGCACCAGCAATGACCTCTCATCGTGTCCCTTTCAGGGTGCCATCACCGCAGCTGCAAAGCTGTTCCCGATGCCGAGCTCCCAAAGGATCTGCCCGCACTCCTGATGTCTCGGGAGCAAGGTGCTGTTTATTCCACACAGAGAGGTGCCAGCTGTGAGCAGGAGGAGAGTGAACTCTGCACCATTCATCAGGTGGTGAATGAACGTCTGGAGATCAGATCAGCAACAAGAAATACACTCAGAAGATTCCTGGGTGAGTACTGGGCCACCCCTGTGGCCTCTAGGCAGGGGCCCGTGTCCCCTCCCAAGGCCAGGGCTGGCAGGTGTGTGGCTGTTTCCCGATGTCTGGAAGAGGCCTCGTGCTCTGCTGGGCCCCACCCGTGGCTGGAAGCAAGAGCCCCAGCTGCCCCCAAGGCTGTGCAGTTCCCCTGCTGCAGCCTGTGCCTCTGGGGGCCTGAGTTAACTTATGTATTGTAAGTATATGTATGGCAGTTAAAGATCTCTCTATTGTATTAGTGACCCTGCCCTGATTCTGGTTATTTTAAATGGGCTGCAGCTGTGATGTCCTTGATTGGGCAGCAGCTGTAGCCCATGCAGGTAGCTGAGATAAAAGGGGGCGGGGTGGTCAGGGAGAGCTTGGGGAGAGGAGCCCTGACCGAGAAGCAGCAACACCACTGCTGTGAAGATCTGCCATGAGAAAACCACCAAGAAGCTATGAGACTCAGGAAATATAATTAGACAACAATATGAATACAACATCTGGTGACCCCGACGTGATTCGAACACGCAGCCAAGGAGAGAAGGTATGGAATCCCCCGGACAGCTGCGAGCTGTGGCAGCCTGAGAGCTGGGACTATAGAAGTAAAGACAGCTGCGAGCTGTGGCAGCCTGAGAGCTGGGACCCTGAGAGCTGGGACTATAGAAGTAAAGACAGCTGCGAGCTGTGGCAGCCTGAGAGCTGGGACAGGTATGTCTGTGGCAGCCAGAGAGCTGGGACTAGACAGCTGCGAGCTTTGGCAGCCTGAGAGCTGGGACAGATATGTGTATGGCAGCCTGAGAGTTGGGACAGATATGTGTATTGTAGTTGTAGGGTTGCTAGAAGTAAAAGAAAAAAAAAGAGAAAAAAAAAAAGAAAAAAAAGGAGGATATGTATATATTCTATGTATGAGCTGTGGCAGCCAGAGAGCTGGGACTAGACAGCTGCGAGCTGTGGCAGCCTGAGAGCTGGGACAAAAATGTCTATGGTAATTGTAAAATTGGTAAAAGTAAAGGGGGAAATGTGGGGGCCTGAGTTAACTTATGTATTGTAAGTATTTGTATGGCAGTTAAAGATCTCTCTATTGTATTAGTGACCCTGCCCTGATTCTGGTTATTGTAAATGGGCTGCAGCTGTGATGTCCTTGATTGGGCAGCAGCTGTAGCCCATGCAGGTAGCTGAGATAAAAGGGGGCGGGGTGGTCAGGGAGAGCTTGGGGAGAGGAGCCCTGACCGAGAAGCAGCAACACCACTGCTGTGAAGATCTGCCATGAGAAAACCACCAAGAAGCTATGAGACTCAGGAAATATAATTATGCAACAATATGAATACAACATGTGCCCACAGCTGTGTCCCTGCCTGTGGCCAGGCTCTTGGCTCTCTGGCTGCCAGCTGAGGGAGGCCCACACTGCCTCAGGGCTCCCTGCTCTGCTCCCTGGCCGTGGGCTGAGCAGATTGCAGGGCCGACTCTGCTTCTAGCAGCCAGCAACTCTTTCCTGCTCCAGGTGAACGGTTCAGGTGCCATCCCGTGGGCATGGCGGTGCTGATTCTGCTGCTCCTGGTGCTGGTGCTGGCTTTGGGGGCGGCCTTGGCTGTGCAGTCAGGTAAGGGAGGGGCAGCAGCGTGGGCCCAGCCTCTCGGGGCAGAGCGGGCTCCTTGCACAGGGGAATCCTCAGAGCTTCTCCTCTTCCCCCTGCAGCACCACAGGTTCCAGTTACACCTGCAACCTCACAGTGTGTTCTGGGCTGTCCCTTTGAGTGGGTTGGGCACAAGGGGATCTGCTACTACTTCTCACGGGATTTCAGATCGTGGGAGCAGGGTCAGGAACGGTGCTCCGAGCTCAATGCCTCCCTGGCCATTGCCAAGGATGAGGAGGCCATGGTGAGTGAGGGGCTGCGGGCGCTGTGGGGTGGCTGAGGGCAGCCTGGGGGCGCTCCTGGGCCGGGCTCGGTGCTCGCAGGGCCGGGGCTGCAGCCTTGGGCCGGGGCCTTGCAGGGAAGGAGCCCCGGCGTGCGGGGGCAGCCCCGGGCACGTGTCCCCCCGAGGGGCCGGGGCAGCTCCCACTCCTCTCTCCTGGGCAGAATTTGCTCTTCCGCCTCCGCGGGAACGGCGATTTCTGGCTCGGGCTGCGCAGACGGGGCGAGCGCCTGCACTGGGGGGACGGCAGCAGCTACAGCTCCCGGTGAGTGCCGGGGAGCCGGGCAGGGCCTGGGGGCACAGGGGCACAAGGGCTTCCCCTGGCAGCCAGCGCTGCCTCTGCTCCTCCCTGCAGGGTTCCTGTGTTTGGCAGTTCCCAGTGCGTGTACCTGTCTGATGAGAGATTTAAGAGTGAGAACTGCTCCAGTGAGCGGCCGTATGTCTGCAGCAAGGCCCAAGCTCCCCTGTAACAGGGGCTGCACAAAGGACCTTCTCAGCGCTGGGCAGTGCCAGCTTCACCTCTGAGCCCAGCACAGCGCTGTCCTTCCTCAGCTGCGCCCTGTGCCTTGCACTTCCTCTCAGGGTCGCCTCAGTGCCTCTTCATCCCCAGTGCCAGCGCTGGGCTGGGGCTGCAAAGGAAAAGTCTCTGCAATCCATCCTGCCACCAATGCTGCCTGCAGGGAGTGCATTGCCCTCATTATATGTGAGAAACGTGTCTCAGAATTTACACTTATTATAAAAGTTTATTACGGGTTAAAATCCTACCCTTGGATGCTTGGCTATTCACACACAGTTAACTTAAACTGTGTTTTCCATATTTTAGAGCTACATGCATATTTATACAATTTTTTCAGAATTCAGACATAACTTTGAATTTACACGTTGTTTTTTTTGTTTTTAACTTTTGACTTGTGTTGCAGTGTGTTACAATTTCCTGGTTTAGCCATCCCAGTCCTTTCCGAGGTGTGGCAATACCTTCTCCCTTCCCCTCCCCTTGCCTCCTGGTAAGTGCTGTAGGTCAAGCTTAACCTTCCAGGAGGGGCGTTGTGTGATTGGCAGAAGTTCAAAAGATGCTTCTCAGCCCTGGGGTCATTGGCCTGTCTAAGTATCATTGTCCCCTGAGACTCCCCCCTTCCCACCTGGTTGGTGGCACACCTATCCCTTCCCTCCCCCTTCTCCCCGAGCTTAAAAGGACACTGAGACCATGCAGTCGGCATTCTGTTGTAGCTGTTACAAGATTCAGAGATCTGTTACCATGGAATAAAACTCTGGATTATACCCTACGACAGAATCCATCTCCTTTTCCTCTTCACCTTGCACCAGAGGTAATACTGACTTCCTGCTCGCCTGGACTTGTTCTAAGTGTCTATCTGCAACATCCAGCCAGCCAAAGGTGTCTCTGAGGTGAAACACCACAGCTGCCGCCTTTGGTTCAGCAGCAAGGGCCAGACGAGCCCAGGCACGTTCCATCTGGTAATATTGGGAACCTATTCCAATGTTTTGGCGCCCAACGTGCGGCTGATCGACTCTGCAGCCCCAAGAAGCTTCTCGGAATCTCAGAACCTTGGAAAGACTTTAAGGCAGCTGAGCATCCACTGGAAGGGCTTTGGCTGCATCGCTCTCCAGAGAGACTTTGGGACTGACCCCACAAGAAGTCTTGCGGAACGCTCTGTGCCTGTGCAAAATGCAACTCCTTTCTGGTGAGTAATTTTTTGGAGGAGAATAGGGGAGCCCCTCCTGCCCGTGGGGTCCTATTCCGGTGAGGAGAACAGCCTGCCTGACCTTGCTACCATATTCTAATAGATTTGTCTTCAGGCCATCTTGTACTTTAAAGTAATAGATTTAATTTTTTTCTTGTGGTTCTATCTTATTGTATTTTCACTCCCTGATAATGAGGGTCCGTAAAGTCTTTTTTTTCCATGTTCTGGTTTTTATTTCTGTTGAACTTGTCTTTCTGATAAGAAAGTCCCTGAATGTGGGAAATCAATTATTTTACACCATTTTCTGAGTTAGTTACGTTGTTGTAATGTGTTTTTCACTTTGTAATACTTTGAAGTAGTTTTGTTTTGTATCCCTGTATTTTTCCCAAATGGTTTATCCCAGATTGTACCCCCTCCCTTTACCTGTGTAATCCCTCTCCCTGGCTGAGATCATCCCCAAATCCCCACCCTGGCTCTCTGTCAATCACTCAGCATCCCATCCCCTCCATCTAGAAGCTTTGGTCCAGATCGTTGAGTGATCAGCCAGAGGCCAGGGGTCAGCCCCCCCAAGAGTTTCCTCACATGCTGTCCTAAATGTCCATGCCCCAGTGCCCATCCCTTAGGGTCACTCATTGGTCAGTAAAATGTTATCTACTTTCAGTTTCCACCTCCCTTTAAATGTAACCTTGGCACCTCTCCCAGGGCTCTCAGCAGGAGCCCCTGAGGTGCAGGAGCTCCCCAGAGCCCCAGAATAAAACCTTGGATTAACCCCTGCTAAGAGTCGGCCCTTTATCTTCTCCCAGTATCTCTGGTGTCTCCTCTGCTGCAAATGTGACCAGCCCAGCTGCCCTCAGTACCCTCGGGTGTCTCCCCGCTGTCAGCCAGGTCAGGGCTGCCCCCGCGGTGTCTGGGACTGGGGACTGGCCGAGGGTTCCTGAGAGGCTCCCAGAGGGACAGAGACATTACATGAAACAATAATTTCAACATTTCAGTCTCTATTATGCTATGGTCTAAGATAGTATCTATTACACCACTATTTATAAAAGCTATAGGGTGCATACATAAACTGACAGATTATACTGCATCAAAAGCAGTAATTACATGTTGTACTATAACAGGATTTTTGTGATGCATAATAACTTGCAAAACAAATGTGAATACATAAATGCAGAAGCCAATGCCTATATTTGTTTTAAATAACATTATACAACAAGCTCAAGTAGGAAATCCAAATTACCCTGGGCTCCTGGAAATCATCACAAACTGGCCTGAAGGTGAGAATTTTGGATTGCCCTTGGAAGATGTGAGAAATGACCCTCACTTTCAAAATCTTAAAGGTATTTTAAAATTAAAAAAAATACAACAGACTGAATAAGGAAAAATTACAGCTCTGGGGAGGGTCTCTATAACTGTCAGCCACTGCTCATTTACAAAATGGATACTCTGTCTTTTATACCCTCAGCCCCGCCCAAATTTTTGTCAGTCAGCTCCTTCTCTGCCCTCCACAGGTGGAGATCACTTCCTCACACCTTGATTGGAGCTCAGGTGTTGTCCTGTGGCCCCTCCTGGTAATGAGCCAGCCCTCCCCAAATGCCCTGGGAACTGAGGGGGAGGGAAAGGGGAATAGGGGGGACATATTACAGTAACAGCACTATCCGTCTACAAAACTTCTCCTCACATACCTGTAATAGCTGCCTCTAAATTATGAGAGCAAACATCACAACATTCATCTGTAAATAAAACCCCAATTTTCTTTTCCTATGCGTCATTTGTCTCAAACAATTAGCTCTTATTTGTGATTCTGATAATCTGCTCTTACTTCTCAAAAAAAAAAATTTAATGAATCATACTAGCATCTGTTGATGTGGGTGAGGACAGTGGGAACAGAAGGAAAAATCTCATTTTTCTTTTAGCCACACCTATTTGGAATGGACAAAATGGGATCACTGAGGTCTGGTTTGGTTTTTTTACCCCCATCTACCGTGCCCATGGGGCTGCTACTCATAGCAGGTGGATCTTAGTGTTGAGTACAGAGGCCAACTCAGTCTTGCCATCTGGTTTCTGTTGTATTAAAAGACAGCTGAGCAATGACAGAGGTCTGGGGTGCCTTTCTTGCCCCCACCTTGCCATGCCTATGGGATTGCTGCCCACAGCAGGGCTATGGAATCTTCTCAGTGGTGAACACAGGGGCCATCCTGGTCTTGCTCTCTATTTCTTGTTTCACTCTGCTTGTTGGTCCTTAAGGAAGCTGCCCCAATACCACTTATGGTTCCCTGTGTACTTCCCCTCAACAGATGCTTGTGATTCTCATCTATTAAAACAGGACAATCACATCAATAAATGATGAAGTTCAAACTCCCTGCTCAAAGTGTTAGCTAAACAATCTTCAAGCTGGCTGGAAGCTGGACTCCACTTTTGGAACATCTTTGAGCTTCTTTGGTTGTCTCTCACCCAGTTTGGATGTCTTCAGTCTATTCTTTGGGTTCTCTCACCAGCCTTTACTTCTGTTGCTGTGAGTCCCTCTCGCTCTGGGGTTGGCACAGCCCATTGAGCTCTCAGGTAGAAGGATCCTTCCAAGCCAAAGGGATTTCTGAAGCAGTCCCAGCCTGCAGCCCCTGAGTGCCTTCAGGCCATCCATCCAAAAGGAAAAGTGACTTCTGGACCCTGAGAGAGCCCAGTGATGTGTTGGCAGCAGAAATCAGGAATGGAGAAGGTGATTCCAGCTCTGCTGGGTGCTGCTCCTCCCCATTAGACAGGAGACGATCAAGCACATTCCATCAGCCTTTGCTTCCTCAGGGCATGAAATCCCTGAGGAGACAAGGCCACCTCAGGGTCATCAGATCCCATCTGAGAGAAGGAAATGCTAAAAACCTCACCATGGTCTCAGCCACTAAAATGAGGAACTTTTCTTGTGGGTCCCCAATACCATTTCCCACAAAGCCCAGCTGGTGCTGAAAATTACATTCACATCCAGGGGGCAAAACCAATCAGGAGTCACAGACATCTGAGGTAAAATTAGGGACACATAAAAGTAAAATTTCTCTTTGTTTTTAATAGAGGCAGATTTTCATCTTTTAAGCCCGACTCTTCTCTGACACACAAAGGGGCATAAAATACAGAAACACTTTAGTTCCGACTTGAAACATTTGTTTTTACTCAATTCTATTTGTACATGAAGTGTGGCTGGATGAACACTACTGAAGCACACAAATATTAAAACTACTACTGCAAACTGCAGAAATTACTGAAAAGTCTCTTCTAGTGGCAGCAAGAGTAAACATGCCTAAAGGTTTCCTTGTCTGGAGAGTAGCTAAAATGAATGATTCCAACATCAAAATCAACTGGAAAAAATTATTTCCGGTAAAGAGTTAAAGAAATGAACACCGTGTTACAGATATATATTATAGTATTGGATTTTTACATATATTGAAATGGATTCTATAAGTGTGGTATTAAAGTGACTTTGCTATAAGTGTATAGTTTCTATTTCAGTTGCAAGCTAAAACTTAGAAATAGCTGATCTAGACATGCTTGTGTTAAAATGCCTGCTTGGTTGAGATAATATCCAAGGAATATATGATGCCAACTATCAACACTAATCTTCTGAAGGCAGTGTGGACCCCAGCTCAAGAATTGAAGGTGATGATAAAATGGACTAAAACCACAGCCAAGAAATGTGCATGCTCTAAAAAGCAGGACCCGAGGAAGAGCCATGCAAAACAGTTCTTGGGGCATGTAAACTAGTTTGGGAAAAAATTTACATATACACCAGGCTGATGCAATAGAAATGCTATATAATTTGTGTTTCCAAACTGGCAGGTGTGCTCCACGCTGAGGGCCAAGACACACCTGGCTGTAACCTCTGCTTTGTTGTCTGTGTCTCCTATTAAACTCCTTTATTAAACTTTTATATTTTACCAGGAGAGGGAACAGTGTTTTTTCCCACTGTATTTCAGGTATTTGCTCAGTTGCATTTTCAAGATGGTTCACACAAACGAAATAAGGGCAAGAGAGTATTACAGTGAGTAACAGTCAGACATGGGAAGAATTTGGGGAAGTGATAAAAACGGTTTCTGTCTAACTAACCGTCTGTTGAACCACTAAAAATGGAACATGCCTCTGTGGAGGACACTGATAAAGACCAAAGGAACCCGTGAATTTCCCCTTCCCCTTCTGGCACAGAGTGAGGTACCACAGCTGGGCGGGCGCTGCCACGGGGCCGGGCTGGGCCCCTTCCCCATCCCAACCCCGCTGCCGGGCAGGGAGAGGGGGATGCTGCGGGCCGGATGGAGCCGGCCTTGCTCTCATATCACTGCTTGTTACAGCCCCAGCCCGGCCCAGCCGAGCCCCGGGAGCAGCCCCAGGCCAGCATCGGAATTTTACCGCAGAGAAGCGGCCGCAGCCATCGGGCAGGGCAAGGAGAAGCCGCCCCTGTCCCAGCCAGCCCAGCCCCGAGCGCTGCTGCTGCTGGTGCTGCTGCTGCTGCTGGTGCTGCTGCTGGTGCTGCTGCTGCTGCTGGTGGTGCTGGTGCTGCTGCTGCTGCTGCTGCTGCTGCTGGTGCTGCTGCTGCTGGTGCTGCTGCTGCTGCTGCTGCTGGTGCTGCTGCTGCTGGTGCTGCTGCTGCTGCTGAGCTCCGGCCGGGCTGATCAGATCGGAGCCGCTCCCCAGCCGCAGCTCCGGGTCTGGAACGGGGTCAGGGCAAACACCTGCAGGCTCCAAGCAGCACACAAACCCTTTCAGTGCTTCAGTACAAACTCGAGTGAGAGAGACGAACAAGATACAAACGTGTAAAAGAACAACATGAAAACATCAAGGTCAGTGAGGGGGAAGTTAAGTCCGAAATTGGAGGGACGAGGAGATGCCTTGATTTTAAAGCTGAAATCCCCTTATAAGCTATGGGGATAAGACAATTTTTCCTATAATGCATAAAACTATGGGGAGGTGAAGGGTTCAAATTGATATCCAACAAAGGCCTCCACACTAAAGTAAGCAGATGTTAAAGTAGCTGTAATCCCATGAGAAGTTTGAACAGAGAAAGAGGGAAGAGTAATCCCATACTGCCAGGAGAAAATCTCTGTTCCCAGGGAAGAAAATTATTTTGGAAATAAATAATAATCACTTTTGCCTTTAACCAGCTCATATTTAAAACAATACCCCATAAGTCATCATGACCCATAAACAAGCTGTAGGAAGGATGTAGAAAATGACAGAAGTTTCATGATAAATTTCACCCGTGCGGCTGCTATTTGTGACCAAATTAGGAACCAGGACAAAACTGTATCCTCTTGTGGAGAAGTGTCCATAACACTAACAAGAGGGACTTCTCTCTCTAAAGGAAGAAAGATTTTTTAGAGGTAGTAAACTAACTGGAAATTTTTGGTTTTGTTTCTTTACTTTGTCAGTGGAGAAAAAACAGTTGTGGGAGGAGTAGAGGTTTTAGAAGTTTTCTGAAGGGTTTGCTTTAATTCTTGCTAATTTTTTCCTTTTAGTTACTATTAATAAAATTTTCTTGATACCTTTTTGAAGTTTTAAGCCTGCTTTCATTTTTTTCTAATCCTATCTTACAGCAGCAGGAAATGAGTGCACTAGTGATTGATCAGCAGGAAATGAGTGCACTAATGATTGATCAGCACCAAAACCACTGCACAGTTCACTGTAAGGCTCGGCTTTTTCAGAGAGAGGAGGGAGGAGCAAAGCTTAGCAAAGCTTTGCCAACTTTTTGTCCTCTCACAGAGAATAAAACAAAAGTGACTACACTCTTATGAATGAGGTCCCTATATGTCTAATTTAATAAACCACAAAATTAGAACTTAGCACCAATTTTAATTGAGCAGCAATTTTATTTAAAATAATACAATCAAATATAATCAAGCAGATATAAAATAATTTGGCAGTGATTTGGATAAAGCATAAGCAAAACTGATTGACTGGGGTACGGGGAGGGTTTTTCTCACCCTGCCTGACATACAAAAGGCAAAAGGATCCAAACACAACTTATATACTGTATGCTACATACACATACTCATCAATCTTTTCCTGCAAATGTAAATCCCATCCTGTTTTCGATTATTGAAATCTGTGTCACTGCACTGCACAGCACATGCTCCGCCTGTTGCTGAGGGGTCTTTTAGCCTTTCGGGGATTGTTTCTGATGAAGGCTTCTCCTCATCTTCACTGTCCTTTGAACAACCCCACAGGCTGCACATGTGCCCCAAGTCTTGTGTTATAGAAGCCACCATTATATTCCAAAAATGAGGCTTATTATGTCATAGATACCTGTCCATCCCAAGACCATTTTGTCCATCCCAAGATCAATTCTGCTTTGGGAGTCATCCCAAATTTGTTTGTTCCAAGGTTGATTCTGTTATAGAATATTGCTTATACTCCATCCTCTATCCTATTTTTCCATGAACATCTGAGAACATCTGTTTCGTGACACTAATTACATATCCTTTTCCTCTATTACATTTAACAAATATTTTCTAAAATATGGATATAGTTACAATTCTTAGCAATAATCATATCCATTTAGCACAATTTCTCCCATTTTCTCTTTTGATCATATTGATTCATGCTTTCTATTAAAAGACTGAATCTCAGTAACTTCTACAACCCCAAACATCCAGGTTTTCACATTCCCTCATTTCTCTTTTTGATTAAATTTAGTATGTGGTATTTTCACTTACATAACATGGGAGATCAAAATGGTGGTCTAGGCAACAATTCCAATAATGAGTCCAGCTAGTATAAACCACCAGATCTCCCCAATGGGGTTCCAACTTTTAACAATGAGTTAAAATTCACTTCTTTTGATAATTTCCATTGTTATTTATTTTTAGACAGCGTTTTAATGTGTTATCTTTTTCACATACTCTTCCTTTTTCAGCCATTAGATAGTCCAAGGCCAATCTGCTCTGATACACTGTTACTAGACGATGCATGCTTTGTTGGGTACCAACTGTTGGAACTGTTTTGTTCCAACTGACCTCAATTACCTTTTGCAGTCTTATCAAATGATTTAATGTATAGTTTGGGGTTCTATATTCTCCAGATCTGTTTTGAGCCCAAATAGCCAGATCGTAAAAGTTTATGATCCGTTCTGAGTGCCATTCATTTTCACTCCATTGATAGCTGCCCCTAATCAAAAGGTGTAGGTTTGCCTTGTTATTGCCCATGGCTTTATCAAGTGGAGCTTTCTCCAGTGGATTTCCCTTGGACCAGGGCAGGGTGCAGGAGGAGAGTTGGATAACTCCTAACCTACAGGTCCCTTTCCATCTCTGGGGTAAGTGACTGTACACTCACTGTCCACAAATCCAATATAGCCCATCAGGGGCCTTCCATGTTCTACTTATATTGTCTGGTTGATTCCAATAGGGATCTCTATTTTCTACGGAATGGTAAGGGCCAGCTACGGAACTATTATACCAGCACAGATTAATTTGACTGTCTCACTTGCAATCGTTTCTCTTTGTTGTTCTCCAATACCCGTTGGCCACCAGGTCATAGTTCAATTATCTGAATTTACAATTAAAATAGATTTACAGGGGGTATGTCCCATCTCTTTGGTATAGTTCTTTCCTTCTCAAGTTACACCAAATGCTCCAATTACCTGCTGACTTAAAGTCCACCCTCCAGGCCATTTTATTGTCTCAGAAATTTGGGTGTATTTCCCTTTTTAAAGGTGTTCTGGAGCTAGATCTTCTCCCCTCCATGGCCCTCTTTCAGCCATTTGAATTCCTCCACAAATCCAAGATGTTGATAAATCCAACTCGGCTGTCATTTTGTGCATTAAGTCTACAAAAAGATTTCTACCTGAGGTTGGCAAATCCCAGTCACTATTTTGCTGCCTTCATTGGTTATACAACACCCTTGGATTTTTCTCTTTATTCTTACATTGCTGGTTTAGTTCTGCATTTCCCCACTCTTCTCTTTTTGGGAAACAAAGGAATTCTCCCTCTGTGAGGCAGTCTGGGCATAAAGGCGTCCATTGGCGCAATCCTAGATTAACTCTACCCAACAGGCTCAGGCATTTCTGTGGCAAGTTTGTAAACTTTTCTGGTTGTAACATTCAGCATTCGCAGAGTGATGTACTGCAAAAACAGTAATTGAATTGTGGCTGTCCCACAGGAGTTGGCAGCATTTATTGCAGGGGTTGCAGATGCACAGGGTACCAGGATCCATGTCAGGAGCAGGTACCTCAGGAGTCTGGACTCTCCACCTCTCTCACGGCCCCTTGGGCTGCAGCCAAGGGCTGAGATTGTCTTCTGGGTATCACAATCTCTGTCCTGGAACCTCATTGCTGGTACCATTTATGCTGAGCCAATCTCCACTCTTACCCCTCGGATACAGTGATTATAGCACAGGATACTATTTCTGTGTGCACCCCTCAGATACAGTGATTATAGCACAGGATACTATTTCTGTGTGCACCCCTCAATACAATGATTATAGCACAGGATACTATTTTCTGTGCAGTCCACCCGGGTGCGAGGATGATAACACAGGATCCTTACAGTCTGGAGGCACTGTCCTGTCACTTTCCCTGGCTTAATTGACAGGTTTTTATTAAATAAAAGGGACTTGAGATTTGCCAACCACAGGAAATGTTTTAACACTCTTTTCTATAAAACAAATACTAAATCAATTTAGTTAAGCATTAAAAATAAAATTGTTGTAAGATCTAACTTACTGGTGTCTTTTTACTCTGATATTGGGGATAATTACTGAATAATCTTTTCCACCGGTAAACACACCTGCAGTGCCAATCTGCAGTGGAAACAAATCTATGGTGTGACTCATAAATTTCCTCCCCCTGCACAGCTGTCGCTGATAACACAGCTATCTATTACAGAATGGCACACTTGCTCTCTTGCCTGTTCATAGGCTGTTACAGCTCAAACTCATTGGTCTCTGTCTTCTATTAATTGAACAGCTGCATTAACGGTTCTATCTCTATTACTTAAAGGTGATCCTATAAAATCACTGAAAAGGCATGCTGTTGTAAGCTGGTCACATAAGCAATTTAAGCAGGTTAAACAAAGCAGTTGATTTTCCCCTTCTTCTATTTTGGTTCCCTTCCCCCAGGAGTTAAACTGTACAGACAATACAAGACCACGGGGGACAGCCTCGGCCATGCCCAGCACATCCAGCGGTCTGTTTCTTTCTGGACCTCTGTTGCTGACATTAGTCCCTGATCCCAGTGTCTCAGGAGATGCTGAATTCATTCTTTGTGATGTTGTTTGGTCTCCAAACAGAGTGGGGTTACTCGCCCCAATGATTCCAGAATTGATGGCAAGCTGGTGTTTGAGCAACGGTTAAAATTTAACGAAATTACCAAATTTTCCATCTGTAGTCAAGCTGTTTGTATGTTCCAGCTGAGCTGACTAATGTATCAGTGTGTTCACACTCTGGACCTAACCCTGATGTTGGGTAACCCCTGCAATGTTAATACCTGTTAATGTTAACACCCCTCCTTACAATAGTTACATTCAATGCCTACAATTCGTAGATTGTATAAAAATTTTTAGTGGACATAAACTATACTTTTCAGCCAGCCCTTGGTACACATTGCTCATTTTCCCTCTGCTGTAACGCAATTACCTTGACAAACAAAACAAATCACACATATCAAACATTCATACACTTAGTTTGGCCAAACTACATAAAACATACATTCATTACTATAAAAACTTTTACCCCAAATTATTTGCTTTTATCATTTCAAATTCTAATCCAAATCTTGGAATAATAGGCTTCAACAAAATTTTGGCTGCTGTTTGAGCTGTAACCCAAGCTGCAGGGACTGCTTCTACCCACTGAGTCAATTAATAACTAATTGATATTTCCACCTGCCCACTCTGGGTAATTCCATAAAATCAATCTGGATCCTTCTAATTGGCCTGTATACTATATAGCCGCCCCCAGAGGGATGAGTCCTCCACACCTTTTTTTTTTCACTTTTTGGCAAGTGAAATGTCCCTACGTATTTTTTTTCTGATTTCAAATATTCCTATATACCCATACAATTTTCGAAAAGGATCACAAAGTGCTCTTTTTCCTCAGTGACCTGTCAATGTCTGTCTGGCTAAGGGTTTTAGTCCTACCATCAGGGAGAATCTATTGCCGGCCTTTCAGATTTCCCCCCAACTTCTTTATGGCTACTAACTCTGCTAAGGAAAATGTATGGTGTTTTATTCTGTGTTTTTGCTTTCCAAAAAGTCAAAATTACACTGCTGTTTTCCCTCAAGGCACATTTTTGCTTCATTGTCAGTCAGTTAGGGGACGTAATCAAGATAGCCTCATATTTTACTACTGTTTTAAATGTTTGTACAACTCATTCAGTTCCTCTAATTCTTTTCCAGTGATCTTTTTTCATGTCAATTTTTGTTTCCTTTTGTTTTTCTTCTATTTTCCCCTTTAATGCTACACTTCTTATATTTATATTTGGGTCGTTTCCATTTTCATCTTTCTCAAAACAAAGAAATCTTTCCTATTGAGGACAAATTTGATCTCTACAAGGATAAGGAGCTTGTCTATTGAATCCTTAATTTTTCCCTACCCAGCGCATTTTTCTATTTTTAACAGACACACCTGTGAAGCTGCTGTGATTCTGACAGGCAGCACTAACACAAGAATGTGCCACTAACACAGGGTGCATCTTGTCCCTGACCTACATACAGTGATTGTCACAGGGATCTGAGTTATTTGGAGTTTGTTTTTGCACAGTTTGTTTTCTCATTGTTTGCTCTTGCACTGCTTGTTTTATCATCACTTGTTTCTGCATTGCTTGTTCCCTTCCTATTTCTTAACTTTGTTCCATGCAGTTTTATGGTTTTTGCCAGTTGCCAAGGGTATCATAATAAGCACAGTGAAGATAACCAATCCCTGGTGTATTAATCCTTCTCCTTGAATGTTCATAAGTCCCCTTTCTTTCCAAATTTTTCTAGAAGTGTGTACTACTCCAAAAGCATATTTCAAGTCCATCTAAATGATCCCTTCCCAGTCCTTTAATAGCAACACAGAGAATAATGCAAGTCCAGGATGGGCTAAGGGGACCAGATTCCTATCCTTCTACTTTATCTTCACTAATTATAGCATTCCCAGATTTTCTTTTCCCATCTATCACTCAAGATGAGCCTTCTAGAAATAATTTTTTTCCTCTTTGTAACACCTATTCTCTTGAATCAGGGCACATTTTTTGTTTGTTGCTCTGTGTGTAGTCATGCATCAGTTCTTTCCCTGGGACATTGTAGAGAAACTGAGTGGGGCTTTTTATATTCAGGAGAGATTTTTCTGTTTTTCAGCTAATGGACTGAATATTTCACTCTTCTGTTTCACCAGAATACCATACAGCATCGCACATCTCCAATTACAAATTTTCTTTAATTGGGGAGAAGGGGGGTTTATCCTAATTCCTAGGGCTATTATTAAATCCTTTCCTAACAAATTATTTCCAGCCTCTGGTAATAACAATAAGTCATTTACCCCAAATTTTTCATCTCATTCAATTTGTAATTTTTTAATCACAGGGACATGGAACAGTTGTCCCCCAACTCCAGTTACTGAGATGCATTCCTGACTTCATTTGCACTCTTGACATAACTTTCTTATGGTGGTCCTAGAGGCTCCTGTGTCTACTAAAAATATCATTTCTGTGAGGACCAAGTCATAATTTTACCAAAGGCTCTTTTGGTGTTTCAGTCCTCATTAAATACAGTCCCTGACACCCCTACTCCTCCTGAAACCACTTTTCATCCTGCTTCCTTTTCCTGCAAAATTTCTACAGCTGTCCCTTCTCATGGCAATAGAAACAGGTAAGTCTCGAGTCATTAGGGGTAGAATTTAGATTACTCTGATGTCTCAATGCTTTTGTGGATCCTTTGGTGTTAGTACCCTTCTACGGTTTTCTCATTGTTTTAAAACCTTCTCTCACTCTACTCCTTTCTCTTCCCCTACACTTGACGCTCATACACATACAATCTCTGCACACAGTTCCTGCACTTTTCTACAACTTTTTGTAGCTTTTGCTCTAAATTTTCCAAGTCATCTAATATGTCCATCACGTCTCCCCAAGATCTAGTATTGGGGTTCATTTCTAAAAGCTAATGCAAACCTCTTAAAAATGTTGCAACAGTTAAAATTCACTACCATCCCCAGGGGACTGTCCCCGAGAATTGATCCCCATGCTGTTCAGAAATCCCCTTGTTCCTGGGTAACCCTGTGAGCCTCTCTCCTGAGCACTCGCTCCCAGGTACAAGATGCCACCTCTCTTGCCCTCGTTTCTGGCAGGTAAATAACCAGGAGTTCCAGGCACCTGGGAAATCCTCACTCACTCTTCTCACTCGTGGTTTAATCTCCTCTAATACTTGCTCATCTCTTGTCACCCACTTGCTCCTGCCTGATTCCACCCACCCCAATAAGCTCCTGCCTCTCACTCTTTCTGGCTTCAGCCCCCACAGTCCTCCTTTCTCACTAACTCAGCCCTTTTAAAATTACTTTTGCTAAAATTAAACCACACTCACTCACCCTTTATACATGCATGGCACAGCTGGGTCATCTCATCTGCTCACCCCCTTCTCACAGGAATTACAAAGCCTGGTCACAACCCTTAGAGCTAAACAGTCACTTCTGTCCTTAGCCAGGACTGCGGAACTGGCAGTCCCCACCCACTCTGTGATGAGGTCACATATCAAGCACTCACACAAACACACAAACAGAGATCCCCACTCTCTCTGTGGCTAGATCAGCCTCAAACACTCACACAAACACACGGAGGTGCCCACACTCTCTCTGTCACTAGGTCACATCTCAAAAACTCCCACAAACACACAAACAGAGGTCTGTGACGAGGTCACATCTCAAACTCTCACACAAACATACAAATGTAGGTCCATGCTTGCTCTGTGACAAGGTCACATCTCAAACTCTCACACGAACACACAAACACCTCTCCTTAGCCGGCTGAGCCCCCTGCAGGACTGCGACTACCGCGGCCCTCGGAGTGTGAGGTCACAACATAAGCACCCCACACATACACACAAACACAAATGCAAGCACACACCTGCCTTCACCCCACCTCGGGATACTCACAGCCTGCTTTTCTCACAAGGATTTTTGTGCACACAGAAGTTTTATTGGTGCTCTCACCTTTAACTGGCACTCTTAAGGCAGCCCTTTTGAGGCTTCCTACCACTAGCTTCTTTTGCTAATACTTTAACAAAACTGGAACTCCTTCTCCAAGGGAGTCTGGTCTGAGTTTGGGACCACCTAAAAACTGGTGTGGAGCCCCTTCCCAAGGCTAGCCGTCCTTCCCAGGGCAAGAGTTCCTGGGTTCTGGCACCAAATTGTTATGAATGAGGTCCCTATATGTCTAATTTAATAAACCACAAAATAAATTTAGCACCAATTTTAATTGAGCAGCAATTTTATATAAAATAATACAATTAAAAATAATCAAGTAGATGCAAAGAAAAAAATTGGCACTGGTTTGGATAAAGCATCAACAAAATCAGTCGGGATACGGGGAGGGTTTTTCTCACCCTGCCTGATGTACAAAGGACCAAAGGATCCAAACACAACGTATATACTGTATGATAAGATATATTCATCAATATTTTCCTGTAAATCCCCTCCTATTTTTGATTCTTTAAATCTATGTCACTGCACTGCACATGCTCCAGCTGTTGCTGAGGGGTCTTTTGGCCTTTCGGGGGTCTCTTCAGAGGAAGGCTCACTGTCTTCCTCACTGTCCTCTGAATAACCTGACAGGTTGGGCATGTGCATTAACCTTTGTGTTATGTAAGTAAGCATTATGTTCCAACTAAGCCGCATTATTTTATAGATAAGACTGGTATTGCAGATTCCATATTTGGATTCGTCTCAACTTTGCTCATCCCGAGACTGATTCTGTTTTAGGATATTGCTTATCTCAATACTCCATCCTGTATCCTACGTTCTCATGAACATCTGGGAACATCTTTCCTGACACTAATGGCACATCCACGCGATCTCCTCTCCTGGCGGCGGCCAGGGAGCTCCTCGCCGCTTTCCCTGAACGCTGAATGTGCCAAAGCGGCGTCTCCCGTTTCCCCGCTGTGCAGAAATGCGGTGACAGCAGCAGCCGTGCCCGCTGTGTCTGCCCGGGAGCGGAGCGGCGGCGGCACCGGAGCCCGGCGAGGCGGCGGCGGAGCTCGGAGGCGGCTCCAGCCCGGGTGGGACCCGCGGTCGGTGCTGCCCCAGCTCGGGGCTCGCTGCGGGCGGAGGGGCCACGGTGAGGGCCGGGGGGTTCTGGCGAGAAAGGACCTTCTCCACGCTGGGCAGTGCCAGCTTCACCTCTGAGCCCAGCACAGCGCTGTCCTTCCTCAGCTGCGCCCTGTGCCTTGTACTTCCTCTCAGGGTCACCTCAGTGCCTCTTCATCCCCAGTGCCAGCGCTGGGCTGGGGCTGCAAAGGAAAAGTCTCTGCAATCCATCCTGCCACCGATGCTGCCTGCAGTGTGTGCATTGCCCTCATGACACAACGAACTCAAATGGGAAATCCTAATCGGTCTGGGATCTTGGAATTCACCAACTGGCCGGAATGTGGTGACACTATTGGACTGTCTGTGGAAGAGGAGGAAGAACCGCTGACACGCGCTGAGGACGAAACCCTCTTTCGGCATCAGGCACCTGACTGTGAACAAGGGTCTCTCTCTCTCTCTCTCTCTCTCTCTCTCTGTGCTTCGGAGGAGGACGGTCGGAGCTCCTGTTTGGCGAAGGGAATTCGCTGCCACCGCCACAACCCAGCCCAGAGCTGCTTCCCCTGCTGTGGGGCTGTGGGCTGAGCCTGTGCTGGTGAGAGCAGCCCCTGCACGGGCCCCTCAGTGTCACCGCTCAGTGCCGCAGGGCCCTGTCCCCCCTGCTCGGGTGCCCGGGATCCTGAGCTCGCCTCTCCCTGCCCTGCTCACACCCGGCTGCCGCTGCCGCGTCCCCGCTGCCCCTCGGGCGCTGCTCCGAGCTTTGGCTGCTCCGGAGCCGCGAGGAACGGATTTGTGCAGAATCTTTAAAAATTGATAGAAAGTTCACACGGTCTTGTATATCTGTATGCAAATATGGAGGTCAGGTGTGTTGACTTAGGAAAGCTATGGAATAGCTATTTTATTGTGGAATGATTGAATTAGAAAAAAGTTTTAAAATATAAAAATAGTATATAAGAGTGTATATGTATATATATATAGATATATAAAAGATACTTTATAAAAATAGTAGATATTTTAGAGAATTAGAACTCTGATAGATGCATTATAATGGGACTATGTCAGGTACAAACAGAGGTGATTGGTGTTAGATGTAATAACAGTATTGTTTGGTAAAAGAAAATAACTTGAAAAGCATTTATAAGGTATTGTAATTAGGAAAGAAGTTAGCTTATAGCAGGAAAACGTTCAGGTTTATGGTCCCTATGTTTCATTCTTTTTTGAGACTGATAATAAAATAAAACCTTTTAAAATGCTTCTCAGTTACCCCATCATTATAGAAACTAAAAACAAACCCAAAGAACACACTACATCCATTCTAAAGAAAACAATAACTCAACTATATTTCAAGCAGTTAAAAAAATCAAAATACTCTTTGTTCATTGCTACTACAAAGAAACCAGATCTGGAATAATTAGTTTACAAAAAAACACTCAAGATTTCCACCAACCTCACTAGCTCAACTCAAACAGAAACCAATATTATCTCCTATTACACAACATCAAGCAATTTTTTAAAAATATAATCCAGCACAAAATATCCAAGCAACCCAAAGGCGTTGATAAAAGCATTTAACGCTCTAATCTAATTTAATTCTTATGATATTTCGAAACAAAATCTACAAAATGTACTATCTTAAGCTCAATAGCAATTTCCAACTATAAATAATTTATCCCTCTGAGACCCAGCTAAATTCAAACTATACAATACTTTTACCACAAACCAAGTCGATACAGCCACAAACGTATTCCCTCCATAAAATGAGGAAATAATTAACTTATTTCAACAAATTGCAAAGGTTTCCACTTCCCCAGTCCAGTGCGCAGCCCCTGCGCGTCCCCAGCCGTGTCTCCGAGCCCTCCCTCCCTCCCGCCCTGCCCAGAGGCCCCGCAAGCCCGAGCGGAGCCGCGCTGCCCCCGGCGCTGCCCCGCAGCCCCCGCCGCTCTCCCGGCTCAGCCCCCGCTGCCATCCCCGGCCCGCCCGGCATCTTCCAGCCCTGCCCGGCCGGCAGCGAGGGCAGCTCTGCCCAGCTAAAGGAGCGAGGCTGCTCTGCCAGCGCTGCAAAAACCCGAGCTCTGACTGCGGCAAAGAGAGGAACGAGAGAAAAACCCGCGATTGGCAAACTCCTCCACAGGGAAATGAAGCAGGGCACGGACTCTGGATCAGAGGAAGAGTTTAACCCGTTCCATCCCAGTCCCGTGAACACACAACGGGAACTGACTGACTGGGCTGAGATTAGACCTAAACTCATGCAAGATAAAGATTTTAATTCACCATATAGAAAACTCCTTGCTGTGCCTGTTCAATATACGGAAAATAATGCTAATCCTCGGTGGGAGCCTATAGCACATTAGGATATTGAGAAGTTAAGAAAAGCTTTTAAAGACAACAGCTTAAACTCCCAGTATTTTAATAATGTGGTGAGAAGTAGATATGATTCTTATCACCTCACAACTTCAGTCTGCTGTAACATTTAATCTCTTTTTTAACGAACTCACAATATGTTCTGTGGGACTTGGAACAGCAAAAGCATCTTCACAGACCGATGCAGAGCTCTGCTAGAAGTTCTAAAGCCCAACTAACAATCAGTCAATTAGCTAGAGATCCTCCAAACCATAAAGCTGAAGACCAAGCTGAATCTCTTTCTAGAGCAGGTATAAGAGATATTAGAAATACAGCCAGAAAGACTCTTTTAACTGTACAACTGCAAGAACCCCTGAAAATGCCGATTCTCTGATTCAACAAGCCACAACTAAACCTTATCTTGCCTTTTTAGATCGCTTGGCACAAGCAGTTCAACAGCAGTGTCCTAAGGAAACAGCACATCCTCATGGAATTAAAGCCTTGCCTTTACTGATACAAACAATAAATGTAAAAGGGTTCTTTTACCAGCCCAGCCACCAACAGTGCCACGAATGCTCTCAGCTTGTGGTGAGCTCAGCACTGCACAGCACATCGTGACCATACAAGCTCCCACACTGGGGGAACAACTTACAAAGTCCCAAGAATCGCTGGGAAATAAATTCCAAAGAGTTATTGAGGCTCAAACTATTGAACTCTAAACTCACTGCTTTAGAGTCCATTAAAGAGTCATGTTTTACCTGTAAAAAAAAACTCAGTCATTTAAAAAAAGACAGTTCTGAAGCAGAGAAAACCAGAAAATTACCTAATACTTACCCTCAATACAAAAAAAGAGAGATATTATACCGATCGCCGTCGCTCCAAATTTACCGTAACAGAAAAGCCTCTGTCGGGAACTTCAACAAGAGCTCACAGCGCCACCGTGTCACAAAACAAAGAACGGCGGCTCCATCGCAAACAAACTTGGAGCAGATGCAATTTGTAAAATCACCAGAAATCTCCCGAGCAACCCCGACTTATTACCCCCAGGGGCACGATGCAAACTAACAACTTCTACATTAACATACCTCCAAACAAACTTTTGTCATCGATTAGTGCCCACTGGGGTTACTAGTACTTCACAACAGAGACAGGCCTTTTTAATTCTAAGCTGAGACAAAAACATAATTCTTAGATTTTCAGTCTTCCCAACTATTATTTCAGTACATTGTAACCAAGAGCTGACAGCTTTAGCTGTTGCTTACAGCACTCCAGCAGTAATTCAACCCAAACCACTCAGAGCTATCACTGCTGCATTGCCAGGGACTGTAACTGAGCAAGACATCCATGGAGAGCCTGTGCCTTTAACTAAGCCAACTGTGCACCAAGGAACAGCACCGAGAGCTGTAGCCCACAGCTGATGGCCTTTGGGTGGGAGGTGTCCCCAGTGAGCAGCCACAGCCCCCTTGCAGCCTGAGCCAGGGCAGTGGAACAGTGAATGTCACAGCTGTGCTGGGCACTGGCACAGAGGACACTGCAATTCCTGCTGTGCTTCAGCCCAGCCATTGCAATCTGGCAGCGCCCATGGGGGCTCTCCCAAGAGCCAGAACAGTCACACTGAGTGTGCACAGTGAGCTCATGGGGACTGCCACCAGTGCTGAGGGTGAGCCAAGGATCACCCGGGCCCTCGTGGGGCACAAACCCATCCCAGCAGAGAAGGGAGACTCGCTGGGCCAGTGCAGAACAGAAACAGAAGGGAGTTTTTAATGAGAGCCACAGCAGCACCGACCACTCCAAAGTTGTCTGTGGAGAGTCTAGTTCAAGCATGGCTTAAAGAAAGAGGCCATGAAGGCATACAGTTAAGGGAAAAGTAAAAGGTAGTTGTGAAGCAATTTCCAGGCTTGCTTCTATAAACAATTAGGCTCTCTCAAGCATCACTATAAACAATAAGGTTCTCAGACAGTCTTCCCATAACAAGCAAAACACTCTGTCCTTGGGCTCTCTGGGAAAAGACAGCTCCCTGGGAACAGATATGGAAGTTTTGGGAACCTTTCATATCGCAGTGGGAACGCTGGTTCTGTTTTTAGTAAATAATCATAGGTATTGTAAAACAAAAGGAGTGGTTAGAGTTTTCTCTGTTAACCTATCGTGAGCTTGGATTTTGCAATATGCATGAAGTTAATTAACACTGTTATATAAAGCGGCTGATTGATCAATAAATTGGAGTTCGATGCATCAATCGGATGGTCGTCTCCCTTCAATAGTTATCATCAAAAACTAACAACCCTGTCTGAGGGAGTCATAAGCCTCCAGCAGGGAAAAAAATGAATATCCTCAAAAAATTAATACATGAACAATTACCAAAGAATCACATCAAACCCACAAAGAGCCCTTAGAATTCTCCAGTGTTTGTTATTCACGAGAAAACATCTGATTGCTAGAAATTACTCCACAACTTTAAAAACATCAACAAAACAAAAGAAAATGTGAGACCCCTGCAATCTAGACTTCCTTTTCCTTCAATAATTCCAGAAACTGGCATCTTGTTGTCATCAATTTGAGACTGTTTTTTCAACATTCCACTACATCCAAAAATACTCCTCCTTTTGCCTTTTCAGTTCCAGCCATCAATTAAAAAAAAACATTACAAAAATATCACCGGTCAGTTTTACTGCAAAAAATAAAAAAATCACCTACTATTTGTCAATATTTTATAACAGGAGCTTTATCTCCACCACAACAAAAACAGCCACAGTCAAGAATTTTACATTACAGAGACAACTTACTCACTACAGCACCAACTCAAAAAGAAATAAACAGATTCAAAACATCGTCATCACAGACATTGAAAACACTAAATTAATAAGTTCTACATCACAGAAAATAAAAACTTTTACATCAAAAATAGAAGAAATCCCACCTTACAAATATTTAAGATAGAAGCTAACAAAACAATCAAGCCACAGAAAATACAGCTCCCAACCACTGTCAAGACCTTATGAAATTTACAACAACTTCTCCTCCAGTTTTAAAGTGAGACAAGACAAATTAAAAATCCATTTCACTTAATAACCCAAGACAAGAAATTTACTTCTATTTCCACAAATACTAAACCTGAGTAGATTCCAACAAAAACCATAAAACCATATCACACACCAAACCACACTAACAATTCCACAAACAAAACCACAACCACACAGACATAGGGCACACAGAAAAACAGCAGCTCACACCCAGCATCCCCTCCCCAACCTGCACAAACTGCAAACCTCAAATTCATATCAATGTAAAACTATAAAGATCTTTAATATCATAGACTTCTTTTAGCAAAAGCAGAGTATCCATCATGTTAAAAAAATCCCTAAATACCCGACTTTAAACAATAAGTATAGAAAACAAATTTATTGCCTTAGAATTAACCAGTCCCTAAATAAATTTGAAAAACTGCAAAAACTAAATACTCCAATAAATTTATTTTGAAAGTAAAATACATTGAAAAACATTTTACCAAGAGAAACTAAACAAGAACATAAAATTAAATCAAGAAATATAGTAGTAGTTATTAGGTTTACTTCCTTTTACAACACAAATATGCCTATAAATCAACCAAAACCAAATGTTTAGTTACTCTAACCGAGTCAACAAGTTCAAACACTAAATATTTAACCCATTTCAGCCCAAACAAACCCTTTACAACCTGTTAAACACTACACTGATAGCAACCCAAAAATAACCAATACCAAACCCTGACAGCTCTGAGCGTACAGTTACCAACCAAACCAAACCTGTAACCAATTATGTCACTGAACCCTCAATCTTCTTAAAACACCCTTTAAACCTCAACAATTAAACACTCTGAATTCTTTAACAATCAGATTTTGTACTAAGTTTCAGTATCAAAGGAATCTACAGTTAAATATTACTCCTCATCATCCTATATAGAAAACCTCAAGTTTTAAGCACAGTAATAGCACTCCTCTGCACCCTAAAATAACAACTATTAATCTTAACAAATTCCCACAGAAATTACAAAAAATAATTAAGTCAATGATAAAAATAAAACCGAGCAAAACATTCCCTTTAAAAATTAAAAACAGCTCACATAACATCAAACTCACTATAATAACACCTAATATTAAAAAAAATTAAAACTATTAAAAAGTCAACCCATCATTATTAAAAAAACCTGCAATAACAGCTTTAAACGCTACAAAACGAGTTACATTAAATTTGTTTTTACCTCAGCTCACCTTAACTATAATATTAAAACAATCCAAAAAGAGTACTAATTAAACAAAAAAATCCACATTACTTCTTTTATAACAATATAATAACAAATATTAGTACTATTAAACATACAACCTTACAAAATAAAACCACCAGCAATTTTCTCTTACTAGCACATGAACTTAAGAACAACAAAAATTAAAATTATATTACATGAATTCATTGAAACACTCAAAATCCATCCACAAACAACTTCAAAAATGAAACAATTTAACAAACCAAATTAAAACAAACACTAAATCCTTATTTTAAAATTATTTAAAAAAACCCAACATATTTACACCTTATCTAAAAATCTTTACAAATTAAATTTCCATATATTAATTATTATAATAACACTACTGGTAATAATACCTTATATACTTCACTGTACACAAAAAATAATAAGAACTCAAAAAAGTTTCTTGTGGTTTGTTTGCTTTGTTGTACACGCTAGTAAAGAGCTGTTATTCTACTCTCATATCTTTTCCTGAGACCCCCATAACTTCAGAATTCCGAGGCAAGGGGTTTACATTTTCCATTGCCAGGGAGGCTCCTGCCTTCCTCAGCACATCCATGTCTTTCCAACCAAAACAGCCCCAAAACATCCCTCTCTACCGCTGTGCGGGGGAGCTGTGCGTCACAGGGCCGAGCACGCGAGGAAAGCTTCTGACCCGCGATTATCGGCACGCCCAAAGGCGGATCGGCAAAATAGGCAGAAAGCTAAGACAGAGCCAACATGTCCAATTTTTGGTGCAAGAGGCCGCTCCCTGTCGGCCCTGCCGGGACCGCAGCGGCACAGGAGGCGGGCGGCGCGTTTGTCCCATTCCGGAGCGGCGGCGGCACCCGGAGCCGGGGGAGGAGCTCGGGATGGCGGAGCTCGGAGGCGGCTCCAGCCCAGGTGGGACCGCGGTCGGTTCTGCCCCAGCTCGGGGCTCGCTGCGGGCGGAGGGGCCCGCGGTGAGGGCCGGGGGGTTCTGGCGAATTCCTGGTGCCGGCTTCCCCCGTGTGCCCCCTGCGCTGGGATCGCAGCCGAGGGAGCGGCTGCCCGCGCTCTCCTCCGTGCCCGGATGGCCGGCATGGAGCCGGTGCCGCGGCAGTGATGGCTCATCGCGGCTGCTCTCGCTAGGACGGAGGCGGCTGCTCCGTGCCCGGCACCGTTCCCGGCCGTGCGGCACCGGGCTGGGGGCCGCTGCTCGGGCGGGAGGTGTCCGTGCCCGGCTCGGGGCTGGCACGGCATGAACTTGAACCCAGTGCCTCAGAGCCCAAAGCGCTGCAGGCGCCGAGTGCGGGCACCAAGCGGCGCATCCTGCCCGCTCCGGGGCCGAGGCTTCTCGGCGCTGCCCTGTGTGCCGGGAGCCGCTCCGTGTGCCCAGGCAGGAGCCGCGGCCGCCGTGCCGGCACTCGGTGTGCTCGGGCTCCGAGGCGCCGGGGCAGGGAATCATGCGGGGCACAAGGGTGAGCAGCCCGGGGCTGCTGCTTCTCGCCCCTCGGCAGGCGGACTCCGAGCCGCAGCTGCCCCGGGCCAGCAGCAGCCGGCAGCTCGCAGGCGCTCTCAGCGCCCGGCCCGGCACGGAGCTGGGCTGCAGCGGCTGCAGAGCCACAGGGGCCGCGGCTGCGGCCACCGCAGAGCTCCCGGGGGCTGCGCTTGTCTCCGCACCTGCTGCCGCGCCTCTGGGCAGCGGCGACAGCGCAGCCACAGCTGCCACCGCCCTCCTGAGCCCCCGCACGGCCGGCACCAGCAGCGACCTCTCACCGCGTCCCTTTCAGGGTGCCATCAGCGCAGCTGGAAAGCTGTTCCCGAGGCCGAGCTCCCAAAGGATCTTCCAGCAGCACTCCTGATGTCTCGAGAGCAAGGTGCTGTTTGTTCTGGGCAGAGAGATGGCGCCTGTGAGTTGGAGGAGAGTGAATTCTACTCCATTCCTGGAGCGGCAAACGAACCCTGGCATCTCCAGGAGGGACCAGCAGCCGCGGTTCCACACTTGCCTGGGGCCCAAGAGGCCTCTTGGCATAAGCAGGGGGATGCCATTTGTGAGCGTGCCGTGAGTGCAGATGTGGAGAATGGATTCTGCACCAGGGATGGGAGTGTGAGGGAGCCCCTGCCTCCCCAGGGCACAGCAGCAGCAACGGGCAATTAACACAAAAGGAACCTCAGAAGATTCCTGGGTGAGTACAGGGCCACCCCTGTGCCCTCTAGGCAGAGGCCCGTGTCCCCTCCCAAGGCCAGGGCTGGCAGGTGTGTGGCTGTTTCCCGATGTCTGGAAGAGGCCCCGTGCTCTGCTGGGCCCCATCAGTGGCTGGAAGCAAGAACAGCCCAGCTGCCCCCAAGGCTGTGCAGTTCTCCTGCTGCAGCCTGTGCCCACAGCTGTGTCCCTGCCTGTGCTCACAGCTGTGTCCCTGCCTGTGGCCAGGCTCTTGGCTCTCTGGCTGCCAGCTGAGTGAGTGCCACACTGCCTCAGGGCTCCCTGCTCTGCTTCCTGGCCATAGGCTGAGCAGATTGCAGGGCCGGCTCTGCTTCTGGCAGCCAGCAGCTCTTTCCTGCTCCAGGTGAACGGTTCGGGTCCCATCCCATGGGCACGGCGGTGCTGATTCTGCTGCTCCTGGTGCTGGTGCTGGCTTTGGGGGCGGCCTTGGCTGTGCTGGCAGGTAAGGGAGGGGTAGCAGCCTGGGGCCAGCCCCTCGGGGCAGATTGGGCTCCCTGCTCCCTGCACAGGGGAGGAGGGTCAGGAACGGTGCTCCGAGCTCAATGCCTCCCTGGCCATTGCCAAGGATGAGGAGGCCATGGTGAGTGAGGGGCTGCGGGCGCTGTGGGGTGGCTGAGGGCAGCCTGGGGGCGCTCCTGGGCCGGGCTCGGTGCTGGCAGGGCCGGGGCTGCAGCCCTGGGCCGGGGCCTTGCAGGGAAGGAGCTCCGGCGTGCAGGGGGAGCCCTGGGCACTTTTCCCCCCGAGGGGCCGGGGCAGCTCCCACTCCTCTCTCCTGGGCAGGATTTGCTCTCCCGCCTCTGTGGGAATTTCGGTTACTGGCTCGGGCTGCGCAGACGGGGCGAGCGCCTGCACTGGGGGGACGGCAGCAGCTACAGCTCCCGGTGAGTGCCGGGGAGCCGGGCAGGGCCTGGGGGCACAGGGGCACAAGGGCTTCCCCTGGCAGCCAGCTCTGCCTCTGCTCCTCCCTGCAGGGTTCCTGTCCTCGGCAGTTCCCAGTGTGTGTACCTGGCTGATGAGAGATTCAGGAGTGACAACTGCTCCAATGAGCGGCCGTATGTCTGCAGCAAGGCCCAAGCTCCCCTGTAACAGGGGCTGCACAAAGGACCTTCTCCACGCTGGGCAGTGCCAGCTTCACCTCTGAGCCCACCACAGTGCTGTCCTTCCTCAGCTGCGCCCTGTGCCTTGCACTTCCTCTCAGGGTCACCTCAGTGCCTCTTCATTCCCAGTGCCAACGCTGGGCTGGGGCTGCAAAGGAAAAGTCTCTGCAATCCATCCTGCCACCGATGCTGCCTGCAGGGAGTGCATTGCCCTCACGACACAACGAGCTCCAATGGGAAATCCAAATCTTCCTGGCCTCTTGGAAATCATCACAAAGTGGCCAGAACATGGCACTTGTCAACTGTCTTTGGAAGAGGAGGAAGAACCGCTGATATGTGCTGAGCAGGAATCCCACTTTTGGCATCAGGCACCTGACTGTGGAGAATAGTCTGTTGTCTCTTTATCTGTCTGTCTGCTGTAAAGCATCTGACTGTCCTCCTGTGGGAGGAATCCTAGGCTGGAGCAGGACAAGGATTTGTCTCTTGGAGGGAGAAGCAGTGACATGATGTGACTGTAAACCCCCCATCCTTCTGTGCCACTCTGTGGGGAGGAGGGAGTGGGGAACTGGGGACAAAGTGAAGCCCAGGAAGGAGAGAGGACCTTCTCCACGCTGGGCAGTGCCAGCTTCCCCTCTGAGCCCACCACAGTGCTGTCCTTCCTCAGCTGCACTCTGTGCCTTGCACTTCCTCTCAGGGTCACCTCAGTGCCTCTTCATCCCCAGTGCTAACGCTGGGCTGGGGCTGCAAAGGAAAAGTCTCTGCAAACCATCCTGCTGCCGATGCTGCCTGCAGTCAGTGCATTGCCCTCATATGTGGGTAACACGGCACTCTGTTTACAAGTTTTATGGCAGTTTATTAAGGGATAAAATCCCAAATTTGGGCGCTTGCCTCTTTGCACACAGTTAACTTCAACTGTATCTGTATATACTGTTTCGTTACAGACCTTTATGCATATTTATGACAGTTTATACATGTTGAAACAGTCATTTGAGTTAACATGTTCTTTTGCTTGGTTTGAACCTTTGACTTGTCTTCGTTCCCTCTTGTTGATTAAATGAATCTATTTTAGTTTTTCTTGTGTTTCTATGGTGTATTTTCACTCCCTTGATAGCAAGGGTCTGTACAATCTTTTTTTTTTTTTGATTCTCTGGTTTCCCTTTCTATGATCTTGTCTTTTAGATAAGACAGTTCCCAAAGTTGGGAAGTCAATTTTTTTACACCATTTGCTGCATTAATTACATGAAAAAGTAATTTCAACATTTCACAGTCTCTATTAACCTATGGTCTAAGATAGAATACATGACACCACTATTTATAAAAGCTATAGGGTGCATAGATAAACTGACAGATTATACTATATCAAAATCAGGAATTACAAATTGGACTGTATCAGGATTTTGTGATCAATAGTAACCTGCAACACAAAATTTAGTACATAAATGTGAAACCAATACCTATATTTCTTATTTGTAACATCACACAACAAACTCAATTGGGAAATCCAAATCACTCTGGGCTCTTGGAAATCATCACAAACTGGCCTGAAGGTGAGAATTTTGGACTGTCCTTGGAAGATGTGAGGAAGGACCTTCAGTTTTAAAATTTTAAAGGTTCATTAAACCTTAACAAAAAACTACAACAACAGATTGAATAAGGAAAAATTATAGCACTGGGGATCTCTGCGACTGTCAGCCAAACTTTGTCAGTCAGCTCCTTCTAGAAGGAGAAATCCAGGACAAAGTGAAGCCCAGGAAGGAGAGAACAGTGTGGAGAAGGTGCATTTTTAGGATTTGGGGAACATCTCATTCCCTTGCTCTGATTTATTTGATAATAAATTCAATTAAATTTAATTTCCCCACTCTGGGCCTGTTCTGCCCATAATGGGTGAGAGATGTCTGGCTGCCTCTCTTGAGAGCCCCGAGCCTTTCCTGCTGTGTTCTGTTGCCTGCCCAGGGCCAGGAGCAGAGGCTCAGAGCGCTTTTGCTGGCCCCGGGCACCTGGCCTGGCCCAGCCCAGCCCCAGAATCCCTGCCAGCATTCCCTGCACCATTGCCCGGCCCCACGGCGGCTGCGGCTCCGCGGGCAGGCGGCTCCAGGAGTTCAGAGTGGGCAAAATGGGAGCGAGGGACAGGAGGCAGCTGGTGCCAGTGGGGGAAATGGCTTTGCTGGAGCTGGCAGGGACAGGAGGAGGAAGGAGAAAGTGGTGCCAAATAAAGGGGAGAGAAAGAGGGACAAGGTGGTGAGGATGGCCATGGGGCAGGTGGGCACTTTTCTTTCCAGCCCTGTGGGAGGAATTGAAGAACTGTCAAATCCATCCAGGAAAAGAGGGGAGCAGTAGCAGATGGTGGAGATCTCTGACAATTGGGATTTGATCTGCTGAACTGCAAAAGCCAACAGTCTCCAAGTACCACCAGTGTTGTGATGTGTCTTGCCCTGCCCCAACAGGGGGGCAGCAGCCGCCTGTTCGGACGGGCCCTGTTCTCTAAAGGAGCTGCACCCAGGGACCATTGGGACAATGCTGGTTAAGGAGTAAGGAATGGGAAAGGGTGGGAAGTGTGAAGGGAATAAAATAGAATGGTATAAGAAAAAATGATAACAGAACTGCACCAGGAATGACCACTGACCGCTGTCACTAAAAGAGCTGCACTGAGGGACGGCCACACGTTTCCGTTCCCACATGGAAATGGTGGCACTTGCCTTCTCCTTAGTAACCATCAGCGGCATTTCCAAGGCCAGCAGGTACACTCAGACATGTCCAGAATCTTCATTACACTGGGAAAACTGGGGTTGGCATTAGCTGTGACACACATCAGGAAGAGCACAGCAGCAGCAATAGGGATTTCCCACCTGCCTCCCAGGGAGAACAGTATCAGCATAGGGACATAAAATGCTGATATAACATCCTTTCCCACTGTTCCCTGTGCTCAGCTGGAGGTAGCATCCTTTAGGTTGTGCTCTTCAGTGGGTTTACCCATGGAAATACTGCAGAGGGACACAGAAGATTTACTACCATGTTAAAAAGAAGCTGAAAACCCAGGAAGGATGACATTTAGGAAAGGGACACAAGCAAATTCACACATCATATGACAGTTCAATATGGCTGCTGTGAGCATGCAGCATGGAGGACAGCTAGATTAAACTAGAATATATTCCAAACCTGTTTGGCCTTAAAACTGCAGGTAAGGTTAATGACCCTCACCAATTAAAAAAAAAAAGAAATCTGCTCAGAACTAATTTGGATCACCATCCCTGCATCCACTGGGTATCACGACTCCTTTTCCCAACCAAACTACAAAGGCTTTCCTGGAAATCTCTCATTTTCTGTTGCCTGCCTGTAAGAGTGCTCAAGTGACCTGTGTGATCTCTCTGAATGAACTGAGCTTTACCTTCACAACTGCTCTGCTCTTCACTTCCAGGCTCGTGCCCTTGGCAATTTCCATCTGGCAGCGTTGGCCTGCTGAAGGAGAGGCTCTGTTCCAAACATGCCCACTTTGCAGCAGTAGCCCATGATGGGATGTTCTCCTGCCTGGACTAATCCCTTTGCTTCTCAGCTCCAGCTGCAGCCCAGGTGACCTGGCAGTTGTTCAGGAGCCTTTGCCATGGCACGGCCCCACCCAGCTGACTGCCAGCCTGGCAGCACAGTGGGCACACATTCCCAGCCCTGGCCATTGTTTCCATCCTGCTGCAAGGAGCCCAGTTGTTCCCCAGTGTTCCTGCAGGAATCCAGGCCCAGGTGTCTGTGGGGTTTGCAGGGGCTCTCTTGGGGGTACCTGGGGGTGTCTGTGGGATTGGGGAGGGGGGCCTGAGCTCTGGGGGTGTCTCTGGCACTCCTGCTCTTTTCACCTCATATTTCCATCCTTTTTCCTCTCATGCTTTGCACCATTTTCTCCTCACCTTTCTAGAGCTTTCCTGCTTCCTAAATGCCACATTTTCACCCTTATGCCATCTCCATTTTTTCACTCTTCCCCCCTTTTCCTGCTGCTCTTTTCCCCCCATTTTTGCTGCCCTTTTTCCTGTTTTTTCCTGCCCTTCCCCCCCCCATTTTTTTGCTGCCTTTTTCCCAATTTTTGCCCCTTTTTTCCCCTCCATTTTTTTCTCCTGCCCTTTTTTCCATCTGTTTTTGATACTTTCTTTTCCACCCCTTTTTTACCAACTTTTTTTCCACCTTTTTTTTTTTTTTGCTGCCCTTTTGTGCCTCTTTTTTTCCAGCCTTTGTGGCCCCCTATATAAATCCCTCAATGGAATCAGTGGGGGTTTCTACCAATTTCAACCCTAAAAATAAGGCACAATAGAGATTCCTTGTCAATTTAAGATGATGAAAATTGAAGGTTTTATCTCATTTCAAACCTATAAAATCCCATCACAAAGAGTGTTCCCTGATCTATTTCAGCAAGAAAATGGGGATTCCCCATCCATTGATAGCCCTGAAATATTGGCCAATGCAGGGTTTCTTTCCATTGATCCCATCAACATTGCAGGAGAATGGGGATTCCCCCAGTGGAAACACAGACAATAAGGGAAAATTAACCAGTTAAAAACCTTCAGAATACACTTGGACAGAAATCCATTGAAAGGGAACCACACACGACTTGTCTTCCCTAATTAATTCCATCGAGCTTCCTTCACTAAAAACACTCTCAGAATTAAAAGTGGAGATGCCTCAAAGCAGAGGAAGAGGCAGCATGGAAATGCATCTTCTTCCACAGCAAACTCTCCTGGGAGCACTCCCAGAGCCTTGCAGAGCTCCACTGGGAAGCTGCTGAACAAATGCAAAGAACTGGGATGAGCAGAGCCCCAGAGAAATCCCAGCCCCACTGATGGAAAAGTCAGATTATCTCCAGTTCCTGCTGCTGAAGAAGCGGCTTCTTCTCCCAAAGATGATTGTGCTGGTCACGGGGCTCTCCCGGACGCGACTTTTGCCAACAGACAACCGGGAGCGGCACTGAGCTCTGGAGAGCACTGTACATTTGTCTCTACTGTCTCTTGTTGCCTACATCTTAGGAAAAAGCTTTTTCACTATGTCTCGCAAGGAGAAATTCTGCCAGCACAGAAAACATCTTCGATCGCGTTCTGGAAGTTGCACGGAGATCTGCAGAGTGTTTAGCCAGAAGCAAAAGAAAGTTGTCCAAAACACCTTCCAATCGAATGTGTATGTGATTGGAAAAGGCAGGAGAGTGGTAAGTTACGGCTTTCTATCAGTTTGCAAGCTGCGCACACAATCCCTGTGTTGTGCAACTTCCTTCTTCAATTTTCGCAAGCTGCCGCTCTCTCCGGCTCCTGGAGTTGAAAATGTGGCTTCTTTGCGCAAAGACGATTGTGCTGGTCGCCGTGCTCTCCGGAGCGCGGCTTCTGCTGAAAGACACCCGGGAACAGACACTTAGCTACGGAGAGCTTCGTACCTTCGTCTTTAGTGTCCCTTGTCGGCTACATCTTAGCAAAAAGCTTTTCCACTATGTCTCGCAAGGAGAAACTGTTGCAGGACAGAAAACATCTTCGATTGGTTTCTAGAACTTGCACGGATGTTTGCAGAGTGTTTTGCATGAAGAAAGTGAAAGTTTTCCAAAACACCTTCCTATTGAATGTGAATGTGATTGGAAAAGGCACAGGAGTGGTAAGGTACTGTTTTCTATCAGTTTGCAAGCTGTGCATACCATCCCAGTGTTGTGCAGCTTCCTTCTTCGCCTTTCAGAAGCTGCAACTCTTTCCTGCACCTGGAGGTGAAGAAGCCACTTCTTCAGGCAAAGACAATTGCGCTGGTCGCAGTGGTCCCCAGAGAGTGGCTTCTGCCAAAACACGTCCGTGTGCAGTGCTTTGTGCCGGAGAGATATCTACCTTCGTCTTTAGCGTCTCTTGTCTCCTAACACTTAGGAAAATATTTTCCAGTATGTCTCGCAAGGAGAAACTGTGCCAGCACAGAAAACATCTCCGATCGGGTTCTAGATATTGCACAGTGGTCAGCTGACTGTTTTGCAAGAAGAAAGTGAAAGTTGTCCAAAACACCTTCCAATCAAATGTGAATGTCAATGGAAAAGGTAGAAGAGTGGTAAGGAACTGTTTTCTATCAGTTTGCAAGCTGCGCCTACAATCCCAGTGTTGTGCAGCTTCCTTCTTCACCTTTCCAAGCTGAAACTCTCTCTGGCTCCCGGAGCCGAAGAAGCGGCATCTTGACGCAAAAACGCCCGTGCCGGTCGCGGTGCTCTCTGGAGCGTGGCTTCTGCCGAAAGACAACTGGGAACAGCGCTTAGCTAGTGAGAGCCCCGTTCTTTCGTCCTTAGCGTCTCTTGTTGCCTACATCTTAACAAAAAGCTGTTCCAATATGTCTGGCAAGGAGAAACTGTGCCAGCACAGAAAACATCTCTGTTTGCATTGTTGGATTTGCACAGAGGTCTGCAGAGTATTTTGCAAGAAGAAAAATCAAGTTGTCCAAAATGCCTTCCAATCGATTGTGAATGTGATTGGAAAAGGCAGGAGAGTGGTAAGGTACTCTTTTCTATCAGTTTGCAAGCTGCGCACAAAATCCCAGTGTTGTGCGGCTTTCTTCTCCACCTTTCAGAAGCTGCCGCTCTCTCCAGCTCCTTCAGGTGAAGAAGCGACTTCTTCGTGGAAAGACGATTGTTCCGGTCGCGGTGCTCTCTGGAGCACGGCTTGTGCCGAAAGATGCCCGGGAGTGGCGCTTAGCTCTGGAGAGCTCCATACCTACGTCTTTAGCGTTTCTTGTTGCCTACACCATACCTAAAAGCTTTTCCACTATGCCCTGCAAGGGGAAACTGTGCCAGCACAGAAAACATCTCCAATCTGTATTCTAGATGTTGCACAGAGCTCTGCTGAGAGTTTTGCGAGAGGAAAAAAATTTTTCCAAACACCTTCCAATTGAATGCAAATGTGATTTGAAAATTCAGGAGAGTTGTAACGTACTGTTTTCTATCAGTTTGCAAGCAGCGCAAACAATCCCTGTGTTGTGCAGCTTCCTCCTTCAATTTTCGCAAGTTGCTGGTCTCTCCGGCTCCCGGAGGCGAAGATATGGCTTCTTCGCGCAAAGACATTTGTGCCAGTCGTAGTGCTCTCCTGAAAAAGACTTCTGCCAAAAGATGCCCAGGAGCGACGCTTTGCTATGGAGTGCTCCGTACCTTTGTTTTTAGTGTCTTTTGTAGTCTACATCTTAGGAAAAAATTTTCCAGTATGTCTCACAAGGAGAAACTGTGCCAGCACAGAAATCATCTCCGATCATTTTGTAGAATTTCCATGGATGTCGACAGAGTGTTTTGCTAGAAGAAAGCGAATGCTGTCCAAAACACCTTCCAATCGAATATTAATGTGATTCGAAAAGGCAGAAGAGTTGTAAGGTACTGTTTTCTATCTTTTTGCAAGCTGTGCACACATTGCCAGTTTTGTGCCACTTCCTTATTCGCCCTTCACAAGCTTCTGCTCTCTCCGGTTCCTGCTGGTGTAGAAGCGACTTCTTCAAGATTAGACGATTGTGCCGGTGACGGTGCTCTCCTGAGGAAGGATTCTGCCGAAAGACGCCAGGCAGCGTCGCTTATCTCCGTAGAGTTGTGTACCTTCATCTTTATTGTCTCTTGTTGTCTACATTTTAGCAAAAAGCTTTTCCCCTATGAGTCGCAAGGAGAAAATGTGCCAGCACAGAAAACATCCATGACAGTGTTCTGGAAGTTGCATGGACGTCTGCAGAGTGTTTTGTAAGAAGCAAAAAAAGTTTTCCAAAACGCCTTCTAATCGAATTTGAATGTGATTGGAAAAGTCAGGAAAATTGTAAGGTACTGTTTTCTATCAGTTTGTGAGCTGCACACAAAATCCCAGTGTTGCATAGCTTCCTTCTTTGCCTTTCCGAAGCTGTGGCCTTCTCCGTCTCCTTCAGGCCAAGAAGCGGCTTCTTCGCGCAAAGACGATTGTTGCAGTCGTGGTGCTCTCCGGAGCACGCCTCCTGCTGAAAGATCCCCGGGATCGGTGCTTAGCTCCGGGGTGCTCTGTACCTTCGTCTTTAGCGTCTCTTCTCTCCTAACACTTAGGAAAATATTTTCCAGTATGTCTCGCAAGGAGAAACTGCTGCAGGACAGAAAACATCTCCAATCACGTTCTAGAAGTTGCATGGACCTCTGCAGAGTGTTTTGCAAGAAGAAAGGGAAAGCCATCCACAACACATTCCAATCGAATGTGAACGTGATTGGAAAAGGCAGGAGAGAATTTTTTCTATCAGTTTGCAAGCTGCGCACACATTTCCCAGTGTTGTGCAGCATCCTTCATTGTCTTTCACAAGTTGGCCGCTTTCTGGCTCCCGAAGGTGAAGAAGCGGCTTCTTCATGCAAAAACGATTGTGCCAGTTGTGTTGCTCTCCGGAGCGTGGCTTCTGCCGAAAGACACCCGGGAGCAGCGGTTAGCTCTGGAGAGCTTGGTACCTTCGTCCTTAGTGTCTCTTGTCGCCTACAGCTTAGCAAAAAGCTTTTCCACTATGTCTTGCAAGGAGAAACTGTGTCAGCACAGAAAACATCTCCGATCAGGTTCTGGATATTGCACATTGGTCTGCTGAGTGTTTTGGAAGAAGCAAAAGAAAGTTGTCCAAAACGCCTTCCAATCGAATGTTAATGTTTTTGGAAATGGCAGGAGAGTGGTAAGGTACTGTTTTCTATCAGTTTGCAAGTGGCGCACACAATCCCAGTGTTGTGCAGCTTCCTTCTTCACCTTTTAGAAGCTTCTGCTCTCTCCGGCTCCCGGAGGCGAAGAAGCGGCTTCTTCATGCAAAGACGATTGTGCCGGTCGCGATACTCTCCAAAGCGCGGCTTCTGCCAAAAGACGCCTGGGACTGGCGCTTAGCTCCGGAGAGCTCCGTATCTTTGTCTTTAGCATCTCTTGTCGCCAACATCTCAGCAAAAAGCTTTGCCACTATGTCTCACAAGGAGAAACTGTGCCAGCAGAGAAACATCTCCGATCATTTTCTAGAAATGGCACGGAGGTCTGCCGAGAGTTTTGCAAGAAGGAAAACAAAGTTGTCCCAAACACCTTCCAATCAAATGTTAATGTTAATTAGAAAATGCAGGAGAGTGCTAAGGTTTTGTTTTCTATCAGTTTGCAAGCTGCTCACAAAATCCCAGTATTGTTCAGCTTTCTTCTTCACCTGTTGCAAGGTGCCGCTCTCTCTGGCTCTCAGAGGTGAAGGGTTGTAGTGCGTTCAGTTAGTTTATTTAATTGCTCCCCCATTTTGTGTATTACTCCGCCATTTTATGTATTGTATCCCCCTGTTTAATGTAAATGGTTCTGCCCTCCCCCAGTTTAGCCCTGCCAGTTGTTATTCCCATGGCAACTCCCGCCATTTGGGTTGTCAGTCCTTGTGGTTATATAATTTCTCCTCCCTCTCCTCCCCTATATGTATATTGGTTCCTCCTCCCTGGGCCCAGTCAATCACCCCCCACTCTTCCCAGCTTTCCAGAATCTTCTTCTCTCTGGGGATTGTGGTTGGCTGAGGTGCCGGGGCCCCTCCTTTACTTTGTATCTGTTGGTTACCCCCTTATGTCAGTTATGTTAAGTTCATCCCTTCACCCTTCCCTTTTAGTTCCCTCTAAACCCCTCCCATCTACACCTCCTTCCTTTAGAATCTCACTTCTCCCTCCCCTCGGGGCCATTCTCTGGTTGGTGCTCCTCGGTTGGCTACCCCGGTTCATCAATAAACCAACTTCACCCCCAGTGAGTGTACGGCTCCTTACCACGTCCCATTGGCAGCGAGTTCTGTCCGCAAGCCAGCTCAGCCCGAGGCCTATGGACGCCGAGGGGGGCTGACAGTTTATGCAGCTGGGTGTCGGCCATTGACCCCCTGCTAGCCGGACATTGCCCTCTTGGCCAGACACACCTCACCGCAGTGAAGACGCGGCTTCTTCGCGCGAAGATGATTGTGCCGGTCAAGGTGTTCTCCGGAACATGGCTTCTGCCAAAAGACGCCTGAGACCAGCGCTTAGCTCCGGAGATCTTCATACCTTTGTCCTTAGCACTTCTTGTCACCTACATCTCAGCAAAAAGCTTTTCTAATATGTCTCGAAAGGAGGAACTGTTCCAGAGCAGAAAACATCTCCAATCGTGTTTCAGAAGTTTCAAGGAGGCCTGCAGAGTGTTTTGTAAGAAGAAAAGGAAGCTTGTCCATAAAGGCCTTCCAATTGAATGTGAATGTGACTGGAAAAGGCAGGAGAGTGACACGGTACTCTTTTCAATCAGTTTGTAAGCTGTACACACAGTGTTGTGCAACTTCCTTCTTCACCTTTCATAAGCTGCCGCTCTCTCTGGCTCCCGGAGGCGAAGAAGCGGCTTCTTCATGCAAAGACTTCTTTGCCGGTCACGATACTCTCCGAAGTGCGGCTTCTGCCAAAAGACGCCTGGGACCAGCGCTTAGCTCTGGGGAGCTCCGTACCTTTGTCTTTATTGTCTCTTCTCACCTACATCTTAACAAAAAGCTTTTCCACTATGTCTCGCAAAGACAAACTATGCCAGCACTGAAAACATCTCCGATCATTTTCTAGAAATTGCACAGAGGTCTGCCGAGAGTTTTGCAAGAAGAAAAAGAAAGTTGTCCGAAACGCCTTCTAATCGAATATTAATGTGATTGGAAAATTCAGGAGAGTGGTAAGGTATTGTTTCCTATCAGTTGGCAAGCTGCGCACACAATCCCAGTGTTGTGCAGCTTTCTTCTTCGCCTTTCAGAAGCTGCCGCTCTCTCCGCCTCCCTGAGGCCAAGAAGTGCCTTCTTTGTGCAAAGAGGATTGCACCAGTCATGCTGCTGTCCGAGGCGCATCCTCTGCCAAAAAACTCCCTGGGACCGGCCCTTAACACTGGAGAGATTCGTACCTTTGTCTTTAGCATCTCTTGTCACCTAACTCTTAAAAAAAAAAAAAAGCTTGTCCACTATTTCTCGCAAGGAGAAACTGTGCCAGCACAGAAAACATCTCCGATCGGGTTCTAGATATTGCACAGTGGTCTGCCGAGTGTTTTGCAAGAAGCAAAAGAAAGTTTTCCTAAACGCCTTCCAATCGAATGTTAAAGTTTTGGAAATGGCAGGAGAGTTGTAAGGTACTGTTTTCTATCAGTTTGCAAGTGGCGCACACAGTCCCAGTGTTGTGCAGCTTCCTTCTTCACCTTTCAGATGCTGCTGCTCTCTTCGGCTCTCAGAGGCGAAGAAGTGGCTTCTTTGCGCAAAGACAATTGTTCCAGTCGCCGTGCTCTGCGGACCGCGGCTTCTGCCGAATGATCCCCGGGATCGGTGCTTAGCTCTGGAGAGCTCTGTACCTTTGTCTTTAGCCTCTCTTGTCTCCTACCAGTTTGGAAAAAATTTTCCAGTATGTCTTGCAATGAGAAACTGTGCCAGCACAGAAAATATCTCCGATCGCGTTCTGGAAGTTGCTTGGACCTCTGCAGAGTGTTTTGGAAAAAGAAAGGGAAAGCCATCCACAATGCCTTCCAGTCGAATGTGAACGTGATTGGAAAAGTCAGGGGAGAATTTTTTCTATCGGTTTGCAAGCCGAGCACACATTCCCAGTGTTGTGCAGTATCCTTCTTCGCCTTTCACAAGTTGGCGCTCTTTCTGGCTCCCGAAGGTGAAGAAGCGGCTTCTTCACGCAAAAATGATTGTGCCGGTCGCGTTGCTCTCTGGAACGTGGCTTCTGCCCGAAGACGCCCGAGACCGGCGCTTAGCTCCTGAGTGCTTCGTACCTTCGTCTTTATTGTCTCTTCTTGCCTACATCTTATCAAAAAGCTTTTCCACTATGTCTCTCAAGGAGAAACTGTGCCAGCACAGAAAAAATCCCTGATCGTGTTCTGGAAGTTGCATGGACGTCTGCAAATTGTTTTTTTAGATGCAAAAGAAAGTTTTCCAGAATGCCTTCCAATCGAATGTGAATGTGATTGGAAAATTCATGAGAGTTGTAAGGTGCCAATGCCACTCTTATCAAGGAACCCACCTGCCACCGGCAACTATGTATAACCACGAATGGAGACGGAGCACCCGGACCGGCGACAGGAGCTTTTTTTTTTATTTCAGCACATCAGTCTCAGCACATTGTTAGACAATGGAGGCAAGATGTTAACAGTTCGCTGCTCCACAGGGAATGCCAAGGAGGTGTGGCATTACAGCATAGCATCAAACCATCTCAGCCTAGAGTTCAGCCAATCATACATAGAGCAACACATATTGACAAGCATTCTATCCATTGACAAGCATTCTATCCAATCATATAAAACACACGTAATGGTAGTTAAAGCAAAGACTGGTTCATAAGAGATAAAGAAAAGAGATCCATTCATATTAACCTTCTAAAGATATACATTAAATAACCTTGGTGCAATCCATAAGCCAGTTCTACAGAGGTCTGTTGTTATTTGTCACGTATGCTCTACTGCTTAGAAAACTTTTTTGTTGTATTTGCAAAATTACCAAAACTTCTGTCTGAGGCTTACTCTCTTTTAACCATTTCTTAAAAACCCTCTAACTTTATGAATTCTAGCAGTAAGGCACTGTTTTCTATCAGTTTGGAAGCTGCGCACACAATCCCAGTTGTGCAGCTTCCTTCTTCACCTTTTGCAAGCTTCTGCTCTCTCTGGCTCCTGGAGGTGAAGAAGAGGCTTCTTCGGACAAAGACGATTGTTCCGGTCGCGGTGCTCTCCGGAGCGTGGCTTCTGCCGAAAGACGCCTGGGACCGGCGCTTAGCTCCGGGGAGCTCCGTACCTTTGTCTTTATTGTCTCTTGTTGCCCACAGCATAGATAAAAGCTTTTCCACTATGTCTGGCAAGGAGAAACTGTGCCAGCACAGAAAACATCTCTGATCCTTGTTCTAGATATTGCACAGAGGTCTGCTGAGAGTTTTGCAAGAAGAAAAAGAAAGTTGCCCGAAACGCCTTCCATTCGAATGTAATGTTTTTGGAAAATTCAGGAGAGTTGTAAGGTATTGTTTTCTATCAGTTGGCAAGCTGCGCACACAATCCCAGTGTTGTGCAGCTTTCTTCTTCACCTTTTGCAAGCTGCCGCTCTCTCCGCCTCCTTGAGGCCAAGAAGTGCCTTCTTTGTGCAAAGAGGATTGCGCCGGTCATGCTGCTGTCTGAGGCGCGGCCTCTGCCAAAAAATGCCCCGGGACTGGCGCTTAGGTCCGGAGAGATTCGTACCTTTGTCTTTAGCATCTCGTCGCCTAACTCTTTAAAAAAAGCTTTTCCACTATGTCTCGCAAGGAGAAACTATGTGAGCACAGAAAACATCTCTGTCCATGTTTTTGAACTCTCCCAGTGGTCTGCAGAGTTTTTTGCAAGAAGCAAAACAAAGTTGTCTGAAACCCCTTCCAATTGAACGTTAGTGTGATTGGAAAGGCTGGAGAGTGTTAAGGTACTGTTTTCTATCAATTTGGAAGCTAGGCAACAATCCCAGTGTTGTGCAGCTTCCTTGTTCACCTGTCGCAAACTGCTGCTCTCTCAGGCTCCTGGAGGCGAAGAAGCGGCTTCTTCATGCAAAGATGATTGTGCCGGTCACAGTGCTCTCCAGAGCGTGGCTTCTGCCAAAAATCGCCCCGGGACTGGCGCTTAGCTCAGTAGAGCTCGGCACCTTCGTTTTTAGCGTCTCTTGTCTCCTACATCTTATCAAAAAACATTGCACTATGTCTCGCAAAGAATACACTGGGCCAGCACGGAAAACATCTCCGTTTGTGTTCTAGAAGTGTCACTGGGATCTGAAGAGTGTTTTGCAAGAAGAAAAAGAAAGTTGTCCAAAACGCCTAACTTTCAAATGTTAATGTGATTGGAAAAGGAAGGAGAATTTTATGGTACTGTTTTCTATCAGTTTGCAATCTGCGCACACAATCCCAGTGTTGTGTAGCTTCCTTCTTCACCTTTTGCCAGCTGCCACTCTGTACGGCTCCTGAAGGAGCTGGAGTGGCTTCTTGGTGCAGAGACGTTTGTACCGGTCGCGGTGCTCTCTGGACTGCGGCTTCTGCCGAAAGACACCCAGGTGCGGCCTTTAGCTCTGGACAACTCCGTAGCTTTTTCTGTAGTGTCTTGTAGGCTAGAAATTTTCCAAAAGCTTTTCCACTATGTCTCGCAAGGAGAGACCGTGTCAGCACAGAAGACATCTCCGATCGTATTCTAGAATTTGCATTGAGGTCTGCAGACTCTTTTGGAAGTAGTAAAATAAAGTTGTCCCAAACGCCTTCGAAGCAAGTGTTAATGTGATTGGAAAAGGCAGGAGAGTGGCAAGGTACTGTTTTCTATCAGTTTGCAAGCTGTGCACACAATCCCAGTGTTGTGCAGCTTCCTTCTTCACCTGTTTCAAGCTGCCGCTCTCTCCAGCTGCCGGAGTTGTGGAAGCGCCTTCTTTGCGGGAAATTTATTGTGCCAGTTGCACAGCACCCTGGAGCGCGGCTTGTGCCGAAAGACACCCGGATCCGGAGTGTGACCGTGGTCACAGGAGTTTTCAGGAGGAAAGAGAGATGAGAACGTTGCCTCTATATCACATGATTTCATTTATTAATTTATGATATCTATATTACATTATAACTTTACCAAAAAGAAAAAAAGGAAAAGATTCTATCAGAACTTAGCTAGGCTAAGAATAGGAAAGTATGAATAACAAAGATCTGTGCCTCAGACAGAGAGCGTGAGCCAGCTTTGCTATGAATGGTCAGTAAATCTTAACATTTACAGGAGACTAATCACGGATTCACGTGTTACATATCACAGCAGCAGATAATAATTTTTTACATTTGTTGCTGAAACTCCAATTCTCAGAAGGAAAAGACTTAAGAAAGGATTTCTCACAAATGATGTCTGTGAACCCAACGCTTAGCTCTGGAGAGCTCCATATATTGGTCTTCAGGGTCTCTTGTTGCCTACATCTTAGCAAAAAGCTTTTCCACTATGTCTCGCATGGAGAAACTGTGCCAGGACAGAAAACATCTCCAATCGTGTTCTAAAAGTTGCACGAAGGTCTTCAAAGTGTTTTGCAAGAAGTAAAAGAAAGTTGTCCAAAACGCCTTCCAATCAAATATGAATGTGATTGGAAAAGGCAGGAGAGTGGCAAGGTAGTTTTTGACCAGTTTGCAAGCTGCGTACACAATCCCAGTTTTGTGCAGCTTCCTTCTTCACCTTTCACAAGCTGCAGCTCTCTCTGGCTCCCGGAGGCGAAGAAACAGCTTCTTTCCATGTAACTTATTGTGCTGCTTGTGGTGAGATCTGGAGTGTGGCTTCTGCCAAAAGATGCCTGGGACCAGTGCTTAGCTTTGGAGAGCTCCGTACCTTCGTCTTTAGCATCTTTTTTTGCCTACATCTTAGCAAAAAGCTTTTCCACTATGTCTCGCAAGGAGAAACTGTGCCAGCACAGAAAACATCCCTGATCACATTGTAGAATTTGAACAGATGTCTGCAGAATATTTTGCAAGGAGAAAAAGAATGTTGTCCCAAACATCTTCGAATCGAATGTTAATGTGATTGGAGAAGGCAGGAGAGTGGTGAGGTACTGTTTTCTATCAGTTTGCAAGCTCAGCAACAGTCCCAGTGTTGTGCAGCTTCCTTCTTCGCCCTTCCGAAGCTGCCGCTCTCTCCGGCTCCTGAAGGTGCTGAAGCCTCTTCATCATGCGAAATTTTATGTGCCGCTTGCGGTGAACTCTGGAGCATGGCTTCTGCCAAAATACGCCTGGGAGCTGCACATAGCTTTGGAGTGCTCTGTGTCTTCATCTTCGGTGTCTCTTGTCACCTACATCTTAGCAAAAAGCTTTTTCACTATGTTTCGCAAGGAGAAAGTGTGCCAGGACAGAAATTGTTGGAATCCATAAAATCAGATGCTTTAGGAAAGTGGTGAAAAACTGCAGGCCCCAGAATCTGTGAGAACTGTGAATTGCTTGAACAGCAGAAAAAGTTTTCTAAACGGTAGTGCAGACATGAGATATAGAACAATAGGCCTATGTGACTTGCCTTTCTAAGTTGCAAGAAATTCTTTAAATGTATATCTTTAGAAGGTTGAATATGAATAAAGCTCTGTGCCTTGTCTTTTAGTAATGAACAATTGTATGAGAAATAGGCTGCTATTGTTTTAACCACAGTTGCATGTTCTTCAAGTGGTTGGATAGAACTACTGTCAATGTGGTTTTGCTTTATGTGCAATTGGCTGATTTTGGACTGACTTTTCTTTATGCTATGTTCTAACACTATGTTTCTCTGGCATTCAGTTTAATCAGTGAGCTGTCCATACCTATTTGCTCCATTGTAATAACAATGTAATGAGACTGGTGCTGGAAAATAAAGGCTCTAGACTCTGATTTTAGGGTGTCCTGTCCTATTAATCACTGTATATAAACTGCTGGCAAGGCAAAAGATGCCACCTCTGTGAGGAACATCTTAGACTAGGATAAAAAAGAAATTCTTGGACAATTCTGCCGCCGGAGACCCAGGTGTTACACAGTAGGAATATGTTCATCCTCTTTGTCATCTGTAGCTGATTTATTTGTAATTAATCTTTTTCTTAGAGGTGCCTGGGTGACAATATGGGAGGTCATTTATCTAAAACAGAATGGGACGTTTTTTACCGGCTTGCGAAAATTTTACGGGATAAAGGACATTCAGATATCTCAAAAACTGAACTGAAAGACTTGCTAGTCTGGGTGAAAGCGAACACTCAAAATATAGACTTACAGTTTGCTTTTACCTTTGATTTTTGGGATCAAATAAACTAGAAAATTTATAATCTGTTCTCTCTCAAAAAAGACGAGATGGTATCCCGGCTGATACCAGCCTGTCGTGCAGTGTCGGAGAGTTTCAAACAAAATGACTGTAACAGAAACTTTCCTGAGCAACAAAACAGAGAATCTTTTAAAGATCTTTTTAATCGAAATGAAATTGAGCCAACGTCCTTTTCTGGGGCAATTTCGAGTTCTGGTCAGGCTGATTTTCTCCCTCCTGATTCGTTCGGGGCCTCTCCCGGGGATGCTGGCTGCATCCCGTTCTCTGGAAACCGGCAACCAGAACACCTTTCCAATTGGGTTGTGTCTCCTGTCTGCCCTGGGTCTCTCTGTGTCCCTGCGGCAGAAAATAATCTCTCTAACACTCCTCCGGGAAATGATGAACACTTTTTGTGTCGGGAAAAGTGTTCGGAATTTTCTTTGTGTCCCGGGAATGTGAGAGTTCATGAAATCTGTTTGGGGGAGGGAGCAAGTCGTGCGGGGGGAGGAAATGAGAATTTACAGAGGTTTTGTGATAAGGGAATTATGTGTTCTGAAGTTGTACAAGCAGGTACTGCTGAAACTGGTTTTGGGTCTGCTTTGCATGGTCGGGGGGCTGTGGGGGTCACTTCTGCCACTGTTTCCCCTTGTTGGGAAGACACCCCCTCAGAGATGGTTCAGGCGGGTCGATTATTGTGTGATTTGGAGAGTTCTTTTTTTGGGAATTGTTCAAATAAGCTGTTGTCAGGGTTTTCTGTTGCTCGCCAGGTTTTTGATACAGAGGATGGTGTTGCTGTGAATTTCTCTTTGCCTTCAGAGAGCAGAGCAGAGAGCAGGACAAAGGCAGTGGGCAGGAGTCAGGAATTGAGCCAAACTAGGGGGTTTCTGCCCAGACAGAGGTTTGAAGGCAGAGCAGGAGATTTTCGAAAGTTTTCTGGGGAAAAACAAGTTGAGTTTTAAAGAACTCAGAATCTGTTTCTTTTGCTGTTGAGAGAAAAGATAGGATTTTAAATTGTCAGCCTGGTGTTGGCTGTTCTCCAGTTGAGTTCCCACAGGCAAAGGGACTTTGTGAAACATGCCATTGTTCTTTAGAAATTTTCACTGATATAAATTCAAGGCCATTTGGAGAGCAGAAATCAAATTCTGCCTCTCCTCCACGACTCAGAGAACACATCTCCTCCCCTGCCCCTCTTGGCAGGGCTTCTAAGGGGGCGTGGTCTTTCAATGGTGCCTCTGCCAAAAATTCGGAGTCTTCTCCCACCCATACTGGCAGAGCTCCCGGGAAAGTTTGTTGCTACAGCAACGCCCCTGCCAAGAGTTCAGAGTTTGGCAAGAGTCCCGGGACGGCTGCTGTCAGTGAAACTGACTGTTCCCCTGATTCAGAAAAAGTATTGATGAAAAGTAGAAATAAAATGCAACCTAAATTAGATATGGAACTTCCATTGTTATTACGTAACTGGTCTAATATTAATCAAAAATATCAAAGAACTACGTCATGCTTTAAAAGAAAGCGGGTTCTCTTCTCCCTGCTTTAATAATGTGTTGAAAAGTGTGTTTAACTCTTATGATTTAGTCCCTGCCGATTGTCGAAATGTGGCTTCCCTGATTTTAACAAATTCACAATATCTTTTACAGGAATCACAATGGAAAAAAAATGTATTTTTGTTTGTTGTAAACCAGGTCACCTTGAAAAAGGGATTGTCATGTGAAAACATTCCAATCAGAACAGTCAAAGTTGTCATGATGTATATAATTTGCTAATGTATTTTTGTACAAGTTTTTTCTTCAGTTCACAGAAGTTTCCAAGATCCAAGATTCTACACTACATGGATGATTTGCCCATAGCAGCTTCAATGCAGACAGAGATGGAGCCAACCCGTGCTAGTGTTGTGACTGAAATTCAAAGGACTGGACTTGAACTTTCTACAACAAAAATCCAAGGCTGCAACATCAACTCTTCCAAGACAACAAGCTCATCGCAGCATTCCGGAAAGGCATTTCTTTCTTTTTTTCAATTTTAGGAGAAAAGATCCAACTTTGTGGTCTCATTTTTCAATGGGACCCTTCTGAGGCTAGTAGAAGGGTCTTCTCAAATTGTTGAGCTTGCTGCTGTGGTTCGGGCTTTTCAACTTTTTCCTCAACCATTTAATTTAATCACAGATTCTGCTTATGTTGCTAATGCGGTTAAGAGATTAGAGGGGTCAATTTTAAAGGATGTTAGTAATGATATTTTATACTGTTGGCTTTCATGTCGTTTTACAACTTTGCAATGTAGAACTAATCCATATTTTGTTTCTCACATCAGGGCTCATTACTGGATTTTTAGTGGAAGGAAATGCGAGAACAGACAAACTGACAATGGTCATTTCAAACACTTTGCCAAACATTTTTGAACAAGCAAAATTGAGTAATGCCTTTTTCCATCAAAATGCACAAGCACTTGTGCGAATGTTTCAAATCTCTAAAAGTCAAGCTAAAGCTATCATCAGTACTTGCCCTGACTGTCAGCTTGTGCAGCCTCCTGCTTCTACAGGAGCAGTCAACCCACGAGGTTTGCAAAGTCTGCAGTTATGGCAAAGAGACATTACTAAATATCCTTCCTTTGGTAAATTTAAAATATTCATGTTTCAGTGGACACATTCTCTGGTGCAATTTTTGCTTCTCTTCACACAGATGAAACAGGCAATCTTGTCTGTCATCATTTCCTGCAAGCTTTTGCTTCATTGGGTGTAACCCAAAAAGTAAAAACTGACAACGGTCCCGCATACATATCTCAAAAATTAGCCACATTTTTAAATGAATGGGGTGTTCATCACATCTTTGGTATTCCTCACTCTCCTACAAGTCAAGCAATCATTGAAAGGACACATCAAACATTAAAATGCATTTTAGATCAACAGAGAGTGGGAGTTGAGGTCACACCACAGATGAGGCTGAACAAAGCTTTGTATGTTTTTAATTTTTTAAACAGTTCGGGTGCAGAACCCGATCCACCAATTTTTCGGCATTTTTCAAATAGCACACAAGCAAAACTGAAAGAAAATCCTGTTTTTTTGATTAGAAACCCTGAGTCTGGTCAAATTGAAGGTCCTTTTTGATTAATAATGTGGGGCAAAGGGTATGCTTCTGTCTCTACAGGTGCTGAAATTAAGTGGGTCCCTCCCAAAAACGTCAAACCATATTGCACCCCAGAATGTGTTCACGAGTCCAGAACCAAGGAAGCAAGTACGCAGATGTGAGCTGAGCAGAGGGATCTGGGTCTTGCCTGACATTCCTTGTGCCTGACATTCTTTGTGCATCGGTGGAACCTGCAAACTCTGATTTTGTGTCAATGTTATTTATAAGTGTGTCAATTGTATGTCAGATGTTTGTTTCCTAGAGCTGACTTTTGGCAAAAGTTTAAGCTTTTGTTTTTGTTAAAAGCAAAGTTCTAAAATTGATATATATGTAAGGATTCTGCCAAAATTTAGCTCATGAAAAAGATGGAGCAAATGCAAGTTGTATGTTGGTATTGGTGGGTTTTAATTCTTTTTGGTCATGCAGATTTGCCTGTGGAACAAACGAAAACAAATGTTTGGGTGAACTCAGCCAAGGCTGCCGGCTTGGATACCATTTGTTTGTCTAATTCCGAACCAGAAAAACCTTTCTCAACCTGTCTGGTTGGTGTGCCAGTAAAAGATTTGCCTTTGGCCAAAACCAATCCAATGGTAGGTGGAATTGACAATGGAAAAAATCCCTCATTGAATTGGAATGTTTGGGCCAAAAAACTTCCCAGTGCAGCTTCTGAATCCCAAGAATTGGAAATCCTTGGTTCTTTAAAAATGAATTTTTGCTTTACCTTCATAGCTAGTGCTTGGCGAAAAGGTGATCCTCCAAATTACAATGTTACTTGTCCTTATTTTGCAGACAGAAATTTGAGTTTTTGGTGTAATTTTTCAAGCAGTTGGGATGTGCTTTCTGAGGCTGACCAATATCTACGGCAATTGCCTAAGGGATATTGGTTCATTTGTGGAGACAGGGCTTGGCAGGGCATTCCAGCACACCTTGAAGGTGTCCCTTGTAGCATTGGAATGCTCACTGTGATCGCGCCTTCTGCTAAAGCGGTCATGAAAAAGAAACAAAGGAAAATGAGAGCTCTTCCTCATTATGAGGAGAACTGTCAGAGTGATTTCATGCCTTGGAAAGCTGCAAGAAGGATTTCAGCAGGTTTATTTTTACCGCAATTGGCTTCAGCAGTAGCATTGAAACAATTAGATCAGGTTGGATGTTGGCTGAGCAAGCAAGCTAATGTCACATCCTCTGCAATTAGTGAAATGTTAACTGATGTTGATAGTGTTAGACATGCTACCCTTCAGAACAGAGCAGCAATTGATTTTCTTTTACTGGCACAGGGGCATGGTTGTGAGGAATTTGAAGGATTGTGTTGTATGAACCTTATTACATAGGCCTGAGTGGGTCGCTGGGGATGGTGAGAGATGGACGAGAATCTTGTTTCTTGATCAGAAGACTGGATTTATTGATATATGATATATAATACATTATAACTATACTAAATAGAATAAAGAGAGAGAAGTTGCAGAGGCTGCTGCTAGCTAAGAATAGCAAGAAAGAATCTATAACAAAGTTGTGTCCAGGGACTCAGTCCCCGGCTTGCTCCTGTGATTGGCCCTTAATTATAAACATGGGAACATGAACCAATGACAGGTCAAAATAGGTGCATCCTATTGCATTTCACAGCAGCTGATAACAATTGTTTACATTCTCTTCTGAGGCCTCTGCCTTCCAGAAGACGCAGAAATCTGAAAGAAAGGATTTCTGTGAAAAAATGTCTGCGACAGAACCTGTCCAATCATTCTGAATCCATTCACAAAAGTATACAAAAATTGAAAGATTTGACAGCCCAAATTAAAGAGGATAGTGGATCCTGGCTGGACGATTTGTTTCAAAAATGGAGCTTTGCACCTTGGCTAAGGCAATTTTGCAAGATAGGTCTCTATGTCTTGGGTGTTCTGGCAGTGATTTTAATAGTAACTCCCTGCATACTTCAGTGTGTGCAGCGAATGATTAATAAAACGGTCAGAGAAGTTTTTGTCATACAAGAGAGAGAATTAAGAAGTAGAAGCACTTAAGAGAGTGTTCGAAATCTCACAGAAATGGTAGACGAAGGTATAGAAATTGAGGAGGGTTCTGAGTTAAGAGCCTGGAATAGACCAGAGTTTTTTGAACGATGGCTTCTAACTATTGTCAGAGGTGATTCGTACTTTTTTCACTGACTGGGCCTTCACAGCATTAAGTTGCTGTGCTGTAACATAGCAATGATTAGTGTCAGCAAGAATAAGCCTCCAGCAGATATAGTAAGCAAAAATTTTAATAGTAGGGCTATGGAACGCAAGTAGTAAACGACATGAATATGAAGGTTTCTCTTTGGATCAACAGAGCAGGGGAATTGTTGGAACACATAAAATCAGAGGATTATAGGAAAGTGGTGAAAAACTGCAGGCCCCAGAATCTGTGAGAACTGTGAGTTGCTTGAACAGCAGAAAAAGTTTTCTAAACGGTAGTGCAGACGTGACAAATAGAACAATAATCCTATGTGATTTGCCTTTCTCGGTTGCTACAAGTTTGTTAAATGTATATTTTTAGAAGGCTGAATATGAATAAAACTTTGAGACTTGTCTTTTATGAATGAACCACTGTATGAGAAATAGGCCGTTATTGTTTTAGCCACAGTTACATGTTCTTCAAGTGATTGGATAGAACTACTGTCAATGTGCTTTTGCACTATGTGTGATTGGCTGAAACTTAGATGAGATTGCTTTATGCTATGCTCTAACGTTACGTTCATTGGCATTCTGTTTAATCAGCGAGCTGTCAACACCTATTTGCTCCATTGTAATAACAATGTAATGAGATTGGTGCTGGAAAATAAAGGCTCTGGACTCTGATTTTAGGGTGTCCCACCCTATTTGTGACTGTATATAAACTGCTGGCGAGGCAGAAAACATCTCCAATCGTGTTCTAAAATTGCATGGAGGTCCGCAGAGTATTTTGAAGAAAAAGAAGGTTGTCCAAAACCCCTTCCAATCACATATTAATGTGATTGGAAAAGGCAGGAGAGTGGTAAGGTACAGTTTTTGACCAGTTTGCAAGCTGGGCAAATAATTCCAATGTTTTGCAGCTTCCTTCTTCACCATTTTGAAGCTGCTGCTCTATCAGGCTGCTGAAGGCACTGAAGAGGCTTCTTCATGCAAAGACGATTGTGCAGGTCGCGGTGCGCTCTGGCGGGCGGCTTCTGCCAAAAGACGCCCGGGAGCAGCGTTTAGCTCCGGAGAGCTCCATACCTTCATCTTTAGCGTCTCTTGTCGCCTACACCTTAGCAAAAAGCTTTTCCACTATGTCTCAAAAGGAGAAACTGTGCCAGCACAGAAAACATCTCCTATCATGTTCTAGAAGTTGCACGGAGGTCTCCAGAGTGTTTTGCAAGAAGAAAAAAATAGTTGTCCAAAACGCCTTCCATTCGAATGTGAATGTGATTGGAAAAGGCAGGGGAGTGGTAAGGTACTGTTTTCTATCAGTTTGCAAGCTGCGCACACAATCCCAGTGTTGCACAACTTCTCTCTTCGCCTTTCGGAAGCTGCCGCGCCCTCTGGCTCCTGGAGGTGCAGAAGCGGCTTCTTGACGCAAAGACTATTGTGCCGGTCATGGATCGCTCTGGAGCGTGGCTTCTGCCAAAAGACGCCTGGAACCAGTGTGTGACCGTGGTCACAGGGGTTTTCAGGATTAAGGAGAGATGAGAATGTTGACTCTATATCTGAAGGTTTCATTTATTAATTTATGATATATATATTACATTATAACTTTACCAAAAAGAAAAAAAGGAAAAGGTTCTCTCAGAGCTTAGCTAAGCTAAAACCAGAAAAGAATGAATAACAAAGAGCTGGGTCTCAGACAGAGAGCGTGAGCCAACTTTGCTATGAGTGGTTAGTAAATCTAAACATTTACAGGAAGGTAATCACAGATCCACCTGTTATATTGCACAGCAGCAGATAACCATTGTTTACATTTGTTGCTGAAACTCCAGCTCTCAGAAGGAAAAATCTTAAGGAAGGATTTCTCACAAAAGATGTCTGCGACACCGATGCTTAGCTCCGGGGAGCTCCGTATCTTGGTCTTTAATGTCTCTTGTTGCTTACATCTTTGCAAAAATCTTTTCCACTATGTCTCGCAAGGAGAAAAAATGCCAGGACAGAAAACATCTTTGATCTTGTTCTAGAAGTTTCACAGAGGTCTGCAGACTGTTTTGCAAGAAGAAAAATAAAGTTGTTGTCATGGTTTAGGCCTGACACAATGCCAGTGCCCCCATGAGAATACCCTCTCCCTGGTGTCTGCTGTGAGATGTGACCAGGAATAAGCAAAGCAGGCTCCAGCTTAGAAATTAAAAAAACTTTATTAACTAAACTACAAGAAAATAAGGAAAAAAACTATAAAGGAAAAATTGAAAACCTTACAAAAAGCACTTTCCTCCTCCCCTCCACCAAATTTCCCCATGCAGTATATTCCCCCAAATCACCAACTCCCAGTCCGGCACCACCCTTGAGAATACTTAATCTTCAGTTCATGAAGAGGAGAGGAGTCCTTCTTGCACCATAGGCTTCCCCTGGAAACACGTTGAAACCTGGTGTGCTCCCATGTCACTCAGCACTGCCTGGAAAGTCCTTTTGCCATTGTGACATCTTCCTTCCATGCCCAGTGCTCTCACCACTGTGCATGGACCAGAGCTGCTTCTAGGGTTGTCTTTCAAGGGGTCCTTGTCTCCCTCCAAAATGGCACAGTCTCTCCTTTGGGACATCTGTCCCCCCCAATTTTTCACCCCCTGGGGCTCAGGGATACTCACACTAAACCCTCCTGGTTCTGAGGCACTGCCTCCCCCTAAATGCAGTCTCTGTGTCACAGGAAAAAAAAATGGTTCAGTGTATGGCCACACAAGAAAAGTCCAGTCAAAAAGCCACTCCATCATCTCTCCCCCACTCAAGAGTCTTCTGCACTTCCCTCATGGCACATTCCCTCTTATCTCTCTTCTCATTCAGGTCCAGGAGGATCAGCATTTTGCAAGGTCTCAATCATGCAAGAAAAGGGGTAAAAATTTCAGTCTCTGCCTGTCCCAGAGCTCCGGAACTCCCACACTGCCCTGGCCGGGCACTCTCCCCCCGTTCTCCTCCTGGGCCAGCGCCGCTATTGAATTCAGACGCTGGCTCTCTCTCTCTCTCTTCCCTGGTGGGGGGGGGGTTGCCTGATGTCACTTGGTCTCTTCCACCCTTCCATCCTTGGGCTGGGCCTACCTCATGGCCGCATGGCTTTTCCCCTCCCCCCACACAGCTGGCAGCTGGGACAGGGGGAGAGATCCAAAGCCTCTCCTGACGGAAGTCCCAAGAGACTCCTGGGGTGGGCAGCTCTGGGTTTTAACCCCTGTGTTTTTCTCAGAGGCGTATCCTACAATCTGAGCATCCATTGGCCTGATGGTAGTGACCACAGCATCCCAGAAATCCCATTTCCGGTCCAACCACCACAGTTGTCAAAATGCCTTCCTTTCAAAAGTTAATGAGATTGGAAAAGGCAGGAGAGTGGTGAGGTACAGTTTTCTATCCGTTTGCAAGCTGGGCACACAATCCCAGTGTTGTGCAGCTTCCTTCTTTGTTTTTCGGCAGCTGCCACTCTCGCCGGCTGCTGGAGGCAAAGAAGCTGCTTTTTTGCATGAATTCTATTATGCCGGTTGCGGTGCACTCCAGAGCGTGTCTTCCGCCACAAGACACTTGGGCTAGGCACTTTGCTTCTCAGAGTTCCGTATATTTGTCTTTAGCATCTCTTGGTGGCTACATCTTAGCAAAATGCTTTTTTACTATGTCTCGCTGTTGCCGGGCTTGCAAGGGTTCCTCAGGGGTGAAGAGATATATGAGAATCTTGACTCCATGATCAGAAGGCTGGATTTATTAATTTATCATATATATTACATTAAGACCATATTAAAAGGAATAGAAAGCAAAGTTCAGAAGCTGCTAAGTTAAGAGTAGAATAGGAATGAATAAACAAAGGAGCTCCCTCTGATGATGTCCCAGAGAGAGCTTGGTTTTTGATTGGCATTAATTGTAAACATGCAACATGGGCCAATCACAGGTGCGCCTGTTGCATTTCACAGCAGCAGATAACCATTGTTTACATTCTTTCTCTGGGGCCTCAGCTTCCCAGAAGAGGGGAAAATCCTAAAGAAAGGATTTTTCACAAACGATGTCTGTGACATTACACCCTTTAAATTCTAAAAAATTAAAAAGAAAAAATGCTGGTGTGGAATGAACAGGGAATTTCTTCACCTGTAGAACATACAATACTAACATATCACTAAAACAATCTTACAATCTAAGAAAATGCAAAAAACAATGCAAAGAAAATTCAAGTCCAAGTCGCTGAGTTTCAGGAACAGTCCATCGGCTGAAGATCTTCCTTTTGGACATACCTGAAACTCCCTTTTGGTCCTGAAACCGGCTTGCTGCAGAAAAGGCCCATCAATAGTTATCAAAAACCGTTGACAGTCATAAAACGATTTCAAACTATTTTGAACAATTTGTGGAATATCCTTTTCTGGCCCTTCAATGCTTCAGAGCTGCTGCCAGCTATTTCAATGTTTTTTAATTTAATTTAATTTTTTTTTTTTTTTTTTTTTTTTGTGGTCAAAAAGAGCAGCAGCAGCAGAGCAGAGCCAGAGAAAGACCCTGGGGGGCCCTGGTCCCATGTACCGACCAGGAACCCCAGAGCTGGCCCACAAAAGACGGGCCAGGACCAGAAGGGGAAACCAAAACCCCCACAGCCATCAGAAAGCTGGGCAGTGGCCCTGGCCAAGAGACTTCCTAAACCCAAGAGCCCAGGCCCAGCCCACCAGACAGGCTCTGCATTCCCACAGGCCTGCACCCTGCTGCCAGTGCAATGGAAGTACGGGTGGTGAGATGCTTCCTTTTCCCAAAACCACTGATGCATGCCAGCAGCAGGGAAATAGAAGCCTTCCCCAGAAATCCCGTCTCGGGTCTGGAGATGTTTGTTCTCCAGAGCAAACAAGCCATGATCTCTTCCAGCTCTGCCCTCTGCCATGCAAATGCAACAGGTGTGTGTCCCATCTGCCTCAGGGCACCACCCCCAGCGGGCTGGGGACCAAAGGCAGAACTTCTGGCAGAACACACCTGGCCCTTGCCGCTGGGACGTGCAGGGGGTGGCAGAGATGGCAACCTCCAAGGGCCCCCAACTGACCAAACAGCCCCCAACTGGCCGAGAATGCTGATCTTGAAAGCAGGCAGACAGGCTGCACCTGCCCCCAGCTGCTGGGCCTTGCCGGCTCCAGGGAAGGAGCGGCTGACACCCTCTTCCCCTGTCCCAGCTTCCCCTGCAGGGGCAGCCCCAGGACAACCCGAAAAACTCAGGGTGGAAATTGCGCTGGTTGCAGGAACTGCAGGGACAGCTGCTGCCAGAAGCAGTGGGACTGCAGGCTGCTCTGCCTCTGTGGGACAGCCTGCTGGGCATGGCGCGCGGTTGGCAGCATTGTCAGCATCGTCCTGAACAGGGACTGGCATCCCTTGAGGTGGTGGGGATGCGCAGGAACACACTGCTGCTGTGTCCCTAGGCTCTGAAAGCGGCGGCAGGCACGGCATGGGGTTGGCAGCATCTTCTGCCGCTGGGTCTGGCATCAGCTGCGGAGGCTCAGTCGCAGTCTCCGGCGGAATGTGCACAGGTAGTGATGGAGCCAACACGGGCAGCGGCCAAAAGGCCTCGAGGGGCGGTGGTGAAGGATTGCTGTTGCTTAGTAACATTGGCGCAGGCAGGGAAGCTGGCAGAGGCGGGGGGGGGATTGCCCGGGGAGGCGGCCATGCAGGCCGGCCAGGCGGGGCCTCGGGGACCGGTACCACCCCAATCTCTGAGTGGAGCGGGGTCCAAGAGGCCGGCTGTGGCGGGGCCGTCCACTCCCATTCCCCTGGAGAGAGAGAAGGGGGGGAGAAGGACCGCTCCATCTGAGCATGTTTCGGACACAGAGTAAAAATAATTTCTGCTCACGGGGAAGCAGGGGGGCTGGAAAGCAGCAGATGGTCCCCCAAAGGGTCTCCTCCTCCTGGAGACAGAGGGAAAGGAGCCTGTCCCTTGCAGTTAGCAATCCAGGGAAAAACAGCTGCTCTCCGTTTCAAGATAGAAAAGAGTACACAGAAGATGACTGGGTAGACGGGAGGGGAATCCCCCAAAATGGTCACAAATGAATTGGAAAATGGATTCCATGCACTCCCGTATGAAAACATTCAGGGCATATAGCACATCAGTAAAGAACCCAAAATGCTTTGCCCATCGAAAAAACTCATAGACATCTGTCTCTGACAGGAAAAGTCCATCCTCTTCATCCCATTTTTGCCAGAGGGCAATAAGATTCTCCTCTGAAGGAGAAAATTGAACCTCATCCTCTAAGGGGGATGTCCCCCATATGAACAGCCACAAACTACAAAAGGCTGCATCTTCAGGAAGGGAAAAGCCAACAGTACCTTTTGAAAGAGTCCAGCATGCTCTGGCATGCTCCATGGTGCTGCTGCTCTTTCCAAACATCTTCCCGGAGGTTTTTCAGAAGGTTGTCTTTGTGGTCAGCCTTGGTTGTGAACTCTGTCCAAATCAGGATCTTCAGTTCTTCAGCTCCTGGCTAAAATCCACTTCTGTGGTCACTTGTGAAGCAATCATCAATGCTGCCTTCGGGGTTTACCCAGTGCAGCTCTTGCTCCTCTGGGGTCTTTTCAAATTGATTTTTTGTCCTCAATCGGGGTTCACCAGGTGTTGTCGGGCTTGCAAGAGTTCCTCAGGGGTGAAGAGATAGATGAGAATCTTGACTCCAAGATCAGAAGGCTGGATTTATTAATTTATCATATATATTACCTTAACATTACATACAAGGAATAGAAAGCAAAGTTCAGAATCTTGCTAAACTAAGAATAGAAAAGGAATAAATCAAAAAAAGAGCTCTCTCTGATTCTCCTAGAGAGAGCTCAGTCTCTGATTGGCCCTTAATTGTAAACATGCAACATGGGCCAATCAGAAGTGCAACTGTTGCATTTCACAGCAGCAGACAACCACCGTTTACATTCTTTCTTTGGGGCCTCAGCTTCCCAGAAGAGGGAAAAATCCTAAAGAAAGGATTTTTCACAAAAGATGTCTGTGACATCTCGCAAGGAGAAACTGTGCCATGACAGAAAACATCCCTGATCATGTTCCAGAAGTTGAACGGAGGTCTGCAGAGTGTTTTGCAAGAAGAAAAAGAATGCTATCGCTTTATCCGACGCCCAAAGGTGAAGAACGGCTTCTTCGCGCAAAGACTATGGTGCCACTTGCGGTGCGCTCCAGTGCGTGGCTTCTGCTGACAGATGCCCGGGACTGGCGCTTAGCTTTGGAGAGCTCTGTACTGTAGTCTTTGGCGTCTCTTGTCGCCTACATATTAGCAAAAAGCTTTTCCACTATGGGTCGCAAAGAAGAAACTGTGCCAGCACAGAAAACATTTCCGAACGTGTTCTAGAAGTTGCACGGGGGTTTCCAGAGTGTTTTGCAAGAAAAAAAAAGAAAGTAATCCAAAACCCCTTCCATTCGAATGTGAATGTGATTGGAAAATGCAGGAGACTGGTAAGGTACTATTTCCTATCAGTTTGCAAGCTGTGCACACAATCCCAGTGTTGTGCATATTCCTTCTTCACCTTTTGCAAGCTACTGCTCTCTCCTGCTCCTGGAGGCGAAGAAGTGGCTTCTAAGCACAAAGATGATTGTGCCCGTCACAGAGTGCTCCGGAGCACGGCTTCTGCTGGAAGATGCCCGGGAGCAGCGTTTAGCTCCGGAGAGCTCCGTACCTTCGTCTTTAGCGTCTCTTGTTGCCTACAGCTTAGCAAAAAGCTTTTCCACTATGTCTTGCAAGGCGAGACTGTGCCAGCACAGAAAACATCTCCGATCGTGTTCTAGAAGTTGCACGGAGGTCTGCAGAGTGTTTTGCAAGAAGAAAAAAAAAGTTGTCCAAAATGCCTTCCATTTGAATGTGAATGGGATTGGAAAAGGCGGGAGAGTTGTAAGGTACTGTTTTCTATCAGTTTGCAAGCTGTGCACACAATCCCAGTGTTGCGCAACTTCTCTCTTCCTCTTTCGAAGCTGCGGCTCTCTCCGGCTCCCGGTGGCGAAGAAGCTGCTTCTTGGCGCAAAGACGATTCTGCCGGTCGCAGATAGCTCTGGAGGATGGCTTGTGCCGAAAGATGCCTGGAACCAGCGTGTGACCGTGGTCACAGGGGTTTTCAGGATTAAGTAGAGATGAGAATGTTGACTCTATATCAGAAGGTTTCATTTATTAATTTATGATATATATATTACATTATAACTTTACCAAAAAGAAAAAATGGAAAAGATTCTCTCAGAGCTTAGCTAAGCTAAAACCAGAAAAGAATGAATCACAAAGAGCTGGGTCTCAGACAGAGAGCGTGAGCCAACTTTGCTATGAGTGGTTAGTAAATCTAAACATTTACAGGAGATTAACCATGGATCCACCTGTTACATTGCACAGCAGCAGATAACCATTGTTTACATTTGTTGCTGAAACTCCAGCTCTCAGAAGGAAAAATCTTAAGAAAGGATTTCTCACAAAAGATGTCTGCGACACCGATGCTTAGCTCCGGAGAGCTCCGTATCTTGGTCTTTAATGTCTCTTTTCGCCTATATCTTAGCAAAAATCTTTTCCACTATGTCTCGCAAGGAGAAACTGTGCCAGCACAGAAAACATCTCTGATCTTGTTCTGCCTTTCTTAATTCTATTAACATTCAAATGGAAGACGTTTTAGACAACCTCCTTTTGCTTCTTCAGAGCAAAACACTCTGAAGACCTCTGTGCAACTTCTAAAACAGCATTGGAGATGTTTTCTGTGCTGGCACAGTTTCTCCTTGTGTGACATATTGGAAAATGTATTTGCTAACATGTAGGCGACGATCGAGGCTAAAGACGAAGATACGGAGCTCTCAAAAGCTTAGCGCCCTTCCTGGGTATCTTTCAGGAGAAGCTGCGCTCAGGAGCACACCGCCACTGGCACAATGGTCTTTGCGACCGGCGCAATACTCTTCGCGCCAAGAAGCCGATCTTCACCACCAGCAGCCGGAGAGAGCCGCAGCTTCAGAAAGGCGAAGAACGAAGGTGCACAACATTGGGATTGTGTGTGCACCTTGGAAACTGATAGATAACAGTACTTTACCACTCATCTGCCTTTTCTAATCACATTCACATTCGATTGGAAGGTGTTTTGGCTAACTTTCTTTTGCTTCTTGCCAAACACTCTGCAGACCTCCGTGCAACTTCTAGAACACGATCGGAGATGTTTTCTGTCCTGGCACAGTTTCTCCTTGCGAGATACAGTGGAAAAGCTTTTTGCTAAGCCGTAGGCGACAAGAGACGCTAAAGCAGCTCTCTGAAGATAAGCACCGGTCCTGGTCCCAGGCATCTTTCTGCAGAAGCCGTGCTCCGGAGCGCATTGCACCCGGCACAATGCTCTGTTCGCAAAGAAGTCTGTTGTTTACCTCCTGGGAGCTGAAAGAAGAAGCACAAGCTTAAGACGTATTGGCCACAATTGTGTATGATTTGGTCTGCCCAGCCGGCTTACTAGTGCCATTCCTTTTGGTATGTGTTGTTGCTGGTCAAGCTTTGACTGGGCCTAGTAAGTTGGGATGCTGGATGGTCGAACAACTAAAGATAAGTTCAGCTATTTTAGATCAGTTGCTCACTGACGTAGAAACTATTTGACATGGTCCACCGCAAAATTAAACTGGTATCCATTTATTGTTGTTAGCACATGGGCACCAGTGTGTAGATTTTGAAGGAATGTGTTGTATGAACCTCTCTGACCATTTTGCAGTCATTCACAGGAATCTCAAAGAACAACAAGATAACATGAAGAAATTGATGGCGAATGGGTGGGGTATGCATGAATGGTTTGAGAGATGGGAAAGAACCGGATGGTTGAAAGATTTTGGAAAGGGAGCTTTGTTGTTACTAGTAGTTGTTATTTTATTGCGTTGTTTTATTCCACGCTTCACAAAACTGGTGAGTCTCTTGGAAGAAAATACGGTGGAAAGGGTCTGGTTGGTGCGAGAAGAAGAAGAAAGGGAAGTTGTAGAAATGTATCTGAACCACTTAGACTCCAGGGTGCACCAGCCATCCAGCTTGGAACTGTTCTTATCAGAATTTTCACAGGGCCCTTTGGAATTCATCAAGGTTACTAAGACATAAGCCATGCTAAAATGAGAAAGAGAAATGAGAAACCAAATTCCAAGACCACAAGAACTTGATAACAGAGGGAGCAAAGCACCTGGACTGTAATCATACACATCTTCTGAGAGGTGCACGCAGAATGCGTGGACAAGACAAAGGCACCAATAAGAAATGCGGGACTTGTGTGTGCAGAGAGTTAGAATATATAAGTGCATCATGTCAATACAAAATGGCTTCTGCTTAATCTTCTTGGTCCGTTGTTCAGGAGTCTGAATTTCCCGCAAGGGATACTTACTGAAAGGGCTCCAATTTTGATGATAGTTACTCTGTAGAGGATGATTAATGGGAATAATTCTTTCAAATCCTTCCCTTGCTGACATCAGTAAGTTTCATGTTCTCCTGATTGTACTGGTCGCTATACATTAGTTATAAATAGAAGGGAATGGCTTTTAGGGATATGTTGCAAGGAAATAGATTGGTAGCTCTGCTTCCATTTCCATTGTCTAAGAAGAGCTCCAATTAATTTTGGACTTTTCACAGACCTCTGACTAGATTAGCATTTGGTTTTGATTGACCCTGTAAATTTTAGGCTACTAGGCTTGACCAATGAATAGAAAAGGGAAAGTCACAGAGGTTAGGATGTTCCCTTGTCAACAACTTCTCAGTAGTAGGGAGATTTCTGCCCTCAAGTTTGTTACTTCAGCTAGCAGATTATGCTCACTCCAAAAGAAGGTGGGAATTTTGCTTCCCTAAGTGGTCCAATAAGTCTTCCTGCTTCTTTGTGCCTCTTTTGGGTGACTGGATTTTGTATTACTGGAGTTTTTTACAAAAAGTTGGATTAAATTGTATGTGTCCGCTCTTGGGGGAAACAGAGTATTTAGCGAATAGCGTCTAGGCTTTTACCAACCTGAGATTGTCTGAACGGACCAGATGCTTAAAACACAGTAATTCCTGCTAGTTCCAATTCAATTTTTAGGCTCAACAAACCAAATGGTAAACCTGCACCAGTAGGGAGGGACATTGAATTGGACTTTCTCCTTTTTAGAGAGAAGCTAATGAAAAGGTTTCACCAGAATCAGAGCAGGCTGTAAAACAAGAAAAGCATCATGAAAAGTAGCCAATCCTATTCTCTAAGTATTGCTAGTTGTGATTGGACAAGAATGAACTGTGCCAACTCTGTGTTCCTGGGTATCACATCAGTAACAGGTACTTCAACTGCTGTACTTCTCTCCTAAAGCTAAGAACAGAATCCAAAGAATTGTGATTCCATGGTCATAATTCACCCTGTTATGCTGACAGGTGAAAAAGGAGTGGAAGGTGCATGGGTAAATTAACTTGAATGGCCTATCTAAATCAGCAGCCACTGATTTCCTAAAGGCTTCAACAGGTCAGTTACCTATGTTTTTCTTGGAATTCTTTTAATCTTTGGTCATGTTTTTTCTTGGGATTCTTTTAACCTTTCCCCATTAGTTCAGCCTCTGCTCTCAAGCCTTTGCTGACATTTCAAGTATCTCGATAACCTGGAAATGTATTGTCTTTATCGATCATATAATTTTTCCCTTCAAAGAGTTGTTTGTCTCAAGTCTCTGTTTTGCTGGTTTTCTGCTAGTTCATTGTCAGAGGGCAGCAAGTGTTTTGTAAGAGCAAGTACACAATCCTATAGCTTGCTTTTCTTTTTATTTGGCCTGTCTAGAAAATGGAATGACTGATCATCTCCAACAGGCTTTTCTCTCCCCATTATATTTCACTGGAAGAGTAGATGCAAATCGTCTACCTTAAGTCTCGGCACAGAAGAAACTTGTGGTTTGCTGATGCATATAGGTAGAAACTTACAAAAGGAAGGCCTTGGGCTGAGGCCCATTACTTTGACTAAGTAGAAAAGGACTATGGGAAGGTGAGGCAGCTGAATTAGAGGTAGATCAACAAGTTCTAGAACCGTCGCGTGTTCACAGCATGGTGCATGACGGTTGGTTGAATGATGTTTGTTATGGCTTAAAGCTATGGAACTGATGAAGGCCTGAGTGTTTCAAAAGCCTGGTTTTTGCAATAAAGCAGCTCTCCTCTGCACCTGCCTGGGGGCTCTGCATCACTATGGACCCTCACTCCCAGTTTGCCAAGGAGATGATCAGTCAGAATGTTGCAGAGCTGCTGTGTGCATATGAATGGAATGGCAGAGAGTGAAGCAGTGGACATTTCTGGGGTTTAGTACAATGCTGATGCATTGGTGCCAGTTTAGTTGGTTTTCCATCAGTGGCCTTTCTGTGTAGAAGTACACTGCCTAGAGTCTTTCTAGCATTTGATGCCACTTCCTTCCAGTTGTTTTAATACCTTCCTTCCATTGAAAGGATGATACAACTTTTACATTTTGAAGATCCCTGTTAGGAAACACTATGCCAGAGGAGTCATCACTCCCTTTTCTTCTGCCTCTTTTGGAATTTTCAGAGACTCATTTCAAATTTCTGCTAATGTCAAGAAGAATACTGAGACTACTTAGCAGGGTTGACACTCTCAGCTGCTTTCGTCTTTCATACTGCTTCATACTGTATGTGACTTAATAGCCTCTTTTTGTCATCTGCATTTTGCTGTGATCCAAAGCCAAATATTCCAGGCCTGTGAACACAAAAAGAACTCTTAGTCTTTTGCAAGAACTACCCCTAGGAGGATTTGTGTTCAGTTTGATTTCTACAGTGTTTCAGAAAAAGGAGATTGTACTCTCTTCTTGTGTACTCTCTTCTTGCGCTCTCATTTCCCTCTCTCTGCCTTGCATGCCCTACTTAATCTACCGGCGTGACTCATTTGGCATCATCGCATAGTGCAAGTTCTGCATAGTTTCATGTACTTACAAATGCCAGTTTCCAAGGAGCCTATGTAACCATTCAAGGGGCAAAGAATTGTAGGGCTGGGCAAGTTCAGGTGCTGAAACTGGAAGTGGTTAAATCATTCCATATTAAAATGACAGAGCAAATCAGTTGATCTATGATTTTCCGCTGGACACCTCTGAGAATAGCAGCTTGTCAGCATTGACACTGCCATCTTCCTAGCTGTATTCCAGAAAGAGAGAAGGGATACCTTCAATGGTTAAGATGCTTGGTGTTGGGAATTTAGCTGACTAGAGACTGGAAAAGTACAAGGCCGTGGCTAATTCCAAGTCCTGCACCTGCAAGATAGCATGTCCTTGGGCCTAGCTGGGTATGATAACAAGTGGACAGAGAGACATGGGAAATAGAGAATGTAGGCCCAAAGGAATGAGGAAGAGTTGGTGGTATAGTTTAACCAATAGATCGTTTGGCTTACAGAATATTCATGAGCTTATTACTTGCTGTATAAGTGTCTGATGCTCTCTTCAATAAACGGAACTTGCTGATCACTCATATTGAGCCCCGAGTTTTCCCTGCACGCGACAAATGGCTCATCCCCGACAAAGGCCTCATTCTGCGACAAATGGCGCCTGAACAGTGACCCTATGGACCCCTGCGAGCCACGGTCGGTGGAGTATTTTTGTGTCAGTCCCAACGCAGCCCTGGAGGCACAAAAAGCGGGCCCTGCCTCAGGCGACCCCATATGGGAGACCTGGAGAAAGGTGAAAGGGCGGGCTACGGTGCCCTGGCGACCTCACAGGAGAGTCCAGCTGACTGAATGCCGTTGAAATCCTGGAAAGGCTGCAGTGTGCTGAATGTATGACAGGTTAAAAGGTAATACAGGGAAAAGCGGCATATAATCCTTTTAAAATGCTTTTTAGAAAAGCGGGGACTATAGACTGTTGACATGGGAAGACAATTCCCGAGACTGCTGCATATAGACTTGCAAAAACGTGCGTTGTGGTGCTGGCGCTGCAAGTATACGCACAGTGGGCCAGCAACCCTGCTGTGATGGCGGCAGCAGCAGCGGCTCGGGGCACTTGTGGGGCTGTGCCACTCCGAACTGGGCATGGGTGCTGCGCCATGGGAGCAGCCGCGGTGAGCAGTTCGCCTGAGATGCTGCGCTGCAGCAGCAGTAGCGTCAGCAGTCGCGAGGGGAGCAGAGCCGCCACGGGGGGAGCGACCTGCACCGCCACGGGTGTAGCGCTGGGTGCGGCGCACGCTGCCAGCGAGTCTCACAAAACAAGAATCCCAGCGCGGGGGTGTTGCCCCACTCCGACACAAGCGGCGCGGGACCAGAGCACTTTTCCAGCGCGAGCGCTTCTCCCTCCTCCCCGCAGCCGCAAGCGACACCAAGCAGCATTACTATTAAGACGTTCCTCACCCAAGTTAAAAAGACTTCTTGTTCTTCCTGGCAGAGACTGTGAAAGAGAAATCAGTGTAGTGAATGCGTGGGCCAAATTTCGGCCGATTTGGCTTAGCATCCGTTATGCTGTCAAAATCACCTATATTAACATAGACTTTAAACTTCAGAAGCCCAGATAACTCAGTCGGTGGAACATCAAACTCTGAAATTGTATTTTGAAAAATTTAAAAATGTTAAAGAAATGTTAAAGCGATTGTATAAGTAAGTAATAACTGTGCTTTTTGTATTCTTTGAGCTTTGCTTGGACTTGGTAGAGGTAAAAGCAAGCACTGAATTCAAAAGAATTTTTCCACAGCTATACCTTGAACAAACTCCTTATGTTTAGGTGCACTCAGGTGTAAAAATGCTGTAACAAACACGTGAAGAAAGTTGTTTTAGCTTAGTATTTTAGAGTTAGGCCTGTAAGTAAGTTATAGTAAATTCCATATTCTATTCTATTTCTATAGTAAGTTCTATCCATTGCTAAGTAGTTTAAGTTAAATTATCTATTAAGTGCCATTAAATGTTAAATACTGTTAAGTTTTGTTAAGGTTAAGGTCTGTTCAACTTAAGTTCTGCTAAGTTAAAGTTCTGTTGAGATTAATTTCTGTTAAGTTTAAGTAAAGATAAGTTTAAGTGATGTTAAGTTCTGTTAAGTTTAAATATTTTAAGTGCTTTAAGTTTAAGTGCTATTAGGCTTAAGTGATGTTAGATAGATTTATGCTAGACGTTTATTTTATGGCTTGTGTGCAAGGTGTTGTCGGGAACATCAGAGAAACTCTAGTTAAAAGAGACAATCAGAGGCACCTGTGAGTAGAGCCATTCCTGTTTGAAGTATATCTGCTGTTTGTGAATGGAAAGCAAACTTACCAGATAATCGACACAGATGAAACCTGCGCACATGTTGCTCCTTTAGCTTATTTTTGTAGGTTGTATTAGCACACCTGAGTTTTGTTTGAGCCTTGTAGCAGCATATAATCATTTTTGTATCTGTCGTATAGGATATCCTATAGATAGTGATAGCCTTTTCGGTTTGTCTCCCTAGCATAGATCCCATGTAAGAGAGAAACCTTGCTAGTTGAGAATACTGCTTGTAATGTAATCGTTGTTGGAATTGCATATTCTTGTGTTGCAAAGAGTGTGAGGCAATTAGCCCATAGAACTTTTCTTGTTCCAAAAGAAAACAGGGGAAATGTTGGGAATTTAGCTGACTAGAGACTGGAAAAGTACAAGGCCGTGGCTAATTCCAAGTCCTGCACCTGCAAGATAGCATGTCCTTGGGCCTAGCTGGGTATGATAACAAGTGGACAGAGAGACGTGGGAAATAGAGAATGTAGGCCCAAAGGAATGAGGAAGAGTTGATGATATATTTTAACTAATAGATCGTTTGGCTTACAGAATATTCATGAGCTTATTACTTGCTGTATAAGTGTCTGATGCTCTCTTCAATAAACGGAACTTGCTGATCACTCATATTGAGCCCCGAGTTTTCCCTGCACTCGACACATGGCTCATCCCCGACAAAGGCCTCATTCTGCGACAGTTTGGCATGAGAAAACAGCAAGAAATGTACCACAAAATACTTGAGCCAGATAAAGTGCGTTTTTCTAGTGCGAATTTTGCAGTTGTTCTTTCTTGTCTGTGCCTTTTCACATAAGACAGGGGGGTACTTAATTATTACTGTTCTTTTGTTTTCTTTTGTTGGCCTCCCTCTTTCCACCTGCAATTAACAATTTTGCTTTTCTTTACTGGCTTCTCTTTCTTTACCTATAGAAGGTTACATGAGGTTCTCCAACCTTGTCATAAATATTTTCATACAGTGGAAAGAAGTAGAAGACACATCTAAATGGATAAAACAAACCCACAAAAATAGAGTTTTTTACAGTCTTCTGTGAGAACATTAGGACACAAGATATCTTTGAACTGAGTTATGCTGTATTGATTTAACTTTTAACCCAGTCATTACTATTATTACATGTGTTTAGCCTTTAGTACAGAGTCTTTGAACTAATCCAGCCCAATATTTTGGCTAAGTTTGTTTTCTTTCTAGCGAGGACTTTGTTTCTTAAGGAATAGTCCAGAGAAAGAGTGTCCACGGTAGAGTTTTGGGTTATAAATTCTGGTACAGTTTGTGCTGGTAATATGTCTAGGAAAGAAAGGTTTCACATCTTGCAAATGTAACCATTATTTGAAATAGTTAAAAGTTAGGGGTGTCATCCCATTCCCCCCCCCCCCCCCCCCCCCCCCACTGCCCCAAACATACTTGTCTCTGGAATGTTACTCAGGGATTACACATAAAGGCCCACCCTGTAAAATATGTTGCAGATACTCTGCAGTAAGGGCAGCTTAGCAGCTAGACATGACAATGTGTGTTAAATAACATTGCTTCTACAGTGACAGAAACTCTGTCTACACAGACATACTCAACAAAGGTTACCATGGCTTAGCTCCTGTCCTAAAGCTAATGTGTGTTTTAAAACTTCCCAAGAAGGTGAATTCAACCTCCTTCATTGCTCTATGCTGGAGTTCCAAGAGAATTTCAGCGTGCTTTTTGTCATTTACAGCTGTCACTGCTTAGCTCTTGAACATGAGACTCCCTCATGACTGATGAAAGTTGTCTAGTTAAGAGTGGGTCAAAGACATGGTCTTGCTCTAGAAGGAGATGAGAAGGTTTCTGCAGTCTTTATCATCTCTACTGCTTGTGATTACTATACAAAACCAGTGGAAAGTTTTCTGAAGGCAGTCCAGAAGCTGACAATGTGGACAGCTTACAACTGAACACTTGCTGCAATGCAACCATGGTGACACCAGAAAGGACTTAAAAAAATTTAAAAGGGCAAACAAAGCAGTTGGAAGGAAAAGAACATGAACCATTATTCCATTCTTCTAATATATCCTTCCTTAAATCATCATTTTCATGCAATTTCATGGCTTGTGTTGGTATCCCTCAAAAGGAATCTGAGAGAGAGTAAGCTTTTTAATGGAGTAGATGTGACAAACACAGGACAAGCTGCCTTTTTTGCCATCAAATACCAGTTATGCTTGAGCTACGCTTTGCTTAAGGTACTTAGCTCACACTAAGAATTTTACTCATGATTGAGCAAATTTTACTATCATGATTGAGTAAATTTTATTCATGATTGAATAAATCTTACTGTAACTCAGAATTTTACTATCATGATTGGCATTGAAACTTTTCAAGGAAAGCTCTGAATAGCAATGTTTGTGTAAAAACAGTATTTTATCTCCTGTCTTTGTGTGAAGCAGGTAAGCCTTTTGCTGTCAGCAGTGTTGCTTAACCTTTCATGTCATATCCCTCTTCATATCCATATTCTGCTTAAGGCTTATTAATCTACTTTAGAATTGGCACGTGGAATAAGACTACTTTTTCTTTTTGAAAGCTAATGTCATTTGACCTACTTACAGCAAATAATTCATTAATTGCAAGTCCCCAGCTAGCACCTTTTAGGCATATTCTAACCTCTGAAGAAGTAACAAAAGCACTCTCCAATACTTGACTTTCTTAACCACACAAAATGCTTCCCTCCTTTGCAGTTGGCATCTCTAAAATGAACCACATGTCTGCAGTATTTTAACATGTGCCATATTTAGCCAAGTAATTCAAAAGAAGCAAAAAGCAGTCCCTTCAGTTTGGAAATAGTTTTAAATTGGTTTTGAATATACAAAACATACCCTTACCCTCTGCATTGTATGCAGATTTAATTGTCGTGAAAGCAAACCCTATGTTGCTGTTGGGATAGCATGGTTTTCCACAGTTTTCCACAATTATTCTTGGCACAGTTTTCTACTTATGTGACTGTTAGGATGCTTGAAGGTACTTGTAAGGTACTGTAGTAAGCAGAAAAGGAGTAGAGGTTGTGTCTTATTTCTGGCTTCCTTTGGTTTTCATTTTGGTTTTCTTCCTCTTGCTCTTTTTCATGTCACCTTTCTAGATAGTGTGATTTAGATTTGCTGTTTACTAAGCTCTGTTTTCTGTCTGGAATTCTTGTAAATTCTGAAAGAAACCCAACCGGTAAATATGCATCTTTTTATGATTTGCTAGCTACATAGAAAATTGTCCTGCTGCTCTAAAATTCTTTTATTTGATCTGCATTTTTATCGCCGTTCAAATGAAAAGAGAATGGTTCTTCTATTCACTGCTTTTGTACTTGATTCAGTTCAATGTGCACTTATGGTGCAAAAAAGTCCTGCTGGAATAAAGGATCTTCATAGCAATTGATCAAGACATGTGCTACAGGGGTCTTGTAAACATTTGAAGTTTCTCTACCTTTCTGGCAGTCTGTCTTCACAGCAAGACTTGATGAGGGATTTTGCTGGCGTTTCTTTGACAGAAAGCAAGAACAAAGCAAGCAAAATGGAGCAGCAAAAGAAGATAGCAGCAAAAGGCACATTATCCCCTCTGTTATTTATCATTGTCGAAACAAATTTTTTCTCGCCATGTTACATAAAATATCTTAGTAGGGCTAAAGACTAGAAAAATGCAACTCTGTTGTGGATTCATTAAAAGCAAAGCCATCTATAGACAGAAGTGCCCAGCGTGATGCTGGGAACTCCTAGCTGGTTTCAGTAAGCTGTCTGGAGAACTGCATTTTTGGTGGGCTTTACTTGCGTGTCTGTAAGGTGGGGAGTTCATGTGCTGCCTTGAGCCCTGAGAGTGCCATGGGCACAGAGACTCGTCGTGTAGCTCTGTGACCAGCCACAGCACACTGAGGCATAATGGATTACTCCCAGAGTTCCAGTGGTAGAAGGGTTTTCTGCCCCGGTGAAGGATGACACGTCCATTTTCTTGCCTAGAGCCATTCTGTATGTTACAATGGTACCTTGAATTCGGCAAGTTTGATTTGCACAATGGCCAGTGAGCTTGGATTCTTAAGCTTCTTGTGTTTGATCTCTTTCCTGCTTCAGTAAATAGCAAAACTTCCAAGGACTGCAACAACAAGAAGATGAAGCTGCCACTGTATTTCAAATGTTTGCCTAATAAAATGGTGATTCTTGCACATATTTGCAATGGTAATTTCAGGTACCAAAACACCAGCTCTGCTCAGGGCAATTCTGAAATTGACTTGAGCTGTTTTCCATGTTTCTTAGCAGGTGAACTGAGACACTTCTAGCTTTCAAGGCAAGGCGTTTGATAGCAGCCTCAAAAAAGCTCAGGCTGTTGGATGAAAAGGTGAAAAAACTGAGGTGATTGGGGGCAAATTTCACTTCTGGTTTATGTCATAGATTCAGCCATCTGAGCAACAATCATTAGTTTAATGAGGTACCAGCGTAGTCTTTCACTCTCACAGAACCCCAAAAGCTTAAACCATCCAGCAGCTTCTTCCTTGCAACATGTGACACAGCCAAAAGCCAGGCCTGGCCATCACCTTCTCCTCGCAGCCTACAAACTCTTCCAAATCTACCGGTGATTCTCACTTTCCTTCTTAGCTACACAGACAAACATATCCTGTCCGGGTCGCTGAGTCCTTAGTGAAACCAAACAGTGGTTCACCTTCAAACAGCTCAATGTGCCAGGACAGAAAGCTTTCACTGACCTGTCCCCTTGCCTTTTCCTTGCAGCCCTTTATTTTCAGAGCATGCACCGAAGCATTGCACTTCGCTTCTCAGCTGAGTGCATTGCCATATTGCTGGAGTCCCATGCGTCCATCTCCTTCTCGCACAAACTGCTTCTGTTGAAACCTGCTCATGTGATGTGCTTTCCTGCTTAGCTATTCACACCATCACATTCTATGTCCTGCTTGCAGTCTGAATCTAAACGGAGAAGTTTCTGGCTATGTCTCACACATGCAGATGTGCCAGGATGAAAAGGTTGCTTGGACCTTGCCACTTATGTTTGACAAAATCCATTCACTCCACAATCAAGAGACAGCTTTCTTTGCTTTACATCCTGCAAACTTCACACACACACACACACACACATACGCACACGCACGCACACACACAAGAGCTATGCACTTTGTTTCCTTCTTTCTTAGCTGCTCTCACTCACCTATTTCCCACCTTGACCTCTCTACCACTTTTCTCTTGACCTTGCTGTGCATGGACATTTCCTCTTAAGATATCCATTGTGTTGCCTATCCCTCCCCCACATTGCCTTGCCTTTCCTACCCAATCTTGCATTTCCTTGTCATTGCTGACCATTCCTTTCTTTTCCTTTGCCTTCCTGACCCATGCATGTCCTTCCCTTGCCCTTCATACCAACCCCAGTGCCTTGCATTGACTTGCTCACCTATCCTTCTTTTCCTTCCCAGTCGTCCAGCTTCAATCTTTCATTTCCTTCTCCTTCTAGGACTCTTCTTGCCTTGGATCCCTCTCTTTTGTGTTGCCTGGCAAAGCCACCACTTGTCTTGCCTTGTCCTTGAACCCCTTCCTTGCCTTGCACTACCTTGCTCACCAGTCCCCCACCTGGAATTCACCACCTCTCTTTTTGTGGAATTTCTTCAACTTGCATTGCCCTGCCTGCTTCTCCTAGGATTCTCCAGGCTTCCACTGCCTTTTTTTTTTCTCAAGGCCCCAGTGTTTCAGGAGCATGTGAGAAGAAGCCTGGAGGAGGTCATGTGCAAGCACACCTATCTGTCCTGACAGCTTTCTTCTGACATCTATGCTCACATGTCTTGAATTTTGGACACAAAGTTCATCTCTCACCCTTGGGCTTCAGGAGCAGAATGACAGTTCTTTCGCATACAAAGGAAAGCAGGCAACTCAAGTGCCTTAGGTGCAGATTAGAGATGGCCCATGCAAGATCAAGGCTGGATAGAGCAGTCTGTCTGGGCCGATTTTGTGTACCAGCAATCTTTGAATGGACCTGCCACTTGCTTTTGCAAGCCAACAGTTTCCTTGCCTTGCCCTGCTGATTCTCCATTGCTTTGCATTCCCTTGCATATCCATGCCTCACATTTGACCTGCCTACAGTTTTCCTACAGGGCTTTGCCTTGCCCAGCCCTTCCTGTTACCATTACTTCCTATGCCCAGCCTTGCCTCTAACTTCTGAGACTTCTCTCACCTACCATTCCAGTGGCTTCCCCTTAGAGCTTCAGTCTTGCCAACCTCTCCCATGACTTAGCTACAATTGCCTACACTTGCTTTGCATTGCCTTACCTGCATGGAAGGCAAGGCAAAGGTGGTAGGCAAGGCAAAGCAAAGCCAGAAGTCATTTGTAGGGCTAGGCAAGGCAGATGTAGGCAAGGAAGCAAAGCTAGGGTAGGCTAGGCTAGGAAAACTAGGCATTGCACTGGAGGCAAGGAAAAGCCAAGTGACTTGGAGTGCCTTTCCTTGCTTGGGAAGTAAAAGATATGGTGGCAAGGTTGGTAGGACAGCTGATAAGGTATCGTGGGGAGGTATAGTCCAGCAAGGCATTTCTGTCCTGGCCCCTTCTGTGTAGGAGCCACTGTTGGACAGAGTCAGTACCAGATGTGGTATGCAACTTTTGCTCGGTAAGTTCCTGAAGGAGAACAACAATGCTTTCTCATGGGAAGGAAAGAACTTAACCCCAGTGTTGGAGGTGCAGATAAGAATCTGTGTTGTGCAGCTTAATGGCCGCAGCAACTTTCTATCCTGGCATATTTGGTTTGGAAGCACTAACTCAATTTGTACAATCATGGAGACGGTATCCATCTTTGGAAGGCAGTCGCCTTCCTGAAAGAATTCATTTGGCATGTGTTTTCCACTTCCTCAAGGCAGCCTTCTTGAAATTCTGCCAGCACACTTCTTTTGGACAAGGTAAAGAGCTGATCTGGGTCTTGGCGTGCAGCCGAGCTAGTGCCCCATGCAGGTAATGCCCAAGAGCAGTGTTCTGACACCTTTGTATAGGATCAGGCCCTGGATGTTTTGGATTTTGGAGGAGGGGATGCCATTTCTTTTGAGATGGGCTTCTAGTTCGTCCTCTCTTTGGCAAAGTTTGGGATGGGCACTTTGGGTGGTCTCAGTGAATTGAAAGGCTTTTCCCAATAGGCGGTTCTCTGGGTTAGAGTTGTTGAACTGTCAGTAGGAATGCAGAGGCCAGGCCTCTGCAGGACAGGTTTTTGTCCCTTGTAGCTTTAGGGACTGTGTGAGCAGTCCCTGGTGCCATCCTATTTGGATCCTGACTCAGAGAGATTGAAGGCTTATGGTAGTACTTAGAGCTGAGAAGGAAAGTGGTGATAGCAGGGTGTGTGTTTATAGTTTGATGGGTGCAATTGAAATTGTAGGCAGCAAAGAGTTTTCTCCACCATCAGTTTTGCAAGCTCTGTTGTGAGCTCGGCCGACGTTTTCAAGTTTGTTACCAGACTCTACGAGCGAGAAAAGTTTGTTGGGGCAGAAGAGCTGATGTTGACCTTTGAGTGTGGGGCAAAGAAGAGTGTCCACTTGGAAGGGGAAGATTGGTGAAATGTTTTTGTCCCGACACAGTTGATTGGAGAGCAGGGACGTTTCTGACTTGGCTGTGTCCTGGGATGGTTTCGAGCTGGGCTTGGTGCGTGTCCTTGTTTTGTGAGTTGACAATTCTGTGGTGTGGTTATTTAGATGAGCACTGACAGTGCCCAGGAAAAAGACAAGCACTTTTCTAGCCCAGTCCCATTTGTGTGGGAGCAGTGTGGGGGCAAGAGCTCCGCTGTGGATCTTGGCTCTTAGGCACTGACAGAATGGGATCCTGCATGTAGCAGAGAAGGAAAAGGAATAATTTCATTGTTGGCTGCACAGTTTATAAGTTTCAAAATAAAAGGCAATTGCAGCACAGCCTCTTCATTTTAGAACATTTTCTGGGCCATCAGGTGCTCAACATGTAACTTGCACCCAGTGAGCTGCATCCAGCTGCCTGAAGATATGCACTTCCCTCAAGATCTGTGTACCATCTTGCACTCTAATGCTTGAAGATGCCAAACCGCTTCAAAATGTCCAGCGACTGCTCTCAAAGAAAAAGTCCTACAACAAAACGGCAGTGCTGGCCATAACAGTCCCTTTTGCAGTCTGTCAACCAAACGAAACATACTAGAGATTTGCACGTTCTTTCTCAACGATATATATACATGCATCAGCACATTCTCGCAAAGTGGCAGAGACTAATCATTACAGCCAAGCATTTTCAGGTGAACTTCTGACTGACAGATGTGCCAGGACATAAGGCATTTGCCAACCTACCCTCTTTCCTGTGCAAACTGACGTTGGCAGTGCAAATATTTTTACATTCTTTCATTGTGGCCATGTCCAAGCAGCTAGAGGTCACACAGGTGGAAGTGTCAAGACAGAACATGTTCTCAAAGTATCTCCATTTTTTTCTAAACAGGTTTTAAACTGCACACAATGCTCTGTATCTTCTTTCCCACATAAACCTGCCTTCACTTTGTCACTCTCACATCTTTGTTGCAAACGTCTAGCAGCTGTTTGAGTAGAAAAAGACTCTAGAAATAAAAGTGAGCCTTGGGCTGCACCTTCTGCCTGCCCCACATATGCCACATCAAACACACCAGTGCACTCTGTTCTTCCCTTCTCCACTGCAACTCCCATTGTGTTCTCTGGATCTCAGAACCTAAAGGTAGGCACAGTTGTTTCCACAGAAGGGTTGGAAGGGCCATAGGTAGCAGCACAAATAGCTCTCACTGAACTTTAATCATTACCACTGCCACCGTGAGTTTGGTTGGTAGGCCAGTAGGAGTCATGCTCCTTTTACAGCCAGTATGCTGCAGCCACCAGCCCAGTGCTCTTCGACTCCTGTAACCAGTCCTGCCTTTACTCTCCTGGAGGGGAATAGGCATCTATTTCTCACACAGATAATTGTGGCAGCAGCCAAGGGCTCTAGTGCACTGCTTCTGCCAAAAGACGCTCGGGCCAGGCACTTACATTCTCAGCTCTACATAGCCCCTGTGTATTCTGCGTCTGTTGTCATCCAAATCATACTGCAAAGCATTTCACAGAGAGAAAATGTGCCAGGACAACAAGCTTGGCTGGAGTGTACCGCTGAAACTGGTGGAAATTTGCATTTGCACTGCATTCAAGGGGCAGTCCTCTTTCCTATACAACCTGCAAACCATTGTCAGTTTGCAGTGCTCTCTGCCCGCTCCTTCTTACCTTGAAGTACCGATGTACACGTTACAGCCTCGCAAGGACTAAAGATCCGGAGGAATGTCACAGTGCTTTTGTGCAGCACAGATGCTGAAAGGTGGCAAAGCTGAATGCCTTCGCTGAGCTTCAGTTCTATGCAGATTACAGAATGAAGTAGCAGAGTACTGGGATGTTGTGCGCAGTGTACCTCATTGCAGAAGTCGAGAAAGAGCTCATTCACAGTCAGGTGAGAATACCACCTGTAGCCATAGAACTTTTAAATCCAATGGACAGTTGCCAGAAAATATGTCTTGTTTTTCTAAGCTGCCACCTTTACTTCTTTCGACTGCAATGTGGATACTTTTGCCCAATAAGGCCTGACTACATGTACACATATATGTCTCTATTATAATAGCTCAACTCTCAGTTTATTCTAGTACAATCACATGACTACATGACTATACTATAAAACCCTTCCTTATCTAATACAGTTTCTTACTTTATTAAGGCCTATTCTTACTTATAACTAAAGAAACATAAGTTGATGCTTTCTCTGTTCAGTGTCTGTGTACCTTGCTTTCACACCAATCTAGGTTTCTTCCAAGGCTGTAAATCAAACCCTCTTGAGTCTGTGACATTTCTATCTTTGCAATTCCCACACCTCTTCCAATTGCCTCAGGAAATTCCAACTGGAGTGTTTTTCAGTGTCTTCATAAGTGGAATTTTTCTGGCCAGATCATGCAAACACTGCCTGTCTAACGGAAAATCAAATGTCCCATCTATGGAACATGTAGACAGAGGTTTGTGCGTCATCAATGAGATGCATGTGCTCACACACACATGCAGTGAGAGCAAAGTGGTGTTATGGTGAGGGCTGTGGCTTGCAGTCAGAGATGATACACATTCCAAAGGTCCTTGTGACAAACAGCCAGTTTTATTGTTCAGATCTTACTTTTACAGGGAGCTCAAAATTCCTGGCTCTAGGCTGCTCCTTTGGTCTGATCCTCACACAGCCCAGCTCCTGACTAATGAGATACCTGCAGCCCAGGCTAGAAGGTGAGAGGTCCCTGCAGGTCCCTGGCTATCAAGCCAGGAACTCCAATGGCACGGACCAGAGTCTGGAACCCCTGATGCAGAGCAATGTAACAGTAACCCCCAACCAAAACTAAGAAGAAGAAGTATTCTTCAATCAAATGTTTGGACAGTAAGGCAGAGACACATAAAGAAAGGAAAATCTCCTGCAGAACGGTTGTGATTATGCAAAGAGTGGCCTTTTATTAGAATATTAATCTTCATGGGGGGATTTTTTCCCTTTTTGGAACAACTTTGCCTTTCCCACATATTTATAGCTCATTGGAGAGAAGAAAATGGTATTGACAGGGCACATTTCAATACCACAGCCATTTGTTGCTTTATGTCCTAATCTTTCCACGAATGAAACAAGTGAAAAATGGTTGAAGAGGGAGAACTTTGCATGGGTAGGGTGTTGTTTAGAAGCTGATACTACAATGGGTTTGTTACCAGCATGAGAAGCATCTGTGTCATTGGAGACCTAATAGCAAACTAGTTGTCAACGATGGGTAACTATCAGCTGGATTAAAACCACAGGAGTGTAAATGTCTGAGTGAGGAAAGCAACCATTATTTTTATAGTTAAGGTTCTTCTAAGACAAAGGGTAAAACTGTAAATGAAAAGTAGATATTTGCTACACTTCATGGTACATCTTCATACAAGTCAGTCCTATAGAAGAGAGGAATTCACTTCTGGGGACATTGCAGGATTTGGATGCAGAGCCACACTCATAGTTTTGTTTCTTTGTTGTCTGCTTGGCATGGAACACACTGCTTTGAAGAGGGAAGTGCCTAACAGATATTCCACTTTACAAACACATATGCTTCTCTCTTCTTCTGAGACCTCAGCACAGAGCCCTTATTTGCATGGTAGTTTCCTTCCATTAGAAGGCAAACTCATCTAGCCAGACTTCATCACCCCCCTGCATCTTTTGGAGTAGTTCTTGGAAGAAAATAGATAGCAACTTTTCCACTCCTCATGATTCAAGAGAATGTTTCATTCTCCTCCTAATGTACTTCAGGGAACAAGCTATCAATTCCCTACTGTTTCTATGAAAAGGCATGAAGGTAATAATTAAATTCCCATGGATATAATAAGGAATCAAAATCTTTTATGCCTGCAAGCATGCCTTTATGGTATGAAAAGTATGGATTGTCAAGGGTGAAAGAAAACCTGTATGAAAAGGGAGAAAATCCAGAAGCATGCAGGGGTTTTCAGGTATGAAAGGGAAAACAACATTAAATTGTCAATGGAAAGAAATTGAAAGAGGGAGGAGGGAGGAGGGAGGAGGCAAATGCTGCCTTTGAGGCAGCTAACACAAGGACTGTCGGCCTCATGAGCAAACAAGAAAATCAAAATGAAACTTCACAGCAATCTCATCAACAACTTGGACAAATGTGGACAAATGTGCAAATCCTTTTGTTCATTTATTATGTATATAATATATATAGAGATGTTCTTCATTCTGACAGAATTTTCAGGGAGCAAGCTAGTGTACGGCACCTGGAACCAATGGTGTATTGGAAATGGCCAACATGCAGAACACACTCCATCCTGAACACTACCCCAGCAGAATCACAGGATCATAGAATGGCCGGGGTTGAAAAAGACCTTAAAGGTCATCTAGTTCCAACCCTCTGACATGGGCAGGGACACCTTTTACTTGCCCAGGTTGTTCAGAGCCCCATCCAGCCTGGCCTTGAAAACCAGGCTGGGGTGTCCATAACTTCTCTGGGCAAGCTGTGCCAGTGCCTCACCACCCTCACAGGGAAGAATTTCTTCCTAGTATCTAATTTTAACCTGCCCTCTTTCACTTTGAAGCCATTGCCCATTATCCTGTCTCCACAGTTCCTAATGAAGAGTCCCTCTCCTGCTCCCCTTCAGATACCAGAAAGTGTTGTGAGGTCTCCATGCAACCTTCCCTTCACCAGGCTAAACATCCCCAATTCTCTAAGCCTGTGGGATGTGCTCTTGTCCTGAATACTGAACTGCAGTATTGAATTATGATTTTTTGAATCCTTTGAAGGCATGTTCTTTTTCAGCCTTAAATTAGGCTAAATAGCTTTGAATTGTGGGTATTGCAAGTGAGCAACAGAAATCATTGCCCTGGCTTGCCTTTTTTACAGCTCCTTTCTGTGGGACACTCCGTGCAAACATCACAGCTGGTGAGACAGTGGGCACACCATCATTCTGAAAGAGCTTTGAGCAGTAAACATAACGGAGGATTAAATATTGAAATGCAGATGATAGAAGCTGCCTAATGGACTCTGCTGGTGGAAATCAAATGCTAGTCTAGTATTTTGAATGCAAATAATTCCTCCCAATGAGGCCAGACAGGATTGTTTGGCTTTGAATCTGTAGCACGTGGACAGTAGTGGATGATCTACAGGTTGAAAGCAGTGTAGATACTTCTTTTTTTCATTAGTGACTCAGAAACTAAAAAGGCAGCTACAAAATGGTGAATACATCCCTACAGATTCAATAATGGTTGTTCTTAATTTATATCTCCACCATAACAACAGATCGTTAGAACTAAAATACAGATGGGAATTTTATGGCTTCTCAGAAATGAAGCAGGAATTGGCTAATGGGCCTTAGCAGTAGCTACAAGTTTTTCGGCATGAGGCATCTCAAAAGTATTTTAACTGTACAGTACTTTTCTGTACTTTTGGCCTTTTATCTCAAGGATGCATTAAAAAAAAAAGAAAAAGAAAACAAGAAAAAGAAAAAAGAAAATAAACCCTACCAAATGTATATATATATATATATATATATATATATATATATATATATATATATTACATGACTGAGATAATAGGCACAATCAGTAACATATATAGAAACAGAACCCATGGTTTTTAACTTTCAACCTTGTCTTCTCAACACACTCTTGAAAATGGAATTATTTCCCTATCTGCCTTGAAACATTTTGGAGCAAAAACCACTCTAAGGTCCTGATAGGTGTTTTGGTCAAAAATCACTACTTCTGGTTTTCTGTCCATAAGCAGAGTAACGGAGGGGAAAGCTGGTAGCTGGCCAAAGGAGGTAGGAAGAGTAATCATCATCCACAACACCAGGGCTAAAGAAATTTCCATGGAAAATTTCCTGCCTTATTACTTGTTCATGTGTTGGGTTGAAAGTTCAGAATCTGTTTCCATTTCCCCCATCTCTCGAATGTTATATTTCACAGAATTAGAGCTCCTCAAACATCAGCCCTGCCAGAACAGCCCACCATGTGCTGTCATAGGGGATCTGCTGATGCCCACTGACTCTTACCAGTCTAGTGCTTGCCACTGTTGCAGATCAAGAACTTCTGAATAGTTTTGATTAATGCTCTTTGAGTGGTTGAAAACAAGAAAAGAATGACTAGACATTTGCATGATCGAATCCCCTGATGGAATAAAAATAGGAGCATAATAAATGTATTCATTGTCATAAGAAGAGAGATGAAGCATCCAAAAGATTACTTGCATACTTACTGTTCTAAACCCCTTGTTATCTGGCAAATTGTAAAAGATGCCTGGCTTTCACCAAAATGCAAATCAGATTAAAATGTGAAGCTTTACACTTGACTGGATATAAAACTTCATCATCCATTTTTAAATCTTAGAGATTGTGATGTATTTCCTATTAATACCCCGAGATTTAGAGCTGTAATTCAGAGAGAAAAGAAAGCTATTTTAAATTCATTCTATTCAATCATCTTGTCTGCACTCTCTGCTCTTGCTTTTCACTTCTGAATCTCTGTATGAAAGGCATAGAGTTTTGGATTAATTCTTTTCAACAGTTTCCCCTGTAAATCTTCTTTAAGGCAAACCTGTAAAAATCCACACTTTCTTACTCCACCACTTCTAAAATTCCATTGAGAAGCAAAAAAGCCCCATCAAGCAACTAAATCTCTGCTCCATTTTGTAGAAAAAAACCCATGCCATTAACTGCTTTCTTAACATATTCTTTATCTTGTATTAATATGGCAACCTTTTCTTGCTTTTATAGATTAGAACCAAATTCTTAAAGCTATAAGGAAACACAGGTTTACTGTAGCTGATTCTGAGATACAGAAGTCCAGCAAGGAGTTCAGATGTCAAAAGAAGAGTCTGTACAACAAGATTCAGAACAATGTTGAGACATGTTAGCTATTTTTCAAGAAAAGCCACCAAACTGAAACTTTTTAAACTTCATGGGTGCCTTCTTCCAGAACCTGACCTAAGTTGCTGGAAACTAGCTGCAATATTACTGTAAACAATGCTGTGAATGTAGGACATTGTAATTCTTCTCTTCCATTGAAAACCACAACTGGAGTTGCGTCATTGTCTTCAAAATTCTGTATTTCCTTGCAAACTGGTAAAATAATGATAAATAAAGTCTTCTGTTCTTACAGTTTAAATCTAATAACATTCAAAATGAAAAAAAAAAATCCTTTAAAATATGGTCTGCAATAATACAGCAGAGGGAAGATGAACCAGTCTGGCCTACAAAATAAAGTGAAGCAGAATTTGGGAATTTGGAACACCTTACAATGTAATATTTAAAGAAAAAAGAAATAAAATGTAACCTTCACAAACTCAATTAGTGATGTGCAGACAGAGAAAAAGAACTAATTACTACTAGAATTTCTTTCATTCTCAGACAAGAAGTTAAATGATCCTCTTGAACGCATGGAAGATTGTTGGGAAAGACAGCAGCCTTCTTCTTTACAACATATTCTTCAGAACTCCAGGAGACAAATCATTAGAGCTATGAGGATCTTTCTCTCTGTAAAACACCGAGAGCATAGCCAATATTATATTCCTTTAGAGATCCTCACCGCCCTGGGTGGCTGCTGGATAGTCTACAGCCTCAGTACATCAGCCCGACACTGCCTTATTTAGCATGGCCACTGCAGCGAGGACATCATCTGTACTGGCTTTCTATCCAAAAGATATGCAAGGCACAACAAAGAATACACCCAAAACACTGAGCACAGCTTATGGCCTTCAAAACAAAAATCTCAGGATGGCAATACTGGATCTTCTGATCCAAACCATCAGGAAACATTTCTTTAGAGGTGAAAAAAGCTTCTGTTAATTGTACAAAAAATAGTACAAAACCAGCTTTGCATGACCCAATATTTCAATTGAACTGGAACTATTTTGATCAATATTGTTGATCCATTTCTATTCAGTGCATTTGGTAAAAAAATGTAAAATATCATTTAAAAGGAATTATTGGATGTGTACTAAGTACTACAGATTAGTTAAGGCGTTGGTTTTGCACGGCTTGGTTTTTGATGGGGAGGGAAGAAGCCAGCTACAGAAGTGATTTTTTGTTAAAAGCTCCTAGAAGCTTCCTCCATGCCTGGCAAAGTGAATCCCTGCTTGGCACTAAGAAAAGACATGTTGCTAAGGCAATTATAGAAGCTGGTAGCACCTTGGTGATATATTTAAGAAGGAAATCAAAGCTGCAGCCAGTTGACTCTTAAGTTTGCAAATTTTCCGGTTGGCACCTCTTCTGGTTTGAAAGTAAAACCAGAGAGAGACTCCAAGTCAGAAACAGAATTTATTAGGAAGAGGGGGAAAACACAAATACATGCAATAATACAAAAGATAAACCACTGAGCAGAGTCAGAATACAATCTGACACGCTGCTAGTTAGGGTGGTGGTAGTAATCCTGATGAAATGGTCTTGTTGAAGTGGTGATCCTGTAGAAACCATCTGGTAGGTCCTGTCCTTTGGAAAACCAGTGGGTAAGGGTGGCCTTTCCTCTGGGAATCCAGTGGAAAGACTGCCTGTGGTGTCCCAAAACCCAGATTATATCCAGCTGGGGGTGCTTAGCTCCTCTCCCCTAGGTGGAGCATCTCACAATGTTGATGTCATTCAGAGTCATGCCGTGGGTCCTTGACTACCCGAACAGAACAGAAATGGCTCCCAGAGGGAGCCACATCTCTGAGTCATGTGGCAAGACATAGATGGGCCCAATAATAGGAGATAAGGAAAAACGATGCCCCTCCTGATTTCAGCAGCTTTTGAGGATGGGAACAGAATACATTTTTATAGTGTAACCTAGGACATAATCCACCCCTTATTCTATTACCATCTATACCCGTACCAATATCCTCTTACATATACACATATATATGTGTATATACATACATACATACATACATACATACATATATATATATATATATAAAATACAGAATGAAACATTACACACAGTTCTAGCTTAAAAATACGTCTCCTTGTGGTACACAACAGGTTTCTCCATCCTTCTGCATTATCCACGAAGGGTAACCAGGTCCTAGAGCCAAAATAATCCCATGGATAGGTTTGCTCCTGCCTGCAGTGGGATTAAGGCAAACAGTCTTTCCCAAAATACCTTTCATGTGTATTGCAGGAACTTTGTATCCATCCCCTGTGTGCAGGGGTTCAGACTGGGCAGGAGCAGGATTGATAGATCCTCAGGTGCTGACCATCCAGGTGGTTTTTGGTAAGTTCCATTCCCAATTCCTGAAGGTTGCCCTGCCAAATGCCTTCAGGGTAGTCTTAAGTAGTCTGTTGCATCACTCAACTTTCCTGGCAGCTGGTGCATGATAGAGGATATGATAGATCCATTCCATACCATGCTCTCTGACGCAGGTGTTTATAGGGCTGTTCTTGAAATAGGTTCCATTGTCCCACTCAATTCTCTCAAGGGTGCCATGTCTCCACAGAATTTGCTTTTCCAGGCCCAAGATGGTGTTCTGGGCAGCAGCGTGAAGCACAGAGTAGATTTCCAACCATTCTGTGGTAGCTTCTAGCATGGTTAGCATGTAGTGCTTGCCTTGGTGGCTTTGAGGAAGCGTGATGTCAATTTTCCAGGCTTCCCCATACCTTTACTTCAACCATCACCCACTGTACCACAGAGGCTTCACCCATTTGGCCTCTTTGATTGCAGCACAGTGTCAGGAATTTAGCTGACTAGAGACTGGAAAAGTACAAGGCCGTGGCTAATTCCAAGTCCTGCACTTGCAAGATAGCATGTCTTTGGGCCTAGCTGGGTATGATAACAAGTGGACAGAGAGACGTGGGAAATAGAGAATGTAAGCCCAAAGGAATGAGGAAGAGTTGATGGCATAGTTTAACCAGTAGATCACTTGGCTTAGAGAATATTCATGAGCTTATTACTTGCTGTATAAGTGTCTGATGCTCTCTTCAATAAACGGAACTTGCTGTTGACTCATATTGAGCCTCGAGTCTCCCCTCACCGACAAATGGCTCACCCCTGACAAAGGCCTCATTCTGCAACAAATGGCGCCCGAACAGGTACCCTATGGACCCCTGCGAGCCACGGTTGGTGCAGTATTTGGGTGTCAGTCCCGACGCAGCCTGGGAGGCACAAAAAGCGGGCCCTGCCTCAGGTGACCCCATATGGAAGACCTGGAGAAAGGTGAAAGGGCGGGCTGCGGTGCCCTGGCGACCTCACAGGAGAGTCCAGCTGACTGAATGCCGTCGAAATCCTGGAAAGGCTGAAGTGTGCTGAATGAATGATAGGTTAAAAAGTAATACAGGGAAAAGCGGCATATAATCCTTTTAAAATGCTTTTTAGAAAAGCGGGGCCTATAGACTGTTGACATGGGAAGACAATTCCCAAGATTGCTGCATATAGACTTGCAAAAACGTGCGTTGTGGTGCTGGCGCTGCAAGTGTACGCACAATAAATCAGCGACCCTGCTGTGATGGTGGCAGCAGCCGCGGCTCGGGGCGCCTGCAGGGCTGTGCCACTCCGAACTCGGCATGGGTCCTGTGCCATGGGAGCAGCCACAGCTCGCGGCTCACCTGAGATGCTGCGCTGCAGCGGTGGTAGTGGAGGCAGCCGCGGGGGGAGTGGAGCCGCTGCGGGGGGAGCTGAGAGCTGCCTGAGATGCCGTGCTGTGAGTCCCGCGCGCGCAGTGAGTCAGCCTGCCGGCGAGTCTTGTGAAACAAGAAGCCCAGCACGGGGGTTCGCCCGCTCCCACGCAAGCGGCGCAAGACCAGACCGCTTTTCCAGTGTGAGTGCTTCTCCCTCCACCCCGCGGCTGGCAAAAGCTTTAGTTTTAGACCTAACAGCCGTAATAAATGTGACTCTTGTCAACAAAAGAAAAGATCCCTACTGTAATTAAGAAACCGGTGATAATAAATAAGTGGAACCAAGGAGCATTACTATCAAGATGTTCCTCACCTAAGTTAAAAAGACTTTTTGTTCTTCCTGGCAGAGACTGTGAAAGAGAAATCAGCGTAGTGAATGCATGGGCCAAATTTCGGCTGATTTGGCTTCGCATCCGTTATGCATCCGTTAAAATCACCTGTATTAACATAGACTTTAAACATCAGAAGCCCAGATAACTCAGTTGGCAGAACATCAAATTCTGAAATTGTATTTTGAAAAATTTAAAAATGTTAAAGATGTGTTGAAGCAATTGTATAAGTAAGATGTAATAAATGTACTTTTTGTATTCTTTGAGCTTTGCTTGGATGTGGTAGATGTAAAAGCAAGCACTGAATTCAAAAGAATTTTTCCACAGCTATACCTTGAACAAACTCCTTATGTTTAGGTGCATTCAAGTGTAAAAATGCTGTAGCAAACACATGAAAGAAGTTTCTTTAGCTTAGTATTTTAGAGTCAGGCCTGTAAGTAAGTTGTAGTAAATGCTATATTCTATTTCTATAGTAAGTTCTATCTGTTGCTAAGTAGTTTAAGTTAAATTGTCTATAAGTGCCATTAAATGTTAAATACTGTTAAGGTTAAGTTTTGTTCTGTTTATCTCCTGTTAGGTTTAAGTGCTGTTCAGTTTAATTTCTGTTAAGTTTAAGTGCTATTAAGTTTAAGTGATGTTAGATAGATTTATGCTTTTATGATAGGCATTTATTTTATGACTTGTGTGCAAGGTGTTGTCGTGAACATCAGAGAAACTTTAGTTAAAAGAGACAATCAGAGGCATTTGTGAGTAGAGTCATTCCTGTTTGAAGTATATCTGCTGTTTGAAGATGGAAAGCAAACTTACCAGACAATTGACACAGATGAAACCTGCCCACATGTTGCTCCTTTAGCTTATTTTTGTTGGTTGTACTGGCACACCTGAGTTTTGTTTGAGCCTTGTAGCAGCATAGAATCCTTTTTGTATCTGTCGTATAGCATATCCTATAGATAGTGACAGCCTTTTGGGTTTGTCTCCCTGGCTTAGATCCCTTATAAGAGAGAAACCTTGCTAGTTGAGAATACTGCTTGTAATGTAATAGTTGTTAGAATTGCCTATTCTTGTGTTGCAAAGAGTGTGACACAGTTAGCCCATAGAACTTTGCTTCGTCCAAAAGAAAACAGGGGAAATATTGGGAATTTAGCTGGCTAGAGACAGGAAAAGTACAAGGCCGTGGCTAATTCCAAGTCCTGCACTTGCAAGATAGCGTGTCTTTGGGCCTAGCTGGGTATGATAACAAGTGGACAGAGAGACGCGGGAAATAGAGAATGTAAGCCCAAAGGAATGAGGAAGAGTTGATGGTATAGTTTAACCAGTAGATCACTTGGCTTACAGAATATTCATAAGCTTATTACTTGCTGTATAAGTGTCTGATGCTCTCTTCAGTAAACGGAACTTGATGTTGACTCATATTGAGCCCTGAGTCTCCCCTCACCGAGAAATGGCTCATCCCTGACAAAGGCCTCACTCTGCAACAGCACAGGTCTCGCAGTTGTGGATGACCTGTGAGATGTTGTCCATAGTAAGGTCCACCCCTCGCTCATGGGCCCATTGGTATGTTGCATGTGATGACCAGAGGCATCATGGGCCCAACAGGCTATGATTCTCCTTGTGCTGCCAGTCTAGATCCACCTGTGATACTTTCACCTTGACAACTCGGTCCACCTACTCGTAATTGTGATGCTCTTCATTAGCCCGATTCTTGGGTGCGTGCGCATCCATGTGTCGAATCTTCACGGTGAGCCTCTCTACTCAGGTGGCAATGTCCTGCCATATCTCGGCAGCCCAGATGGGTTTCCCTCTGCACTGCAAGTTGGCCTTTTTCCAGCAATCCAGCCATCCCCACAGAGCATTAGCTACCATCCATGAGTTGGTATAGAGATAGAGCTTCAGCCACTTCTCTTGTTCAGCAATATCCAGGGCCAGCTGCACAACTTTATGCTCTGCAACCTGACTCGATCCACCTTGTCCCTCGGTAGCTTGTGCAACTCATCTTGTGGGGCTCCATACAGCAGCTTTCCATTTCCAGTTAGTGCCTCCAATTCAGCAGGAACCATTAGTGAAGAGGCCATATTGTCTGTCAGGCTCCGGTAGCTCATTATATGGTGGGGCTTCCTCGGCACGTGCCACTTGGTCCTCTTCTTCTTCAGAAGATAATCCAAAAGTCTCCCTTTCAGGCCAGTTTGTTCTCATTTCCAGAAGCCCAGGGTTTCAATTGTGATTCCCAATACGGGCATGCTGAGTGATGAGGGCAATCCATTTGCTCCATGTGGTATTGGTGGCGTGATGTGTGGAAGGAACATTTCCTTTAAAAATCCACCCCAGCAGTGGTAGCCGGGGTGTCAGAAGCAGCTGCATTTCAGTGCCAATTACTTCAGAGGCAGCTTGAACTCCTTCATAGGCAACCAAGATTTCCTTCTCTGCAGGAGTGCTTCAGAGCCTTTGTAGCTCCGCCTCCAAAATCCCAGTGGTCGACCCTGAGTCTCCCCAGGCACCTTCTGCCAAAGGCTCCAGGACAGATCGTGGTTCCCAGCCACAGAATGGAGCACATTCTTCACCTCTAGCCCCATCCTGACTGGGCCAAGGGCAACCGCATGAGCAATTTCCTGCTTGATCTGAGTGAAGGCTTGTTGCTGTTTAGGATCCCAGTGGAAATTGTTCTTCTTGCAGGTGACCAGCAATGCTCACAATCTGGCTGTACTCGGGAATGTGCATTGTCCAAAAGCCTAGTAAAGCTTGTGTTTCCTTCTTGTTGGTAGGTGGAGACATAGTAGTGATCTTGTTGATTACCTCTGTGGGGATCTGACAACGTCCATCCTGCAACTTGACCCTAGAAACTGGATTTCTTGAGCTGGTCCCTTAACCTTGCTTTGCTTAATGGCAAAACCAGCTTTCAGCAGAATCTGGATAATCTTCTCTCCTTTTTCAAAGACTTCCCCTGCTGTGCTCCCCCATACAATGATTTCATTGATATCCCGTAGATGTTCGGGAGCCTCACCTTTTTCCAGTGCAGTCTGGATCAGTCCATGGCAGATGGTGGGACCATGCTTCCAGCCCTGGGGCAGTCCGTTTCAGGTGTACCGCACTCCCCTCCAGATGCAGGCTAACTGAGGCCTGCATTCTGTTGCCAAAGGAATGGAGAAGAAGGCATTGGTAATATCCATGGTCACGTACCACTTTGCTGCCTTGGACTCCAGCTCATACTGAAGCTCCAACATGTCTGGCATGGCAGCGCTCCGTGATGGTGTGACCGCACTCAGGCCACAGTAATCTACCGTCAGTTTCCATTCTCCACTGGACTTACGCTCTGGCTGTATAGGGCTGTTGAAAGGTGAACGAGCCTTGCTGACCACTACTTGGCTCTCCAGTTTACAAATCATCTCGTGGGAATCACAGAGTCTCTGTTGCTACGATATTGCTGATGGTGAACTGTTGCTGATGGTTCCTGTTGTTCTTCAACTCTCAGCAGTCCCACAGCAGAGGGGTCATCTGAGAGACCCGGCAAGGCATTCAGTTTTCTGATGTCTTCTGTCTCTGCAGCAGCTATCCCAAAAGCCCAAATATCCTTTTGGATCTTAGAAATATCCATTCTGAGATAGTCTAGGCCAAGGATGGTGGGGCCTCTGGGCCAGTCACAGTCTTTGTGCCACCCATTCCCAGTTAAACTGCCTTCGGCCTCCAATACAGTCAGCTGCTGGGATCCTCCTGTTACCCCAGAAATAGAAATGGATTCTGCTCCTACCTACCTTGATGGCATCAAGGTACATTGGGAACTGGTGTCAACAAAAGCCATCTATTTTTGAGGGTCAGATGTGCCAGGACACTGGATCCACATGGTCCAATAGATCCGATTGGATCTATTGTCCTCTACCTGCCTAGAAGCCGGCCCCGCCTCTTCCTGGATGTGGCACACATTGCTCTCTTCCTGTCAATAGGTTCCTGAGGTTCCTTGAAGAGGATCAGTCATATCATCATTCCTAGATTGTCTGGAATTCTGTGTGCGAGAGACTGGAGCAGCATTGACTCTAGATGAGCTTCTTGTGTTAGGTATTCTTCCTTTTAGTTCACATACTTGGACTGCTAAGGAGGAGGTGGGTCTTCCATCCCACTTCCTCATGTCTTCTCCATGCTCCTGAAGGAAAAACTAGAGGTTACCTCATGGAGTGTATCCTCTCTCCTTGGCTGGGGGATACCGGCTTCTAATGGCAGAGACTCTTGTTGGTTCTGGCGAGATGTGATAGACTTCTTCCTTAAGTTCCTTTTTTAGTTTTTGATGGCCCACTTCAATCAAGCTCTGGACTTGCTCAGCCAGCCTTGTTTCCACGGACGAGACATGGGTACGATATGGGGCGGTGAACGTGTCCTTGTAAATTCTTAGTTTATTGGCCAAGACGCCCACCCAGTCCTCGCCTTCTTCTCCATTGTAGTGTTGCCAGGTAATGGGAATACATCTCTGGTCCAAGCCATGCAAATCTCAATCACGTTTGCAATATGCACTGGACACAACCTGAGTTTTAGGAAATTTCTCGTCTTCTGAGAAAATGATCTCTAGCACAGCCAGTTCCCTCAGGCATCAGATACCTTGTTCCATTGTGCTCCATTGTCCTTGGTGCACCTGGAGGTTTTCTTTACAAAGGTATCTATTTCTCACACTTGTCAGCAGTTGCCACCAGAGGCTGAGAGTTTCTTGGGTTCTCCCGATCCCTTGGTCAATGACCACATCCCAGGACAGCAATCCCAGTTGCCTGGCCTCACTTCCATCCAGAATGGTGTTGTTGGCCCCAGCATCCCACATGGGAGCAGCCAGGTCAGGACAGACTCATTTGTCTGGAGGGTGAATTCCCTCCACAGGTCACACAGCTCATCCAGGGATGGAGAGCGAGTGATGTTTCCTGGCTCTGTCTCTTCCACTGGGTGCGAGGGTCCTGCCACATCCTCATCAGTCACTATGCAGACTGATTTGCTCTTTGATTTCTTCTTCTCAACAGGGGCAACTGCTACTGGTTCAGGCAGTTCTGGTTCGGTGATGGTCTGTGTGGAGATGCTGACCACACTTTTGGTTTCTTCCTCCTCTGTGACAGTCTGTGTAGACACAGACACTATTGCTTTGCTTTTGGTTTCTTTCTCCTCTGTGACAGTCTGCACAGACATGGATGCTGTTGTTTTGCATTTGATTCTTCTCTCCTCTGTGGCATTCTGTGCGGACATGGATGCTGTTGCTTTGTGTCTCTTTTCCTCTTCCTCAAGAAAACTCTGCACCACACCATGTAGTGCTTTGTTTCTAAAGCATGTTGCCAGCTGTGAAGAGAAGACAAAGCAGAACTAACAACAAGACTATGCAGTCCTTGGCATTCAGAGAGCACTCAGCATTTTTAAAAAGTGCTGTGTCAAGCCTGAAAGGCTGGAAAAAATAATGCTTTGCCCCTCCCCCCCAGGAGCTGGGTGCAATTATTGAGGTCCCAGACGTAGTAGCCCAGATTAGGACAAGCAAGCAAAATTGAGTACATATTCCAAATTATGTTCATTGTCCCGCAGGTTATCATGGAATAGACATAATAGACCAATAAAGCAATTTTTATACCATACCCTGGTCTACACAGGAGCATTACAACCGGCAGATAATTTCCTATGTGTGGAAAAATATAGAGAACTAGGTATAAGACCTATATAAGCATGTTGAGCATCATAGCAAATAGATGGCTTCTACAAAACAAAAATTGTAATTCTGACATTTCTCTGTCATCCTGTTTTTTTAAGATTTTCTAAGCCTTCTGATATTTACATTCTTGTAATGAACTTTCTCACACACTTTATATAAATACCTTATTGTTTTGCATTCTTTTATGAATGAGGAGAAAGTTGATGGACTGTTGGTTTGTCCAGCATCATTGAAAGGTGGCACTTTCACCCTCCAATCCACTGTCACTTTTGGAAATCTATAAATGTTGGAGTCAGAAAATAAAGGTGCCTTTTTTACTTTGGAAGGAGCAGCAAGTCCACACTGTGTTGCTTCGTATCCTATAATGACATTTCTCAGTACTTTGAGCCCTAAATTGGGCACCAAAATTTATATTCTGGTTTGAAAGCAAAACCAGTGAGAGACTCCAAGTCAGAAATACAATTTATTAGGAGAAAGAAGAAAAACCCAAAATATATGCAATAATACTGAAGAAAAAAGCCACTGACAGAGTCAGAATACAACCTGACACCCTGCTACTTAGGGTGGTGGTAGCAGTCCAGATGAAATGGTCTTGTTGAAGTGGTGATCCCATAGAAAAGATCTGGTAGCTCTTTGTCCTCTGGAAACCAGGGGCAAGGGCACCTTGTTCTGTCCCAAAGGCCAGATTATGTGCAGGTGGGGATGCTTAGCTCCTCCCCCCTACGTGTAACATCTCACAATGGACTGATTTCATTCCATGAGTCTTGCAGTGGGTCCCTTAAAGAAATGGCTCCCAGAGGGAATTATCTCTGAGTCAAGGGCTAGGCATTGATGGGCCCATTGACTGGAGATAAGGAAAAACAATGCTTCTCCTGGTCTCAACAGCTCTTGAAGATGGGAACAGAACACACCTTTGTATTGTAACCTAGGACACCCTGCCTGCCCAAACTGCTGCACCACGCCCTCAGAGACATGCCACAAACCTGTTTGCCCGCTCCTGTTCTCTGCACTCCCTAGAGGCCTCTTTTAATCAACCTGCTACCCAGCGACTGAGAAAGCCCCACTGAGAAAGCCCCACCCCAGTCCTGCATGACTCACAAATGCAAGGAATGCACCTACTGAGCGTTCCCACAATCAGCTACGCCGCTGCGACTGAGAAAGCCCCACTCTGGTCCTGCGGTCCTGTGTGACTCGCAGACGTAAGGAACGTCCTGCTCAATGTTCCCACAATCAACTAGTCAACAACAGAGGAAGCCCCACGCCGGTCCTGCAGTCCTGCGTGACTAACAAATGCAGGGAACGCCTACTCAGTGTTCCTAGAATCAGCCCATAGGTGGCAGAGGAAACCTCAGCACATTCCTGTGCTTCTGCGTGGCTGGCAAAGGCAAGGAATGCACCTACTGAGTGTTCCCACAATCAGCCTGTGGCGAAATAGGAAGCCTCACCCTGGTCCTGCGTGACTCACAAACGCAAGGAAGGCACCTACTGAGTGTTCCAACCATCAGCTACACAGCGACGAAGGAAGCCCCACCCCGGTCCTGCGTGACTCGCAAACGCAAGGAACACCTGCTCAGCGTTCCCACAATCAGCCCATCGGCAACAGAGGAAGCCCCACCCACCCCAGTCCAGCCGTGTCCTTGGGAGGTGACACTGTCCAGACCTGGTCCTGCATGACTCACAGTCCCTTGGTACAGGTATTTTTGTGACACTTTGGCAGTGACCACTACTCTTGCAGTATTTTTAGACTATTTCACACCATTCTCTGAATTTTATTCCCTTCACATATCCCAGCCTTTCCCATGACTCTTTTAAACCAGTGTGGCTGCCCCGATGGTGACTCAGGGCAGCTCTTTTAATGTTAACAGACAGAGAAGACCAGGTGGTGCAGCTTCTTTATTCTGTTTATTTTATTCTCTCGAGCTTATTCCAGCTCTGGGCTGGGTTATGGTGCTGGCAGTAGCAGGTATGACCATCCTTCTCCGAAGCTGAGAGAGAGAGAGGGCCAGCAGCTGAGAGACCCTTCTTCACAGTCAGGTGCCTGATGCCAAAAGCGGGATCCCTCCTCACCACTTCTCGGCTGAACTTCTTCTTCCTCTTCCGTGGAAAGTGCAACAGTGTCACCTTCAGGCCAGTTTGTAATAATTTCCAAAATCCCAGGGTAATTTGGATTTCCTGTCTGAGCTTGTTGGGTCATGAGGGCAAGGCACTCACTGCAGGCAGCATCGGTGGCAGGATGGATTGCAGAAACTTTTCCTTTGCAGCCCCAGCCCAGCGTTGGCACTGGGGATGAAGAGGCACTGAGGTGACCCTGAGAGGAAGTGCAAGGCACAGGGTGCAGCTGAGGAAGGACAGTGCTGTGCTGGGCTCAGAGGTGAAGCTGGCACTGCCCAGCGTGGAGAAGGTCCTTTGTGCAGCCCCTGTTACAGAGGAGCTTGGGCCTTGCTGCAGACATACGGCTGCTCATTGGAGCAGAACTCACTCCTGAATCTTTTTCCGTCAGCCAGGTACACACACTGGGAATTGCCGAGGACAGGAAACCTGCAGGGAGGAGCAGAGGCAGCGCTGGCTGCCAGGGTAAGCCCTTGTGCCCCTGTGCCCCCAGGCCCTGCCTGGCTCCCCGGCACTCACCGGGAGCTGTAGCTGCTGCCGTCCCCCCAGTGCAGGCGCTCGCCCCGTCTGCGCAGCCCGAGCCAGTAACCGAAATCCCCGCAGAGGCGGGAGAGCAAATCCTGCCCGGGAGAGAGGAGTGGGAGCTGCCCCGGCCCCTCGGGGGGACACGTGCCCGGGGCTCCCCCCGCACGCCGGGGCTCCTTCCCTGCAAGGCCCCGGCCCAGGGCTGGAGCCCTGGCCCTACGAGCATCGAGCCCGGCCCAGGAGCGCCCCCAGGCTGCCCTCAGCCACCCCACAGCGCCCGCAGCCCCTCACTCACCATGGCCTCCTCATCCTTGGCAATGGCCAGGGAGGCATTGAGCTCGGAGCACCGTTCCTGACCCTGCTCCCATGTGCTGAAATCCTGTTAGAAGTAGTAGCAAACCCCATTGTAGCCAATCCAGTCATGGGGATAGCTCAGAACCAACAGCGGAGTGGCAGGTGTGACTGTAACCTGTGGTGCTGCAGGGGGAACAGGAGAAGCTCTGAGGATTCCCCTGTGCAGGGAGCCCGCTCTGCCCCGAGGGGCTGGGCCCAGGCTGCTGCCCCTCCCTTACCTGCCAGCACAGCCAAGGCCGCCCCCAAAGCCAGCGCCAGCACCAGGAGCAGCAGAATCAGCACCGCCGTGCCCATGGGATGTCACCTGAACCGTTCACCTGGAGCAGGAAAGAGCTGCTGGCTGCCAGAAGCAGAGCCAGCCCTGCAATCTGCTCAGCCCATGGCCAGGGAGCAGAGCAGGGAGCTCTGAGGCAGTGTGGGCCTCCCTCAGCTGGCAGCCAGAGAGCCAAGAGCCTGGCCACAGGCAGGGACACAGCTGTGGGCACAGGCAGGGACACAGCTGTGGGCACAGGCTGCAGCAGGAGAACTGCACAGCCTTGGGGGCAGCTGGGCTGTTCTTGCTTCCAGCCACTGATGGGGCCCAGCAGAGCACGAGGTCTCTTCCAGACATTGGGAAACGGCCGCACCTCTGCCAGCCCTGTCCTTAGGAGGGGACACGGGCCCCTGCCTAGAGGCCACAGGGTTGGCCCTGTACTCACCCAGCAATCTTCTGAGGTTGCTGTTGTGTTCACTGCCCGTTACTGCTGCTGTGTCCTGGGGAGAAAGGGGCTCCCTCACACTCCCATCACTGATGCAGAATCCATTCTCCACGTCGGCACTCACTGCACGCTCACAAGTGGCATCCCCCTGCTGATGCCAAGAGGCTTCTTGGGCCCCAGGCAAGTGTGGAAGCGCGGCTGCTGGTCCCTCCTGGGGATGCCGGTGCCCCTTTGCCGCTCCACGAAGGGAGTGGAATTCACTATTCTCCCGCTCACAGGCGCCATCTCTCTGCCCAGAACAAACAGCACTTTGCTCGCGAGATATCAGGAGTGCTGCTGACAGATCCTTTGGGAGTTCGGCCTGGGGAACAGCTTTCCAGCCACGCTGAAGGCACCCTGAAAGGGACACCCGTGCGGGGGCTCAGGAGGGCGGTGGCAGCTGTGGCTACACTGTCGCCGCTGCCCAGAGGTACGGCAGCAGGTGCGGAGACAAGCGCAGCCTCCGGGAGCTGTGCGGTGGCCGCAGTCGCGGCCCCTGTGGCTCTCTGCAGCCGCTGCAGCCCAGCTCCGTGCCGGGCCGGGCGCTGAGAGCGACTGCGAGCTGCCGGCTGCTGCTGGCCCGGGGCAGCTGCGGCTCGGAGTCCGCCTGCCGAGGGGCAAGAAGCAGCAGCCCCGGGCTGCTCACCCATGTGCCCCGCATGATTCCCTGCCCCGGCGCCTCGGAGCCCGGGCACACCGAGCGCCGGCACGGCCGCTGCGGCTCCCTGCCTGGGCACACGGAGCGGCTGCCGGCACACAGGGCAGCGCCGAGATACCTCGGCCCCGGAGCGGGCGGGATGCGCCGCTTGGTGCCCGCACTCGGCGCCTGCAGCGCTTTGGGCTCTGAGGCACCGGGTTCAAGTTCATGCCGTGCCAGCCCCGAGCCGGGCACGGACACCTCCCGCCCGAGCAGCGGCCCCCAGCCCGGTGCCGCACGGGCGGGAAGGGTCCCGCGCACGGAGCAGCCGCCTCCGTCCTAGCGAGAGCAGCCGGGATGAGCCATCGCTGCCGCGGCACCGGCTCCATGCCGGCCATCCGGGCAAGGAGGTGAGCGCGGGCAGCCGCTCCCTCGGCGATCCCGGCGCAGGGGACACACGGGGGAAGCCGCCACCAGGAACTCGCCAGAATCCCACCAGCCCTCACCGCGGCCCCCTCCGCCCGCAGCGAGCCCCGAGCGTGGCAGCATCGACTGCGGTCCCGCCTGGGCTGGAGCCGCCTCCGAGCTCCGCCGCCGCCTCGCCGGGCTCCGAGTGCCGCCGCCGCCGCTGCAGAATGACCCGAACGCGCCGCCGCTTCTCCGATCCCGACAAGACACAGCAGGCACGGCGGCTGCGCCGGCACTTGAAGGCCGATGGAGGTGTGGGAGGGATTCTGGGCGTTTTCATCCATCGGCCTGCGGAAACGCAGCCGATCGCGCGAGCAGTGGGAGGAGAGAGCGATGAGGTGAGGCCAGGTGTTTGCACCACTCCCACGAATTCCGCGTCCGACGCTTCTGTCCCGAAGAAACCTTGCGATGACAGAAATTGCATCACTGAAGAGGACGGCGAAGGAAGGAACGCGCCAAAGACGCTGCTGAAGAAGAGCAGCCCCAAGGGAGGAGTTTCTGGGACTCTCAAGAGTGAATCACCGCCAAGATTCTTGGGGTGTGCTGGGCCAGGCCAGGTGCCCGGGGCCAGCAAAAGCGCTCTGTGCCTCTGCTCCTGCCCCTGGGCAGGCAACAGAACACAGCAGGAAAGGCTCGAGGATCGGCAAAGGCCGGGGAGAGATCACTCACCGGTCACCGGTATAAAGGGACGCGACCGGGGGGAATACTTTGCATTTATTATGACACAAATCATGGCAAGAGAACGAGCGGTAAAGCAGCAGGGTTCAGCCTCGGAAGCAGGACTGTGCCCTCGGCCCCGGCAGCCGCAGCAGGGGGATAAAGGATCCCCGGGCCGGGCAGCGGCTCTGCCCCAGCGCGGGGATGTGTCCGGAGCCCCCGCTCCGGGCCGGGCTCGGAGGGCCGAGCGCGGAGCAGGCGCTGAGCTGCTCCTGGAGCTTCCAGCGCTGCTGGATCCGGCGGGCGCGGCACAGGCAGTGCCGGGGGCATCGCTCGGTGCCTGGCGGCGTTTGCCGTCCCCAGGGAGAAACTGAGCCCGGCCCGCAGCGCCAGCTCATCCTCACCCTGCTATTGCAATTGCTCCATGGATTAAATCAAGGGTAAACTCCCTCTTGCCGCCAGTTCAAAGCCTGGAATCAAGGGGTGAACGGAGGTTCCCTCTCAATTTAGATCCCGAAATGATGCATAAGGAGGGTCTCCCCTCAGTTTAATCTGGAATAAAATCTGAATGAAGGGGGTGTTTTCCTCAATTTAGCCTCCTAAAAGGAGTGGAAATACGGTTGCCCACTTCAATTTCCCTCAACAAAGAGTATTCTGGGGGCTTTAGGACACCTTGAATCTGTGAAGGTCCCATCAAATGGAAGGTCCCCCTCGATGGAACTCTTACATTTCAAGAGGTTCCTCTCAAGAGAAGCCCTTTCAGACCAGGGACAGCCGTGTTTGCTCTCAGTTTGAGCCTGAAGATGATGAAAATGGGGCTCTTTCCCTCAATTCCAACAGTACAATAAAGATACTCTCCTTCCATTTAAACATGAAAATGAAGGGACGCACTGAATGCCCACCCAGAGAGGCACCCAAAATGATGAAAAGGGTGTTTTCCTTCAAATGAGACCCTTCAAATCATAGGTGAATGGGGATCCTCCCCAGTTCAAACACAATTACAGAAAAGCTTTCCCCCCTCCATTTCAATCCCTTTTCTCCTTGTAATGTCTCGTTTCTGGGGGCACTGGGGAGGGGCTGGGGGCACTTCCCCCTCCTCACTGCTCACCCCTGGGGCTGCTGCCCCTTGCACAGTGCTGAGGAGTTCCCTCCCAGTTCCCTGCCAGTTTCCCTCTTGCTGGCAAGCCCCGGCAGGGATGGGGAGAGCACTGGGCAGGAGCTGGGAGCACTGTTCCTTCCCAGGGCTCTTGATATCCCTCGCAGTGCTCCTTCCTGCTCACTCCCGCTGCTCCCACTCTCCCTGCCAGCTCCCTCCTGGCATTCCCTGTGCTCCCAGTTCCCTCCCAGTGTTCCCAGGATCTCTCCCAGTGCTGCCAGCGGCAAAGCCCTGGGGGCACAGCGTGCTCTGCTCTTGAAGAGGCGAGACTGGAGCTGTCAGGAGAGCAAACCCGGCCGGGAAAGCGTTCCCTGCACAGGAAGGTGTCTCCCCTCTCTGACCACAGAGGGAGCTCAGCCTCCGCTCTTGACTCCAAACCCTGGAAGCTCCGAGCCCGACTGCCCGAAATTGGCTCGGCCCCACTTTCCAGCGCACTGCTCAGAGCTCACACGGCTGAGTGGGCAGTGCAGATTGAATAATGAACGCTCCTGGGCACGGCTTTAGCTCTGAACTACACACTGTCACACAGGAACAAAACCCTTAACGAGGATGGGTCCTCTTGCTGGCACAGGAAGAGAAGGAGAAATGTGACAGGAATATTCTTCATCATTCTGCCCAGGCTTTGTCAGACACTCCAGCTCCTGCACAGTTTGAGAAAAAACAAGTGGCTTCTAAGAAGTGACTTTTGTTGGGAAGGACGAAAGTTTGACAAGAAAGTCTCAGAGCTACGTGTGTTTGGCTGAAAGATATTTGAATGTAGAGTCTGAGAATTAAATAGAGATGGAAGCGAGTTTTGATATAGAGGAAATAAATTTCTGAGCCAATATTACTGAATAACTAAGAAGACAAAGGGTAAGTTAGTTAGAAGGGGTTTTTATGGCTTAGAGTAAAGGATAAACCCACCTCAGACAAGAAGATGTTTTTACCGGGGAAAAAGATTCCACGGACAAACAAGACTGCTGATGCTGCAAGTAGAAAAAAGGTCTCTGAATTTTCCACTGTAAGGAAACTGAAAAACAGCTTCTAGCTTAAAATGTGCCTTACTAACTTGTAGTGATTGGAGAACAGTAAGATGAATATGGTAATTACAGTAGTTATGATAGCCTGTAGGCAAAAGTTAAGGTATAGATTGGTTCTGTATGGAGATGCTCAGCAAAGAAAAGTATATAATGCATTGTAATCAAAACCAAAGGATCTCCGGGCTTGTCTGCAACTGGAGTTGACAGCTGTAGGCACAGGCTCTGTCACCCATGACCCTGGACTGCTGTAAGGTCTTGGATGGAATAAACTGCATTTTAAAGAGCTGCCTGGAGACCCACATCGCTTGTTTATGACTCCCACAGATTTTTATGTCAGTGAGCAGGTTGTTATGGATTAATCTCACACTGGAAAGCAGTCTTCACACCCTACTGCTCCTTGCATCACCCAAAGAGTTTGGAGGCTGCTGCCTAGTGAGTTCCTGAGTTGTATCTTCCTTGTCAATCTTATCAGCCACTTGTTCAATTGTAAAGGCATGAACAAAATGCAGGGAGCACTAGCCAGGGTCTCAGGAGTTGCATATCTATTTCAAAGAAAGGGGAAAAAGAGTGCTTGTCCCGAACAAGAGAGTTTAAAAGTTCATGTTATATACATATGTTTTTAAAGGGAAAAGAGAGAGAGTAATATATCAATTACTGTGCCAGGGGTGCTCCAGCCTATTTCTGTTCTCTTCTTTCACTTGTAGCATGGCTAAGAATACTTAAAATGAAAAAGAAAAAAAAAAAAAAAACCACGCAAAAAAAACCAAATGAAAGAAACACAGAATTTAAGCAGAATGGGAAGCAATCAGGCTGCAGGTATGTGGCACTCCAGTGCCTGAGTTCCAGTAGGAGAGCTCATCCCCTCTGCAGTTGCAAGCCAGATCCCAAAGAACTGAGCAACAGCTTTTAGCATTTTTAAAATTCAACTGTAAGAAAATCTGCTGGGGAGGGCCATGCTGCTGGCCCATTTGTGGCATTTCATCTCTCCAGCTCTCTCAGCTCAGCTCGGCTCTTTTCCTCACCTTGCTGGGTTTGGCTCATGCATTTCTTGAGGGTCTGGCCCTGCACTGATCAGAGAATGAACTGAGCATCAGACAAACAGCTTCTGGCACTGTGGCTCTATCCTAAATGGACCATTTCCCAAAGGAATCCCAGTGCCTTAATTTCAATGGCTTTTAAAAGATCCTGATTTAATGCCCTCCATTTCCAAACAAGGAGTGCACAACGCTCCTGCACTCCCTGCCAGGGTCATTCTTTGAGCCTTGGAGAAAGGCTTTAAAGCAGCACAGAGCTTGTTAAGCGCCAACAACTTCATAAAAAAAAAAAATCAAGTCAATGGCTTGGGCAGAGCCTGACTTTAAAACCTGAATTAAGGAGCGGTTGCATTGCCAATTGACAGGATTAGAAACGTTTGCTTAGCAGTTGTTGAGATGACAAAATAAGAAAGAGGATGGATGTTCTGGTTTGAAAGCAAAAGCAGTGAGAGACTCCAAGTCGGAAATAATGAATTTATTAGGACAAGGAAAAAAACAAAATACATGCAATAATACTAAAGAAAAAACCACTGTCAGAGTCGGAATACAACCTGACACCCTGCTACTTAGGGTGGTGGTGGCAGTCCAGATGAAATGGTCTTGTTGAAGTGGTGATCCCATAGAAAAGATCTGGTAGCTCTTTGTCCTCTGGAAACCAGTGGGCAAGGGCACCTTGTTCTGTCCCAAAGGCCAGATTATGTGCAGGTGGGGATGCTTAGCTCCTCGCCCCTACGTGGGGCATCTCACAATGGACTGATTTCATTCCATGAGTCTTGCAGTGGGTCCCTTAAAGAAATGGCTCCCAGAGGGAATTATCTCTGAGTCAAGGGCTAGGCATTGATGGGCCCATTGACTGGAGATAAGGAAAAACAATGCTTCTCCTGGTCTCAACAGCTCTTGAAGATGGGAACAGAACACACCTTTCTATTGTAACCTAGGACACCCTGCCTGCCCAAACTGCTGCACCACGCCCTCAGAGACATGCCACAAACCTGTTTGCCCGCTCCTGTTCTCTGCACTCCCTAGAGGCCTCTTTTAATCAACCTGCTACCCAGCGACTGAGAAAGCCCCACCCCAGTCCTGCATGACTCACAAATGCAAGGAACGCACCTACTGAGCGTTCCCACAATCAGCTACGCCGCCGCGACTGACAAAGCCCCACTCTGGTCCTGCGGTCCTGTGTGACTCACAGACGTAAGGAACGTCCTGTTCAATGTTCCCACAATCAACCGGTCAACAACAGAGGAAGCCCCACGCCGGTCCTGCAGTCCTGCGTGACTAACAAATGCAGGGAACGCCTACTCAGTGTTCCTAGAATCAGCCCATAGGTGGCAGAGGAAACCTCAGCACATTCCTGTGCTTCTGCGTGGCTGGCAAAGGCAAGGAATGCACCTACTGAGTGTTCCCACAATCAGCCTGTGGCGAAATAGGAAGCCTCACCCTGGTCCTGCGTGACTCACAAACGCAAGGAAGGCACCTACTGAGTGTTCCAACCATCAGCTACACAGCGACGAAGGAAGCCCCACCCCGGTCCTGCGTGACTCGCAAACGCAAGGAACGCCTGCTCAGCGTTCCCACAATCAGCCCATCGGCAACAGAGGAAGCCCCACCCACCCCAGTCCAGCCGTGTCCTTGGGAGGTGACACGGTCCAGACCTGGTCCTGCATGACTCACAGTCCCTTGGTACAGGTATTTTTGTGACACTTTGGCAGTGACCACTACTCTTGCAGTATTTTTAGACTATTTCACACCATTCTCTGAATTTTATTCCCTTCACATATCCCAGCCTTTCCCATGACTCTTTTAAACCAGTGTGGCTGCCCCGATGGTGACTCAGGGCAGCTCTTTTAATGTTAACAGACAGAGAAGACCAGGTGGTGCAGCTTCTTTATTCTGTTTATTTTATTCTCTCGAGCTTATTCCAGCTCTGGGCTGGGTTATGGTGCTGGCAGTAGCAGGTATGACCATCCTTCTCCGAAGCTGAGAGAGAGAGAGAGCCAGCAGCTGAGAGACCCTTCTTCACAGTCAGGTGCCTGATGCCAAAAGCGGGATCCCTCCTCATCACTTCTCAGCTGAACTTCTTCTTCCTCTTCCGTGGAAAGTGCAACAGTGTCACCTTCAGGCCAGTTTGTAATAATTTCCAAAATCCCAGGGTAATTTGGATTTCCTGTCTGAGCTTGTTGGGTCATGAGGGCAAGGCACTCACTGCAGGCAGCATCGGTGGCAGGATGGATTGCAGAAACTTTTCCTTTGCAGCCCCAGCCCAGCGTTGGCACTGGGGATGAAGAGGCACTGAGGTGACCCTGAGAGGAAGTGCAAGGCACAGGGTGCAGCTGAGGAAGGACAGTGCTGTGCTGGGCTCAGAGGTGAAGCTGGCACTGCCCAGCGTGGAGAAGGTCCTTTGTGCAGCCCCTGTTACAGAGGAGCTTGGGCCTTGCTGCAGACATACGGCCGCTCATTGGAGCAGAACTCACTCCTGAATCTTTTTCCGTCAGCCAGGTACACACACTGGGAATTGCCGAGGACAGGAAACCTGCAGGGAGGAGCAGAGGCAGCGCTGGCTGCCAGGGTAAGCCCTTGTGCCCCTGTGCCCCCAGGCCCTGCCTGGCTCCCCGGCACTCACCGGGAGCTGTAGCTGCTGCCGTCCCCCCAGTGCAGGCGCTCGCCCCGTCTGCGCAGCCCGAGCCAGTAACCGAAATCCCCGCAGAGGCGGGAGAGCAAATCCTGCCCGGGAGAGAGGAGTGGGAGCTGCCCCGGCCCCTCGGGGGGACACGTGCCCGGGGCTCCCCCCGCACGCCGGGGCTCCTTCCCTGCAAGGCCCCGGCCCAGGGCTGGAGCCCTGGCCCTACGAGCATCGAGCCCGGCCCAGGAGCGCCCCCAGGCTGCCCTCAGCCACCCCACAGCGCCCGCAGCCCCTCACTCACCATGGCCTCCTCATCCTTGGCAATGGCCAGGGAGGCATTGAGCTCGGAGCACCGTTCCTGACCCTGCTCCCATGTGCTGAAATCCTGTTAGAAGTAGTAGCAAACCCCATTGTAGCCAATCCAGTCATGGGGATAGCTCAGAACCAACAGCGGAGTGGCAGGTGTGACTGTAACCTGTGGTGCTGCAGGGGGAACAGGAGAAGCTCTGAGGATTCCCCTGTGCAGGGAGCCCGCTCTGCCCCGAGGGGCTGGGCCCAGGCTGCTGCCCCTCCCTTACCTGCCAGCACAGCCAAGGCCGCCCCCAAAGCCAGCGCCAGCACCAGGAGCAGCAGAATCAGCACCGCCGTGCCCATGGGATGTCACCTGAACCGTTCACCTGGAGCAGGAAAGAGCTGCTGGCTGCCAGAAGCAGAGCCAGCCCTGCAATCTGCTCAGCCCATGGCCAGGGAGCAGAGCAGGGAGCCCTGAGGCAGTGTGGCCCTCTCTCAGCTGGCAGCCAGAGAGCCAAGAGCCTGGCCACAGGCAGGGACACAGCTGTGGGCACAGGCAGGGACACAGCTGTGGGGACAGGCTGCAGCAGGAGAACTGCAGAGCCTTGGGGGCAGCTGGGCTGTTCTTGCTTCCAGCCACTGATGGGGCCCAGCAGAGCACGAGGTCTCTTCCAGACATTGGGAAACGGCCGCACCTCTGCCAGCCCTGTCCTTGGGAGGGGACACGGGCCCCTGCCTAGAGGCCACAGGGTTGGCCCTGTACTCACCCAGCAATCTTCTGAGGTTGCTGTTGTGTTCACTGCCCGTTACTGCTGCTGTGTCCTGGGGAGAAAGGGGCTCCCTCACACTCCCATCACTGATGCAGAATCCATTCTCCACGTCGGCACTCACTGCACGCTCACAAGTGGCATCCCCCTGCTGATGCCAAGAGGCTTCTTGGGCCCCAGGCAAGTGTGGAAGCGCGGCTGCTGGTCCCTCCTGGGGATGCCGGTGCCCCTTTGCCGCTCCACGAAGGGAGTGGAATTCACTATTCTCCCGCTCACAGGCGCCATCCCTCTGCCCAGAACAAACAGCACTTTGCTCGCGAGATATCAGGAGTGCTGCTGACAGATCCTTTGGGAGTTCGGCCTGGGGAACAGCTTTCCAGCCACGCTGAAGGCACCCTGAAAGGGACACCCGTGCGGGGGCTCAGGAGGGCGGTGGCAGCTGTGGCTACACTGTCGCCGCTGCCCAGAGGTACGGCAGCAGGTGCGGAGACAAGCGCAGCCTCCGGGAGCTGTGCGGTGGCCGCAGCCGCGGCCCCTGTGGCTCTGCAGCCGCTGCAGCCCAGCTCCGTGGCGGGCCGGGCGCTGAGAGCGACTGCGAGCTGCCGGCTGCTGCTGGCCCGGGGCAGCTGCGGCTCGGAGTCCGCCTGCCGAGGGGCAAGAAGCAGCAGCCCCGGGCTGCTCACCCATGTGCCCCGCATGATTCCCTGCCCCGGCGCCTCGGAGCCCGGGCACACCGAGCGCCGGCACGGCCGCTGCGGCTCCCTGCCTGGGCACACGGAGCGGCTGCCGGCTCACAGGGCAGCACCGAGATACCTCGGCCCCGGAGCGGGCGGGATGCGCCGCTTGGTGCCCGCACTCGGCGCCTGCAGCGCTTTGGGCTCTGAGGCACCGGGTTCAAGTTCATGCCGTGCCAGCCCCGAGCCGGGCACGGACACCTCCCGCCCGAGCAGCGGCCCCCAGCCCGGTGCCGCACGGGCGGGAAGGGTCCCGCGCACGGAGCAGCCGCCTCCGTCCTAGCGAGAGCAGCCGCGATGAGCCATCGCTGCCGCGGCACCGGCTCCATGCCGGCCATCCGGGCAAGGAGGTGAGCGCGGGCAGCCGCTCCCTCGGCGATCCCGGCGCAGGGGACACACGGGGGAAGCCGCCACCAGGAACTCGCCAGAATCCCACCAGCCCTCACCGCGGCCCCCTCCGCCCGCAGCGAGCCCCGAGCTGGGGCAGCACCGACCGCGGTCCCGCCTGGGCTGGAGCCGCCTCCGAGCTCCGCCGCCGCCTCGCCGGGCTCCGAGTGCCGCCACCGCCGCTGCAGAATGACCCGAACGCGCCGCCGCTTCTCCGATCCCGACAAGACACAGCAGGCACGGCGGCTGCGCCGGCACTTGAAGGCCGATGGAGGTGTGGGAGGGATTCTGGGCGTTTTCATCCATCGGCCTGCGGAAACGCAGCCGATCGCGCGAGCAGTGGGAGGAGAGAGCGATGAGGTGAGGCCAGGTGTTTGCACCACTCCCACGAATTCCGCGTCCGACGCTTCTGTCCCGAAGAAACCTTGCGATGACAGAAATTGCATCACTGAAGAGGACGGCGAAGGAAGGAACGCGCCAAAGACGCTGCTGAAGAAGAGCAGCCCCAAGGGAGGAGTTTCTGGGACTCTCAAGAGTGAATCACCGCCAAGATTCTTGGGATGTGCTGGGCCAGGCCAGGTGCCCGGGGCCAGCAAAAGCGCTCTGTGCCTCTGCTCCTGCCTCTGGGCAGACAAAAGAACACAGCAGGAAAGGCTCGAGGATCGGCAAAGGCCGGGGAGAGATCACTCACCGGTCACCGGTATAAAGGGACGCGACCGGGGGGAATACTTTGCATTTATTATGACACAAATCATGGCAAGAGAACGAGCGGTAAAGCAGCAGGGTTCAGCCTCGGAAGCAGGACTGTGCCCTCGGCCCCGGCAGCCGCAGCAGGGGGATAAAGGATCCCCGGGCCGGGCAGCGGCTCTGCCCCAGCGCGGGGATGTGTCCGGAGCCCCCGCTCCGGGCCGGGCTCGGAGGGCCGAGCGCGGAGCAGGCGCTGAGCTGCTCCTGGAGCTTCCAGCGCTGCTGGATCCAGCGGGCGCGGCACAGGCAGTGCCGGGGGCATCGCTCGGTGCCTGGCGGCGTTTGCCGTCCCCAGGGAGAAACTGAGCCCGGCCCGCAGCGCCAGCTCATCCTCACCCTGCTATTGCAATTGCTCCATGGATTAAATCAAGGGTAAACTCCCTCTTGCCGCCAGTTCAAAGCCTGGAATCAAGGGGTGAACGGAGGTTCCCTCTCAATTTAGATCCCGAAATGATGCATAAGGAGGGTCTCCCCTCAGTTTAATCTGGAATAAAATCTGAATGAAGGGGGTGTTTTCCTCAATTTAGCCTCCTAAAAGGAGTGGAAATACGGTTGCCCACTTCAATTTCCCTCAACAAAGAGTATTCTGGGGGCTTTAGGACACCTTGAATCTGTGAAGGTCCCATCAAATGGAAGGTCCCCCTCGATGGAACTCTTACATTTCAAGAGGTTCCTCTCAAGAGAAGCCCTTTCAGACCAGGGACAGCCGTGTTTGCTCTCAGTTTGAGCCTGAAGATGATGAAAATGGGGCTCTTTCCCTCAATTGAAAAGTACAATAAAGATACTCTCCTTCCATTTAAACATGAAAATGAAGGGACGCACTGAATGCCCACCCAGAGAGGCACCCAAAATGATGAAAAGGGTGTTTTCCTTCAAATGAGACCCTTCAAATCATAGGTGAATGGGGATCCTCCCCAGTTCAAACACAATTACAGAAAAGCTTTCCCCCCTCCATTTCAATCCCTTTTCTCCTTGTAATGTCTCGTTTCTGGGGGCACTGGGGAGGGGCTGGGGGCACTTCCCCCTCCTCACTGCTCACCCCTGGGGCTGCTGCCCCTTGCACAGTGCTGAGGAGTTCCCTCCCAGTTCCCTGCCAGTTTCCCTCTTGCTGGCAAGCCCCGGCAGGGATGGGGAGAGCACTGGGCAGGAGCTGGGAGCACTGTTCCTTCCCAGGGCTCTTGATATCCCTCGCAGTGCTCCTTCCTGCTCACTCCCGCTGCTCCCACTCTCCCTGCCAGCTCCCTCCTGGCATTCCCTGTGCTCCCAGTTCCCTCCCAGTGTTCCCAGGATCTCTCCCAGTGCTGCCAGCGGCAAAGCCCTGGGGGCACAGCGTGCTCTGCTCTTGAAGAGGCGAGACTGGAGCTGTCAGGAGAGCAAACCCGGCCGGGAAAGCGTTCCCTGCACAGGAAGGTGTCTCCCCTCTCTGACCACAGAGGGAGCTCAGCCTCCGCTCTTGACTCCAAACCCTGGAAGCTCCGAGCCCGACTGCCCGAAATTGGCTCGGCCCCACTTTCCAGCACACTGCTCAGAGCTCACACGGCTGAGTGGGCAGTGCAGATTAAATCATGAACGCTCCTGGGCACGGCTTTAGCTCTGAACTACACACTGTCACACAGGAACAAAACCCTTAACGAGGATGGGTCCTCTTGCTGGCACAGGGAGAGAAGGAGAAATGTGACAGGAATATTCTTCATCATTCTGCCCAGGCTTTGTCAGACACTCCAGCTCCTGCACAGTTTGAGAAAAAACAAGTGGCTTCTAAGAAGTGACTTTTGTTGGGAAGGACGAAAGTTTGACAAGAAAGTCTCAGAGCTACGTGTGTTTGGCTGAAAGATTTTTGAATGTAGAGTCTGAGAATTAAATAGAGATGGAAGCGAGTTTTGATATAGAGGAAATAAATTTCTGAGCCAATATTACTGAATAACTAAGAAGACAAAGGGTAAGTTAGTTAGAAGGGGTTTTTATGGCTTAGAGTAAAGGATAAACCCACCTCAGACAAGAAGATGTTTTTACCGGGGAAAAAGATTCCACGGACAAACAAGACTGCTGATGCTGCAAGTAGAAAAAAGGTCTCTGAATTTTCCACTGTAAGGAAACTGAAAAACAGCTTCTAGCTTAAAATGTGCCTTACTAACTTGTAGTGATTGGAGAACAGTAAGATGAATATGGTAATTACAGTAGTTATGATAGCCTGTAGGCAAAAGTTAAGGTATAGATTGGTTCTGTATGGAGATGCTCAGCAAAGAAAAGTATATAATGCATTGTAATCAAAACCAAAGGATCTCCGGGCTTGTCTGCAACTGGAGTTGACAGCTGTAGGCACAGGCTCTGTCACCCATGACCCTGGACTGCTGTAAGGTCTTGGATGGAATAAACTGCATTTTAAAGAGCTGCCTGGAGACCCACATCGCTTGTTTATGACTCCCACAGATTTTTATGTCAGTGAGCAGGTTGTTATGGATTAATCTCACACTGGAAAGCAGTCTTCACACCCTACTGCTCCTTGCATCACCCAAAGAGTTTGGAGGCTGCTGCCTAGTGAGTTCCTGAGTTGTATCTTCCTTGTCAATCTTATCAGCCACTTGTTCAATTGTAAAGGCATGAACAAAATGCAGGGAGCACTAGCCAGGGTCTCAGGAGTTGCATATCTATTTCAAAGAAAGGGGAAAAAGAGTGCTTGTCCCGAACAAGAGAGTTTAAAAGTTCATGTTATATACATATGTTTTTAAAGGGAAAAGAGAGAGAGTAATATATCAATTACTGTGCCAGGGGTGCTCCAGCCTATTTCTGTTCTCTTCTTTCACTTGTAGCATGGCTAAGAATACTTAAAATGAAAAAGAAAAAAAAAAAAAAACCACGCAAAAAAAACCAAATGAAAGAAACACAGAATTTAAGCAGAATGGGAAGCAATCAGGCTGCAGGCATGTGGCACTCCAGTGCCTGAGTTCCAGTAGGAGAGCTCATCCCCTCTGCAGTTGCAAGCCAGATCCCAAAGAACTGAGCAACAGCTTTTAGCATTTTTAAAATTCAACTGTAAGAAAATCTGCTGGGGAGGGCCATGCTGCTGGCCCATTTGTGGCATTTCATCTCTCCAGCTCTCTCAGCTCAGCTCGGCTCTTTTCCTCACCTTGCTGGGTTTGGCTCATGCATTTCTTGAGGGTCTGGCCCTGCACTGATCAGAGAATGAACTGAGCATCAGACAAACAGCTTCTGGCACTGTGGCTCTATCCTAAATGGACCATTTCCCAAAGGAATCCCAGTGCCTTAATTTCAATGGCTTTTAAAAGATCCTGATTTAATGCCCTCCATTTCCAAACAAGGAGTGCACAACGCTCCTGCACTCCCTGCCAGGGTCATTCTTTGAGCCTTGGAGAAAGGCTTTAAAGCAGCACAGAGCTTGTTAAGCGCCAACAACTTCATAAAAAAAAAAAAATCAAGTCAATGGCTTGGGCAGAGCCTGACTTTAAAACCTGAATTAAGGAGCGGTTGCATTGCCAATTGACAGGATTAGAAACGTTTGCTTAGCAGTTGTTGAGATGACAAAATAAGAAAGAGGATGGATGTTCTGGTTTGAAAGCAAAAGCAGTGAGAGACTCCAAGTCGGAAATAATGAATTTATTAGGACAAGGAAAAAAACAAAATACATGCAATAATACTAAAGAAAAAACCACTGTCAGAGTCGGAATACAACCTGACACCCTGCTACTTAGGGTGGTGGTGGCAGTCCAGATGAAATGGTCTTGTTGAAGTGGTGATCCCATAGAAAAGATCTGGTAGCTCTTTGTCCTCTGGAAACCAGTGGGCAAGGGCACCTTGTTCTGTCCCAAAGGCCAGATTATGTGCAGGTGGGGATGCTTAGCTCCTCGCCCCTACGTGGGGCATCTCACAATGGACTGATTTCATTCCATGAGTCTTGCAGTGGGTCCCTTAAAGAAATGGCTCCCAGAGGGAATTATCTCTGAGTCAAGGGCTAGGCATTGATGGGCCATTGACTGGAGATAAGGAAAAACAATGCTTCTCCTGGTCTCAACAGCTCTTGAAGATGGGAACAGAACACACCTTTCTATTGTAACCTAGGACACCCTGCCTGCCCAAACTGCTGCACCACGCCCTCAGAGACATGCCACAAACCTGTTTGCCCGCTCCTGTTCTCTGCACTCCCTAGAGGCCTCTTTTAATCAACCTGCTACCCAGCGACTGAGAAAGCCCCACCCCAGTCCTGCATGACTCACAAATGCAAGGAACGCACCTACTGAGCGTTCCCACAATCAGCTACGCCGCCGCGACTGACAAAGCCCCACTCTGGTCCTGCGGTCCTGTGTGACTCACAGACGTAAGGAACGTCCTGTTCAATGTTCCCACAATCAACCGGTCAACAACAGAGGAAGCCCCACGCCGGTCCTGCAGTCCTGCGTGACTAACAAATGCAGGGAACGCCTACTCAGTGTTCCTAGAATCAGCCCATAGGTGGCAGAGGAAACCTCAGCACATTCCTGTGCTTCTGCGTGGCTGGCAAAGGCAAGGAATGCACCTACTGAGTGTTCCCACAATCAGCCTGTGGCGAAATAGGAAGCCTCACCCTGGTCCTGCGTGACTCACAAACGCAAGGAAGGCACCTACTGAGTGTTCCAACCATCAGCTACACAGCGACGAAGGAAGCCCCACCCCGGTCCTGCGTGACTCGCAAACGCAAGGAACACCTGCTCAGCGTTCCCACAATCAGCCCATCGGCAACAGAGGAAGCCCCACCCACCCCAGTCCAGCCGTGTCCTTGGGAGGTGACACTGTCCAGACCTGGTCCTGCATGACTCACAGTCCCTTGGTACAGGTATTTTTGTGACACTTTGGCAGTGACCACTACTCTTGCAGTATTTTTAGACTATTTCACACCATTCTCTGAATTTTATTCCCTTCACATATCCCAGCCTTTCCCATGACTCTTTTAAACCAGTGTGGCTGCCCCGATGGTGACTCAGGGCAGCTCTTTTAATGTTAACAGACAGAGAAGACCAGGTGGTGCAGCTTCTTTATTCTGTTTATTTTATTCTCTCGAGCTTATTCCAGCTCTGGGCTGGGTTATGGTGCTGGCAGTAGCAGGTATGACCATCCTTCTCCGAAGCTGAGAGAGAGAGAGAGCCAGCAGCTGAGAGACCCTTCTTCACAGTCAGGTGCCTGATGCCAAAAGCGGGATCCCTCCTCATCACTTCTCAGCTGAACTTCTTCTTCCTCTTCCGTGGAAAGTGCAACAGTGTCACCTTCAGGCCAGTTTGTAATAATTTCCAAAATCCCAGGGTAATTTGGATTTCCTGTCTGAGCTTGTTGGGTCATGAGGGCAAGGCACTCACTGCAGGCAGCATCGGTGGCAGGATGGATTGCAGAAACTTTTCCTTTGCAGCCCCAGCCCAGCGTTGGCACTGGGGATGAAGAGGCACTGAGGTGACCCTGAGAGGAAGTGCAAGGCACAGGGTGCAGCTGAGGAAGGACAGTGCTGTGCTGGGCTCAGAGGTGAAGCTGGCACTGCCCAGCGTGGAGAAGGTCCTTTGTGCAGCCCCTGTTACAGAGGAGCTTGGGCCTTGCTGCAGACATACGGCCGCTCATTGGAGCAGAACTCACTCCTGAATCTTTTTCCGTCAGCCAGGTACACACACTGGGAATTGCCGAGGACAGGAAACCTGCAGGGAGGAGCAGAGGCAGCGCTGGCTGCCAGGGTAAGCCCTTGTGCCCCTGTGCCCCCAGGCCCTGCCTGGCTCCCCGGCACTCACCGGGAGCTGTAGCTGCTGCCGTCCCCCCAGTGCAGGCGCTCGCCCCGTCTGCGCAGCCCGAGCCAGTAACCGAAATCCCCGCAGAGGCGGGAGAGCAAATCCTGCCCGGGAGAGAGGAGTGGGAGCTGCCCCGGCCCCTCGGGGGGACACGTGCCCGGGGCTCCCCCCGCACGCCGGGGCTCCTTCCCTGCAAGGCCCCGGCCCAGGGCTGGAGCCCTGGCCCTACGAGCATCGAGCCCGGCCCAGGAGCGCCCCCAGGCTGCCCTCAGCCACCCCACAGCGCCCGCAGCCCCTCACTCACCATGGCCTCCTCATCCTTGGCAATGGCCAGGGAGGCATTGAGCTCGGAGCACCGTTCCTGACCCTGCTCCCATGTGCTGAAATCCTGTTAGAAGTAGTAGCAAACCCCATTGTAGCCAATCCAGTCATGGGGATAGCTCAGAACCAACAGCGGAGTGGCAGGTGTGACTGTAACCTGTGGTGCTGCAGGGGGAACAGGAGAAGCTCTGAGGATTCCCCTGTGCAGGGAGCAGGGAGCCCGCTCTGCCCCGAGGGGCTGGGCCCAGGCTGCTGCCCCTCCCTTACCTGCCAGCACAGCCAAGGCCGCCCCCAAAGCCAGCGCCAGCACCAGGAGCAGCAGAATCAGCACCGCCGTGCCCATGGGATGTCACCTGAACCGTTCACCTGGAGCAGGAAAGAGCTGCTGGCTGCCAGAAGCAGAGCCAGCCCTGCAATCTGCTCAGCCCATGGCCAGGGAGCAGAGCAGGGAGCCCTGAGGCAGTGTGGCCCTCTCTCAGCTGGCAGCCAGAGAGCCAAGAGCCTGGCCACAGGCAGGGACACAGCTGTGGGCACAGGCAGGGACACAGCTGTGGGGACAGGCTGCAGCAGGAGAACTGCAGAGCCTTGGGGGCAGCTGGGCTGTTCTTGCTTCCAGCCACTGATGGGGCCCAGCAGAGCACGAGGTCTCTTCCAGACATTGGGAAACGGCCGCACCTCTGCCAGCCCTGTCCTTGGGAGGGGACACGGGCCCCTGCCTAGAGGCCACAGGGTTGGCCCTGTACTCACCCAGCAATCTTCTGAGGTTGCTGTTGTGTTCACTGCCCGTTACTGCTGCTGTGTCCTGGGGAGAAAGGGGCTCCCTCACACTCCCATCACTGATGCAGAATCCATTCTCCACGTCGGCACTCACTGCACGCTCACAAGTGGCATCCCCCTGCTGATGCCAAGAGGCTTCTTGGGCCCCAGGCAAGTGTGGAAGCGCGGCTGCTGGTCCCTCCTGGGGATGCCGGTGCCCCTTTGCCGCTCCACGAAGGGAGTGGAATTCACTATTCTCCCGCTCACAGGCGCCATCCCTCTGCCCAGAACAAACAGCACTTTGCTCGCGAGATATCAGGAGTGCTGCTGACAGATCCTTTGGGAGTTCGGCCTGGGGAACAGCTTTCCAGCCACGCTGAAGGCACCCTGAAAGGGACACCCGTGCGGGGGCTCAGGAGGGCGGTGGCAGCTGTGGCTACACTGTCGCCGCTGCCCAGAGGTACGGCAGCAGGTGCGGAGACAAGCGCAGCCTCCGGGAGCTGTGCGGTGGCCGCAGCCGCGGCCCCTGTGGCTCTGCAGCCGCTGCAGCCCAGCTCCGTGGCGGGCCGGGCGCTGAGAGCGACTGCGAGCTGCCGGCTGCTGCTGGCCCGGGGCAGCTGCGGCTCGGAGTCCGCCTGCCGAGGGGCAAGAAGCAGCAGCCCCGGGCTGCTCACCCATGTGCCCCGCATGATTCCCTGCCCCGGCGCCTCGGAGCCCGGGCACACCGAGCGCCGGCACGGCCGCTGCGGCTCCCTGCCTGGGCACACGGAGCGGCTGCCGGCTCACAGGGCAGCACCGAGATACCTCGGCCCCGGAGCGGGCGGGATGCGCCGCTTGGTGCCCGCACTCGGCGCCTGCAGCGCTTTGGGCTCTGAGGCACCGGGTTCAAGTTCATGCCGTGCCAGCCCCGAGCCGGGCACGGACACCTCCCGCCCGAGCAGCGGCCCCCAGCCCGGTGCCGCACGGGCGGGAAGGGTCCCGCGCACGGAGCAGCCGCCTCCGTCCTAGCGAGAGCAGCCGCGATGAGCCATCGCTGCCGCGGCACCGGCTCCATGCCGGCCATCCGGGCAAGGAGGTGAGCGCGGGCAGCCGCTCCCTCGGCGATCCCGGCGCAGGGGACACACGGGGGAAGCCGCCACCAGGAACTCGCCAGAATCCCACCAGCCCTCACCGCGGCCCCCTCCGCCCGCAGCGAGCCCCGAGCTGGGGCAGCACCGACCGCGGTCCCGCCTGGGCTGGAGCCGCCTCCGAGCTCCGCCGCCGCCTCGCCGGGCTCCGAGTGCCGCCACCGCCGCTGCAGAATGACCCGAACGCGCCGCCGCTTCTCCGATCCCGACAAGACACAGCAGGCACGGCGGCTGCGCCGGCACTTGAAGGCCGATGGAGGTGTGGGAGGGATTCTGGGCGTTTTCATCCATCGGCCTGCGGAAACGCAGCCGATCGCGCGAGCAGTGGGAGGAGAGAGCGATGAGGTGAGGCCAGGTGTTTGCACCACTCCCACGAATTCCGCGTCCGACGCTTCTGTCCCGAAGAAACCTTGCGATGACAGAAATTGCATCACTGAAGAGGACGGCGAAGGAAGGAACGCGCCAAAGACGCTGCTGAAGAAGAGCAGCCCCAAGGGAGGAGTTTCTGGGACTCTCAAGAGTGAATCACCGCCAAGATTCTTGGGATGTGCTGGGCCAGGCCAGGTGCCCGGGGCCAGCAAAAGCGCTCTGTGCCTCTGCTCCTGCCTCTGGGCAGACAAAAGAACACAGCAGGAAAGGCTCGAGGATCGGCAAAGGCCGGGGAGAGATCACTCACCGGTCACCGGTATAAAGGGACGCGACCGGGGGGAATACTTTGCATTTATTATGACACAAATCATGGCAAGAGAACGAGCGGTAAAGCAGCAGGGTTCAGCCTCGGAAGCAGGACTGTGCCCTCGGCCCCGGCAGCCGCAGCAGGGGGATAAAGGATCCCCGGGCCGGGCAGCGGCTCTGCCCCAGCGCGGGGATGTGTCCGGAGCCCCCGCTCCGGGCCGGGCTCGGAGGGCCGAGCGCGGAGCAGGCGCTGAGCTGCTCCTGGAGCTTCCAGCGCTGCTGGATCCAGCGGGCGCGGCACAGGCAGTGCCGGGGGCATCGCTCGGTGCCTGGCGGCGTTTGCCGTCCCCAGGGAGAAACTGAGCCCGGCCCGCAGCGCCAGCTCATCCTCACCCTGCTATTGCAATTGCTCCATGGATTAAATCAAGGGTAAACTCCCTCTTGCCGCCAGTTCAAAGCCTGGAATCAAGGGGTGAACGGAGGTTCCCTCTCAATTTAGATCCCGAAATGATGCATAAGGAGGGTCTCCCCTCAGTTTAATCTGGAATAAAATCTGAATGAAGGGGGTGTTTTCCTCAATTTAGCCTCCTAAAAGGAGTGGAAATACGGTTGCCCACTTCAATTTCCCTCAACAAAGAGTATTCTGGGGGCTTTAGGACACCTTGAATCTGTGAAGGTCCCATCAAATGGAAGGTCCCCCTCGATGGAACTCTTACATTTCAAGAGGTTCCTCTCAAGAGAAGCCCTTTCAGACCAGGGACAGCCGTGTTTGCTCTCAGTTTGAGCCTGAAGATGATGAAAATGGGGCTCTTTCCCTCAATTGAAAAGTACAATAAAGATACTCTCCTTCCATTTAAACATGAAAATGAAGGGACGCACTGAATGCCCACCCAGAGAGGCACCCAAAATGATGAAAAGGGTGTTTTCCTTCAAATGAGACCCTTCAAATCATAGGTGAATGGGGATCCTCCCCAGTTCAAACACAATTACAGAAAAGCTTTCCCCCCTCCATTTCAATCCCTTTTCTCCTTGTAATGTCTCGTTTCTGGGGGCACTGGGGAGGGGCTGGGGGCACTTCCCCCTCCTCACTGCTCACCCCTGGGGCTGCTGCCCCTTGCACAGTGCTGAGGAGTTCCCTCCCAGTTCCCTGCCAGTTTCCCTCTTGCTGGCAAGCCCCGGCAGGGATGGGGAGAGCACTGGGCAGGAGCTGGGAGCACTGTTCCTTCCCAGGGCTCTTGATATCCCTCGCAGTGCTCCTTCCTGCTCACTCCCGCTGCTCCCACTCTCCCTGCCAGCTCCCTCCTGGCATTCCCTGTGCTCCCAGTTCCCTCCCAGTGTTCCCAGGATCTCTCCCAGTGCTGCCAGCGGCAAAGCCCTGGGGGCACAGCGTGCTCTGCTCTTGAAGAGGCGAGACTGGAGCTGTCAGGAGAGCAAACCCGGCCGGGAAAGCGTTCCCTGCACAGGAAGGTGTCTCCCCTCTCTGACCACAGAGGGAGCTCAGCCTCCGCTCTTGACTCCAAACCCTGGAAGCTCCGAGCCCGACTGCCCGAAATTGGCTCGGCCCCACTTTCCAGCACACTGCTCAGAGCTCACACGGCTGAGTGGGCAGTGCAGATTAAATCATGAACGCTCCTGGGCACGGCTTTAGCTCTGAACTACACACTGTCACACAGGAACAAAACCCTTAACGAGGATGGGTCCTCTTGCTGGCACAGGGAGAGAAGGAGAAATGTGACAGGAATATTCTTCATCATTCTGCCCAGGCTTTGTCAGACACTCCAGCTCCTGCACAGTTTGAGAAAAAACAAGTGGCTTCTAAGAAGTGACTTTTGTTGGGAAGGACGAAAGTTTGACAAGAAAGTCTCAGAGCTACGTGTGTTTGGCTGAAAGATTTTTGAATGTAGAGTCTGAGAATTAAATAGAGATGGAAGCGAGTTTTGATATAGAGGAAATAAATTTCTGAGCCAATATTACTGAATAACTAAGAAGACAAAGGGTAAGTTAGTTAGAAGGGGTTTTTATGGCTTAGAGTAAAGGATAAACCCACCTCAGACAAGAAGATGTTTTTACCGGGGAAAAAGATTCCACGGACAAACAAGACTGCTGATGCTGCAAGTAGAAAAAAGGTCTCTGAATTTTCCACTGTAAGGAAACTGAAAAACAGCTTCTAGCTTAAAATGTGCCTTACTAACTTGTAGTGATTGGAGAACAGTAAGATGAATATGGTAATTACAGTAGTTATGATAGCCTGTAGGCAAAAGTTAAGGTATAGATTGGTTCTGTATGGAGATGCTCAGCAAAGAAAAGTATATAATGCATTGTAATCAAAACCAAAGGATCTCCGGGCTTGTCTGCAACTGGAGTTGACAGCTGTAGGCACAGGCTCTGTCACCCATGACCCTGGACTGCTGTAAGGTCTTGGATGGAATAAACTGCATTTTAAAGAGCTGCCTGGAGACCCACATCGCTTGTTTATGACTCCCACAGATTTTTATGTCAGTGAGCAGGTTGTTATGGATTAATCTCACACTGGAAAGCAGTCTTCACACCCTACTGCTCCTTGCATCACCCAAAGAGTTTGGAGGCTGCTGCCTAGTGAGTTCCTGAGTTGTATCTTCCTTGTCAATCTTATCAGCCACTTGTTCAATTGTAAAGGCATGAACAAAATGCAGGGAGCACTAGCCAGGGTCTCAGGAGTTGCATATCTATTTCAAAGAAAGGGGAAAAAGAGTGCTTGTCCCGAACAAGAGAGTTTAAAAGTTCATGTTATATACATATGTTTTTAAAGGGAAAAGAGAGAGAGTAATATATCAATTACTGTGCCAGGGGTGCTCCAGCCTATTTCTGTTCTCTTCTTTCACTTGTAGCATGGCTAAGAATACTTAAAATGAAAAAGAAAAAAAAAAAAAAACCACGCAAAAAAAACCAAATGAAAGAAACACAGAATTTAAGCAGAATGGGAAGCAATCAGGCTGCAGGCATGTGGCACTCCAGTGCCTGAGTTCCAGTAGGAGAGCTCATCCCCTCTGCAGTTGCAAGCCAGATCCCAAAGAACTGAGCAACAGCTTTTAGCATTTTTAAAATTCAACTGTAAGAAAATCTGCTGGGGAGGGCCATGCTGCTGGCCCATTTGTGGCATTTCATCTCTCCAGCTCTCTCAGCTCAGCTCGGCTCTTTTCCTCACCTTGCTGGGTTTGGCTCATGCATTTCTTGAGGGTCTGGCCCTGCACTGATCAGAGAATGAACTGAGCATCAGACAAACAGCTTCTGGCACTGTGGCTCTATCCTAAATGGACCATTTCCCAAAGGAATCCCAGTGCCTTAATTTCAATGGCTTTTAAAAGATCCTGATTTAATGCCCTCCATTTCCAAACAAGGAGTGCACAACGCTCCTGCACTCCCTGCCAGGGTCATTCTTTGAGCCTTGGAGAAAGGCTTTAAAGCAGCACAGAGCTTGTTAAGCGCCAACAACTTCATAAAAAAAAAAAAATCAAGTCAATGGCTTGGGCAGAGCCTGACTTTAAAACCTGAATTAAGGAGCGGTTGCATTGCCAATTGACAGGATTAGAAACGTTTGCTTAGCAGTTGTTGAGATGACAAAATAAGAAAGAGGATGGATGTTCTGGTTTGAAAGCAAAAGCAGTGAGAGACTCCAAGTCGGAAATAATGAATTTATTAGGACAAGGAAAAAAACAAAATACATGCAATAATACTAAAGAAAAAACCACTGTCAGAGTCGGAATACAACCTGACACCCTGCTACTTAGGGTGGTGGTGGCAGTCCAGATGAAATGGTCTTGTTGAAGTGGTGATCCCATAGAAAAGATCTGGTAGCTCTTTGTCCTCTGGAAACCAGTGGGCAAGGGCACCTTGTTCTGTCCCAAAGGCCAGATTATGTGCAGGTGGGGATGCTTAGCTCCTCGCCCCTACGTGGGGCATCTCACAATGGACTGATTTCATTCCATGAGTCTTGCAGTGGGTCCCTTAAAGAAATGGCTCCCAGAGGGAATTATCTCTGAGTCAAGGGCTAGGCATTGATGGGCCATTGACTGGAGATAAGGAAAAACAATGCTTCTCCTGGTCTCAACAGCTCTTGAAGATGGGAACAGAACACACCTTTCTATTGTAACCTAGGACACCCTGCCTGCCCAAACTGCTGCACCACGCCCTCAGAGACATGCCACAAACCTGTTTGCCCGCTCCTGTTCTCTGCACTCCCTAGAGGCCTCTTTTAATCAACCTGCTACCCAGCGACTGAGAAAGCCCCACCCCAGTCCTGCATGACTCACAAATGCAAGGAACGCACCTACTGAGCGTTCCCACAATCAGCTACGCCGCCGCGACTGACAAAGCCCCACTCTGGTCCTGCGGTCCTGTGTGACTCACAGACGTAAGGAACGTCCTGTTCAATGTTCCCACAATCAACCGGTCAACAACAGAGGAAGCCCCACGCCGGTCCTGCAGTCCTGCGTGACTAACAAATGCAGGGAACGCCTACTCAGTGTTCCTAGAATCAGCCCATAGGTGGCAGAGGAAACCTCAGCACATTCCTGTGCTTCTGCGTGGCTGGCAAAGGCAAGGAATGCACCTACTGAGTGTTCCCACAATCAGCCTGTGGCGAAATAGGAAGCCTCACCCTGGTCCTGCGTGACTCACAAACGCAAGGAAGGCACCTACTGAGTGTTCCAACCATCAGCTACACAGCGACGAAGGAAGCCCCACCCCGGTCCTGCGTGACTCGCAAACGCAAGGAACACCTGCTCAGCGTTCCCACAATCAGCCCATCGGCAACAGAGGAAGCCCCACCCACCCCAGTCCAGCCGTGTCCTTGGGAGGTGACACTGTCCAGACCTGGTCCTGCATGACTCACAGTCCCTTGGTACAGGTATTTTTGTGACACTTTGGCAGTGACCACTACTCTTGCAGTATTTTTAGACTATTTCACACCATTCTCTGAATTTTATTCCCTTCACATATCCCAGCCTTTCCCATGACTCTTTTAAACCAGTGTGGCTGCCCCGATGGTGACTCAGGGCAGCTCTTTTAATGTTAACAGACAGAGAAGACCAGGTGGTGCAGCTTCTTTATTCTGTTTATTTTATTCTCTCGAGCTTATTCCAGCTCTGGGCTGGGTTATGGTGCTGGCAGTAGCAGGTATGACCATCCTTCTCCGAAGCTGAGAGAGAGAGAGAGCCAGCAGCTGAGAGACCCTTCTTCACAGTCAGGTGCCTGATGCCAAAAGCGGGATCCCTCCTCATCACTTCTCGGCTGAACTTCTTCTTCCTCTTCCGTGGAAAGTGCAACAGTGTCACCTTCAGGCCAGTTTGTAATAATTTCCAAAATCCCAGGGTAATTTGGATTTCCTGTCTGAGCTTGTTGGGTCATGAGGGCAAGGCACTCACTGCAGGCAGCATCGGTGTCAGGATGGATTGCAGAGACTTTTCCTTTGCAGCCCCAGCCCAGCGTTGGCACTGGGGATGAAGAGGCACTGAGGTGACCCTGAGAGGAAATGCAAGGCACAGGGTGCAGCTGAGGAAGGACAGCGCTGTGCTGGGCTCAGAGGTGAAGCTGGCACTGCCCAGCGTGGAGAAGGTCCTTTGTGCAGCCCCTGTTACAGGGGAGCTTGGGCCTTGCTGCAGACATACGGCCGCTCATTGGAGCAGAACTCACTCCTGAATCTTTTCCCGTCAGCCAGGTACACACACTGGGAATTGCCGAGGACAGGAAACCTGCAGGGAGAAGCAGAGGCAGCGCTGGCTGCCCGGGGAAGCCCTTGTGCCCCTGTGCCCCCAGGCCCTGCCCGGCTCCCCGGCACTCACCGGGAGCTGTAGCTGCTGCCGTCCCCCCAGTGCAGGCGCTCGCCCCGTCTGCGCAGCCCGAGCCAGAAATCGCCGTTCCCGCGGAGACGGAAGAGCAAATCCTGCCCAGGAGAGAGGAGTGGGAGCTGCCCCGGCCCCTCGTGGAGACACGTGCCCGGGGCTGCCCCCGCACGCCGGGGCTCCTTCCCTGCAAGGCCCCGGCCCAGGGCTGCAGCCCCGGCCCTGCGAGCACCGAGCCCGGCCCAGGAGCGCCCCCAGGCTGCCCTCAGCCACCCCACAGCGCCCGCAGCCCCTCACTCACCATGGCCTCCTCATCCTTGGCAATGGCCAGGGAGGCATTGAGCTCGGAGCACCGTTCCTGACCCTGCTCCCACGTGCTGTATTCCCGTGAGAAGTAGTAGCAGACCCCATTGGACCCGACCCAGCCATGGGGACAGCCCAGAACACACTGTGGGGTTGCAGGTGTGACTGGAACCTGTAGTGCTGCAGGAGGAAGAGGAGAAGCTCTGAGGATTCCCCTGTGCAGGGAGCAGGGAGCCCGCTCTGCCCCGAGGGGCTGGGCCCAGGCTGCTGCCCCTCCCTTACCTGACTGCACAGCCACGGCTGCCCCCAAAGCCAGCACCAGCACCAGGAGCAGCAGAATCAGCACCGCCGTGCCCACAGGATGGCACCTGAACAGTTCACCTGGAGCAGGAAAGAGCTGCTGGCTGCCAGAAGCAGAGCCGGCCCTGCAATCTGCTCAGCCCATGGCCAGGGAGCAAAGCAGGGAGCTCTGAGGCAGTGTGGCCCTCCCTCAGCTGGCAGCCAGAGAGCCAAGAGCCTGGCCACAGGCAGGGACACAGCTGTGGGCACAGGCAGGGACACAGCTGTGGGCACAGGCTGCAGCAGGAGAACTGCACAGCCTTGGGGGCAGCTGGGGCTCTTGCTTCCAGCCACTGATGGGGCTCAGCAGAGCACGAGGCCTCTTCCAGACATTGGGAAACAGCCACACACCTGCCAGCCCTGCCTTTGGGAGGGGACACTGTCCCCACCCTAGAGGCCACAGGGTTGGCCCTGCACTCACCCAGGAATCTTCGGAGGTTCCTTTTGTGTTCATTGCTGGTTGCAGATCCTGTCTTCAGGGGCTCATTCCCAACCCCAAGAATGGAGCAGAATTCACTCTCGTTTAGCTCACAGCCAGAGTCTCTCTGGCTGGAACAAATAGCATCTTCCTTCGGACACATCACGAGTGTTGGCAAAGCCTTTAGGAGCTCGGCCTCGGGAACAGCTTTACAGACACGCTGATGGCACCCTGAAAGGGGCAGGATGAGAGGTCGCTGCTGGTGCCGGCCGTGCAGGGGCTCAGGAGGGCGGTGGCAGCTGTGGGTGCGCTGTCGCCGCTGCCCAGAGGTGCGGCAGCAGGTGCGGAGACAAGCGCAGCCTCCGGGAGCTGTGCGGTGGCCGCAGCCGCGGCCCCTGTGGCTCTGCAGCCGCTGCAGCCCAGCTCCGTGGTGGGCCGGGCGCTGAGAGCGCCTGCGAGCTGCCGGCTGCTGCTGGCCCGGGGCAGCTGCGGCTCGGAGTCCGCCTGCCGAGGGGCAAGAAGCAGCAGCCCCGGGCTGCTCACCATTGTGCCCCGCACGATTCCCTTCCCCAGCCCCTCGGAGCCCGGGCACACCGAGCGCCGGTACGGCCGCTGCGGCTCCCTGCCTGGGCACACGGAGCGGCTGCCGGCACATAGGGCAGCGCCGAGAAGCCTCAGCCCCGGAGCGGGCAGGATGCGCCGCTTGGTGCCCGCACTCGGCGCCTGCAGCGCTTTGGGCTCTGAGGCACTGGGTTCAAGTTCATGCCGTGCCAGCCCCGAGCCGGGCACGGACACCTCCCACCCGAGCAGCGGCCCCCAGCCCGGTGCCGCACGGGCGGGAAGGGTCCCGAGCACGGAGCAGCCGCCTCCGTCCTAGCGAGAGCAGCCGCGATGAGCCATCGCTGCCGCGGCACCGGCTCCATGCCGGCCATCCGGGCAAGGAGGAGAGCGCGGGCAGCCGCGCCCTCGGCGATCCCAGCGCAGGGGAACACGGAAGAAGCCGGCACCAGGAACTCGCCAGAATCCTCCCGGCCCTCACCGCGGACCCCTCCGCCCGCAGCGAGCCCCGAGCGTGGCAGCATCGACTGCGGTCCCACCTGGGCTGGAGCCGCCTCCGAGCTCCGCCGCCGTCCCGCCGGGCTCCGGGTGCCGCCGCCGCCGCTGCAGAATGACCCGAACGCGCCGCCGCTTCTCCGATCCCGACAAGACACAGCAGGCACGGCGGCTGCGCCGGCACTTGAAGGCCGATGGAGGTGTGGGAGGGATTCTGGGCGTTTTCATCCATCGGCCTGCGGAAACGCAGCCGATCGCGCGAGCAGTGGGAGGAGAGAGCGGTGAGGTGAGGCCAGGTGTTTGCGCCACTCCCACGAATTCCGCGTCCGACGCTTCTGTCCCGAAGAAACCTTGCGATGACAGAAATTACTTCGCTGAAGAGGACGGCGAAGGAAGGAACGCGCCGAAGACGCTGCTGAAGAAGCGCAGCCCCAAGGGAGGAGTTTCTGGGACTCTCAAGAGTGAATCACCGCCAAGATTCTTGGGGTGTGCTGGGCCAGGCCAGGTGCCCGGGGCCAGCAAAAGCGCTCTGTGCCTCTGCTCCTGCCCCTGGGCAGGCAACAGAACACAGGAGGAAAGGCTCGAGGATCGGCAAAGGCCAGGCAGAGATCACTCACCGGTCACCGGTATAAAGGGACACGACCGGGGGGAATACTTTGAATTTATTGTGACACAAATCATGGCAAGAGAACGAGCGGTAAAGCAGCAGAGTTCAGCCTCGGAAGCAGGACTGTGCCCTCGGTCCCCGGCAGCCGCAGCAGGGGGATAAAGGATCCCCGGGCCGGGCAGCGGCTCTGCCCCAGCGCGGGGATGTGTCCGGAGCCCCCGCTCCGTGCCGAGCTCGCAGGGCCGAGCGCGGAGCAGGCGCTGAGCTGCTCCTGGAGCTTCCAGCGCTGCTGGATCCAGCGGGCGCGGCACAGGCAGTGCCGGGGGCATCGCTCGGTGCCTGGCGGCGTTTGCCGTCCCCAGGGAGAAACTGAGCCCGGCCCGCAGCGCCAGCTCATCCTCACCCTTCTATTACAGTTGCTGCATGGATTAAACCAAGGGGAAACTCCCTCTTGCCGCCAGTTCAAAGCCTTGAATGAAGAGGTGAACGGAGGTTCCCTCTCAATTTAGATCCCGAAATGATGCATAAGGAGGGTCTCCCCTCAGTTTAATCTGGAATAAAATCTGAATGAAGGGGGTGTTTTCCTCAATTTAGCCTCCTAAAAGGAGTGGAAATACGATTTCCCACTTCAATTTCCCTCAACAAAGAGTATTCTGGGGGCTTTAGGACACCTTGAATCTGTGAAGGTCCCATCAAATGGAAGGTCCCCCTCGATGGAACTCTTACAGTTCAAGAGGTTCCTCTCAAGGGAAACCCTTTCAGACCAGGGACAGCCGTGTTTGCTCTCAGTTTGAACCTGAAGATGATGAAAATGGGGCTCTTTCCCTCAATTGAAAAGTACAATAAAGATATTCTCCTTCCATTTAAACATAAAAATCAAGGAACACACTGAATGCCCGCCAAGAGAGGCACCCAAAATGATGAAAAGGGTGTTTTCCTTCAAATGAGACCCTTCAAATCATAGGTGAATGGGGATCCTCCCCAGTTCAAACACAGTTACAGAAAAGCTTTCCCCCTCCATTTCAATCCCTTTTCTCCCTGTAATGTCTCGTTTCTGGGGGCACTGGGGAGGGGCTGGGGGCACTTCCCTCTCCTCACTGCTCACCCCTGGGGCTGCTGCCCCTCGCACAGTGCTGAGCAGTTCCCTCCCAGTTCCCTGCCAGTTTCCCTCTTGCTGGCAAGCCCCGGCAGGGATGGGGAGAGCACTGGGCAGGAGCTGGGAGCACTGTTCCTTCCCAGGGCTCTTGATATCCCTCGCAGTGCTCCTTCCTGCTCACTCCCGCTGCTCCCACTCTCCCTCCCAGTTCCCTCCTGGCATTCCCTGTGCTCCCAGTTCCCTCCCAGTGTTCCCAGGATCTCTCCCAGTGCTGCCAGCAGCAAAGCCCTGGGGGCACAGCGTGCTCTGCTCTTGAAGAGGCGAGACTTGAGCTGTCAGGAGAGCAAACCCGGCTGGGAAAGCGTTCCCTGCACAGGAAGGTGTCTCCCCTCTCTGACCACAGAGGGAGCTCAGCCTCCGCTCTTGACTCCAAACCCTGGAAGCTCCGAGCCCGACTGCCCGAAATTGGCTCGGCCCCACTTTCCAGCACACTGCTCAGAGCTCACACGGCTGAGTGGGCAGTGCAGATTAAATCATGAACGCTCCTGGGCACGGCTTTAGCTCTGAACTACACACTGTCACACAGGAACAAAACCCTTAACGAGGATGGGTCCTCTTGCTGGCACAGGAAGAGAAGGAGAAATGTGACAGGAATATTCTTCATCATTCTGCCCAGGCTTTGTCAGACACTCCAGCTCTTGCACCTTTTGAGAAAAAACAAGTGGCTTCTAAGAAGTGACTTTTGTTGGGAAGGACGAAAGTTTGACAAGAAAGTCTCACAGATATGTATGTTTGGCTGAAAGATTTTTGAATGTAGAGTCTGAGAATTAAATAGAGATGGAAGCGAGTTTTGATATAGAGGAAATAAATTTCTGAGCCAATATTACTGAATAACTAAGAAGGCAAAGGGTAAGTTAGTTAGAAGGGGTTTTTATGGCTTAGAGTAAAGGATAAACCCACCTCAGACAAGAAGATGTTTTTACCGGGGAAAAAGATTCCACGGACCAACAAGACTGCTGATGCTGCAAGTAGAAAAAAGGTCTCTGAATTTTCCACTGTAAGGAAACTGAAAAACAGCTTCTAGCTTAAAATGTGCCTTACTAACTTGTAGTGATTGGAGAACAGTAAGATGAATATGGTAATTACAGTAGTTATGATAGCCTGTAGGCAAAAGTTAAGGTATAGATTGGTTCTGTATGAAGATGCTCAGCAAAGAAAAGTATATAATGCATTGTAATCAAAACCAAAGGATCCCCAGGCTTGTCTGCAACTGGAGTTGACAGCTGTAGGCACAGGCTCTGTCGCCCATGACCCTGGACTGCTGTAAGGTCTTGGATGGAATAAACTGCATTTTAAAGAGCTGCCTGGAGACCCACATCGCTTGTTTATGGCTCCCACAGATTTTTATGTCAGTGAGCAGGTTTTTATGGATTAATCTCACACTGGAAAGCAGTCTTCACACCCTACTGCTCCTTGCATCACCCAAAGAGTTTGGAGGCTGCTGCCTGGTGAGTACCTGAGTTGTATCTTCCTTGTCAATCTTATCAGCTACTTGTTCAATTGTAAAGGCATGAACAAAATGCAGGGAGCACTAGCCAGGGTCTCAGGAGTTGCATATCTATTTCAAAGAAAGGGGGAAAAGAGTGCTTGTCCCAAACCACAGAGTTTAAAAGTTCGTGTTATCTACATATGTTTTTCAAGGGAAAAGAGAGAGAGTAATATATCAATTACTGTGCCAGTGGTGCTCCAGCCTATTTCTGTTCTCTTCTTTCACTTGTAGCATGGCTAAGAATACTTAAAATGAAAAAGAAAAGAAAAAAAACCACGCAAAAAAAACCAAATGAAAGAAACACAGAATTTAAGCAGAATGGGAAGCAATCAGGCTGCAGGCATGTGGCACTCCAGTGCCTGAGTTCCAGTAGGAGAGCTCATCCCCTCTGCAGTTGCAAGCCAGATCCCAAAGAACTGAGCAACAGCTTTTAGCATTTTTAAAATTCAACTGTAAGAAAATCTGCTGGGGAGGGCCATGCTGCTGGCCCATTTGTGGCATTTCATCTCTCCAGCTCTCTCAGCTCAGCTCGGCTCTTTTCCTCACCTTGCTGGGTTTGGCTCATGCATTTCTTGAGGGTCTGGCCCTGCACTGATCAGAGAATGAACTGAGCATCAGACAAACAGCTTCTGGCACTGTGGCTCTATCCTAAATGGACCATTTCCCAAAGGAATCCCAGTGCCTTAATTTCAATGGCTTTTAAAAGATCCTGATTTAATGCCCTCCATTTCCAAACAAGGAGTGCACAACGCTCCTGCACTCCCTGCCAGGGTCATTCTTTGAGCCTTGGAGAAAGGCTTTAAAGCAGCACAGAGCTTGTTAAGCGCCAACAACTTCATAAAAAAAAAAAATCAAGTCAATGGCTTGGGCAGAGCCTGACTTTAAAACCTGAATTAAGGAGCGGTTGCATTGCCAATTGACAGGATTAGAAACGTTTGCTTAGCAGTTGTTGAGATGACAAAATAAGAAAGAGGATGGATGTTCTGGTTTGAAAGCAAAAGCAGTGAGAGACTCCAAGTCGGAAATAATGAATTTATTAGGACAAGGAAAAAAACAAAATACATGCAATAATACTAAAGAAAAAACCACTGTCAGAGTCGGAATACAACCTGACACCCTGCTACTTAGGGTGTGGTGGCAGTCCAGATGAAATGGTCTTGTTGAAGTGGTGATCCCATAGAAAAGATCTGGTAGCTCTTTGTCCTCTGGAAACCAGTGGGCAAGGGCACCTTGTTCTGTCCCAAAGGCCAGATTATGTGCAGGTGGGGATGCTTAGCTCCTCGCCCCTACGTGGGGCATCTCACAATGGACTGATTTCATTCCATGAGTCTTGCAGTGGGTCCCTTAAAGAAATGGCTCCCAGAGGGAATTATCTCTGAGTCAAGGGCTAGGCATTGATGGGCCCATTGACTGGAGATAAGGAAAAACAATGCTTCTCCTGGTCTCAACAGCTCTTGAAGATGGGAACAGAACACACCTTTGTATTGTAACCTAGGACACCCTGCCTGCCCAAACTGCTGCACCACGCCCTCAGAGACATGCCACAAACCTGTTTGCCCGCTCCTGTTCTCTGCACTCCCTAGAGGCCTCTTTTAATCAACCTGCTACCCAGCGACTGAGAAAGCCCCACCCCAGTCCTGCATGACTCACAAATGCAAGGAACGCACCGACTGAGCGTTCCCACAATCAGCTACGCCGCCGCGACTGACAAAGCCCCACTCTGGTCCTGCGGTCCTGTGTGACTCACAGACGTAAGGAACGTCCTGTTCAATGTTCCCACAATCAACCGGTCAACAACAGAGGAAGCCCCACGCCGGTCCTGCAGTCCTGCGTGACTAACAAATGCAGGGAACGCCTACTCAGTGTTCCTAGAATCAGCCCATAGGTGGCAGAGGAAACCTCAGCACATTCCTGTGCTTCTGCGTGGCTGGCAAAGGCAAGGAATGCACCCAGTGAGTACACAATCAGCCTGTGGCGAAATAGGAAGCCTCACCCTGGTCCTGCGTGACTCACAAACGCAAGGAAGGCACCTACTGAGCGTTCCCACAATCAGCTACACAGCGACGAAGGAAGCCCCACCCCGGTCCTGCGTGACTCGCAAACGCAAGGAACGCCTGCTCAGCGTTCCCACAATCAGCCCATCGGCAACAGAGGAAGCCCCACCCACCCCAGTCCAGCCGTGTCCTTGGGAGGTGACACGGTCCAGACCTGGTCCTGTATGACTCACAGTCCCTTGGTACAGGTATTTTTGTGACACTTTGGCAGTGACCACTACTCTTGCAGTATTTTTAGACTATTTCACACCATTCTCTGAATTTTATTCCCTTCACATATCCCAGCCTTTCCCATGACTCTTTTAAACCAGTGTGGCCGCCCCGATGGTGACTCAGGGCAGCTCTTTTAATGTTAACAGACAGAGAAGACCAGGTGGTGCAGCTTCTTTATTCTGTTTATTTTATTCTCTCGAGCTTATTCCAGCTCTGGGCTGGGTTATGGTGCTGGCAGTAGCAGGTATGACCATCCTTCTCCGAAGCTGAGAGAGAGAGAGAGCCAGCAGCTGAGAGACCCTTCTTCACAGTCAGGTGCCTGATGCCAAAAGCGGGATCCCTCCTCATCACTTCTCAGCTGAACTTCTTCTTCCTCTTCCGTGGAAAGTGCAACAGTGTCACCTTCAGGCCAGTTTGTAATAATTTCCAAAATCCCAGGGTAATTTGGATTTCCTGTCTGAGCTTGTTGGGTCATGAGGGCAAGGCACTCACTGCAGGCAGCATCGGTGTCAGGATGGATTGCAGAGACTTTTCCTTTGCAGCCCCAGCCCAGCGTTGGCACTGGGGATGAAGAGGCACTGAGGTGCCCCTGAGAGGAAGTGCAAGGCACAGGGTGCAGCTGAGGAAGGACAGCGCTGTGCTGGGCTCAGAGGTGAAGCTGGCACTGCCCAGCGTGGAGAAGGTCCTTTGTGCAGCCCCTGTTACAGGGGAGCTTGGGCCTTGCTGCAGACATACGGCCGCTCATTGGAGCAGAACTCACTCCTGAATCTTTTCCCGTCAGCCAGGTACACACACTGGGAATTGCCGAGGACAGGAAACCTGCAGGGAGAAGCAGAGGCAGCGCTGGCTGCCCGGGGAAGCCCTTGTGCCCCTGTGCCCCCAGGCCCTGCCCGGCTCCCCGGCACTCACCGGGAGCTGTAGCTGCTGCCGTCCCCCCAGTGCAGGCGCTCGCCCCGTCTGCGCAGCCCGAGCCAGAAATCGCCGTTCCCGCGGAGACGGAAGAGCAAATCCTGCCCAGGAGAGAGGAGTGGGAGCTGCCCCGGCCCCTCGTGGAGACACGTGCCCGGGGCTCCCCTCGCACGCCGGGGCTCCTTCCCTGCAAGGCCCCGGCCCAGGGCTGGAGCCCCGGTCCCACGAGCACCGAGCCCGGCCCAGGAGCGCCCCCAGGCTGCCCTCAGCCACCCCACAGCGCCCGCAGCCCCTCACTCACCATGGCCTCCTCATCCTTGGCAATGGCCAGGGAGGCATTGAGCTCGGAGCACCGTTCCTGACCCTGCTCCCACGTGCTGTATTCCCGTGAGAAGTAGTAGCAGACCCCATTGGACCCGACCCAGCCATGGGGACAGCCCAGAACACACTGTGGGGTTGCAGGTGTGACTGGAACCTGTAGTGCTGCAGGAGGAAGAGGAGAAGCTCTGAGGATTCCCCTGTGCAGGGAGCAGGGAGCCCGCTCTGCCCCGAGGGGCTGGGCCCAGGCTGCTGCCCCTCCCTTACCTGACTGCACAGCCACGGCTGCCCCCAAAGCCAGCACCAGCACCAGGAGCAGCAGAATCAGCACCGCCGTGCCCACAGGATGGCACCTGAACAGTTCACCTGGAGCAGGAAAGAGCTGCTGGCTGCCAGAAGCAGAGCCGGCCCTGCAATCTGCTCAGCCCATGGCCAGGGAGCAAAGCAGGGAGCTCTGAGGCAGTGTGGCCCTCCCTCAGCTGGCAGCCAGAGAGCCAAGAGCCTGGCCACAGGCAGGGACACAGCTGTGGGCACAGGCAGGGACACAGCTGTGGGCACAGGCTGCAGCAGGAGAACTGCACAGCCTTGGGGGCAGCTGGGGCTCTTGCTTCCAGCCACTGATGGGGCTCAGCAGAGCACGAGGCCTCTTCCAGACATTGGGAAACAGCCACACACCTGCCAGCCCTGCCTTTGGGAGGGGACACTGTCCCCACCCTAGAGGCCACAGGGTTGGCCCTGCACTCACCCAGGAATCTTCGGAGGTTCCTTTTGTGTTCATTGCTGGTTGCAGATCCTGTCTTCAGGGGCTCATTCCCAACCCCAAGAATGGAGCAGAATTCACTCTCGTTTAGCTCACAGCCAGAGTCTCTCTGGCTGGAACAAATAGCATCTTCCTTCGGACACATCACGAGTGTTGGCAAAGCCTTTAGGAGCTCGGCCTCGGGAACAGCTTTACAGACACGCTGATGGCACCCTGAAAGGGGCAGGATGAGAGGTCGCTGCTGGTGCCGGCCGTGCAGGGGCTCAGGAGGGCGGTGGCAGCTGTGGGTGCGCTGTCGCCGCTGCCCAGAGGTGCGGCAGCAGGTGCGGAGACAAGCGCAGCCTCCGGGAGCTGTGCGGTGGCCGCAGCCGCGGCCCCTGTGGCTCTGCAGCCGCTGCAGCCCAGCTCCGTGGCGGGCCGGGCGCTGAGAGCGCCTGCGAGCTGCCGGCTGCTGCTGGCCCGGGGCAGCTGCGGCTCGGAGTCCGCCTGCCGAGGGGCAAGAAGCAGCAGCCCCGGGCTGCTCACCATTGTGCCCCGCACGATTCCCTTCCCCAGCCCCTCGGAGCCCGGGCACACCGAGCGCCGGTACGGCCGCTGCGGCTCCCTGCCTGGGCACACGGAGCGGCTGCCGGCACATAGGGCAGCGCCGAGAAGCCTCAGCCCCGGAGCGGGCAGGATGCGCCGCTTGGTGCCCGCACTCGGCGCCTGCAGCGCTTTGGGCTCTGAGGCACTGGGTTCAAGTTCATGCCGTGCCAGCCCCGAGCCGGGCACGGACACCTCCCGCCCGAGCAGCGGCCCCCAGCCCGGTGCCGCACGGGCGGGAAGGGTCCCGAGCACGGAGCAGCCGCCTCCGTCCTAGCGAGAGCAGCCGCGATGAGCCATCGCTGCCGCGGCACCGGCTCCATGCCGGCCATCCGGGCAAGGAGGAGAGCGCGGGCAGCCGCGCCCTCGGCGATCCCAGCGCAGGGGAACACGGAAGAAGCCGGCACCAGGAACTCGCCAGAATCCTCCCGGCCCTCACCGCGGACCCCTCCGCCCGCAGCGAGCCCCGAGCGTGGCAGCATCGACTGCGGTCCCACCTGGGCTGGAGCCGCCTCCGAGCTCCGCCGCCGTCCCGCCGGGCTCCGGGTGCCGCCGCCGCCGCTGCAGAATGACCCGAACGCGCCGCCGCTTCTCCGATCCCGACAAGACACAGCAGGCACGGCGGCTGCGCCGGCACTTGAAGGCCGATGGAGGTGTGGGAGGGATTCTGGGCGTTTTCATCCATCGGCCTGCGGAAACGCAGCCGATCGCGCGAGCAGTGGGAGGAGAGAGCGGTGAGGTGAGGCCAGGTGTTTGCGCCACTCCCACGAATTCCGCGTCCGACGCTTCTGTCCCGAAGAAACCTTGCGATGACAGAAATTACTTCGCTGAAGAGGACGGCGAAGGAAGGAACGCGCCGAAGACGCTGCTGAAGAAGCGCAGCCCCAAGGGAGGAGTTTCTGGGACTCTCAAGAGTGAATCACCGCCAAGATTCTTGGGGTGTGCTGGGCCAGGCCAGGTGCCCGGGGCCAGCAAAAGCGCTCTGTGCCTCTGCTCCTGCCCCTGGGCAGGCAACAGAACACAGGAGGAAAGGCTCGAGGATCGGCAAAGGCCAGGCAGAGATCACTCACCGGTCACCGGTATAAAGGGACACGACCGGGGGGAATACTTTGAATTTATTGTGACACAAATCATGGCAAGAGAACGAGCGGTAAAGCAGCAGAGTTCAGCCTCGGAAGCAGGACTGTGCCCTCGGTCCCCGGCAGCCGCAGCAGGGGGATAAAGGATCCCCGGGCCGGGCAGCGGCTCTGCCCCAGCACGGGGATGTGTCCGGAGCCCCCGCTCCGGGCCGGGCTCGCAGGGCCGAGCGCGGAGCAGGCGCTGAGCTGCTCCTGGAGCTTCCAGCGCTGCTGGATCCAGCGGGCGCGGCACAGGCAGTGCCGGGGGCATCGCTCGGTGCCTGGCGGCGTTTGCCGTCCCCAGGGAGAAACTGAGCCCGGCCCGCAGCGCCAGCTCATCCTCACCCTTCTATTACAGTTGCTGCATGGATTAAACCAAGGGGAAACTCCCTCTTGCCGCCAGTTCAAAGCCTTGAATGAAGAGGTGAACGGAGGTTCCCTCTCAATTTAGATCCCGAAATGATGCATAAGGAGGGTCTCCCCTCAGTTTAATCTGGAATAAAATCTGAATGAAGGGGGTGTTTTCCTCAATTTAGCCTCCTAAAACGAGTGGAAATACGATTTCCCACTTCAATTTCCCTCAACAAAGAGTATTCTGGGGGCTTTAGGACACCTTGAATCTGTGAAGGTCCCATCAAATGGAAGGTCCCCCTCGATGGAACTCTTACAGTTCAAGAGGTTCCTCTCAAGGGAAGCCCTTTCAGACCAGGGACAGCCGTGTTTGCTCTCAGTTTGAACCTGAAGATGATGAAAATGGGGCTCTTTCCCTCAATTGAAAAGTACAATAAAGATATTCTCCTTCCATTTAAACATAAAAATCAAGGAACACACTGAATGCCCGCCAAGAGAGGCACCCAAAATGATGAAAAGGGTGTTTTCCTTCAAATGAGACCCTTCAAATCATAGGTGAATGGGGATCCTCCCCAGTTCAAACACAGTTACAGAAAAGCTTTCCCCCTCCATTTCAATCCCTTTTCTCCCTGTAATGTCTCGTTTCTGGGGGCACTGGGGAGGGGCTGGGGGCACTTCCCTCTCCTCACTGGTCACCCCTGGGGCTGCTGCCCCTTGCACAGTGCTGAGGAGTTCCCTCCCAGTTCCCTGCCAGTTTCCCTCTTGCTGGCAAGCCCCGGCAGGGATGGGGAGAGCACTGGGCAGGAGCTGGGAGCACTGTTCCTTCCCAGGGCTCTTGATATCCCTCGCAGTGCTCCTTCCTGCTCACTCCCGCTGCTCCCACTCTCCCTCCCAGTTCCCTCCTGGCATTCCCTGTGCTCCCAGTTCCCTCCCAGTGTTCCCAGGATCTCTCCCAGTGCTGCCAGCAGCAAAGCCCTGGGGGCACAGCGTGCTCTGCTCTTGAAGAGGCGAGACTTGAGCTGTCAGGAGAGCAAACCCGGCTGGGAAAGCGTTCCCTGCACAGGAAGGTGTCTCCCCTCTCTGACCACAGAGGGAGCTCAGCCTCCGCTCTTGACTCCAAACCCTGGAAGCTCCGAGCCCGACTGCCCGAAATTGGCTCGGCCCCACTTTCCAGCACACTGCTCAGAGCTCACACGGCTGAGTGGGCAGTGCAGATTAAATCATGAACGCTCCTGGGCACGGCTTTAGCTCTGAACTACACACTGTCACACAGGAACAAAACCCTTAACGAGGATGGGTCCTCTTGCTGGCACAGGAAGAGAAGGAGAAATGTGACAGGAATATTCTTCATCATTCTGCCCAGGCTTTGTCAGACACTCCAGCTCTTGCACCTTTTGAGAAAAAACAAGTGGCTTCTAAGAAGTGACTTTTGTTGGGAAGGACGAAAGTTTGACAAGAAAGTCTCACAGATATGTATGTTTGGCTGAAAGATTTTTGAATGTAGAGTCTGAGAATTAAATAGAGATGGAAGCGAGTTTTGATATAGAGGAAATAAATTTCTGAGCCAATATTACTGAATAACTAAGAAGGCAAAGGGTAAGTTAGTTAGAAGGGGTTTTTATGGCTTAGAGTAAAGGATAAACCCACCTCAGACAAGAAGATGTTTTTACCGGGGAAAAAGATTCCACGGACCAACAAGACTGCTGATGCTGCAAGTAGAAAAAAGGTCTCTGAATTTTCCACTGTAAGGAAACTGAAAAACAGCTTCTAGCTTAAAATGTGCCTTACTAACTTGTAGTGATTGGAGAACAGTAAGATGAATATGGTAATTACAGTAGTTATGATAGCCTGTAGGCAAAAGTTAAGGTATAGATTGGTTCTGTATGAAGATGCTCAGCAAAGAAAAGTATATAATGCATTGTAATCAAAACCAAAGGATCCCCAGGCTTGTCTGCAACTGGAGTTGACAGCTGTAGGCACAGGCTCTGTCGCCCATGACCCTGGACTGCTGTAAGGTCTTGGATGGAATAAACTGCATTTTAAAGAGCTGCCTGGAGACCCACATCGCTTGTTTATGGCTCCCACAGATTTTTATGTCAGTGAGCAGGTTTTTATGGATTAATCTCACACTGGAAAGCAGTCTTCACACCCTACTGCTCCTTGCATCACCCAAAGAGTTTGGAGGCTGCTGCCTGGTGAGTACCTGAGTTGTATCTTCCTTGTCAATCTTATCAGCTACTTGTTCAATTGTAAAGGCATGAACAAAATGCAGGGAGCACTAGCCAGGGTCTCAGGAGTTGCATATCTATTTCAAAGAAAGGGGGAAAAGAGTGCTTGTCCCAAACCACAGAGTTTAAAAGTTCGTGTTATCTACATATGTTTTTCAAGGGAAAAGAGAGAGAGTAATATATCAATTACTGTGCCAGTGGTGCTCCAGCCTATTTCTGTTCTCTTCTTTCACTTGTAGCATGGCTAAGAATACTTAAAATGAAAAAGAAAAGAAAAAAAACCACGCAAAAAAAACCAAATGAAAGAAACACAGAATTTAAGCAGAATGGGAAGCAATCAGGCTGCAGGCATGTGGCACTCCAGTGCCTGAGTTCCAGTAGGAGAGCTCATCCCCTCTGCAGTTGCAAGCCAGATCCCAAAGAACTGAGCAACAGCTTTTAGCATTTTTAAAATTCAACTGTAAGAAAATCTGCTGGGGAGGGCCATGCTGCTGGCCCATTTGTGGCATTTCATCTCTCCAGCTCTCTCAGCTCAGCTCGGCTCTTTTCCTCACCTTGCTGGGTTTGGCTCATGCATTTCTTGAGGGTCTGGCCCTGCACTGATCAGAGAATGAACTGAGCATCAGACAAACAGCTTCTGGCACTGTGGCTCTATCCTAAATGGACCATTTCCCAAAGGAATCCCAGTGCCTTAATTTCAATGGCTTTTAAAAGATCCTGATTTAATGCCCTCCATTTCCAAACAAGGAGTGCACAACGCTCCTGCACTCCCTGCCAGGGTCATTCTTTGAGCCTTGGAGAAAGGCTTTAAAGCAGCACAGAGCTTGTTAAGCGCCAACAACTTCATAAAAAAAAAAAATCAAGTCAATGGCTTGGGCAGAGCCTGACTTTAAAACCTGAATTAAGGAGCGGTTGCATTGCCAATTGACAGGATTAGAAACGTTTGCTTAGCAGTTGTTGAGATGACAAAATAAGAAAGAGGATGGATGTTCTGGTTTGAAAGCAAAAGCAGTGAGAGACTCCAAGTCGGAAATAATGAATTTATTAGGACAAGGAAAAAAACAAAATACATGCAATAATACTAAAGAAAAAACCACTGTCAGAGTCGGAATACAACCTGACACCCTGCTACTTAGGGTGGTGGTGGCAGTCCAGATGAAATGGTCTTGTTGAAGTGGTGATCCCATAGAAAAGATCTGGTAGCTCTTTGTCCTCTGGAAACCAGTGGGCAAGGGCACCTTGTTCTGTCCCAAAGGCCAGATTATGTGCAGGTGGGGATGCTTAGCTCCTCGCCCCTACGTGGGGCATCTCACAATGGACTGATTTCATTTCATGAGTCTTGCAGTGGGTCCCTTAAAGAAATGGCTCCCAGAGGGAATTATCTCTGAGTCAAGGGCTAGGCATTGATGGGCCCATTGACTGGAGATAAGGAAAAACAATGCTTCTCCTGGTCTCAACAGCTCTTGAAGATGGGAACAGAACACACCTTTGTATTGTAACCTAGGACACCCTGCCTGCCCAAACTGCTGCACCACGCCCTCAGAGACATGCCACAAACCTGTTTGCCCGCTCCTGTTCTCTGCACTCCCTAGAGGCCTCTTTTAATCAACCTGCTACCCAGCGACTGAGAAAGCCCCACCCCAGTCCTGCATGACTCACAAATGCAAGGAACGCACCGACTGAGCGTTCCCACAATCAGCTACGCCGCCGCGACTGACAAAGCCCCACTCTGGTCCTGCGGTCCTGTGTGACTCACAGACGTAAGGAACGTCCTGTTCAATGTTCCCACAATCAACCGGTCAACAACAGAGGAAGCCCCACGCCGGTCCTGCAGTCCTGCGTGACTAACAAATGCAGGGAACGCCTACTCAGTGTTCCTAGAATCAGCCCATAGGTGGCAGAGGAAACCTCAGCACATTCCTGTGCTTCTGCGTGGCTGGCAAAGGCAAGGAATGCACCCAGTGAGTACACAATCAGCCTGTGGCGAAATAGGAAGCCTCACCCTGGTCCTGCGTGACTCACAAACGCAAGGAAGGCACCTACTGAGCGTTCCCACAATCAGCTACACAGCGACGAAGGAAGCCCCACCCCGGTCCTGCGTGACTCGCAAACGCAAGGAACGCCTGCTCAGCGTTCCCACAATCAGCCCATCGGCAACAGAGGAAGCCCCACCCACCCCAGTCCAGCCGTGTCCTTGGGAGGTGACACGGTCCAGACCTGGTCCTGTATGACTCACAGTCCCTTGGTACAGGTATTTTTGTGACACTTTGGCAGTGACCACTACTCTTGCAGTATTTTTAGACTATTTCACACCATTCTCTGAATTTTATTCCCTTCACATATCCCAGCCTTTCCCATGACTCTTTTAAACCAGTGTGGCCGCCCCGATGGTGACTCAGGGCAGCTCTTTTAATGTTAACAGACAGAGAAGACCAGGTGGTGCAGCTTCTTTATTCTGTTTATTTTATTCTCTCGAGCTTATTCCAGCTCTGGGCTGGGTTATGGTGCTGGCAGTAGCAGGTATGACCATCCTTCTCCGAAGCTGAGAGAGAGAGAGAGCCAGCAGCTGAGAGACCCTTCTTCACAGTCAGGTGCCTGATGCCAAAAGCGGGATCCCTCCTCATCACTTCTCAGCTGAACTTCTTCTTCCTCTTCCGTGGAAAGTGCAACAGTGTCACCTTCAGGCCAGTTTGTAATAATTTCCAAAATCCCAGGGTAATTTGGATTTCCTGTCTGAGCTTGTTGGGTCATGAGGGCAAGGCACTCACTGCAGGCAGCATCGGTGTCAGGATGGATTGCAGAGACTTTTCCTTTGCAGCCCCAGCCCAGCGTTGGCACTGGGGATGAAGAGGCACTGAGGTGACCCTGAGAGGAAATGCAAGGCACAGGGTGCAGCTGAGGAAGGACAGCGCTGTGCTGGGCTCAGAGGTGAAGCTGGCACTGCCCAGCGTGGAGAAGGTCCTTTGTGCAGCCCCTGTTACAGGGGAGCTTGGGCCTTGCTGCAGACATACGGCCGCTCATTGGAGCAGAACTCACTCCTGAATCTTTTCCCGTCAGCCAGGTACACACACTGGGAATTGCCGAGGACAGGAAACCTGCAGGGAGAAGCAGAGGCAGCGCTGGCTGCCCGGGGAAGCCCTTGTGCCCCTGTGCCCCCAGGCCCTGCCCGGCTCCCCGGCACTCACCGGGAGCTGTAGCTGCTGCCGTCCCCCCAGTGCAGGCGCTCGCCCCGTCTGCGCAGCCCGAGCCAGAAATCGCCGTTCCCGCGGAGACGGAAGAGCAAATCCTGCCCAGGAGAGAGGAGTGGGAGCTGCCCCGGCCCCTCGTGGAGACACGTGCCCGGGGCTCCCCTCGCACGCCGGGGCTCCTTCCCTGCAAGGCCCCGGCCCAGGGCTGGAGCCCCGGCCCTGCGAGCACCGAGCCCGGCCCAGGAGCGCCCCCAGGCTGCCCTCAGCCACCCCACAGCGCCCGCAGCCCCTCACTCACCATGGCCTCCTCATCCTTGGCAATGGCCAGGGAGGCATTGAGCTCGGAGCACCGTTCCTGACCCTGCTCCCACGTGCTGTATTCCCGTGAGAAGTAGTAGCAGACCCCATTGGACCCGACCCAGCCATGGGGACAGCCCAGAACACACTGTGGGGTTGCAGGTGTGACTGGAACCTGTAGTGCTGCAGGAGGAAGAGGAGAAGCTCTGAGGATTCCCCTGTGCAGGGAGCAGGGAGCCCGCTCTGCCCCGAGGGGCTGGGCCCAGGCTGCTGCCCCTCCCTTACCTGACTGCACAGCCACGGCTGCCCCCAAAGCCAGCACCAGCACCAGGAGCAGCAGAATCAGCACCGCCGTGCCCACAGGATGGCACCTGAACAGTTCACCTGGAGCAGGAAAGAGCTGCTGGCTGCCAGAAGCAGAGCCGGCCCTGCAATCTGCTCAGCCCATGGCCAGGGAGCAAAGCAGGGAGCTCTGAGGCAGTGTGGCCCTCCCTCAGCTGGCAGCCAGAGAGCCAAGAGCCTGGCCACAGGCAGGGACACAGCTGTGGGCACAGGCAGGGACACAGCTGTGGGCACAGGCTGCAGCAGGAGAACTGCACAGCCTTGGGGGCAGCTGGGGCTCTTGCTTCCAGCCACTGATGGGGCTCAGCAGAGCACGAGGCCTCTTCCAGACATTGGGAAACAGCCACACACCTGCCAGCCCTGCCTTTGGGAGGGGACACTGTCCCCACCCTAGAGGCCACAGGGTTGGCCCTGCACTCACCCAGGAATCTTCGGAGGTTCCTTTTGTGTTCATTGCTGGTTGCAGATCCTGTCTTCAGGGGCTCATTCCCAACCCCAAGAATGGAGCAGAATTCACTCTCGTTTAGCTCACAGCCAGAGTCTCTCTGGCTGGAACAAATAGCATCTTCCTTCGGACACATCACGAGTGTTGGCAAAGCCTTTAGGAGCTCGGCCTCGGGAACAGCTTTACAGACACGCTGATGGCACCCTGAAAGGGGCAGGATGAGAGGTCGCTGCTGGTGCCGGCCGTGCAGGGGCTCAGGAGGGCGGTGGCAGCTGTGGCTGCGCTGTCGCCGCTGCCCAGAGGTGCGGCAGCAGGTGCGGAGACAAGCGCAGCCTCCGGGAGCTGTGCGGTGGCCGCAGCCGCGGCCCCTGTGGCTCTGCAGCCGCTGCAGCCCAGCTCCGTGGTGGGCCGGGCGCTGAGAGCGCCTGCGAGCTGCCGGCTGCTGCTGGCCCGGGGCAGCTGCGGCTCGGAGTCCGCCTGCCGAGGGGCAAGAAGCAGCAGCCCCGGGCTGCTCACCATTGTGCCCCGCACGATTCCCTTCCCCAGCCCCTCGGAGCCCGGGCACACCGAGCGCCGGTACGGCCGCTGCGGCTCCCTGCCTGGGCACACGGAGCGGCTGCCGGCACATAGGGCAGCGCCGAGAAGCCTCAGCCCCGGAGCGGGCAGGATGCGCCGCTTGGTGCCCGCACTCGGCGCCTGCAGCGCTTTGGGCTCTGAGGCACTGGGTTCAAGTTCATGCCGTGCCAGCCCCGAGCCGGGCACGGACACCTCCCACCCGAGCAGCGGCCCCCAGCCCGGTGCCGCACGGGCGGGAAGGGTCCCGAGCACGGAGCAGCCGCCTCCGTCCTAGCGAGAGCAGCCGCGATGAGCCATCGCTGCCGCGGCACCGGCTCCATGCCGGCCATCCGGGCAAGGAGGAGAGCGCGGGCAGCCGCGCCCTCGGCGATCCCAGCGCAGGGGAACACGGAAGAAGCCGGCACCAGGAACTCGCCAGAATCCTCCCGGCCCTCACCGCGGACCCCTCCGCCCGCAGCGAGCCCCGAGCGTGGCAGCATCGACTGCGGTCCCACCTGGGCTGGAGCCGCCTCCGAGCTCCGCCGCCGTCCCGCCGGGCTCCGGGTGCCGCCGCCGCCGCTGCAGAATGACCCGAACGCGCCGCCGCTTCTCCGATCCCGACAAGACACAGCAGGCACGGCGGCTGCGCCGGCACTTGAAGGCCGATGGAGGTGTGGGAGGGATTCTGGGCGTTTTCATCCATCGGCCTGCGGAAACGCAGCCGATCGCGCGAGCAGTGGGAGGAGAGAGCGGTGAGGTGAGGCCAGGTGTTTGCGCCACTCCCACGAATTCCGCGTCCGACGCTTCTGTCCCGAAGAAACCTTGCGATGACAGAAATTACTTCGCTGAAGAGGACGGCGAAGGAAGGAACGCGCCGAAGACGCTGCTGAAGAAGCGCAGCCCCAAGGGAGGAGTTTCTGGGACTCTCAAGAGTGAATCACCGCCAAGATTCTTGGGGTGTGCTGGGCCAGGCCAGGTGCCCGGGGCCAGCAAAAGCGCTCTGTGCCTCTGCTCCTGCCCCTGGGCAGGCAACAGAACACAGGAGGAAAGGCTCGAGGATCGGCAAAGGCCAGGCAGAGATCACTCACCGGTCACCGGTATAAAGGGACACGACCGGGGGGAATACTTTGAATTTATTGTGACACAAATCATGGCAAGAGAACGAGCGGTAAAGCAGCAGAGTTCAGCCTCGGAAGCAGGACTGTGCCCTCGGTCCCCGGCAGCCGCAGCAGGGGGATAAAGGATCCCCGGGCCGGGCAGCGGCTCTGCCCCAGCGCGGGGATGTGTCCGGAGCCCCCGCTCCGTGCCGAGCTCGCAGGGCCGAGCGCGGAGCAGGCGCTGAGCTGCTCCTGGAGCTTCCAGCGCTGCTGGATCCAGCGGGCGCGGCACAGGCAGTGCCGGGGGCATCACTCGGTGCCTGGCGGCGTTTGCCGTCCCCAGGGAGAAACTGAGCCCGGCCCGCAGCGCCAGCTCATCCTCACCCTTCTATTACAGTTGCTGCATGGATTAAACCAAGGGGAAACTCCCTCTTGCCGCCAGTTCAAAGCCTTGAATGAAGAGGTGAACGGAGGTTCCCTCTCAATTTAGATCCCGAAATGATGCATAAGGAGGGTCTCCCCTCAGTTTAATCTGGAATAAAATCTGAATGAAGGGGGTGTTTTCCTCAATTTAGCCTCCTAAAAGGAGTGGAAATACGATTTCCCACTTCAATTTCCCTCAACAAAGAGTATTCTGGGGGCTTTAGGACACCTTGAATCTGTGAAGGTCCCATCAAATGGAAGGTCCCCCTCGATGGAACTCTTACAGTTCAAGAGGTTCCTCTCAAGGGAAACCCTTTCAGACCAGGGACAGCCGTGTTTGCTCTCAGTTTGAACCTGAAGATGATGAAAATGGGGCTCTTTCCCTCAATTGAAAAGTACAATAAAGATATTCTCCTTCCATTTAAACATAAAAATCAAGGAACACACTGAATGCCCGCCAAGAGAGGCACCCAAAATGATGAAAAGGGTGTTTTCCTTCAAATGAGACCCTTCAAATCATAGGTGAATGGGGATCCTCCCCAGTTCAAACACAGTTACAGAAAAGCTTTCCCCCTCCATTTCAATCCCTTTTCTCCCTGTAATGTCTCGTTTCTGGGGGCACTGGGGAGGGGCTGGGGGCACTTCCCTCTCCTCACTGGTCACCCCTGGGGCTGCTGCCCCTCGCACAGTGCTGAGCAGTTCCCTCCCAGTTCCCTGCCAGTTTCCCTCTTGCTGGCAAGCCCCGGCAGGGATGGGGAGAGCACTGGGCAGGAGCTGGGAGCACTGTTCCTTCCCAGGGCTCTTGATATCCCTCGCAGTGCTCCTTCCTGCTCACTCCCGCTGCTCCCACTCTCCCTCCCAGTTCCCTCCTGGCATTCCCTGTGCTCCCAGTTCCCTCCCAGTGTTCCCAGGATCTCTCCCAGTGCTGCCAGCAGCAAAGCCCTGGGGGCACAGCGTGCTCTGCTCTTGAAGAGGCGAGACTTGAGCTGTCAGGAGAGCAAACCCGGCTGGGAAAGCGTTCCCTGCACAGGAAGGTGTCTCCCCTCTCTGACCACAGAGGGAGCTCAGCCTCCGCTCTTGACTCCAAACCCTGGAAGCTCCGAGCCCGACTGCCCGAAATTGGCTCGGCCCCACTTTCCAGCACACTGCTCAGAGCTCACACGGCTGAGTGGGCAGTGCAGATTAAATCATGAACGCTCCTGGGCACGGCTTTAGCTCTGAACTACACACTGTCACACAGGAACAAAACCCTTAACGAGGATGGGTCCTCTTGCTGGCACAGGAAGAGAAGGAGAAATGTGACAGGAATATTCTTCATCATTCTGCCCAGGCTTTGTCAGACACTCCAGCTCTTGCACCTTTTGAGAAAAAACAAGTGGCTTCTAAGAAGTGACTTTTGTTGGGAAGGACGAAAGTTTGACAAGAAAGTCTCACAGATATGTATGTTTGGCTGAAAGATTTTTGAATGTAGAGTCTGAGAATTAAATAGAGATGGAAGCGAGTTTTGATATAGAGGAAATAAATTTCTGAGCCAATATTACTGAATAACTAAGAAGGCAAAGGGTAAGTTAGTTAGAAGGGGTTTTTATGGCTTAGAGTAAAGGATAAACCCACCTCAGACAAGAAGATGTTTTTACCGGGGAAAAAGATTCCACGGACCAACAAGACTGCTGATGCTGCAAGTAGAAAAAAGGTCTCTGAATTTTCCACTGTAAGGAAACTGAAAAACAGCTTCTAGCTTAAAATGTGCCTTACTAACTTGTAGTGATTGGAGAACAGTAAGATGAATATGGTAATTACAGTAGTTATGATAGCCTGTAGGCAAAAGTTAAGGTATAGATTGGTTCTGTATGAAGATGCTCAGCAAAGAAAAGTATATAATGCATTGTAATCAAAACCAAAGGATCCCCAGGCTTGTCTGCAACTGGAGTTGACAGCTGTAGGCACAGGCTCTGTCGCCCATGACCCTGGACTGCTGTAAGGTCTTGGATGGAATAAACTGCATTTTAAAGAGCTGCCTGGAGACCCACATCGCTTGTTTATGGCTCCCACAGATTTTTATGTCAGTGAGCAGGTTTTTATGGATTAATCTCACACTGGAAAGCAGTCTTCACACCCTACTGCTCCTTGCATCACCCAAAGAGTTTGGAGGCTGCTGCCTGGTGAGTACCTGAGTTGTATCTTCCTTGTCAATCTTATCAGCTACTTGTTCAATTGTAAAGGCATGAACAAAATGCAGGGAGCACTAGCCAGGGTCTCAGGAGTTGCATATCTATTTCAAAGAAAGGGGGAAAAGAGTGCTTGTCCCAAACCACAGAGTTTAAAAGTTCGTGTTATCTACATATGTTTTTCAAGGGAAAAGAGAGAGAGTAATATATCAATTACTGTGCCAGTGGTGCTCCAGCCTATTTCTGTTCTCTTCTTTCACTTGTAGCATGGCTAAGAATACTTAAAATGAAAAAGAAAAGAAAAAAAACCACGCAAAAAAAACCAAATGAAAGAAACACAGAATTTAAGCAGAATGGGAAGCAATCAGGCTGCAGGCATGTGGCACTCCAGTGCCTGAGTTCCAGTAGGAGAGCTCATCCCCTCTGCAGTTGCAAGCCAGATCCCAAAGAACTGAGCAACAGCTTTTAGCATTTTTAAAATTCAACTGTAAGAAAATCTGCTGGGGAGGGCCATGCTGCTGGCCCATTTGTGGCATTTCATCTCTCCAGCTCTCTCAGCTCAGCTCGGCTCTTTTCCTCACCTTGCTGGGTTTGGCTCATGCATTTCTTGAGGGTCTGGCCCTGCACTGATCAGAGAATGAACTGAGCATCAGACAAACAGCTTCTGGCACTGTGGCTCTATCCTAAATGGACCATTTCCCAAAGGAATCCCAGTGCCTTAATTTCAATGGCTTTTAAAAGATCCTGATTTAATGCCCTCCATTTCCAAACAAGGAGTGCACAACGCTCCTGCACTCCCTGCCAGGGTCATTCTTTGAGCCTTGGAGAAAGGCTTTAAAGCAGCACAGAGCTTGTTAAGCGCCAACAACTTCATAAAAAAAAAAAATCAAGTCAATGGCTTGGGCAGAGCCTGACTTTAAAACCTGAATTAAGGAGCGGTTGCATTGCCAATTGACAGGATTAGAAACGTTTGCTTAGCAGTTGTTGAGATGACAAAATAAGAAAGAGGATGGATGTTCTGGTTTGAAAGCAAAAGCAGTGAGAGACTCCAAGTCGGAAATAATGAATTTATTAGGACAAGGAAAAAAACAAAATACATGCAATAATACTAAAGAAAAAACCACTGTCAGAGTCGGAATACAACCTGACACCCTGCTACTTAGGGTGGTGGTGGCAGTCCAGATGAAATGGTCTTGTTGAAGTGGTGATCCCATAGAAAAGATCTGGTAGCTCTTTGTCCTCTGGAAACCAGTGGGCAAGGGCACCTTGTTCTGTCCCAAAGGCCAGATTACGTGCAGGTGGGGATGCTTAGCTCCTCGCCCCTACGTGGGGCATCTCACAATGGACTGATTTCATTCCATGAGTCTTGCAGTGGGTCCCTTAAAGAAATGGCTCCCAGAGGGAATTATCTCTGAGTCAAGGGCTAGGCATTGATGGGCCCATTGACTGGAGATAAGGAAAAACAATGCTTCTCCTGGTCTCAACAGCTCTTGAAGATGGGAACAGAACACACCTTTGTATTGTAACCTAGGACACCCTGCCTGCCCAAACTGCTGCACCACGCCCTCAGAGACATGCCACAAACCTGTTTGCCCGCTCCTGTTCTCTGCACTCCCTAGAGGCCTCTTTTAATCAACCTGCTACCCAGCGACTGAGAAAGCCCCACCCCAGTCCTGCATGACTCACAAATGCAAGGAACGCACCGACTGAGCGTTCCCACAATCAGCTACGCCGCCGCGACTGACAAAGCCCCACTCTGGTCCTGCGGTCCTGTGTGACTCACAGACGTAAGGAACGTCCTGTTCAATGTTCCCACAATCAACCGGTCAACAACAGAGGAAGCCCCACGCCGGTCCTGCAGTCCTGCGTGACTAACAAATGCAGGGAACGCCTACTCAGTGTTCCTAGAATCAGCCCATAGGTGGCAGAGGAAACCTCAGCACATTCCTGTGCTTCTGCGTGGCTGGCAAAGGCAAGGAATGCACCCAGTGAGTACACAATCAGCCTGTGGCGAAATAGGAAGCCTCACCCTGGTCCTGCGTGACTCACAAACGCAAGGAAGGCACCTACTGAGCGTTCCCACAATCAGCTACACAGCGACGAAGGAAGCCCCACCCCGGTCCTGCGTGACTCGCAAACGCAAGGAACGCCTGCTCAGCGTTCCCACAATCAGCCCATCGGCAACAGAGGAAGCCCCACCCACCCCAGTCCAGCCGTGTCCTTGGGAGGTGACACGGTCCAGACCTGGTCCTGTATGACTCACAGTCCCTTGGTACAGGTATTTTTGTGACACTTTGGCAGTGACCACTACTCTTGCAGTATTTTTAGACTATTTCACACCATTCTCTGAATTTTATTCCCTTCACATATCCCAGCCTTTCCCATGACTCTTTTAAACCAGTGTGGCCGCCCCGATGGTGACTCAGGGCAGCTCTTTTAATGTTAACAGACAGAGAAGACCAGGTGGTGCAGCTTCTTTATTCTGTTTATTTTATTCTCTCGAGCTTATTCCAGCTCTGGGCTGGGTTATGGTGCTGGCAGTAGCAGGTATGACCATCCTTCTCCGAAGCTGAGAGAGAGAGAGAGCCAGCAGCTGAGAGACCCTTCTTCACAGTCAGGTGCCTGATGCCAAAAGCGGGATCCCTCCTCATCACTTCTCAGCTGAACTTCTTCTTCCTCTTCCGTGGAAAGTGCAACAGTGTCACCTTCAGGCCAGTTTGTAATAATTTCCAAAATCCCAGGGTAATTTGGATTTCCTGTCTGAGCTTGTTGGGTCATGAGGGCAAGGCACTCACTGCAGGCAGCATCGGTGTCAGGATGGATTGCAGAGACTTTTCCTTTGCAGCCCCAGCCCAGCGTTGGCACTGGGGATGAAGAGGCACTGAGGTGCCCCTGAGAGGAAGTGCAAGGCACAGGGTGCAGCTGAGGAAGGACAGCGCTGTGCTGGGCTCAGAGGTGAAGCTGGCACTGCCCAGCGTGGAGAAGGTCCTTTGTGCAGCCCCTGTTACAGGGGAGCTTGGGCCTTGCTGCAGACATACGGCCGCTCATTGGAGCAGAACTCACTCCTGAATCTTTTCCCGTCAGCCAGGTACACACACTGGGAATTGCCGAGGACAGGAAACCTGCAGGGAGAAGCAGAGGCAGCGCTGGCTGCCCGGGGAAGCCCTTGTGCCCCTGTGCCCCCAGGCCCTGCCCGGCTCCCCGGCACTCACCGGGAGCTGTAGCTGCTGCCGTCCCCCCAGTGCAGGCGCTCGCCCCGTCTGCGCAGCCCGAGCCAGAAATCGCCGTTCCCGCGGAGACGGAAGAGCAAATCCTGCCCAGGAGAGAGGAGTGGGAGCTGCCCCGGCCCCTCGTGGAGACACGTGCCCGGGGCTCCCCTCGCACGCCGGGGCTCCTTCCCTGCAAGGCCCCGGCCCAGGGCTGGAGCCCCGGTCCCACGAGCACCGAGCCCGGCCCAGGAGCGCCCCCAGGCTGCCCTCAGCCACCCCACAGCGCCCGCAGCCCCTCACTCACCATGGCCTCCTCATCCTTGGCAATGGCCAGGGAGGCATTGAGCTCGGAGCACCGTTCCTGACCCTGCTCCCACGTGCTGTATTCCCGTGAGAAGTAGTAGCAGACCCCATTGGACCCGACCCAGCCATGGGGACAGCCCAGAACACACTGTGGGGTTGCAGGTGTGACTGGAACCTGTAGTGCTGCAGGAGGAAGAGGAGAAGCTCTGAGGATTCCCCTGTGCAGGGAGCAGGGAGCCCGCTCTGCCCCGAGGGGCTGGGCCCAGGCTGCTGCCCCTCCCTTACCTGACTGCACAGCCACGGCTGCCCCCAAAGCCAGCACCAGCACCAGGAGCAGCAGAATCAGCACCGCCGTGCCCACAGGATGGCACCTGAACAGTTCACCTGGAGCAGGAAAGAGCTGCTGGCTGCCAGAAGCAGAGCCGGCCCTGCAATCTGCTCAGCCCATGGCCAGGGAGCAAAGCAGGGAGCTCTGAGGCAGTGTGGCCCTCCCTCAGCTGGCAGCCAGAGAGCCAAGAGCCTGGCCACAGGCAGGGACACAGCTGTGGGCACAGGCAGGGACACAGCTGTGGGCACAGGCTGCAGCAGGAGAACTGCACAGCCTTGGGGGCAGCTGGGGCTCTTGCTTCCAGCCACTGATGGGGCTCAGCAGAGCACGAGGCCTCTTCCAGACATTGGGAAACAGCCACACACCTGCCAGCCCTGCCTTTGGGAGAGGACACTGTCCCCACCCTAGAGGCCACAGGGTTGGCCCTGCACTCACCCAGGAATCTTCGGAGGTTCCTTTTGTGTTCATTGCTGGTTGCAGATCCTGTCTTCAGGGGCTCATTCCCAACCCCAAGAATGGAGCAGAATTCACTCTCGTTTAGCTCACAGCCAGAGTCTCTCTGGCTGGAACAAATAGCATCTTCCTTCGGACACATCACGAGTGTTGGCAAAGCCTTTAGGAGCTCGGCCTCGGGAACAGCTTTACAGACACGCTGATGGCACCCTGAAAGGGGCAGGATGAGAGGTCGCTGCTGGTGCCGGCCGTGCAGGGGCTCAGGAGGGCGGTGGCAGCTGTGGGTGCGCTGTCGCCGCTGCCCAGAGGTGCGGCAGCAGGTGCGGAGACAAGCGCAGCCTCCGGGAGCTGTGCGGTGGCCGCAGCCGCGGCCCCTGTGGCTCTGCAGCCGCTGCAGCCCAGCTCCGTGGCGGGCCGGGCGCTGAGAGCGCCTGCGAGCTGCCGGCTGCTGCTGGCCCGGGGCAGCTGCGGCTCGGAGTCCGCCTGCCGAGGGGCAAGAAGCAGCAGCCCCGGGCTGCTCACCATTGTGCCCCGCACGATTCCCTTCCCCAGCCCCTCGGAGCCCGGGCACACCGAGCGCCGGTACGGCCGCTGCGGCTCCCTGCCTGGGCACACGGAGCGGCTGCCGGCACATAGGGCAGCGCCGAGAAGCCTCAGCCCCGGAGCGGGCAGGATGCGCCGCTTGGTGCCCGCACTCGGCGCCTGCAGCGCTTTGGGCTCTGAGGCACTGGGTTCAAGTTCATGCCGTGCCAGCCCCGAGCCGGGCACGGACACCTCCCGCCCGAGCAGCGGCCCCCAGCCCGGTGCCGCACGGGCGGGAAGGGTCCCGAGCACGGAGCAGCCGCCTCCGTCCTAGCGAGAGCAGCCGCGATGAGCCATCGCTGCCGCGGCACCGGCTCCATGCCGGCCATCCGGGCAAGGAGGAGAGCGCGGGCAGCCGCGCCCTCGGCGATCCCAGCGCAGGGGAACACGGAAGAAGCCGGCACCAGGAACTCGCCAGAATCCTCCCGGCCCTCACCGCGGACCCCTCCGCCCGCAGCGAGCCCCGAGCGTGGCAGCATCGACTGCGGTCCCACCTGGGCTGGAGCCGCCTCCGAGCTCCGCCGCCGTCCCGCCGGGCTCCGGGTGCCGCCGCCGCCGCTGCAGAATGACCCGAACGCGCCGCCGCTTCTCCGATCCCGACAAGACACAGCAGGCACGGCGGCTGCGCCGGCACTTGAAGGCCGATGGAGGTGTGGGAGGGATTCTGGGCGTTTTCATCCATCGGCCTGCGGAAACGCAGCCGATCGCGCGAGCAGTGGGAGGAGAGAGCGGTGAGGTGAGGCCAGGTGTTTGCGCCACTCCCACGAATTCCGCGTCCGACGCTTCTGTCCCGAAGAAACCTTGCGATGACAGAAATTACTTCGCTGAAGAGGACGGCGAAGGAAGGAACGCGCCGAAGACGCTGCTGAAGAAGCGCAGCCCCAAGGGAGGAGTTTCTGGCACTCTCAAGAGTGAATCACCGCCAAGATTCTTGGGGTGTGCTGGGCCAGGCTAGGTGCCCGGGGCCAGCAAAAGCGCTCTGTGCCTCTGCTCCTGCCCCTGGGCAGGCAACAGAACACAGGAGGAAAGGCTCGAGGATCGGCAAAGGCCAGGCAGAGATCACTCACCGGTCACCGGTATAAAGGGACACGACCGGGGGGAATACTTTGAATTTATTGTGACACAAATCATGGCAAGAGAACGAGCGGTAAAGCAGCAGAGTTCAGCCTCGGAAGCAGGACTGTGCCCTCGGTCCCCGGCAGCCGCAGCAGGGGGATAAAGGATCCCCGGGCCGGGCAGCGGCTCTGCCCCAGCACGGGGATGTGTCCGGAGCCCCCGCTCCGGGCCGGGCTCGCAGGGCCGAGCGCGGAGCAGGCGCTGAGCTGCTCCTGGAGCTTCCAGCGCTGCTGGATCCAGCGGGCGCGGCACAGGCAGTGCCGGGGGCATCGCTCGGTGCCTGGCGGCGTTTGCCGTCCCCAGGGAGAAACTGAGCCCGGCCCGCAGCGCCAGCTCATCCTCACCCTTCTATTACAGTTGCTGCATGGATTAAACCAAGGGGAAACTCCCTCTTGCCGCCAGTTCAAAGCCTTGAATGAAGAGGTGAACGGAGGTTCCCTCTCAATTTAGATCCCGAAATGATGCATAAGGAGGGTCTCCCCTCAGTTTAATCTGGAATAAAATCTGAATGAAGGGGGTGTTTTCCTCAATTTAGCCTCCTAAAACGAGTGGAAATACGATTTCCCACTTCAATTTCCCTCAACAAAGAGTATTCTGGGGGCTTTAGGACACCTTGAATCTGTGAAGGTCCCATCAAATGGAAGGTCCCCCTCGATGGAACTCTTACAGTTCAAGAGGTTCCTCTCAAGGGAAGCCCTTTCAGACCAGGGACAGCCGTGTTTGCTCTCAGTTTGAACCTGAAGATGATGAAAATGGGGCTCTTTCCCTCAATTGAAAAGTACAATAAAGATATTCTCCTTCCATTTAAACATAAAAATCAAGGAACACACTGAATGCCCGCCAAGAGAGGCACCCAAAATGATGAAAAGGGTGTTTTCCTTCAAATGAGACCCTTCAAATCATAGGTGAATGGGGATCCTCCCCAGTTCAAACACAGTTACAGAAAAGCTTTCCCCCTCCATTTCAATCCCTTTTCTCCCTGTAATGTCTCGTTTCTGGGGGCACTGGGGAGGGGCTGGGGGCACTTCCCTCTCCTCACTGGTCACCCCTGGGGCTGCTGCCCCTTGCACAGTGCTGAGGAGTTCCCTCCCAGTTCCCTGCCAGTTTCCCTCTTGCTGGCAAGCCCCGGCAGGGATGGGGAGAGCACTGGGCAGGAGCTGGGAGCACTGTTCCTTCCCAGGGCTCTTGATATCCCTCGCAGTGCTCCTTCCTGCTCACTCCCGCTGCTCCCACTCTCCCTCCCAGTTCCCTCCTGGCATTCCCTGTGCTCCCAGTTCCCTCCCAGTGTTCCCAGGATCTCTCCCAGTGCTGCCAGCAGCAAAGCCCTGGGGGCACAGCGTGCTCTGCTCTTGAAGAGGCGAGACTTGAGCTGTCAGGAGAGCAAACCCGGCTGGGAAAGCGTTCCCTGCACAGGAAGGTGTCTCCCCTCTCTGACCACAGAGGGAGCTCAGCCTCCGCTCTTGACTCCAAACCCTGGAAGCTCCGAGCCCGACTGCCCGAAATTGGCTCGGCCCCACTTTCCAGCACACTGCTCAGAGCTCACACGGCTGAGTGGGCAGTGCAGATTAAATCATGAACGCTCCTGGGCACGGCTTTAGCTCTGAACTACACACTGTCACACAGGAACAAAACCCTTAACGAGGATGGGTCCTCTTGCTGGCACAGGAAGAGAAGGAGAAATGTGACAGGAATATTCTTCATCATTCTGCCCAGGCTTTGTCAGACACTCCAGCTCTTGCACCTTTTGAGAAAAAACAAGTGGCTTCTAAGAAGTGACTTTTGTTGGGAAGGACGAAAGTTTGACAAGAAAGTCTCACAGATATGTATGTTTGGCTGAAAGATTTTTGAATGTAGAGTCTGAGAATTAAATAGAGATGGAAGCGAGTTTTGATATAGAGGAAATAAATTTCTGAGCCAATATTACTGAATAACTAAGAAGGCAAAGGGTAAGTTAGTTAGAAGGGGTTTTTATGGCTTAGAGTAAAGGATAAACCCACCTCAGACAAGAAGATGTTTTTACCGGGGAAAAAGATTCCACGGACCAACAAGACTGCTGATGCTGCAAGTAGAAAAAAGGTCTCTGAATTTTCCACTGTAAGGAAACTGAAAAACAGCTTCTAGCTTAAAATGTGCCTTACTAACTTGTAGTGATTGGAGAACAGTAAGATGAATATGGTAATTACAGTAGTTATGATAGCCTGTAGGCAAAAGTTAAGGTATAGATTGGTTCTGTATGAAGATGCTCAGCAAAGAAAAGTATATAATGCATTGTAATCAAAACCAAAGGATCCCCAGGCTTGTCTGCAACTGGAGTTGACAGCTGTAGGCACAGGCTCTGTCGCCCATGACCCTGGACTGCTGTAAGGTCTTGGATGGAATAAACTGCATTTTAAAGAGCTGCCTGGAGACCCACATCGCTTGTTTATGGCTCCCACAGATTTTTATGTCAGTGAGCAGGTTTTTATGGATTAATCTCACACTGGAAAGCAGTCTTCACACCCTACTGCTCCTTGCATCACCCAAAGAGTTTGGAGGCTGCTGCCTGGTGAGTACCTGAGTTGTATCTTCCTTGTCAATCTTATCAGCTACTTGTTCAATTGTAAAGGCATGAACAAAATGCAGGGAGCACTAGCCAGGGTCTCAGGAGTTGCATATCTATTTCAAAGAAAGGGGGAAAAGAGTGCTTGTCCCAAACCACAGAGTTTAAAAGTTCGTGTTATCTACATATGTTTTTCAAGGGAAAAGAGAGAGAGTAATATATCAATTACTGTGCCAGTGGTGCTCCAGCCTATTTCTGTTCTCTTCTTTCACTTGTAGCATGGCTAAGAATACTTAAAATGAAAAAGAAAAGAAAAAAAACCACGCAAAAAAAACCAAATGAAAGAAACACAGAATTTAAGCAGAATGGGAAGCAATCAGGCTGCAGGCATGTGGCACTCCAGTGCCTGAGTTCCAGTAGGAGAGCTCATCCCCTCTGCAGTTGCAAGCCAGATCCCAAAGAACTGAGCAACAGCTTTTAGCATTTTTAAAATTCAACTGTAAGAAAATCTGCTGGGGAGGGCCATGCTGCTGGCCCATTTGTGGCATTTCATCTCTCCAGCTCTCTCAGCTCAGCTCGGCTCTTTTCCTCACCTTGCTGGGTTTGGCTCATGCATTTCTTGAGGGTCTGGCCCTGCACTGATCAGAGAATGAACTGAGCATCAGACAAACAGCTTCTGGCACTGTGGCTCTATCCTAAATGGACCATTTCCCAAAGGAATCCCAGTGCCTTAATTTCAATGGCTTTTAAAAGATCCTGATTTAATGCCCTCCATTTCCAAACAAGGAGTGCACAACGCTCCTGCACTCCCTGCCAGGGTCATTCTTTGAGCCTTGGAGAAAGGCTTTAAAGCAGCACAGAGCTTGTTAAGCGCCAACAACTTCATAAAAAAAAAAAATCAAGTCAATGGCTTGGGCAGAGCCTGACTTTAAAACCTGAATTAAGGAGCGGTTGCATTGCCAATTGACAGGATTAGAAACGTTTGCTTAGCAGTTGTTGAGATGACAAAATAAGAAAGAGGATGGATGTTCTGGTTTGAAAGCAAAAGCAGTGAGAGACTCCAAGTCGGAAATAATGAATTTATTAGGACAAGGAAAAAAACAAAATACATGCAATAATACTAAAGAAAAAACCACTGTCAGAGTCGGAATACAACCTGACACCCTGCTACTTAGGGTGGTGGTGGCAGTCCAGATGAAATGGTCTTGTTGAAGTGGTGATCCCATAGAAAAGATCTGGTAGCTCTTTGTCCTCTGGAAACCAGTGGGCAAGGGCACCTTGTTCTGTCCCAAAGGCCAGATTATGTGCAGGTGGGGATGCTTAGCTCCTCGCCCCTACGTGGGGCATCTCACAATGGACTGATTTCATTTCATGAGTCTTGCAGTGGGTCCCTTAAAGAAATGGCTCCCAGAGGGAATTATCTCTGAGTCAAGGGCTAGGCATTGATGGGCCCATTGACTGGAGATAAGGAAAAACAATGCTTCTCCTGGTCTCAACAGCTCTTGAAGATGGGAACAGAACACACCTTTGTATTGTAACCTAGGACACCCTGCCTGCCCAAACTGCTGCACCACGCCCTCAGAGACATGCCACAAACCTGTTTGCCCGCTCCTGTTCTCTGCACTCCCTAGAGGCCTCTTTTAATCAACCTGCTACCCAGCGACTGAGAAAGCCCCACCCCAGTCCTGCATGACTCACAAATGCAAGGAACGCACCGACTGAGCGTTCCCACAATCAGCTACGCCGCCGCGACTGACAAAGCCCCACTCTGGTCCTGCGGTCCTGTGTGACTCACAGACGTAAGGAACGTCCTGTTCAATGTTCCCACAATCAACCGGTCAACAACAGAGGAAGCCCCACGCCGGTCCTGCAGTCCTGCGTGACTAACAAATGCAGGGAACGCCTACTCAGTGTTCCTAGAATCAGCCCATAGGTGGCAGAGGAAACCTCAGCACATTCCTGTGCTTCTGCGTGGCTGGCAAAGGCAAGGAATGCACCCAGTGAGTACACAATCAGCCTGTGGCGAAATAGGAAGCCTCACCCTGGTCCTGCGTGACTCACAAACGCAAGGAAGGCACCTACTGAGCGTTCCCACAATCAGCTACACAGCGACGAAGGAAGCCCCACCCCGGTCCTGCGTGACTCGCAAACGCAAGGAACGCCTGCTCAGCGTTCCCACAATCAGCCCATCGGCAACAGAGGAAGCCCCACCCACCCCAGTCCAGCCGTGTCCTTGGGAGGTGACACGGTCCAGACCTGGTCCTGTATGACTCACAGTCCCTTGGTACAGGTATTTTTGTGACACTTTGGCAGTGACCACTACTCTTGCAGTATTTTTAGACTATTTCACACCATTCTCTGAATTTTATTCCCTTCACATATCCCAGCCTTTCCCATGACTCTTTTAAACCAGTGTGGCCGCCCCGATGGTGACTCAGGGCAGCTCTTTTAATGTTAACAGACAGAGAAGACCAGGTGGTGCAGCTTCTTTATTCTGTTTATTTTATTCTCTCGAGCTTATTCCAGCTCTGGGCTGGGTTATGGTGCTGGCAGTAGCAGGTATGACCATCCTTCTCCGAAGCTGAGAGAGAGAGAGAGCCAGCAGCTGAGAGACCCTTCTTCACAGTCAGGTGCCTGATGCCAAAAGCGGGATCCCTCCTCATCACTTCTCAGCTGAACTTCTTCTTCCTCTTCCGTGGAAAGTGCAACAGTGTCACCTTCAGGCCAGTTTGTAATAATTTCCAAAATCCCAGGGTAATTTGGATTTCCTGTCTGAGCTTGTTGGGTCATGAGGGCAAGGCACTCACTGCAGGCAGCATCGGTGTCAGGATGGATTGCAGAGACTTTTCCTTTGCAGCCCCAGCCCAGCGTTGGCACTGGGGATGAAGAGGCACTGAGGTGACCCTGAGAGGAAATGCAAGGCACAGGGTGCAGCTGAGGAAGGACAGCGCTGTGCTGGGCTCAGAGGTGAAGCTGGCACTGCCCAGCGTGGAGAAGGTCCTTTGTGCAGCCCCTGTTACAGGGGAGCTTGGGCCTTGCTGCAGACATACGGCCGCTCATTGGAGCAGAACTCACTCCTGAATCTTTTCCCGTCAGCCAGGTACACACACTGGGAATTGCCGAGGACAGGAAACCTGCAGGGAGAAGCAGAGGCAGCGCTGGCTGCCCGGGGAAGCCCTTGTGCCCCTGTGCCCCCAGGCCCTGCCCGGCTCCCCGGCACTCACCGGGAGCTGTAGCTGCTGCCGTCCCCCCAGTGCAGGCGCTCGCCCCGTCTGCGCAGCCCGAGCCAGAAATCGCCGTTCCCGCGGAGACGGAAGAGCAAATCCTGCCCAGGAGAGAGGAGTGGGAGCTGCCCCGGCCCCTCGTGGAGACACGTGCCCGGGGCTCCCCTCGCACGCCGGGGCTCCTTCCCTGCAAGGCCCCGGCCCAGGGCTGGAGCCCCGGCCCTGCGAGCACCGAGCCCGGCCCAGGAGCGCCCCCAGGCTGCCCTCAGCCACCCCACAGCGCCCGCAGCCCCTCACTCACCATGGCCTCCTCATCCTTGGCAATGGCCAGGGAGGCATTGAGCTCGGAGCACCGTTCCTGACCCTGCTCCCACGTGCTGTATTCCCGTGAGAAGTAGTAGCAGACCCCATTGGACCCGACCCAGCCATGGGGACAGCCCAGAACACACTGTGGGGTTGCAGGTGTGACTGGAACCTGTAGTGCTGCAGGAGGAAGAGGAGAAGCTCTGAGGATTCCCCTGTGCAGGGAGCAGGGAGCCCGCTCTGCCCCGAGGGGCTGGGCCCAGGCTGCTGCCCCTCCCTTACCTGACTGCACAGCCACGGCTGCCCCCAAAGCCAGCACCAGCACCAGGAGCAGCAGAATCAGCACCGCCGTGCCCACAGGATGGCACCTGAACAGTTCACCTGGAGCAGGAAAGAGCTGCTGGCTGCCAGAAGCAGAGCCGGCCCTGCAATCTGCTCAGCCCATGGCCAGGGAGCAAAGCAGGGAGCTCTGAGGCAGTGTGGCCCTCCCTCAGCTGGCAGCCAGAGAGCCAAGAGCCTGGCCACAGGCAGGGACACAGCTGTGGGCACAGGCAGGGACACAGCTGTGGGCACAGGCTGCAGCAGGAGAACTGCACAGCCTTGGGGGCAGCTGGGGCTCTTGCTTCCAGCCACTGATGGGGCTCAGCAGAGCACGAGGCCTCTTCCAGACATTGGGAAACAGCCACACACCTGCCAGCCCTGCCTTTGGGAGGGGACACTGTCCCCACCCTAGAGGCCACAGGGTTGGCCCTGCACTCACCCAGGAATCTTCGGAGGTTCCTTTTGTGTTCATTGCTGGTTGCAGATCCTGTCTTCAGGGGCTCATTCCCAACCCCAAGAATGGAGCAGAATTCACTCTCGTTTAGCTCACAGCCAGAGTCTCTCTGGCTGGAACAAATAGCATCTTCCTTCGGACACATCACGAGTGTTGGCAAAGCCTTTAGGAGCTCGGCCTCGGGAACAGCTTTACAGACACGCTGATGGCACCCTGAAAGGGGCAGGATGAGAGGTCGCTGCTGGTGCCGGCCGTGCAGGGGCTCAGGAGGGCGGTGGCAGCTGTGGCTGCGCTGTCGCCGCTGCCCAGAGGTGCGGCAGCAGGTGCGGAGACAAGCGCAGCCTCCGGGAGCTGTGCGGTGGCCGCAGCCGCGGCCCCTGTGGCTCTGCAGCCGCTGCAGCCCAGCTCCGTGGTGGGCCGGGCGCTGAGAGCGCCTGCGAGCTGCCGGCTGCTGCTGGCCCGGGGCAGCTGCGGCTCGGAGTCCGCCTGCCGAGGGGCAAGAAGCAGCAGCCCCGGGCTGCTCACCATTGTGCCCCGCACGATTCCCTTCCCCAGCCCCTCGGAGCCCGGGCACACCGAGCGCCGGTACGGCCGCTGCGGCTCCCTGCCTGGGCACACGGAGCGGCTGCCGGCACATAGGGCAGCGCCGAGAAGCCTCAGCCCCGGAGCGGGCAGGATGCGCCGCTTGGTGCCCGCACTCGGCGCCTGCAGCGCTTTGGGCTCTGAGGCACTGGGTTCAAGTTCATGCCGTGCCAGCCCCGAGCCGGGCACGGACACCTCCCACCCGAGCAGCGGCCCCCAGCCCGGTGCCGCACGGGCGGGAAGGGTCCCGAGCACGGAGCAGCCGCCTCCGTCCTAGCGAGAGCAGCCGCGATGAGCCATCGCTGCCGCGGCACCGGCTCCATGCCGGCCATCCGGGCAAGGAGGAGAGCGCGGGCAGCCGCGCCCTCGGCGATCCCAGCGCAGGGGAACACGGAAGAAGCCGGCACCAGGAACTCGCCAGAATCCTCCCGGCCCTCACCGCGGACCCCCTCCGCCCGCAGCGAGCCCCGAGCGTGGCAGCATCGACTGCGGTCCCACCTGGGCTGGAGCCGCCTCCGAGCTCCGCCGCCGTCCCGCCGGGCTCCGGGTGCCGCCGCCGCCGCTGCAGAATGACCCGAACGCGCCGCCGCTTCTCCGATCCCGACAAGACACAGCAGGCACGGCGGCTGCGCCGGCACTTGAAGGCCGATGGAGGTGTGGGAGGGATTCTGGGCGTTTTCATCCATCGGCCTGCGAAACGCAGCCGATCGCGCGAGCAGTGGGAGGAGAGAGCGGTGAGGTGAGGCCAGGTGTTTGCGCCACTCCCACGAATTCCGCGTCCGACGCTTCTGTCCCGAAGAAACCTTGCGATGACAGAAATTACTTCGCTGAAGAGGACGGCGAAGGAAGGAACGCGCCGAAGACGCTGCTGAAGAAGCGCAGCCCCAAGGGAGGAGTTTCTGGGACTCTCAAGAGTGAATCACCGCCAAGATTCTTGGGGTGTGCTGGGCCAGGCCAGGTGCCCGGGGCCAGCAAAAGCGCTCTGTGCCTCTGCTCCTGCCCCTGGGCAGGCAACAGAACACAGGAGGAAAGGCTCGAGGATCGGCAAAGGCCAGGCAGAGATCACTCACCGGTCACCGGTATAAAGGGACACGACCGGGGGGAATACTTTGAATTTATTGTGACACAAATCATGGCAAGAGAACGAGCGGTAAAGCAGCAGAGTTCAGCCTCGGAAGCAGGACTGTGCCCTCGGTCCCCGGCAGCCGCAGCAGGGGGATAAAGGATCCCCGGGCCGGGCAGCGGCTCTGCCCCAGCGCGGGGATGTGTCCGGAGCCTCCCGCTCCGTGCCGAGCTCGCAGGGCCGAGCGCGGAGCAGGCGCTGAGCTGCTCCTGGAGCTTCCAGCGCTGCTGGATCCAGCGGGCGCGGCACAGGCAGTGCCGGGGGCATCACTCGGTGCCTGGCGGCGTTTGCCGTCCCCAGGGAGAAACTGAGCCCGGCCCGCAGCGCCAGCTCATCCTCACCCTTCTATTACAGTTGCTGCATGGATTAAACCAAGGGGAAACTCCCTCTTGCCGCCAGTTCAAAGCCTTGAATGAAGAGGTGAACGGAGGTTCCCTCTCAATTTAGATCCCGAAATGATGCATAAGGAGGGTCTCCCCTCAGTTTAATCTGGAATAAAATCTGAATGAAGGGGGTGTTTTCCTCAATTTAGCCTCCTAAAAGGAGTGGAAATACGATTTCCCACTTCAATTTCCCTCAACAAAGAGTATTCTGGGGGCTTTAGGACACCTTGAATCTGTGAAGGTCCCATCAAATGGAAGGTCCCCCTCGATGGAACTCTTACAGTTCAAGAGGTTCCTCTCAAGGGAAACCCTTTCAGACCAGGGACAGCCGTGTTTGCTCTCAGTTTGAACCTGAAGATGATGAAAATGGGGCTCTTTCCCTCAATTGAAAAGTACAATAAAGATATTCTCCTTCCATTTAAACATAAAAATCAAGGAACACACTGAATGCCCGCCAAGAGAGGCACCCAAAATGATGAAAAGGGTGTTTTCCTTCAAATGAGACCCTTCAAATCATAGGTGAATGGGGATCCTCCCCAGTTCAAACACAGTTACAGAAAAGCTTTCCCCCTCCATTTCAATCCCTTTTCTCCCTGTAATGTCTCGTTTCTGGGGGCACTGGGGAGGGGCTGGGGGCACTTCCCTCTCCTCACTGGTCACCCCTGGGGCTGCTGCCCCTCGCACAGTGCTGAGCAGTTCCCTCCCAGTTCCCTGCCAGTTTCCCTCTTGCTGGCAAGCCCCGGCAGGGATGGGGAGAGCACTGGGCAGGAGCTGGGAGCACTGTTCCTTCCCAGGGCTCTTGATATCCCTCGCAGTGCTCCTTCCTGCTCACTCCCGCTGCTCCCACTCTCCCTCCCAGTTCCCTCCTGGCATTCCCTGTGCTCCCAGTTCCCTCCCAGTGTTCCCAGGATCTCTCCCAGTGCTGCCAGCAGCAAAGCCCTGGGGGCACAGCGTGCTCTGCTCTTGAAGAGGCGAGACTTGAGCTGTCAGGAGAGCAAACCCGGCTGGGAAAGCGTTCCCTGCACAGGAAGGTGTCTCCCCTCTCTGACCACAGAGGGAGCTCAGCCTCCGCTCTTGACTCCAAACCCTGGAAGCTCCGAGCCCGACTGCCCGAAATTGGCTCGGCCCCACTTTCCAGCACACTGCTCAGAGCTCACACGGCTGAGTGGGCAGTGCAGATTAAATCATGAACGCTCCTGGGCACGGCTTTAGCTCTGAACTACACACTGTCACACAGGAACAAAACCCTTAACGAGGATGGGTCCTCTTGCTGGCACAGGAAGAGAAGGAGAAATGTGACAGGAATATTCTTCATCATTCTGCCCAGGCTTTGTCAGACACTCCAGCTCTTGCACCTTTGAGAAAAAACAAGTGGCTTCTAAGAAGTGACTTTTGTTGGGAAGGACGAAAGTTTGACAAGAAAGTCTCACAGATATGTATGTTTGGCTGAAAGATTTTTGAATGTAGAGTCTGAGAATTAAATAGAGATGGAAGCGAGTTTTGATATAGAGGAAATAAATTTCTGAGCCAATATTACTGAATAACTAAGAAGGCAAAGGGTAAGTTAGTTAGAAGGGGTTTTTATGGCTTAGAGTAAAGGATAAACCCACCTCAGACAAGAAGATGTTTTTTACCGGGGAAAAAGATTCCACGGACCAACAAGACTGCTGATGCTGCAAGTAGAAAAAAGGTCTCTGAATTTTCCACTGTAAGGAAACTGAAAAACAGCTTCTAGCTTAAAATGTGCCTTACTAACTTGTAGTGATTGGAGAACAGTAAGATGAATATGGTAATTACAGTAGTTATGATAGCCTGTAGGCAAAAGTTAAGGTATAGATTGGTTCTGTATGAAGATGCTCAGCAAAGAAAAGTATATAATGCATTGTAATCAAAACCAAAGGATCCCAGGCTTGTCTGCAACTGGAGTTGACAGCTGTAGGCACAGGCTCTGTCGCCCATGACCCTGGACTGCTGTAAGGTCTTGGATGGAATAAACTGCATTTTAAAGAGCTGCCTGGAGACCCACATCGCTTGTTTATGGCTCCCACAGATTTTTATGTCAGTGAGCAGGTTTTTATGGATTAATCTCACACTGGAAAGCAGTCTTCACACCCTACTGCTCCTTGCATCACCCAAAGAGTTTGGAGGCTGCTGCCTGGTGAGTACCTGAGTTGTATCTTCCTTGTCAATCTTATCAGCTACTTGTTCAATTGTAAAGGCATGAACAAATGCAGGGAGCACTAGCCAGGGTCTCAGGAGTTGCATATCTATTTCAAAGAAAGGGGGGAAAAGAGTGCTTGTCCCAAACCACAGAGTTTAAAAGTTCGTGTTATCTACATATGTTTT